>NC_047557.1:93860635-94461706 GCF_012275295.1 Melopsittacus undulatus | reverse complement strand
CTTTAATCAAAGAGTATCTGAGCTTTTTTACAAAAAAAGGATTCCTGAATGTACACAGAATTACTCAGAGATTGTCAGAGAACACTCATGACAATTTTGCAAGCAGATAAAACCAGAGAAATTAAATGAATTATTTATTAGGACTCTAGTATTTAAAGTAAAAAATCGGGAGTTCTACTCCCAGCTCTACCACTGACCTTCTGTATGACCTTAGACAAATAGCTTTTGTTAGACAAATCTGCTTTTCTGCCTCTTGCTGCAATATTTTAACATCCTGTTTACAACTATTCTTTACAGTACTGAACTGTTTTGAAACAACACAGTACATATCATTACATATCATTGCCTGACCAATTTGGTGGCCTTCTATGATGGGGCTACAGAACTGATGGGACAGGGGTAGAGCAGCTGATGCCATCTACCTGGACTTGTGCAAAGCGCTTGACACTACCCCACATGACATCCTTGTCTGTAAATTGTAGAGACCTCAGTCTGATAGGTGGACCACTCAGTGGATAAAGAACTGGCTGAATGGTTGCACTCAAAGAGTTGTGGTCAATGGCTCAATGTCCGTCTGGAGACCAGTAACGAGTGGTGTTCCTCACGGATTGGTGTTGGGACCGGTCTTGTCAGTGACATGGAAGTGGGATTGTGTGCATCCTCAGCAAGCCTGCTGATGACACCAAGCTGTGTTGTTTGGTTGATAACGCTGGAGGGAAGGATTGCCATCCAGAGGGACCTTCACATGCTTGTGATTTGGGCTGATGCCAACCTTTTGAAGTTTAACCATGCCAAGTGCAAGGTCCTACACCTGGGTCAGAGCAATTCTAGGCAATGCTACAGGTTGGGAAAAGAGGAAATTTGGAGCAGCCCTGTGGAGAAGGACTTCAGGTGTTGGTCGATGAAAAAATGAACATGAGCTGGCTTCAGTGTGTGTGCTCGCAGCCCAGAAAGCCAACCGTATCCTGGGCTACATCAAAGCAGCGTGACCAGCAGGTCGAGGGAGGTGATCCTGTCCCTCTACTCTGCTCTCGTGAGACCTCACTTGGAGTACTGTGTGCAGTTCTGGTGTCCTCAACATGAAAAGGACATGGAACTGTTAGAACAAGTCCAGAGGAGGGCCACGAGGATGATCAGAGGCCTGGAGCACCTGCCGTATGAAGATAGGCTGAGAGAGTTGGGGCTGTTCAGCCTGGAGAAGAGAAAGCTGCATGGAGACCTCATAGCAGCCTTCCAGTATCTGAAGGGGGCCTACAGGGATGCTGGGGAGGGACTATTCATTAGGGACTGTAGTGATAGGACAAGGGGTAACGGGTTAAAACCTAAACAGCAGAAGTTTAGATTGGATATAAGGAAGAAATTCTTTACTGTTAGGGTGGTGAGGCAATGGAATGAGTTGCCCAGGGAGGTAGTGAATGCTCCATCTTTGGCAGTGTTCAGGGCCAGGTTGGATGAAGCCTTGCATGGCATGGTTTAGTGTGAGGTGTCCCTTGCTCATGGCATGGGGTTTGGAACCCTAACTCTTCTATAATTCTATTATTATCTAGTGGAAGTTTCCATACTGTGATTTTCAATATAATTAAGGACCAAGATTTTCCTTAAGGAAAAGGTGTGACTTGTTTCAATGCTAGATTCACATATAGCTTCATTTCTTTCCAAGTCTTTCCTCTCTTACACAAAATTTGAGGAGAACACACATTTATCTGACATTTCCACAACAGCTTTAAACAGAACCATGGAGCGTCCAAAAGACCTCCAGTCCTACACCAGTTAAATAAGTATACTAATGATTTTTTTTATATGTGATAAGTCTGTCATACTCTTAACCCACTGGACTATCTGTGCAATATTAGTTGTCAGAGTACTTAAAGCAAGAAACAAGAAAACAACCTCAGGCTTTAATGTCTGCTATGATACAGATAAAATCTCTGAACCAGGAAAAGTGAAGTCCCTAAGTTTACACACAGAATAGTTTATACACTGAAGTTGATGTGGGACTGTCCAGCCTGTGATCTTGTAAAGAAATACCTGAGTTCAGTGAGAATACTAATGAATTGAACTTCAGTTCAATTTTTATTACATTTTCTGGAGAAGAATTTAATGTATTTCATGGTCTTATTTAATGTTAGAAAGGAATGTTGACTGATATTCGTCATACCTTAAGACATGTACCATAGCCACACCTCTGTTGTTATTTTCCACTGTGGCACCTGAATTTACACAAACCCCAGACGCAAGATAGAAGGTTACAAGAAGAAAACATCTCTTTTTTAATGATAAAACTGACATACACTCTATTTGTTATTTCTGTATTGTCTTCATCAGTCTGAGCTTCTGGCATATATTTTAATACATGATTTATGGTTATAAATTCATTTGCCATTCTCATTTATAATATGGTGTCACATTTTATCACAAGCACATTTAATCATCTCCCGTCTGCATGCTAATGGTTACAAATACGATACCTGTGTAAACCTAGCAACCAGTGGCTGTAACTGTCTCAGACTGCAACGGTTGAATGCTTTGAAAAGTACTGATAAATAGAGAAGTTCAGACATTTTTCTATGTGTCTGTCCCACAAGATAAAATTCCACCACTTCTCCAAGAGCTTGGCTCTCTTTCCCTCCTGAAAAAATCTTTTACATGTAGGTGTCTGTCTTCATAACAGCATTAGTGCATAAAATTAAACATGTATAAACATTTTAAGGATTGTTATATGAAGGCAAAGATTAAAAGCCTACTTATTTTAAAAGAGAAGCAGGATCAGACAGAAGAAAGAGCAATGCATATCCAAATATAGGATAATTAAAATGTTTATTATGTTCACTTTATATTTGTTGGCTGAATTCTGCAATCCAGTGAATGTGAGCATATGCTTAATTCTAGGATAACGTTTGCAAGGCACAACTGAAAATCTTCAGATATTAACATTTAAATGCAACATATCAGTACAGCCTTTTCAATTTTTTTTTTTGAGAAAAGCAATCCTCACTTTTATTTGTTCCATGTCTTTAACTTAGAACTTTTGCAAATATGTATTTCAGAAATCTCAGTATCAACATTTTAATTTCTATATTTTAGAAGAAAATGGGCTGCAGTCATAATAATTTTAAGATGGGGAAAAAAAACCAACCAACCAGCTGCACAAAAAAACATTAAGCAAAAATGCATGCAAATCCACCTGGCTTGAAGTAGTGCAGCAAACATCATTCTCATGCCAGCCAACTTTTTGACCTTAGGACACCTGCTAAAGTCTACTTAACTACATTTACAATAACTCTTTTGAAGCTGTTAATGCCAATTGTCTTTGTAGACAGAGAAATTGAGCCTACAAGAACTAGGCTTGTTAGTATTAGTTTTTTGTACTTTTAATTGAATGCACATTCTGCCCCAAGCAATATATATTATACTCTGTAAGAGTATATGTTATATATATCTATCTATATCTTATCTTAATGGTCTATAAGAGACAATCTGTGCAGCTGACAAGCCAAAAATCAGTCATGTAGTATAGAGCTTCCTGTGAAACAATATAAACAAATTTTCACGTTATGGAGAAGAAAATAATGCATTGCATATTTGTGACAAGGCAAAGATTAAAGTGAATTAGACATGTGACAGATCAAAACTGCTAGGTTATGTTTTTTTATCTTAATCTCCAAAATAGGAGTCTTTCAAAATACCTTATAAATACAAGTGCAGCAAGTGCACATTCTGAGGGCATGCAGAAGACAGGTAAATGCCTATTTGCCATTATCAAAGTTGACAAGGTACACAAAGTTCAGCTGTGAGCAGGCAAAATTCAAACTGAAAGTAGATAGCGGTGCCAGAATTCTTACTTCAAATTGCAAGAAAGTAAGTGTCCTCTATGTTGAAAAGTATTATAAGATCATGTTAGAGTGAGATCTCTGAAGTACATCTGATCTCTGCATGTAGTGAGGTCCAAGAACATTTTCCTACATACTGATCTTTATAAATCATTATAATTAACCATTAATCATTATAAATGTAACTGCACATCAAGCTAGAAAGCTAACCTACATTCATTGCACTGCTTACTATTGTTTTGTTCAAGTTTTCAGTTACAAAAATAAACCTCAATCTTCAAATGCGTCAGTCATGTGGTGAGAAAACCCATATACTAAGGCAGAAAATTTCTGTAAAGGAAAATCAGTTCTGAATATGAACAGCTCTATTTTCTTTACCAGGAAAGCAAAAGCAAAATAGAGAAAATGCCGTAATAGCATCATCTGATTTCAGGCAGATTAACATGGTTTTGTTTTCCAGAGGGATAAACTTTTGCTACTGTAATCAGCCATAAAATCTGTCTTGGAAAAGTCCGCTTCCCAAGTAGTTGTTTGTAATTCACTGGACTGCAGATCAGTTTTTGAGACCTTCACCATGACAAGTATTTGCTTTGTTTACCCAAACAGATGGAACTGATTTACTAAAATAGTTTCTTCTCAAACAATTTCTATATTTTTTTCTGTACAATCTCCATTTCTTTAGTGTTCTGAAAAAAATTAAGGCCCAAGCTAAACATGTGATACTCTACCGTAAGTCTCATCAGTGACATACAATGTGCTAAAAAGCAAGCCTGTACTACTTAAAACTGTCCTGCACGTAACTGCAATTAACTGATAACAACATTGGACTGTCATTTTCTATAATGACTAGCCAGTGGGTTTCAGAGACAGGGAAATAAATATACTCAAAATTCTTGGTTTCATCTCAGTTTCTAAACAAGTTTGGAGTGAAAACAGGTCTTTTTGTGTTGATATTTCCGGGGCCCTAAAAATGATCCAGCTTGACCCAATTACAACATGAATAATATACAATCTTCCAAAGGAAGGCAACTCTGCCAACAGTGAGGGCTTTCAACCCAAGGGGTACTTCATCCATCAAAGATCATGTGCTGGCTTTAAAACATTTGTAACTTTTAAAAGAAAAAAAAATGTCACTTTCTTTCCTACGATAAAACAAAACATCCCATAACAATTTTTGTCTTTGGAAGTTACTTCATTGTGTTGTTAATTTCCTAATATGAAGGGAGTTTCAGATTGCAGGGGTTTGTCCTCTAGAAGAACATTAATGCAAAAATATTGGCTAGTGCTTTGCAGGTTTAGAGTTACAATCAACTGAAAACAGAACTTTCATGCAAAAGCTGGCATCTATAGCAAGCAGCACCTATACTAGCTCTACCTTTAAGAATCATGTCAATTTAAATAATGCATAATAATTAAAAGACCTTTTATTTTTTTTTATTATGTGGAAGCTTTTTGCAGTTTGAAAGTGTGAGAGGTCACTTGTGTCACATTGTTCTTGAAGAAAAATTGAACTTTTTAATTATGCATGATTCATAATTTGCTACTCATATCTGTTTGCCTTTATTTGTCTATATTTCTCAGTGTCAGCGATGCATAGATATTTGTATTCAGATAAAAAGCATAAAGACTGATCTCAGTTTTTACCATATCTGAGCTTTGTGTGTTTCCATAATGAAGGGGACTGTGCATGATAAATCATGTATCACAGTTACTATCTACACTAAATATGGAGGAAAGGTAACTGATAATTTTAGCAAAGGTTGTTTGATATTATTTAACAATTCCTGGCTTCTAAAAATCATTCCATAGTATCATTTAAGAAACATATATTACAGTTTGGAGTGAATATAAGATAAAACCGTCCTAAACCCCCAAGGCCTATAGGAGAGTTTCCTCTGTGACACATATTGTACTGCACTGTAGAGCATCCTCAGGAAGAAACTTATTTCTGAGAAAAGCAGTTTTGTGATATCTACTTTTACTTAAACTAGTTACACTTAGTTTTACAAGTGTTCATAGTAAATGTTGCTATCTTTTCCTGTAAGAAATTAATTTGCAATAAGTGGAAGTTTTAAGATTAAAAATGTCTTGAATAGCATATACATTTCAGAGTTTGACAATTCTTGACCAGCTTCCTTATTTCTTTTTACCTTTCTGATCTCTCCAGTGTCCTTGAAGCTTATTCCATTCTTCACTTCTTAAGCCAACTCTAACCGCCCATCATCCTTACGGTGCTATGGATCAAGTGATTTCACTTTAAGTTACTCCAAATTTGATTTGGTATAGGGGATACTTGTTATTCCTGCAAAAGTTTGCACGATTTCATGTCCATGAAGAGACAGCAGCAGCGGGAACGTGTCAGGTGGTGAGATGGCCAGATGATGAATCAGAGTCTCTGATCAAAGTTCAGTCATGCAAAACAGCTATAGAGAATATTCAGTGCTTAATTAAAAAATAGTTCCTGCACTGAATACTCTTCTGCTGCCTCTTTCATTCACTGACAGATTGGTAATTTTTGCCTTCCTAACCTGATTACTACTACAGTGTGTAGACTGTCAGAACAACCTCACTGTGTACACCTCTTTGTTACATGTTTGGATGACCTCTGAGGAATAATTTTTTCAAGATTATTCTATCTCTCCTACTGCAAATAGGACGTATTTCACTGGAGATTTTCAGGTGTTGCGGTTTAGCTGCAGTCAGCAAACAAGTACCATGCAGCTGCTCACTTGCCCAATGACCCCCCACACAGTGGGATGGGGAGGAGAACAGGAAAAAAAAAGATAAAATCCATGGGTTTTAAGGACAGCTTAACAATTGAAATAAAGTACAATATCATACTACTAATAATACCACCAAGCAAAATGGACAAAGAACAGTGATGCACAATGCAATTGCTCACAACCTGCTGACCAATGCGGAGCCCAACCCCAAGGAGCTATCTGCCCCTCCCTCCCAACTCCCCCCATTTTCTATACTGGGCATGATGTGCTGTGCTATGGAATACCCCTTTGGCTACTTTGAAGTTAGGAGTCTTGCCTCTGTTTCTTCCTGTCTTCTTGTGTCCCTCCTCATTAGCAGATAATAAGCAATCCTTGATAAGGGTAAGCTATACTTATTGGTGTGTTATCAGCACTGTTTCCAAACTAAAGTCAAAATCACAGCACTGCACCAGACACTGGGAAGAAAATAACTCACCAGGAGAGCAGAACAGTTTCAGAGCAAAAAAAGAAAAACAATTGGTAATCTATAGCATGAATACTACGAGACTGAAGATGTTCAGGGTAGGTTCACCAGGGTTAGAATAATGTCATGGTTTGAGCATGTTTTGAGGGTGTTTTTTGTTCAAGGTTTTTTCCAGCCAGGGGGAGTCTGGGAGGAAGGAGAGACAGGACACCTGACCCAGGCTAGTCAATGAGGTATTCCATACCATAGCATGTGATGCCCAGGATGCAGACTGGGAAAGAGAAGGCAGGAGGGGGCTCTGGAGAAAAATGGAGGAGGGAGCACATGGTGCTCGGCCGGGCAGGGTGGAGTGAGTTATGGGTCGGTGGCTGGTGGGGTGTTGTATTCTTTTCACTTGCTGTTTGCTGTATCATTATTATTTGTAGTAGTAAATGGCAGTAGGGGTTTTGTGTTATGCCTTAGCAATTAAACCGTTCTTATCTCAATCCGTGGGGGCTACATTCTTTGGATTCTCCTTCCTAACTCTCCGGGAGTAGGGGGACTTGGTTTAAACCACGACATTTTAAACCACAACATTTAAACACATTGGTTTAAACCACTTGGTTTAAACCACTACATCCTGGGCATCACGTGCTATGGTATGGAATACCTCATTGACTAGCCTGGGTCAGGTGTCCTGTCTCTCCTTCCTCCCGGACTCCCCCTGGCTGGAAAAAACCTTGAACAAAAAACACCCTCAAAACATGCTCAAACCATGACAAACAAAAATGGCCTAGGATTTTCACAGATATGTAAAGAATATTATGAACGGAAGTTATTTCATCCAGGCTGCAGGGAACACATCACTGTGATCATATTGCTTTTCACCTATACTGTGACACACCTGTGACACAAGAAAGCACATCAGAATGTTTCTGACAAGTCAGTAACAATGCATTTAATAGACATTCTCAAATCAGATGAACTCTTGAATGGAAAGAGTGGCTTTGCACTGACTTTGGATATACAAATATAACCTCCAGTGCCAAAGAGAGGACCTAACACTATTCTTCCTACAGAAAAGCAGACTTACACATTTCTGTCTCTAATAACATGACCATCATGGTCTCAAATGCATAAGAGGAATATGCAACTATGACTTTTGGCACTATGCCTTGATGTGCAGCAATACTTCAGCATCAGCATGGATCAGTGTGATTCCTAGAAACTCAGTATGTCTACTTGTTTCATTAAGAATAAAATCCAGGATGAGTCCTGTTGAATTGGTTAGTGCTAGTCACAGTGGAAAAAGAAACAATATAAGTGTAAGCAGAAAGGAGACAGAACCTGGATCTGGTGAATCTCTATGTTTTAAAAAATAACCGAGTGCCAAAGGGAAAGTATGCAAGAGAATTGCCCCTATGACCACTACATTTAATGACATACATTTGCAAGCATAGCATTCATCAACCTGCGGGGTAAAATGAGCAAAGGCTACATGATAATGCCACTCCAAGTTTTCATTTTTGTTGGTGTGGCTTCCTTCCCCAGAAAGCATGGTGCAGACTAGTTAAATCAGTTGGATAACTCTTTTTAGCAGACTACAGTCTAGACCACATATCCATACTATGCCTTTTAACAAAGAAATCCTCACCAACAACTACATAATATGTTAGAGCATGGCTGAGACAAGGAGTAGGTCCCAATTTCCTAGAAACACATTTCCCCCAAGGTTAAAAAACTCATATTGGGGCAGGCATCGTAAGTATTCCATTTCAACAGTGATAATTGTTTTTACAATTAGAACAAGTTTAATCCCATACACACCCCTTTGTTGCAAGTAATTACATCTTCGACCTTACTAATAGTTGAAGGTTACAAAAATCAACATTACTAAAGGTTGAAGATTGTTAAAAGAAAACTTATGATAAAAATGTTACAACGAAGCTAATTTCAAAACCAGATACTGAGATATTATGTAGACAGAGACAGCAAACTGCAAGGAGATGCTCGTGCACTTAGCAGCTCAGGGTGGATATACCAATGGCTAATCAACACTTGTGCAAATATTCAAAGCAGTGTACCAATTGAGTTGCCTCTACACTGTTACAAATTTGGCCTGTATAATTCAATTACATTTTTAATCCTGTAATAAGATGATATGTGAAAAATACAGTGTGTTTTCATCTTGAGGATAAATCTAGAAAACGTAGAACACTGCAAAAGGAGATATGCTGTTATCTCATTCTTCAGATAGATAGCAAAGATAGAAAAGGAGAAATGGTTTTGTGTCAAAGTAATCTTTTACTGAGACAGTTTACCCTATTTTCATTATCTTACATGACAATGAAGAAGTAAAATACACATTGCTAAATATTGAAAATTTCTTTTCCAACATAAAGCTGATTTTCTGGACTTGTAGAAACTTACTCTGCTGACAATTCTGTGGACCAAAGGTGTTACTGGGTCTTCATTACACAAGAAGCTTCTCTGTCTTTGTTAGGGAGATTTCTGGATATGTCTAATATCAGTAACTGTGTCGTAGAATGGTCTGTGCTGGAAAGGACCTTTGCTAGATAAGAATTTGCTTATACCATCAGGGATTTTAGCACTTCACAAATCCAAATTATACAACATTCCTTAGTATCCATTTCCAGATTGTCTATTTAGAAATGCTGCTAATGCTGATGCTAAGTGTAGCTGAATAAGGAAGCACTGATAACAGTACTCACAGGCTTCACCAATTCACTTGTCTGAATTTCTGCCATAATTTTTCATATTAAAACAGACCTTCACAGGAAAGAGAGCTGATCATTACATGATATGTGATCTGCACTTATTTTCCACTTTTGAAAACAAAAACCAACAGAACAAAAATCCCCCAATAAAAGAAACAAAAATGCCATGTATTTTGGAAAGATACTGCTTTTCTGAACCTCAACCACCATTTCTGTCACAACTGCATGAATACCTCTGACAAGTAAAACTCAGTAATACTGAGTTTCTGCTTAAAATGCATACCTGGAAGGGAGATGGAAATTATGACTTGTGGCACAGTATGTCAATTTGTAAATAAACCAGGATGGTAAATATCAATTATTTCAGTGTTTTACTTTAGTTGGAGATTCACTGAACACCTCAATGTATTTCAGCATGCCTGTTTCTTTGAGCTCAAGGAACACACAACAGAAAGTTATATTAAAAAAACTACTCACACATGCTTTATGTCTGGCTCATCACCCATTTTATGAATGATCAATACTTGGAGATAAGTACATCTAAAATAACTCTACTGAAGCAAATCCTAGAAAAGAAAAGCATGACTTTCCAGCACTATTTTATTATTAGTGAAGATCAGTGAGCAGCTCTGGTGTCCTCAACATAAAAAGGACATAGAACTGTTGGAACAAGTCCAGAGGAGGGCCACGAGGATGATCAGGGAACTGGAGCACCTCCCATATGAAGACAGGCTGAGAAAGTTGGCGATGTTCAGCCTGGAGAAGTCTGCATGGAGACATCATAACAGCCTTCCACTATCTTGAGTGAGGTTATAGGGATGCTGGGGAGGGACTATTCATTAGGGACTGTAGTGACAGGACAAGGGGTAATGGGTTAAAACCTAGACAGAGTGGTTTAGATTGGATCTAAGGAAGAAATTCTTTCCTGTTAGGGTGGTGAGGCATTGGAATGGGTTGCTCAGGGAGGTTGTGAATGCTCCATCCCTGGCAGTGTTCAAGAGCCAGGCTGGATGAAGCCTTGTGTGGCATGCTTTAGTGTGAGGTGTCCCTGCCCATGGCAGGGGGACTGGAAGTAGATTATCTTAAGGTCCTTTCCAACCCTAAGTATTATATGATTCTATCATAAAAGCCCTTCTTATAATGAAATTCTATACATATACTCAACATAAATGAGTTGAGATAATCACATCTAGATCTGAAGTCTCATGATCAGCCCTCTTTGTTTATGATAATCAGAGATTGGTCTTTGTTTAAAAGGCAATGGAGAAAGGACAGTGGCCTTCTACACTAATTCTAAAAGAACAGTCCAAGGAGATCTGAAATACAAACGCAGTGGATATCAGAGTATTAAGTTTAATACTATTAGGAAGGTATGATATAAAGTCATACATTTTTAAAAGCTGTTCTTTAATTATTACTGTAGGTTTAAAGCAATAGGTTTCAAGGACAAAGCAATGACTCTTTCAGCTATGACAGCCTGTGAATGAATCAGGATACATATATTATTTGTTTCTCAAACTTTCTGAATAATCAGTTAAAGAAAATTCTATTTCAAAAGTAGAATTTGGACTAAGAAACGCGTTTAAGTGACAGAAATTCCTAAAAGTTTAGACCAAAACTGAAGCAGAAAGAATTTAAAGAATCTTTTTAATTCATATGTGGAAAATAAAATTAGGGTTTGTCTTTTTTATTCTGTTTGGGTGGGGACTTTTGCCTTTTTTTTTGCTTGGTTGGTTGGTTTTGTTGTGGGTTTTTCTGGTTCGGTTTGGTTGGTTGGTTTTTGTTTGCTTGTTTTTTTTTTTATTTTGAAAAATTCTTACTATTTTACTTTCATGGTACAAATATAAAAAGAAAAAAACACTGAAAGAAAATCAAGCCTATTCTCAGCCCCAATGGAAATATCAACTTTATTTAATCTATTTTGTGGTAAGTGCAATTCATTTATTCCTAACAGTGACAAATTTCTAGAACAATCCAATAAAATTTCTTCAGTGAAACTTATTCAGTGATTTTTCCCCTGATGTCCCACTTATTTAACTTCCTGCATTGTCACTCTCAATGAATCTTTCCAGTTAAAGAGTGGGCCTCTAAAAAATACTTCCTGGATATGACTCTCCAAGATACTCGTAATAGTTTTTTCTAGAGCACCTTTTTAGCTTCCTAATAAGAATATGCTCCTATGTGGTACTATTACATTCTTTAAGAATGAAGAAAAATATAGTATCTAATGACTCAAACATATAAATACCTTTTACAACAAAAGGAAAATACATTCTTTTGATATGATTTTTTAAATGATTCTGTACTATCAACCTTCTTACTATTTTTATGTGTTTATAAACAGTTTAATTGTTTCATCATTTATTTCAATATAAGCCCAGCATTTTATTTTCTTATCTTTTTTTTTAAAAAAATAGGCAATATACTTGCCATTTTGCACCTATGTAAAAGATAAACACTGGTGACTCAAAGGGCTTCAATTAATTCTCTCAAGTAATTTGGGTAAATTTCTTCCGAACATACAAGCATCTGATTTAAAATAAAGTCTCTTTTCTGGTCTTTCCCTACACTGTCACAAATTCTTTTTCATTTGCCACAAATGTTATCTGTTTTTAAATTACCAAAGAGGAGATTTTTAGTTAAGATTGATGCAGAAAAGATATTAACACTCTGACCTTCTAAAAACATCAGCTCATTTATTATACTTCTCATCTGAGAAGCAGACCAGCTCTCTCTTTCATTTTTCTTTTTCTACTCATGCACTTGCAGAATCCTTCTTTTTATTCTTCATGAGCCTTGCTAGCTGTATGAGGTCTTTTGATGTTTCTCTTGTATTTCCGTGATATTTTTTATATTTACGCTCTTAATACTTTGACTCCTTTCCTATAGGCTTTTTTTCCATTATCAAGTCATTGAGGAACTCATTATTTAGCTAACTTGGTACTTCACTAATCTTACTATGCTTTCTTTGTTTCAGGATAGCTTTTGCTTTTAGTCTTAATATTTCCTCCTTAAGTAACTGTCAGCCTCTCTAAAATCCCTTTTCCCCTTAGACATCAGATTTTACCTAGTGATTTTCTGAGCTTACTGAAATTTCAGTTCTACTTTATCTATTCACTTCTCTGTTTGTTTCGGGTTTTTTTCCAAAAATCACGTATTAGACAAGTTTATCCTTATTCAAATTAATTCCATGGAATCTACTAATTCCTTTGATCACCAGGTCAATTATGTCATTAAGTAAAATCCAAACATATGTTGTCTCACACAGTATTGTGTGATTTTCTTCTATTACAATTTTACATTTCTGTAGAATTTGCAAGATGTGTTTGGCTACTTATAAGAGGATAATATATCTAATCATAAGAACAGTCCCAGACTGTCTCGTTTATAAGAATTACAATAATGAATGTCATTTATCCATGTAAACACCCAAAAGCATAAGTTTTGAAGATTAATGTGGCTGGAATGTATTTATAAGTTCAAAAGGATCAGCTCTTCTACTTTTGTATATCTCATGGAAAAAACTGTGAAGGACAGAATCTCCCATAAGCTGTCACCTGTGAGACACACGTACCTTGACAGAATTAATAGATTTCTTTAAGCAACTATTTGCTATCTTGTTTATTAAATAGGATTTTCTAAATCATAGACACTCATTGCATGTGGTTACCAGCATAACATTGTTGATTCAGTCAAGAACAGCGCAAGAGAAGAGCAATTGAATCCATTGATTTTAAACTATGAACCCTATTGAATAGCCATTTTCCAGATAGAAAAATGAAAAAATATGCTAATCAATTAAAATATGCAAATAATAGATTCCTTAATTATGATAAATGGTTATTTAAGATTATTTTTAAAAGCTACTTAAATAATAGTATTTAGTAATGGATCTTTTTGTAATATTATTTAGTAAATTGATAGAACTCATAACTAACGTATTTTTAAACAGAAGATGTAACACAAAAATTATATAGCACTTTTCTGGCTTAACCTCAATTTTAGTATCATCCATGCCACTTAATTGAAATTTTTACAGCAGAGTCTTGGCTGTAGCTCTGTGTTTCCTTCTGTGTTAATGAACACCAACATTAGAATTCAATTAGTAATGACACTAATATAATCTCATTTGCTCTTACTAGTATGCCACTTCCCTCACACTAAGTGACTGTCGCAAAGAAATTCCGTATATAATGGCGAAGTTCATGGTGTAGGATTTCTTCACAGAGATGAAACTAGGGAGGAGTACTAACTGCATCTTTTTGTTGCATAAGGAATATAGTGATGATGGTGGAAATAAAGTAGGAAATCAAACAAATTCCCATGGATTTTATGTGATGTGTGTATATTATTCACAACATTGTCTGATTATTTTTTTTTCCCCACTGTATTCAGGTCTAATTTTTCTCACTTCTTTTTAGAATATGTAAGCATAGCTTGGATCAGGTCAATAATTAATAAGAAAATAATCCTTAGAAGAAAATCATTGCTGTTTTAACAAACTCTCATTTAGGAAACTCAATCAGTAAAATTTACATCCCAAATGCTACATAATTATAATACTTCTCTAAGAATAGACTGTTAAGTATGTATAGTGTACTAAACAACTAATAACCCAGTATGAGAATGAGAATGTAATCATTTTTGCATTATCAATAATCAGCTACCTCTCAGAAAAGGAAGAAACCTCCTGTTATCAACATTATACTCCATTCAGAGAAGCATCAGAAATGCTGATGATGACTCCCTGTAATACCACTGCCATCTCCCTTTTAAGAAAGACTAGTACCATCCATCTTAGTATCCAGAGGGACACTGAAAAGGCTAGCATAACATCCGAGAAACAGTAGAAAGTTAAATCGCTGTTAACTGTAGTGTTATTGAGAATTATCTATCTGGACTCTTTGGATTAAAAATGTTAATGTAATTGCAGCTAGACTAGTAACAACCATTAGAATGCTAATTCTGAAATTAGATTATTAATAAATTCTTGCATTTGTGCATATTTATCCTACACAAACTGCATGGGTTTTGGTGCGTTATCCAGCATTTGACTGCCATTGTACCTTAGATATGACATTCTCGATTCACCTACCATTATGGTTGCTCTGCAGAGCCCAGTAGGTGCACTGGGTCAGATGGAAAGTAAGAGGGTTCAAGAAGCCATGCCGGAACTTGAGATTTGGGGCCACAGACTATTTGTACAGGATCAGGAGTCGGTCTTCAGAACTTGAATGTCAATTTTTAGGTTCCCTGTTGTGTTGTTGTTTGAAAGATGATACATGTGGTTGCCCTCTAAAGAAAAGTCCACTGATAGTGAAGTCATGAATGAAAAGAGCAAAAGTTTTAGCAATCTGGAATTAAGATGTGAGTTGTACAAAGGGAAGGAACACAAAACTCTGAAGAAGAAGGAAAAGCAACAGAGGCTCTTTTACCAGTTCTAAGAGTAGATGCTTTACAAATGCGATGGAGCTGTAAAGTTAACAGGGATGTTAACATCTATTTATTACACTTCAGAATCTGGAAAGTATGTAGCAAATGAGGTAAAAAAAAAAAGGATTATATTGTATGTCAAACATTTAAATTTAGCTCCAAGAATAAGATCATCTTGCCTTTAAAAAAATGTTTCCTGTATGATGTTCTCCAAATCATGGAAACCAAACTTCAACCTGCACTCAGGTCTCTGGTTCTCTACTATATAAACACCATTAAACTGAACTAGGTGTTGAATGAGATAAAATGAACCTAGTTTAAAATGCAAAGGGTATCAAAATGTCAAGTGCTCTGAAAGAACAGGCACTAGATATCTCAAGCGGGGAGACAAAACAAAGAATTTATGCATGGAAGTTTAATTACCACATCTCTGAACTTTTAAGAACTTGGCTTTTCAAAGCTATTTTAGGTGTGTGCAAACATAAACATCTTTAAAAATATTTACAGTAGTTATTCTTTGTGGTTGAAGTTCAGCAGTGAAGATAATGGGAAAAAAATGCAGATCAAAAGCATAAAACAAAGTAATAATGCTGGCCTGGAGAAAGGGAAGAAGGGAGAGACCAGATCCTCAGGTATATAAACCACCACTTAATATGGCTTCCACCAAACTGTAAACACAGCTTTAGTTGTATAATACTGCAACAGACTGGTGGATTATGGACCCAAGCTCTGTTCGGTTATGTTAGAAATTTAGAAAAACAGCACCTCAGACAGTTTAGATTATTTGGAAAAAACAAACAAAACAAACAAACAAAGAAAAATAAACCCTAAACAATAAAACCCACACAAACTCAAACAAAAAACAAGTCAATCCATACAACAAACCAACTGACCCCACCTCCCAAATTCACTCAGAGGTATTGCAGCCTTGGGTTTGGTTAGCCTTTCAGGGAGTGAAATCTGCATTCACAGATGTTTCCAAAGCTTTGTTAGACAAAGCTCTTGACCTTATCTAACAGCAGGCTGATAATCATTCTTCTGAAAGTAGAAAATTGGCCTTGATGACCTGTGGGGCTCCAACCAGGTAACTCTGCTATGATTCTATGACAAAGTCATTGCTTTTGTCACAATAATCGATAACTTTTTTTTTTCTCACAAGAACTTCTGTGTCACTGACTGAAGCCAATAGTACTTCAAAAACTTCTAGTAGATTCAACTGAAGTGATGCACTTGAGAAGACTTACCATAAAGCAGATTTAATCAGAAAATGAGAAGTACAAAGCATCTTATACCTTACAGCCAAAACTAAGAACTTAATAGAGAGCACTGGGGTGAGAGAGGGGAGAACATACAGGGATGTGAGAATTTGAACACAGCAATCATCTTATTTAACAAGATCATAACACTGGTATTCTTCTCAGCAGAAGAACTGATATTACACCTTTAATCACAGATTTTGATTAATCCAAATGCCTTATAGAAGAAAAATTAAAAATTACCTTTGTGGTTTCAGACTAGAAGGTGCCCTCTGGCTTGACACGGGCTGCTTTCTGAAATGGTTTAGAACTTTAGAAACTATCAGTAATATCCCATTGCTATTGGAAAGTTATTTACTCACAGGACAAGTTTTCAAAGATAATGTAGCTGGACTAGAGCTATGTTTTGAGGATACAGTAAACAAATCATCCTCACAGTTTTATCTGTGATGGGTTCCAATGGAAGAAGAAAGTAGCACTTCACTAGTGTCGTGGTTTAAACCAAGTCCACACAGCTCGTTCACTCACTCCCCCTCTAGCTCCCCCAACTCCCAGAGAGTTAGGAAGGAGAATCCAAAGAATGTAGCCCCCACGGGTTGAGATAAGAACAGCTTAATAGCTAAGGTATAACATAAATTACTACTGCTGCTACTACTGCAGATAATAATGATAAAGCAAACAACAAGTGAAGAGAATACAACATCTCACCAGCCATCGACCCATAACTCACCCCACCCTGCCCGATCAAGCACCGACTGATACCTCCTCCACCCCCCCAGAGCTCCAGCCCTTCCAGGTCTCTCCCAGTTACATCTTGGGTATGATGTGCTATGGTATGGAATACCTCTTTGGCTAGCCTGGGTCAGGTGTCCTGTCTTTCCTTCCTCCCCTAGAAGAGCATGAGGCTCAGAAAAGGCCTTGGACAAACCAAACATTTAAGCAGTAACTCAAAACATACTTGCTATCAGCAACCGTTCCCAGCCCGAAAGTCAAAACACAGCACTACACCAGCTACCAAGAAGGAGAAAAGATGACTGCTACTGCTGAACCCAGGACAACTAGGAATCATGCAAGATAATTATTGCATCACTGTTACATTTACCTGCTACCATTTTAGAATAACAACATTTTTTTAGGTATTGTTTGTACAATGTAATATTTTCTTCCCCTATATTATCTCACCTCTTCAGATGCTATCAGAAATAACAAATCTCAAAGATATGCTACAAGTCTCAAAGTCCAGCTCATGGAAAATATCTGATTTAAAAAATGCCATGCATGTTGTTCATGCATTACAGTTTTTATCCAGTTTTAGCAGACTTCCATGAATAATTATGGCTACAGTACTGTCTTTATCATCTGACAACTTCCCTCAGCAAACTCGTTTTTACTGTTATGAAAACTGGTGTAATGGTATGCTACTTTGCAAGGCAGTAGCATAAACTAGGTTATTTTAGGAACATGGAGATGCTCATTGCTCTCAAGTTTCATAAACATAAATAAATTATAACTTTAAAATATTTAAATTAGTCATGGTATATTTTATGACTCAGTTTCCCAGGTTATCTGTCATGCCACTGTGCATTTTACCTAGCTCTTTTAAATGGAAATTTTTTCTTATACTTCCAGCTGCTAATTAGGGCAGAGCTTCTTTGGATGGATCACCACAGTTGGTTCCATGAAATTCTAATAATTTTTCATTTACTTAGGGAACTAGCATGTCTTTAGGAACCTGGGCATGCTTGTCGACAGCAGGCTCAGTAGGAGTCAGCAGTGTGCCCTGACAGCCGAGAGGGCAAACTGCATTCTGTGGTGCCTTAAATACACCATAACCAATCAGTCAAAAAGGTGATTATTCTGCTGTATTCTGTGTTGGTGCAGCCTCAGCTTGAGTGCTATGTGCAGTTCTGGGCTTCACAATATAAGAAGGATGTGAAGGTCCTTTAATGCATCTAGAAGAGGAAAACAAAGCTGGGGAGAGGGCTGGAAGCAATGTCATATGAGGAGCAGCTAAGGACTCTGAGTTTGTCTAGTTTGGAGAAAAAGAGGCTAAGGGGTGAACTTACTGCTTTTTAGAGCTTCCTGAGCAGTGGAAGTGGATGCTGAGCTCTTTTCACTGGAATCATAATCATAGGACACATAGGATTGGTTCAAACCTGTGCCAGGAAATGTTTACACTGGATATTAGGGAGCATTTCTTTACTAAAAGGTGATCAAACACATCAGTTGTTGCCATAAAACCAGTCAGTGCTTATAAGGCATTTGGACAACGCCCTTAATAACATGTTTTAACTTGATCAGCCTGAAGTGGTCAAGGAGTTCAACTAAATAGTTGCTGTATGTCCCTTTCAACTGAAATAGTCTATTCTATTCTATTAGCGATCATGTCTAATGGATACTAACACTGTGAAAAGAGGATTTAGGAGTAACAAAAATCTAAATCTCTAGGCCATTTGTGAATTATAAATAAAGTATAATGCATTATAATAAATTGCTATTCCAAATCCCACTGACAATGCAGATAGGCAAATCTATGTTAGCTCTAAAGGTCTCATATAACCCTCAATCGAGTATGTCATTTCAGTTAACGATGTCTGAAACAGATGTGCAGAGCACTTTTCTTAAATACATGGATAAAAAAAATTAAATATATCTAGAGATTTAAGATTTTTAATATTTTCTTTAAGCTGCAATGTATTATTTCAAAAAACAGATAGCATTTTGCATTAATCACTGTTCACCAACTTCACCATCCCTTCATTGATTAGTAACAATACATAAAAGCAAAACAAAAACACAAAAGCCAGCAACTAGAGGACATTATATCAATGCAACAGATGAAGATTTAATATAACTTCTATTTTCATTTGCAAATGTTCGTTACACAGGGTTTGGTGTCCTGTATATTATACACTCATAAAAGGACAACACTAGCATCTCATTTCACATGAAAAAACTGAATAAATCAGTGATTTGGAAAATAGTTTAATTGATTATACAGGAATTAACATATTTATTCTCCTATGCAAAACTGATCAGATCCACTGCAAACTGTCCTGTTTTGTACACAATTCAGTTCCAAAGCAGAAGCAGAGTTGATAGAAGTCACTTGGGTCTACATAGTTAAACATTGAGACAATTTGTCCAAGCTGTTTCTTCAACTGACAGCTGATAAATTTTAAATAAGATACTTAAAATAACAAACATATCAGTTATGACTGCAAACATTTAATTTGAGTAGTCATAACAGATATTTGACACTGTCCTGGTTTTGGCAGTAGCAGTCATTTTTCTCCTTCTTAGTAGCTGACGCAGCACTGTGGTTTTGACTTTCAGCCTGGGAACAGCGCTGATAACACCAATGTTTTTAGTTGTTGATAACTAATGTTTACTCTGACCAAGGACTTTCTGAGTTTCATGCTCTGACAGGGAGGAGGAAAAGCTGGGAGGAAACAGAGACAGGAACCCTGAGCCAAACTAATCAAAAGGGTATTCCATACTACCACATATCATGCCCAGCATATAAACAGGGAGGCAGTTACCCAGAAGGATAACTGCTCAGCTGGGCTGGATATCAGTCAGCAGGTGGTGAGCAACTGTATTCTCTCCCCTTCTTATTTCCCTTATCATTATTATTATTATTGGTGGTAGCAGTAGTGGTTTATGCTATACCTTAGTTAATGGACTGTTTTTATTTCAACCCATTGAAGTTAACATTCTTTCGATTCTTCTCTGCATCCCTCTGGAAGCCAAGGGAGGAATAACTGGGGGAAGTGAGTGAGCAGCTGCATGGTTCTGAGTTACTGGCTGGACTTAAACAATGACAGATAGTTTCAGATGTCTCAAACACAGTATCATCAGGACTCTTACAACTATTTCAGTCATTTCTTACTGGTTATAAAGTAAGAATGTATGCAGAGCTACATGAGTTAATCCCTTCCACTATTTTTTTGGTAACTGGCTTCAGCTTGGTGAGCTCCACTATTATCATCCTTGTCTGTATATAGAAAACATCTGGAAGTGAAACCAAAAGCCCACTAGGCCTTGCTGGTTTTATTTCCAATGCTGGTTTGTTTTTTCCTCTAAAACTGACACTGAAAATCACCAATCAATATTTTTCACTGTCATTCTGTCAAATATGTTCAATAACACACATGTAAGAGAAGAAGTATAGGAAATCTGACCTAGAATTCAAAAGTCAAGCTATGTTTTTCCTAGTGGTTTGGTTAAGACACCCAACATTAATGAATGCCTTAATTTTCAGAAGTTCTTATGTAATTCCTCATATGGTGAATAAGAGCTGTGGGTATTTGATGTCCAAGAATGCTGAACTATTTTGTAATTGCACTTAGATAACAATTTTGTTGTTGACGCACAAAATGGACTAAAATTGTATTTTTTCACTAAGCTAGCTGCATCATCTCCAGAAATTAAATATTATAAAGAAAAAGCCTAAATTAATTTAAAAAATCCACACTGGATAGCAGTGAAAGTGGGACTCTGCTATGCACCATGGACTGAGGTACAAGAATAAAAATAATATTCTAAATTAGTCTTACTTTCTTTGTAAGGTAGACACATGCATGTGCATGTGTTCAACAAATAAGCAAGAAAAGCCAAGATACTGTCCTCTGTGAGAAGGACAGAAAGGAAACACAAAGATTCTTGCTGTCTGTGTGACAAGGGAACCCTTGGTTGATATGAACTAGGACTAGGGAAGACACCCAGGACCCTGTAAGGAAACTGCAGATTTACAGTGCAGTCTTTATTAGCCAGTGGACTCTTTTACTGCCAAAGCCATTTACTTTCAATATATTGTCATAAAGAACTACTTAAATATCTGGTCCAGAAGTGCTGTTATTACCTCCTAGGGAACTTCAGTGCTCTTTCCTACTAAAAGAATTGTGACATATGTGCCAAAAGATTGGTCTCCACTTTCCAGCAAATTATTTCCTGACATTTCACAGCCCACAGCTGTCTCAAAGACCCCAGGCTGAGAAGCAATTGCTTGAAGTTTACCATCTGAATGCTAGTTATACTTGAGAATTCACTCTACTATGGTAAGAATATTTAACTTTTGAGATAAGAGGAGTGTGGGTGCATCAAACATTAGAAATCCAGGATCACTAAGCAATAAACAAAGGCACCATATAAAGAAATGCCACCCATAGGATTTCAGGGTTTAATTGAATCTGCTAGGTGAAACCAGAGTACCCTTGTCGTGGTTTAAAACACAAGCACAGTGTCTCTCTCACCCCCCCTCCCCCCAGTCTTTATTTCCTTCACCACCACCCCCCCCCCCCCGGCACTCCTGGAGGGATGGGGAGGAGTATCAAAAGAATGCAACTCCCATGGGTAGAGATAAGAACAGTCCAGGAACTAAGGTATAACACAAATCACTACTCCTACCAGAAATAATAATAATGATAAGGGACATAACAAGGGAAGAGAATACAATACCACCCACCAAAATGAGCCCTACCTGGAAGGGAGCAAGCCCTGCCAGGGAACTCCCAGTTACCTCCCTGGGCATGATGTGCTGTGGTATGGAATACCTCTTTGGCTAGTTTGGGTCAGGTGTCCTGTCTCTGCTTCCTCCCACCCCCCCACTCCCTGGCAGAGCATGAAACTCACAAAGTCCTTGGTCAGAGTAAACTGGTAAACTTGGTCAGAGTAAACTGAGTAATCTTAGCAACATTGGTGTTATCAGCTCTGTTCCCAGGCTGAAAGTCAAAACACAGAGCTGCACCAGCTACTAAGGAGAAAAATTGACTGCTACTGCTAAACACAGGACAGTATCCACCCCTTACTCCATACTATTCACGTCATGCTCGGATCACACATTTTCAAGGGATCACCTTGATGCACCTCCCTCAGGAGTGCAACAGTTTTAACAATCAATCCTTTCTGTTGGCCACCAGTTAATTAGTGGCTACATAATAGATTGCTGCTGGTAAGAACTCCATGTGAGACTTTAACAGTAGCAAGTGCAAGCCAATGAAAGGTTTTACAATAATGTAGATATTCTTTGTGAGCCATCATTAGAATCCACTTTGGATTAGATTGCAATTTCAAAGGGTTGTATACAGCTGGAAAATATAGAGCAATATTTCTGTAAAACCTGATGTTGGTCCATCTGCAGGAGTGATCCCTGTGGCTGCGAGCGATATAGATAGTAGCAGGTTGGGAAACATAAAGGACTACAGAGCCCTGGGAGAGATGGTTAGGGGCTCTGGAGCTCAGACTGTACTTTAATAAATTCCCCAGGATACAGGGGAGGAACTTAAGAAAGCTAGGAGGACTGGCCAAGTTAATAAATGGTTAGAAGGGTGGTGCCATAATCAGGGGTTTGGGTGTCTTGAACACAGAACACAAGTTTGTAGGCCAGGTCTACTGGGGGCTGGTGGAGCTGCTCTAATAAAGAAGGGGAAGAGTGGTTTTGGTAGGAGGCTTGCCAGACTGGTCAAGGATGCTTTACACTAGATGTGTTGGTGGGTGGGCCACACACACCCAGTGAGTTGCCAGCAGCTATAATAGATGCTTGGAGCAGTGTAGAGATATTCCAGCCACTACACCAATGAGCTGGCTTCATCTGGAGCTTGGCTCAGATGCTTCTGTACAAACGCCCATAGCATGGGGAACAAACAAGAGGAATTAGAGATGTGGGCACGTCTACAGGGCTATGATATAATAGGCATCACCGAAACATGGGGGATGGCTCCTTTGACTGGAGTGTTGGAATAGAATGTTACAGGCTCTTTAGAAAAGACAGGCCCAGCAGGCAGGGAGGGAGGGTTGCTACTTATGTTAGGGATAGGCTGGAGAGTATGGAACTCCATCTAGGGACAGGTGATCAGTTAACAGAGACTTTGTGGCTCAGGATTAAAGGGAGAACAGCAATGGGGGACATCACTGTGAGGATCTGCTACAGACCGCCTGATCAAGAGGACTCTGTGGATGAAGCGCTCTATAGACAAATAGGAACAGCCTCAGGCTTGCAAACTCTTGTTCTCATGGGGGACTTCAACCACCCTGGTTTCTGTTGGGGTGATGGTAGATCCCGACACAAGCAATCCAGCAGGTTCCTCGATTGTGTGGAAGACAACTTCCTTTTGTCAGTAATAGAGGAGCTGACAAGGAGAGGTGCCCTGCTTGACCTTGTGCTCACCAGCAGGGAAGGGCTCGTTGGAAATGTGATACTTCAGGGTAGCCTTGGTTGCAGCGATCATGGGATAGTCGAATTCAAGATCCTCAGGACAGTGAGAAGAGCATGTAGCAAGCTCACTGCCCAGGAATTTAAGAGAACAGATTTTAGCCTCTTCAGATACCTGCTTACTAAGCTTCCATGGGATATAGCCCTAGAGGGCAAGGGAACCAAGACTGTTGGTTGATATTCAAGAATCACCTACTGCAAGCTCAGGAGTGTTGCATCCCAACTAGAAGGAAGTGCAGCAGGAGGGCCAGGAGACCTCCTTGGATGGATAAGGGGTTGCTGAAAGAATTCAAAGGAAAAAAGAGGCTTATAAAACGTGGAAGCAAGGACAGGTGACCTGGGAAGAATAGAGGGATGTTGTCTGGGAAGCTAGGGACCAAGTTAGGAAAACTAAGGCCCAGTTAGAATTAAACTTGGCTAGGGATATTAAGGCTAACAGGAAGGGATTCCAAAGGTACATAGAGAATAAAAGACAGGCTAGGGATAACATACAGAAGCTATCAGGAGAGCTGCCTATGCTGGATTTGAGGAAGGCTGAGGTTCTTAATCACTTTGCCTCGGTCTTCACTGGCAAAGGCTCTGACCGCACCACCCATGTCTTGGAAGGCAGATGCAGGGACTGTGAGAATGAAGACCTTAGACCCACTATAGGAGCGGATCTGGTTCAAGGCCATCTTAAAAACCTGAACGTACACAAGTCTGTGGGAGCTGATGAAATCCATCTGCGGGTCCTGAAGAAGCTGGCAAATGAAGTTGCTAAGTCACTGTCCATCATATTTGAAAAATCATGGCCTTCAGGTGAAGCTCCTGACGACTGGAAAAAGAGAGATATAACCCCCATTTTCAAGAAGAGGAAAATGTATGAGCTGGGGAATTACAGACCAGTCAGTCTCACTTCTGTGCCTGGCAAAATCTGGGAGCAGATACTCCTGGACTGCATGCTAAGGCATATGAAATACAAGGTGCTTGGTGACAGCCAACATGGTTTTACTCAGGGGAAATCCTGCCTGACCAGTTTGGTGGTCTTCCGTGATGGGGCTATGGAACTGATGGACAGGGGTAGAGCAGCTGATGTCACCTACCTGGACTTATGCAAAGCATTTGACACTGTCCTACATGACATCCTTGTCTCTAAATTGGAGAGACATAAATTTGATAGGTGGACCACTCGGTTGATA
This sequence comes from Melopsittacus undulatus, assembly GCF_012275295.1. NCBI lineage: Eukaryota > Metazoa > Chordata > Aves > Psittaciformes > Psittaculidae > Melopsittacus > Melopsittacus undulatus. Next base: position 94,436,893 of record NC_047557.1, on the reverse strand, counting down.
AAGAACTGGCTGGATGGTCACAGGCAAACTGTTGTGGTCAATGGCTCAATGTCCAGCTGGAGAACTGTAACGAGTGGTGTTCCTTAGGGATTGGTGTTGGGACCAGTCTTGTTCAAGGTCTTGGTTGGGGACATGGAGAGTGGGATTGAGTGCGCCCTCAGCAAGTTTGCTGATGACACCAAGCTGTGTGGTTTGGCTGATAATGCTGGAGGGAAGGAATGCCATTCAGAGAGACCATGACACGCTTGTGCTTTGGGCTGATGCCAACCTCATGAAGTTTAACCATGCCAAGTGCAAGGTCCTACACCTGGGTCGAAGCAATCCCAGACACAGCTACAGATTGGGCAAAGATGAGATTCAGAGCAGCCCTGTAGAGAAGTACTTCAGGTGCTGGTCGATAAGAAAATTAACATGAGCCGGCAGTACAGGCTCAAAGCTAGAAAGCCAACCATGACCTGGGTTGCATCAGGAGGAGCGTGACCAGCAGGTCGAAGGAGGTGATCCTGCCCCTCTACTCTGCCCTCGTGAGACCTCACTTGGAGTATTGTGTGCAGTTCTGGTGTCCTCAACATAAAAAGGACATGGTACTGTTAGAACAAGTCCAGAGGAGATCCACGAGGATGATCAGGGGACTGGAGAACCTCCCATATGAAGACAGGCTGAGAGAGTTGGTGCTGTTCAGCCTGGAAAAGAGAAGCCTGTGTGGAGACCTCATAGTAGCCTTCCGGTATCTAAGGGGGCCTACAGAGATGCTGGGGAGGGACTCTTTATTAGGGACTGTAGTGATAGGACAAGGGGTAATGGGCTCAAACTTAAACACGGGAAGTTTAGATTGGATCTAAGGAAGAAGTTCTTTCCTATTAGGGTGTTGAGGCACTGGAATGGGTTGCTCAGGGGTGCTGTGAATGCCCCATCCCTGACAGTGTTCAAGAGCCAGGCTGGATGAAGCCTTGGGTGCCATGGTTTAGTGGGAGTTGTCCCTGGGCATGGCAGGTGGGGTGGAACTAAATGATCCTAAGATTCTTTCCAACCCTAACTATTCTATAATTCTTTGATTCTAACTCCATGAGTTTACGTGGGTGAGAGTGCAATTATTTGTGCTCATATTCTGGACACAACTACAACTCTGACAGAGCAATGATGCTCTCCTCTTTAAACTGCTTTAAAAGAACTGAATATCTGTGAGGTCAAAAAAAGATTACAGTACTGCTAATATATTACTCTGAATTTCTAAAATAACTGAGGATATCATATTGTACCTATCCCTTAATACTGCATCATGGAAGAACTTGGCACTCAACTAATTTTATTTAATTATTATTATTATTTTCAAAGTATGAAAGATGCATTCAAGTGATGGTAACATTTCTATTTTGGAGGACTTCAACCACGGATAAATTCATAATTAGCTGTGGATGACTTCCTTGGTTTATCTATTATGATCAAAGAACTGTAAGGTATAATTATGAGTATGCTTTGGAGAGGAAGGTTCCTGCATACTTTTTATTATGTCCATATAGCATAGGCTTTCACTTGCCCCCACCCCCCCCCCCAAAAAAAAACAACAAAAAACCATGAGGAAGCTTAACTGTAAGTATGGGTCCAGTGTGTGTAAGACCTGGTCCTAAGCTCAGATGGTGCTCCACAAATACAGTATGATTTGATACTCAAAATAATATAAGGAGTTTTACTCCTTCTAGATACTTATTTTGAAATTATACAAGACTGGCTACCTAACAAGGCAAATCCAGAAAGCACAAACTAACCACAAAGTTGGCCCTATAAATTCTCTAACAAGCAAACAGATACCTCAATCTATAAATACTAAATTGCACTCTTCTGTAAGTAATATTTGCTTTAAAAACTGAAGTTCATTTTCTTCACACATTGTTCAATGTATATACATAACATCCAGTTATATGTTGTGAACAAGGAAGGAGGCTACACATGATAATGGTGGGAAGAAGGCAAAAAATTTTTAAAATACAAGGCTAAAAGAAGACTACTTTGGCAACCCTGTTAGATCCAATTAAGCTGTTGTGCATCTGCATACTAGTAGTGCAAGGTTCAGATACTTCATGAAGTATCTGATACCAGATTCTCAGGGCCATTATGACATCCTGACTGACAGATATCCAATAATTGTTTTATTTCTTGATTTCTAAATAGGAGGTATTTGGTGTTGTGAATGGAGTATAGGAATTTGTGATCTTTTTTCTGTTCTGGTTTGGGAGCCATTTCTCAAAAAGCTAAGTAATTGCAAAATGGAAACGTGTATATGTGATGAGAAAGAACACAAGCATGTTTTACTTTAAATATAGCTGAAAATAGTCTAACTCTACCACATTCTTGGCTAGACTCTGAAGAAATTAAAAAAGCAATTTCTGCCCAAAGCGTTATTCAAGACATATCACTGACAGAGAAGTCTGTCTCTTAGATGTACACATTTGTCAACATATACAGAACAGGGACACCTTAAAAATTCTGTACCTGTGGTTTAGCACATTGTTGTCCTATAATCCAGCAAAAATGAATCACTAGTTCTACTGGCACTATTAACAACTGAAGCACATATAATTAGATTACTTTTAAAATGAAACAACACTTCAAAGGGTATATAGACTGCTAGAAAATGTAAAAACTTTGTAAATGATAAAATAAAGGATAACTTGACCTTTGCATGAAAGTTGGATTTCACTTTAGCCTAATTATATCGCAAATCATCTCCTCTCTATTCAGGGCAATTTACTTTAAAACCATGAAAATAGGATGTTTCATCTGAGTGCATGTTGAAAGTACATAAACAAAATTTACATCAAGAGCTATCTAAAAGGGCCCAGAACCAGGGTATTTAGCTCTTCTATATTCATGATGCAGTTAGCTGACTCACAACAAACTTATTTTACGTCATTTAAGCTAACCTGACAACCTTGCATAAGGACCACCTGTTACCTGCCTAATCATCACTTCATTCGCAGTCTCTTATCGCATCTAAGCTGCTTTTTAAAGTTATGCTATTATTAATTCTATACATAAAAATGAGTTCTGGCAATTTCCTGATTTTCCTCTCACCTGCTAAGTAATAATCAGGTTGCATAAGGTTTCCTATTAAACAGAATTCTTTCAGATGTTCATACCTTAGAGATGATTTTAGAACAGGGAGCAGATGTTAATAGGTTCTCATCGGCTTCTTCAGCTTGTTTTCTGCAGCATGCTTCTACTTCAGTATTACATATTCTTCTTTTCCTTTAAATCTTTATTTGAAAAAAAAAATAAAGTATTTTATTGTCTCTTCAGGAAAATGGAATAGAGTTTTCTGGAGCTAAACCCAACCCTAGAGTGCTTTATTTACACATTTCTTTTTTTAATTGCTGGTATTAGATAAACAAACAAACAGCAAACACACAAAATAAATAAGAACATACACAACCTCCCTTCCCCCACCCCAAAAATTAAAAAAATTAAAAAAAAAAACAAACTTAAAAAAAAACCCAGAAACCAAAGAAAACCCCAAAATTAAAAAAAAAAAAAACAAACAAACAAAACTAAACCAACCCTTTAAGATACCTGCATTTTACATTTTATTCTCCGCATCAACAACTGGGCCATTTTCTGAAGGTGAGAGGAATGTTTACAGGCCCAGCTGTTGAAAATATTTTTGGATGAAGACAAGAATAACTGCACCAGAAAGAAAACAAACAGGAAACGTGAAAGGTCTGTGGCTTGAGTTTTTTCAAGTTTCCCATCAAAACAGTTAGTAGCTCATGGTCCGTGTTGTCTTTATTAGGGTTATATAGCTTCAAGTTCAAAGAGATGTGTCCACTGCTGAGGTGAGCAGCTCGAGACAGGACGCCTTCAACACCAGAGTGGAGGAAGCTCAGCGCCCAAGAGCCTCAACTCAGAGCAGCCAGAGCCACCGAGGGAGCCTCAACTCCTCGACAGGACTTGCCTGGAAGCCGGCAGCTCAGCTGACGTGAGCAGGGACTCACAGGGGCGGAGCCAGGAGAAGCAGCACAAGCCCAGACTGGCTGAAAACCTGCCCCAGGGAGCACGGCGAACAGGGCGGGTCGAGGCGGTTTGCTCTGCAGCTGGAGCGGGATGGTGAACACTCGCCTATGCCCAGGGCCCTGGCTGGGAGCTCTGTCCGGCCTGCCCTGGCGGTGCCCAGTGTAGGCACCCAGACAGAGTCAATGCGAGGGGAGGCTGCAGAGCAGAGCTCAGAGTGTAGAGGGTGCCTGCACTGGGCTGGTGAGGGGAGTGTGCACAATGGGCAGGGCTGCACCCGGTGCGCCCTGGTGGAGGTCCTCCTGCAGCAGGGTCTGAGCTGCGGGATGCTGTCAGCAGCTGAAAGGTGTCAGGGAAGCTGAGAGGAAGCAGCACTGCCTGCTCCAGGCTCAAACTGTGCAAGGGCCTCAAGCGTCCTCTGTAGTTCATGGAGGAATTGAGGCCATCAACCCAGAAAACTGGGAAACAGTAAAAAAAAAAACAAACAAAAAAACAAAAAAAACCCACCCAAAACAACAACAACAACAAAAAAACCAACAAAGGAAGAAAAGAAAAATTAAAAGGCTATAAGGATGCTGGGGAGGGACTTTTCATTAGGGACTGTAGTGATAGGACAAGGGTAATGGGCTCAAACTTAAACACGGGAAGTTTAGATTGGATCTAATGAAGAAGTTCTTTACTGTTAGGGTGGTGAGGCACGGGAATGGGTTTCCCAAGGACTTGTGAATGCTCTCTCCCTGGTGGTGTTCAAGTCCGGGTTGGACAAAGCCTTGGGTGCCATGGTTTAGTGGGAGTTGTCCCTGGGCATGGCAGGGGGGTTGGAACTTGATGATCTTAAGGTCCTTTCCAACCCTAAATATTATATGATTGTATTTTATGATTCTTTGACTTTTGTCCAACTAACACTGTCAGAGGAAGAAGTTTCTGACCCACTAATATTTTATGGGTTTATAATGGACCTTAACTAGGTTTCTGCACAGTGCTCAGCTTCAGAACACAATGCCAGAATTCCTGTAGAATCCATTTCTGTTACTATATGCATCTGTCATATTGATGGCTTGTCTTTGTAAGCGAAGATCTGGGAAGGGCCTTACCTACACTTACTACAAGCACGGTGACCAGGGCCATTTGGGATAAGCAAGTCTGTTTGGAAAAAAGGCTGAGACAATCTCGAGCAACCAAAGTCCTGATTCGCCCGCATGCAGGGTTGGATCTGCAGCTTCCAGTGCAGCTTGTCATCTGCCATTTTGATCCTTGCCTGTTGCTACAGACAAGTGAGAATAAACCCCTCCAACCTGCCCAGTGGATTTTTTAGGTGAGGCATAGCATGTGCAGAGCTGGCCCCACCCTTTACACCTGAGGTTTAACTGCCACAGGCTAGCTAGCTAGGATGGTGAGAGTAAAGTCCTGAGGTTATAGGTTTTGTAAGAGTGTCCTTCTCTTAGATGGAAGACCATACAAGGCTAGGCAAGCTCTGCGTGGGTTTGAAGTTAGGAGTTTTCCTTCTCCTGTGAGGGTGGCTTGTCCTCACTAACAAAGATTCGGGAAGGGCTTCAATCAGGCATTCTGAGCAAAACTGTTGTCTCCTGGGTCAATCTCAAGTGACTGATGATGCAACAGGACAACATCAAATGTCTAGGCAGGATTCTGACTTGGAGGTGTTCAGTCATAAGCCCACAGATGGTAGCCTCGCACCAGTGGCTCCTCAGCCAAGCACACGCACCAAGGGTCTGAACCTGCGGTTCCTCTTGTACTGAGCAGGATTACTATTGCAACAACACATCATCAATAGGTAAAATTAACCTGTCTTAGGCACTGTAAAAGAAAGCAACTAGCTTAATTCTTAGTGTTGGGATAGGTGCCAACCCTGAAACTGGAATATTTCTAGGTAACTGTGGTGCTAAAATACTAGCATCCTTCAATGAACAAGAGCTTAAAGGTGATTTAAAGTCATTTTAGTTAAAGATGTGATACTGAACTTTGTAACTCATATGAGGATGTTTTAATGTTTGTTACTTTCTCAAGACAGTAGTTAGTTTGCCTTGATTCTTTTCTCATAATAGAATATCGCCTTTGAACAGGCAGCATGATAACTAAATGCTTTGAAAATCTTGCACAGTTCAAATGTTAAAATATCTTTTCCCCTTTGCTCCTCTTCATACTCCAATACTACATGAAAGGAGGTGTTCAGTTATTTGTCTGCAAGTTGACTATTACAATGCTGAACTAATTTTAAATACTAACTTCAAATACCTGGTACCCAAAGTGCCACCAAACCCTTCTGTTTTTTACCTAGATCCCTATTCAATTTGTAAGTAGAGCCAAGAGCTAGAGACTGAGATATATCTGCTGAGCATATCTGACCACTCTCTTTTTTCCTCTACATCATTTTTTTTGCTGAGCATGGTACATGTTGTGGAATATCCATTTAGCCAGTCTGGGTCAGCTGTCCTAGCTGTGTTCCTTCCCAGATTGTTACCCACCCTCTCACTGGAGGAAACCATAGTAGGAAACAGGGAAAGCCTTGACACTGTGCTAGCACTGTTCAGCAGCAGCCAAAGCGTGAGTTTGTCATTAAGGTTGTTTTAGCCACAAACTCAAAGCACACAGCTCCAAAGGCTGCTATGAAGAAAGTGAACTGCGTATCAACCAGGCCCTGTGTAACAGTATTCCCTGCTTACTTGTGAAGTGGCTCATTATAAGTCTTATGAAGTGGACACTTGTAACTTGGCTTTTAAAAGAAACATTGATAGTAAATGTTTGAATCCTTGCCCCAAAATATGTGACTGAAGAGGGTGTGCAAGGGAGCTGTGCACTTGAAAGGTGCTGGTTTAATTATCTCTACTTGAGTTTGCAAAGTTGGTCCGGTAAGCTGGAGGTAACTATGCAATCTGTGCAGATGGCTAGATAGAGGGACATTACTCTGAGGATTTTTTTGCCACTATGCATGGAGTTGGTTATTGATATAGAGACTAGAATGGTTGTGCAATGGATAGGAGCAGAAAAAGTTACATTAAAGATTTCACCATTGTAACAATATGTCCGAAGAATATGAATGGCTCCCATAAATAAAAACATGGCAGTGGGCATGTGGGCAGGATATGATGGAAGGTCTATTATTTGTCTAGAAGTCTCAAATGTTCCATATCTAAAAGCATTTTATCAATTTAGCTTTTAGAAGCTGGAATCAAACTGAGTGTTAACAGGAGATGTACATTTCAATCCAAAGTACTCTAAGCCCACTGAAGTAGCCAAGGTTTATATAAGATATGTAAATACTGTACAAGAAGTTGGAATAATTCTACCAAACATTTACACATATCTGTGAACTCTGTAGAGTATAAGTAGAGATCTATTTCAGATGAATATGTGAAGATATTCTTCATCCTATTCAGTAAATCTCAGTACAAACTAGGCCCACCCTCTGCTATGCCTACACTGTACCTAATCCTAGGCTGTGTCCCTGGAATCAGGTTTTGCCTACCCACCCTGTAGAATTTGAAAACTTGAGTAAACTGTTCTGAATTTTGCGCATTCCATTCACCAGGAAACTGCATGACTAACTGCAGATTGGAGACTGATAATACAAGGGTATGTATGTTGTGCAAAGAGGTATGATTGGTTGATAGATACCTCTTTTATCTCACTTTCATATAGCAGTAGAACAATTAATTCTACAACCAGTTAACAAATATACTAAGAAATTGACTGCACTTTTCACAGTCAAATGATAGTGCTTTAGGAGTATTGTGCAAGCATATTAGTTACATGGTAAGCAGAGATCCATAGCACAATAAGGAAGAAGGAACTGCGTTAGGCTGCTTAAGATCTTTCATTCCAATAAGAAACAAAACTATGCCCAGCTCTGAATTCTGTGGTTACAGGTGTGTAGCTCAAAATTAAACAATACTACATCTTCCCACTCCACATTACATACACACATATATAACAAAATATTCTCCTTTTTCTTTAAACTGAGTTTTGTCTCACAGATATGGCATCTGTCTTGGTTTGAGCAGTAGCAGTCATTTTTTCTCCTTCTTGGTAGCTGGTGCAGTGCTGTGTTTTGACTTTTGGGCTGAGAACGGTTGCTGATAGCAAGTATGTTTTGAGTTACTGCTCAAATGTTTGGTTTGTCCAAGGCCTTTTCTGAGCTCATGCTCTGCCAGGGAGGAGGGGAGGCCGGGAGGAAGGAGAGACAGGACACCTGACCCAGGCTAGCCAAAGAAGTATTCCATACCATAGCACGTCATGCCCAGGATGTAACCGGGAGAGACCCGGAAGGGCTGGAGCTCTGGGGGGATGGAGGAGGTATCAGTCGGTGCTTGATCGGGCAGGGTGGGGTGAGTTATGGGTCGATGGCTGGTGAGGTGTTGTATTCTCTTCACTTGTTGTTTGCTTTATCATTATTATCTGCAGTAGTAGCAGCAGTAGTAATTTATGTTATACCTTAGCTATTAAGCTGTTCTTATCTCAACCTGTGGGGGCTACATTCTTTGGATTCTCCTTCCTAACTCTCTGGGAGTTGCGGGACCAAGGGGGGGAGTGAGTGAACAAGCTGTGTGGACTTGGTTTTAAACCACGACAGCATCACAATAATAGTTCTGACAGAATTGCTTTAAGTTTGATCCCTTAGATTTGAATTTTAACTTTGAACACTTTGAAGGTGATCAAGTTCCTGCAAAAACTGTTGTCATGATGCATGTAGCAGGTAATTGCAGATACCAGAATTACCTATTATTAAAATTTACTATGTAATTAGATAATTGAATATCCACAATAACAAGCAGTTTTAAAGGTAGTCAGTCATTCAAACTCTTCTCTGTCTGTTACTAATAAATAAAAAAAAATAAAAAGAGAAACAAAGTTGTTTGTTGTACCATATCCTACAATCATCTAAATTCTTTCAGAAAGATGACTTGTAACTTAAGAGTCGATGCCATTTATTTTTATAGGATTTAGCTCAAGGTATGTATCATTATTGAGTCAGAAAAGAAATAGTGACATTATCAGAATAGCTGTATGCAAGTATCCAGTAAATCAGTGGGTCAGATGCAAAGTTTGTTCCATAAGGTAGTGTGTCAAATCTGACAATAATAGTATATTTTTCATGTCTTAGTATGTGGAATCTTTTTGTGGTCTTTAATTTACTTGTTTGGCCCAACCACAAATTCCAATAAAATTATAGAATCATAGAATAGTTAAGAGTTGGAAAGGACCTTAAGATCATCTAGTTCCAACCACCCTGCCATGGGCAGGGACACCTCACACTAAACCATATCTCCCAAGGCTTCATCCAACCTGGCCTTGAACACTGCCAGGGATGGAACATTCACAACCTCCCTGGGCAATCCATTCCAGTACCTCACCACCCTTATAGTAAATAATTTCTTCCTTATATCCAATCTAAACCTCTGCGGTTTAAGTTTCAACCCCATTACTCCTTGTCCTGTCACTGCAAATAGAAGTGCAACTACATTTATTTTTTTATGATTATAGAACTATGATTCAGAAATAATGCAAAGTACATAAGTTGCATAAGAAATTTAAATAAATTAGATGGACATTCAGTAGAATAACATATTCTCTTATGATTTCTTTATGACATTGTCTATATAGAGCTCAACAAGTGAAAGACAAAAATTTGTAAGAACTATTACAACTCTCCATAACTTTGTTGCTGCTAAAACTAATTTTATAGGCTACTTTAAAAAAGCTTTAAAGGAAGTAATTAACAGAAAATTACGTAGGTCTTCCTTTACTAGGGGAAAATCCTGCCAGACCAATTTGGTGGCCTTCTATGACGGGGCTACAAAAGTGATGGACAGGGTGGAGCAGTTGACATCATCTACCTGGACTTGTGCAAAGCATACGACACTGTCCCACATGACATCCTTGTCTCTAAATTGGAGTGTCATCAATTTGATAGGTGGACCACCCGGTGGATAAAGAACTGGCTGGATGGTCGCACTCAAAGAGTTGTGGTCAACGGTTCAATGTCTGGCTGGAGATCAGTAACGAGTGGTGTCCCTCAGGGATTGCTGTTGGGACCGGTCTTGTTCAACGTCTTTGCCGCTGACATGGGCAATGGAATTGAGTGTGCCCTCAGCAAGTTTGCTGATGACACCAAGCTGTGTGGTACTGTTGATATGCTGGAGGGAAGGAATGCCATTCAGAGAGACCTTGACACACTTGTGAGGTGGGCTGATGCCAACCTCATGAAGTTTAACCATGCCAAGTGCAAGGTCCTACACCTGGGTCGGAGCAATGCCAGGCACAGCTACAGGTTGGGCAAAAAGGAAATTCATGGTAGTCCTGCGGGGAAGGACTTGGGGTTGTTAGTCAATGAGAAAATGAACATGAGCCAGCAGTGTGCACTCACAGCCCAGAAAACCAACCGTATCCTGGGCTGCATCAAGATGAGCGTGACCAGCAGGTCAAAGAAGGTGATCCTGCCCCTCTACTCTGCTCTCGTGAGACCTCACTTGGAGTATTGTGTGCAGTTCTGGTGTCCTCAACATGAAAAGGACATGGAACTGTTAGAACAAGTCCAGAGGAGAGCCACGAGGATGATCAGGGGACTGGAGCACCTCCCATATGAAGACAGGCTGAGAAAGTTGGGGCTGTTCAGCCTGGAGAAGAGAAGGCTGCGTGGAGACCTCATAGCAGCCTTCCAGTATCTGAAGGGGGCCTACAGGGATGCTGGGGAGGGAATCTTCATTAGGGACTGTAGTGATAGGACAAGGGGTAATGGGTTGAAACTTAAACAGCAGAATTTTAGACTGGATATAAGGAAGAAATTCTTTATTGTTAGGCTGGTGAGGTACTGGAATGGGTTGCTCAGGGAGGCTGTGAATGCTCCATCCCTGGCAGTGTTCAAGACCTGGTTGGATGAAGCCTTGGGTGATATGATTTAGTGTGAGGTGTCCCTGGGCATGGCAGGGTGGTTGGAACTAGATGATCTTGAGGTCCTTTCCAATCCTAACTATTCTATGATTCTATGTTTAATGCTGTTGGAAATTTTAGAGAGATATGCATATGAAACTCCTCTAAGTTCTATTAAAGTACAGAAAAAACATAGACAAGCTGCACAAAAGGGAAAAATGTGTACTATATTCCCTATTCAGAGATAATGTCAGACATCTATGGACCCAGCATCCTTCAAATGATTTTTCGAATATAATATTTAGATTTTAATTTGCCATAACACTGGTTATGAATAAAACATTTCCTGAGATACCCAATAGTTTTAGTTGGGTTTGTGGGTTTGTTGTTTTTTTTTTAATTAGTATCGTGTATGAAAGCCTTTTTTTTTTTTGGAGCCCAGCCATTTCCAGGTTGTCAAAAGATGCTTAGTCTCTCGGGTTGCTTTGTCACAGAAGGCAAGATCAAGCCAATGAGAAAAATTCAATGAGTTTGAACCAGAGGCCAACTCAGCCATGCAGCAATAAAAGCAGCAGCAGCCTTTCCAAAGTGTCTGACAGGCTTCATTTGTCTCAGAATAGACTCTGCCACGTCACATGGTCAGGCTTTCCCATCATCCTTTCACTGTGTTATGGCCACTCCTTTGTGTGCTGCCAAAGAAGTATGCAAAGTGAGCGACAATACCAAGAGATTTTCAAATGAATATGACTTTTAGGAGAATCTGTAAGTCAAGGACCCCAAGTAGGCATCAGTTGCTCTCTCTCTGCCAAAGAGCTGTCACCTCCTTGGAAAGTTAAATTTGTCACAAGGAAAGAAAATTTCACCACAGTCTGTTTAAATAACTTAGGGACTGTAATCTTTTCCCAGGTGCTTTTTCCACACAAAGCAAATGTATCAATCATTTTATTCTCTGAAATAACAATTTATTATCCATGCAGGAGGCCTTAGATTCAATCTGCACACTGTTCTGAGTGTCGTGTCAGATACTAAAATCTGTCATCAGTCTTTATCAAGTAAATCATTCTGTTCTTGTCATCAGTTTTTATTAATAAGACTATTTATTACTTCAATAATTAATTATGACAAGCAGTCTGCCATTTGGATAATGAATAAATATTGATAAATTGCATGGCTAATGCACTGTTGCTATACAACTATCTTGGAAAATGTGAAGACCTGAATGGTACTAAGACAAATGTATATTGTATATGACACAGCTGGAACGAAACATATTATGTTCAACTAAAACAGTGGTTTTCAGAGTACACATAACTTGTGGAGTGTTGGGGTTGTTCAGCTATGGACGTAATGATTTTTTTTTTGAAGCTAACACAAAAATTTAAATGTTGTATTTGAGACATTTAAAAAAATGATAATTCATAAAAAGTTTTATGGTAAGTGCTTGAAAAGCATTGCATTTCAAGAATTGAATATAGAACACTTCATTACATTCCCCATCAGGAAGGGAGTTTGTAATTAAGACCTTGATTTATTAAAAGAGTCAGGGCATAGGGTTATACTTTCTCTTTCCCGAACTTCTGCATGCTCTTCTTTTTCAGCTGCAAGATACAAGGTACTTCCAACCTTCAACACAGGAGATGTTCCAGATCATTGACAGCATCCTTTCACAATATTTTTTCCTCATCCATTTCTCTGTCAATAACATAGTTACATGAGATTGGGAAGCAGGCAACCACAGAATATTTCGTTCCCATGTTATCATCAGTTTGACGTGCCCATGTTCTTGAGATGTAAAGCATATGCCGCACCAAAAGCACAGCAGAAAAACTGCTCAGACTGAAAATCATTCCTTCTTACTCAAAAATTGTGTGAGTTCTTGGTTTGTTTCCTACCTCCTTTTTATCAATGTATGTACATTAAGATGTGGATTAACTGGAAAAACTACTAAGCAACAAAAATGTATAGGTAGAGCTAAAAAGGTAGCTTGAACAAGTTGGGTTTATTCTAAGAAAAGAATTATGAAATTTAGAATGCAAAAAGGGTTCCTACAAGGAGAAAGAAATTGAAATGAGAGATTTTACTTAAGAAAACTTGCCTTTATTTATTTATTTATTTGTTTGTTTGTTTTAACATTGGCATTTATGATGTACAGGCCTTTGGAGGTTTTCTACTCTTTTCAAAGAGAGATTTTAAAATGGAATGATGTTCAAACTTTTGTTCAGAATGACGTCAGGTACAGCTGAGCATGTCATTGGGTGAATATATATCAAATACACTTTTAAGGTTTTCATCAGCTGTGTAGCTGTTAAGACCGAAGAATGAGTTTGAGATATTTCACAGTTATTGGCTAAAATGCAGTGCTATAATGACACAACTTTTATACAATTGAAATCAGATAAACTTATAATAGAATATAAATCTATTTCTTCAAGGAAAAAAATATCCTAATATATGTCTCTTTCCCAGGTCTTTATACAATCTCTTTACAAGTGGAGTTGGTAGTCAAATATAAAGTTAAAATGTATTTAATAAAAAGATTAAAGATTAAGACAGAAGTTATTTAAAATTCAACAGTTTCATTATCTGAAATACATCATATGTAAGAAGATAGTACCACATTTAATCATGAGCTAAAAATATTACATCTTCAGACTTCCAAGCAGACGTGATGTGAAAAGTGTGTAACCTGAGCTCATTTTGGGAAGTGCTTATTATCATACCTGTCCTTCACACACATATTTGTGTTCTCATCACACTATTAGAATTAAAAAGTAGCATTACAGTCATCATAAACTGCCAAGTAAAGAGACATTCAGAAGCCAATTTTTTTTACTACATGTTCTGAAGATACAAGCTATGTACACCTTAACATAAAATGCTGTTTCTTAACCACTCTACAGTAGTACACTGTATACTGCATGCTGCTTTGGGATATGCTTTTATTGATACTTTCAAGAAAGACTAGGTTTGAGAAAAATACTCCAGGAAATTTAAAGATACGTATACTGAATAAGCTGACCTTTTCTTTATTGAATTTATCAGGCCTGTGTTAAATTTACATCCTTCAGAAGTTATGCCACCTAAATTATATAATTTCAAGGCCAGAATCACTTCAAAGTTAGAAACCTTTCATTTCCTAAATTTCAAATTTGGGAACCAGAAATGTAGGAGAGTTTATTGTCATTACAATTCTGAAATATTTTCAGACTTGAACCATATAAATTTAGTTTATAATGAAAATAAAATTGTCATGCAAGTTAAGCTATATGTGTTTTTTAAGATAGCTTTCCCAGACTGTACATAATTGCTCTATAGTGAGACTAGGTAGTGTGGCTCTGTGAAAATAATCTTACATACATATTTTCAGATTTGTGGAAGTGGCACATGAAAAACAACTGTTTTGAAACAACATGGGCCATGAAAAAATTCTAACTATATTCCAAAGCATCACATTTTGAATTGTGTTAGAGGTAAATTGTGTTCTAAACTTTTCATTCCATTTTCTTATTAAAGATTTTCACCTATGGTCTCAGTTTATACTAATACATGCAACCCATTTCTATCCTTATAACTCTTCAGTAGCAATCCAAGATATAAGTACTTTAAAAGTAGAACAAATAGGTGTATCGAATTGTAAAGTATTATAGATAATGCCTTTCTGTGGGGGATGAAAAACCCCCATTCTGAAAACAAGTAGTTGATATTTTCTACTGTATTGTTTGTAGTATTTGCACAACATGAGAATGAAATAAATGTTATATTACCATGTGTTAATATCTTTCACTATTGTGTATTGTTTATACTATGCAATAGATAATAGTTACAATTATAGATATAAGTGTTCCACAATTAAACTTCAGTCTCTCAACAACCGTTTAGGGTTTCTTTCAATTTTCTGTAGTTTGTTGTGAAGGTGAGACATGACATGATTTAGCACTCAGGTATATTCATAGGAAAGCTTTAAATCTAAAAATATAATAAATCAGTGAAAGAACAACTTCCCCCAAAAAAAGCAGAAGTTTGGTTTAGAAAATGCCACCAAGGAAAGTAAAAAGAAGATGAAGAAAGACTTCCAGGGCACTGGCTGGTATGTAGAATGTAACAAATTTACAAAACTTGTTCAATCATATCACATAATTTTAGGATTTTTCCCTAATATTTATACTGAATTATATTTATTCTTGTCAATAATATTACAAAATTTTCAGTTTCATAGAAAAAAAAAAACTGAATAAGACTTCCATGAGCATAAACTTGTAAGAATAGTGGGCAGCAAAATAAAATAATGGCTTTTCTACCTATGACATGTTAGGAAATATTGGCTAAGATTTAATGGCAGCAACATCACAGACACAGCTGAATAGGGTACAGGAACCTACCTCTAACATTAAACAGAAGTTTAAAGGTAATGCTTGGCAATAGGAACAACTGAAAATAAAATTTCTAATAAAAAGAATATTTCTTCCTCCAAGTAATGTTTGCAATGTTTAAGGAAAGATCAAAAGAAAGAAACTTGAAAAACTAGAACTGTAATTTTTCCAAACATGTCCTGAATCAAGAATGAATGTCTGGCATATAAAAAAAAAATAAAACAAATAAATCCTAGTGTCTGTATTTTCAGATACTTCAGAACATAATTTATGGCATTTACCATTAATTTCTTGCATATTGCTACTACTACCAAATAAGCAAAAATATTTCTTAAAAAAAAATTTTTTAATCTTTTTTAAAAGATCATTTATTTTTAAATAAATTCTTAATTCAGTAGAATGCTGCCTCAATATAAACAGAGGTAAACAGAAATTTATGAGCAAAATGTGTTATGAACTTAATTATGAGACAGACCTTTTTCTTCTCAATAATTAATATCTTCAGGAAACAGATAATACCTCTCATCCAATGTCACAGCATCTGATGGTGAACTCCTTTTTAACATTTCTACTGTACTTAGTTCCACAACCATAAACACTGGGGGTGTGAAAGCACTGGCTGTTGCAACCACAGCCACACATACTGATAACAGACATCATCGGGAGGAGATGAGGTGTTTGTTGAAGCATATTCTTAACATAGTTTGAGACTCAAAGTTTCACTGCTCTGTATATCAGAACCAGCATGATTACAGAGTTTCACCATTTATATCCAAGTATGGAACAGTTTTGAAAGGGAAGAGTAATTTGAATTTGCCAGCTCCTTAGATACTTCCCACATGAACTCCAGCTGTCTGTTACTTGCAGATATTCTTTACTATACAGTGTGTGTTCATGCATGTATACAAAAACATGAACAGAAGGAGAAAGAATTAGAATGTTAATTACTTAAACAAGAAAAGATCTGTGAAACCCTGGCTACCTAGACTTTTGCTATACTACTATCTGTTGCACTTAACCCTGGAAGAAATGTACACTTTAGTCTACCTTGTAGGCAGAACTATTACCTCACTATAATTTATATATCCCTTAAGGATGTACTGTCCACAGAGGAACCAGTGTTTGAACATAGAGGGTTTGTTGTTTGAATTATACCGTAACTGAATATAGCATGCATGTAGCAACATCTACATGATGCCACCTAGAGTACTGAGTCAAGTTCTGGAGTCTTCAGTACAGAAAAACATGCACCTGTTGCAGCAGGTCCACAGGAGGGCCACAGAAATGGTGAAAGGGCTGAAACACTTCTCCTGTGAGGGCAGGCTGAGAGATCTAGAGATGTTAAGCCTGGAGAAGAGAAGGCTCTGACTAAGAGATTTTGTGGCCTTTTAACACTTAAAAGAGAGTTATAAGAAAAATGGGGATAGACATTTTAGTAGGGCCTGTAGCGATAGGACAAGGACCAACGGTTTTAAACTAAAAGAAGGTAGATTTAGTCTAGATATAAGGAGGAAATTTTTCACAATGTGATGAAACTCTGGAAGGAGTTGCCCATACAGGCTGTAGACTCCCATCCCTGAAAACGCTGAAGATCAGTCTGGATGTGGCTCTGAGTGATCTGGTCTACTTAAGGATGTCCCTGCTTATAGCAGGGGGCTTGGACTAGATGACCTTGGAACGTCCCTTGCAAACCAAACTGTTCTGTGACTCAAGAAAAAAAGACAATTCAGAAAAGTAAAGAAAACGAATCCATGCTTAATTTGTCATATACTTGGGATTTCCAACAGTCAGTACATATTATAACCTGACCTGCGTGTATATGTGTATTCATACATTTCAAACTTCAGTCACAGGAGGACACACTTTGCAGAAGAAAGTACAGGTACACCACAGCTGGAAAAGTCCAGGTGGTGTAAGTCATGTGCTCTGCATGAACTTTTGAAAGGCAGATGCAGGGACTGTGAGAATGAAGACATTGGGTCCACTGTAGGAGAGGATCTGGTTCAAGACCATCTTAAGAACCTGAACGTACACAAGTCCATGGGACCTGATGAAATCCATCTGCAGGTCCTGAAGGAGCAGGCAAATGAAGTTGCTAAGTCACTGTCCCTCATATTTGAAAAATCAAGGCCTTCAGGTGAAGCTCCCAATGACTGGAAAAAGGGAAATATAACCCTCATTTTAAAGAAGGGGAAAATGGATGACCTGGAGAATTACAGACCAGTCAGAGTCACCTCGTGCCTGGCAATATCTTGGAACGGATTCACCGGGAAGACATGCTAAGGCACATGAAAAACAACAAAATGCTGGGTGACAGTCACTATCGTTTTACTAAGGGGAAATCCTGCCTGATCAATTTGGTGGCCTTCTATGATGGGGCTATGGAACTGATGGACAAGGGTAGAGCAGTTGATGTTATCTACCTGGACTTGTGCAAAGCATTAGACACTGTCCTACACAACATCCTTGTCTCTAAATTGGAGAGACATCAATTTGTTAGGTAGACCACTCACTGGATAAAGAACTAGCCGGATGGCCACACACAAAGAGTTGTGGTCAATGGCTCAGTGTCTGCCTGGAGATCAATAACGAGTGGTGTTCCTTAGGGATTGGTGCTGGGACCAGTCTTGTTCAAGGTCTTTTTTGGGGACATGGAGAGTGGGATTGAGTGTGCCCTCAGCAAGTTTGCTGATGACACCAAGCTGTGTGGTTTGGTTGATATGCTGGAGGGAAGGAATGCCATCCAGAGGGACCTTGACACACTTGTGAGGTGGGCTGATGCTAACCTTTTGAAGTATAGCCATGCCAAGAGCAAGGTCCTACACCTGGGTCGGAGCAATCCCAGACACAGCTACAGGTTAGGCAGAGAAGAAACTCAGTGCAGCCCTGTGGAGAAGGACTTGGGGTTGTTGGTCAATGAAAAAATGAGCATGAGTTGGCTTCAGTGTGCACTTGCAGCCCAGAAAGCCAACTGTATCCTGGGCTGGCCGCCCCGGTGGTGGCCAGTGTAGGCACCCAGACAGAGCCGGTAAGTGGGGAGGTTGCGGTGCAGAGCTTGGAGTGTAGAGAGTGCTTGCACTGGTCTTGTGAGGGAAAGGTGCAGAATGGGCAGGGCTGCGCTTGCTGCTCCCTGATGGAGGTCCTCCTCCAGCAGGTGGCTGAGCTACGGGATGCTGTCAGTACGCTTCAAGATATCAGGGAAGCTGAGAGGAAGCAGGAATGCTTACTCCAGGCCCAAACAGCACAGGGGCCTCAAGATTCCCCTCTAACTCATGGAGGAAAGAAGGAGGCCATTAACCTGGGAAGCTGGGAATTAGTAACAAAAAAAAAAAGCAACAAAAGTGGGAAGAGAGCAATTAAAAGCAAGGGGCTTCCTCCTAAATCTGCTGTACCCACCCAAAACGGCTTTGCTGTCCTGCAGGGGGCTGCTGAGGAAATGCACTTGCATCAGAAACAGTTCGCTGGTGCACTGGTACAGAAGATCTCTACTGGTGCTGCCAGGAAAAAGTGGTGGGTTGTAGTAGTAGGGGCCTCTGCCTTGAAAGGGACAGAAGCGCTCATCTGTTGGCCTGACCCAGTCGCAAGGGAGGTGTGTTGCCTACCTGGGGCACAGATCAGGGATGTTGCGGAGAGGCTGCCTGCTCTAGTAAGTCCCACAGACTATTACCCACTTCTAGTGATACATGTGGATGCTAAGGATATAGACAGTAGTAGCTGGAAGAGTATAAAGAAGGACTACAGAGCTCTGGGAGAGGTGGTCAGGGGTTCTGGAGCTCAGATAGTCTTTTCAACAATTCTCCAAGACACAGGGGAGGACCTTCCAAAGGCAAGGGGGATTGGACAGGTTAATAAATGGTTAAAAGGGTGGTGTCATAGTCAAGGGTTTGGGTGTCTTGGACATGGGGCCCACATTTGTAGGCCAGGCCTACTGGGGGCTGGTGGAACTGCTCTGATAAAGAAAGGGAAGAGTGGCTTTGCTGGGAGGCTTGCCAGACTTGTCAAGGATGTTTTAAACTAGTTGTGTTGAGGGAGGGGAGCATCATTCCATCCCAACACACCCAGTCAGATGCCAGCACCTATAATAAATACTCTGAGCAATGTAGTAATATTCTAGCTGCTCCAGCCACTGAGCTGGCTTCATTTGGAGCTCGGATCAGATGCCTCTATACAAATGCCCGTAGCATGGGGAATAAACAAGAGGAATTAGAGATGTGGGCACATCTACGGGGCTATGATATAATAGGCATCACCGAAACATGGTGGGATGGCTCCTTTGACTGGAGTGTTGGAATGGAGGGTTATAGGCTTTTTAGAAAAGACAGGCCTGGTAGGAGGGGAGGGGGAGTTGCCCTTTATGTTAGGGATAGGCTGGAGAGTATGGAACTCTGTCTGGGGACAGGTGGTCAGTTAACAGAAAGTCTGTGGGTCAGGGTTAAGGGGAAAACAGTGATGGGACACATTACTGTGGGGATATGTTACAGACCGCCTGATCAAGAGGGACCTGTGGATGAAGAACTCTACAGACAAATAGGAAGGGCTTGTTGGAAATGTGACTCTCTAGGGAAGTCTTGGATGCAGTGATCACAAGATGGTCGAATTCGAGGTCCTCAAGACAGTGAGAAGAGCGTGCAGTAAGTTCACTGCCCTGGACTTCAAGAGAGCAGACTTTGGGCTCTTCAGGAACCTGCTTAGCAAGGTTCCGTGGGATATAGCCCTAGAGGGCAAGGGGGTCCAAGACTCTTGGTTAATATTCAAGGATCACCTGCTACAGGCTCAGGAGTGTTGCATCCCGACCAGAAGGAAGTGCAGCAGTATGGCCAGGAGACCTCCTTGGATGGATAAGGAGCTGCTGAGAAAAAATCACAAGAAAAAAGAGGCTTATAGAAGGTGGAAACAAGGACAGGTGTCCTGGGATGAATACAGGAAGTTGTCTGGGTAGATAGGGACCAAGTTAGGAAAGCTAAGGCCCAATTGGAGCTAAACTTGGCAAGGGATGTTAAAGATAATAGGAAGGGATTTTATAGGTATGTAGCGGCTAAAAAACAGACTAAGGACAATGTAGGCCCCCTCCGGAAACTTTTATGAGAACTGGCTACAGAGGACTTGGAGAAGGCTGAGGTTCTGAATGGTTTCTTTGCCTCGGTCTTCACTGGCAAAGGCTCTGACCGCAGCACCCAAGTCTTGGAAGGTGGATGCAGGGACTGTGAAAACCTAGACCTTGGACCCGCTGTACATGAGGATCTGGTTTGAGACCATCTTAAGAACCTGAATGTACACAAGTCCATGGGACCTGATGAAATCCATCCGCAGGTCCTGAAGGAGCTGGCGAATGAAGTTGCAAAGCCACTGGTCATCATATTTGAAAAATCATGGCAGACAGGTGAAGTTCCTGACGACTGGAAAAAGGGAAATATAACCCCCATTTTCAAGAAGGGGGAAATGGATGAGCTGGGGAATTACAGACCAGTCAGTCTCACTTCTGTGCCTGGCAAAATCTGGGAGCAGATTCTTTTGGAAGGCATGCTAGAGCACATGAAAAACAACAAGGTGCTTGGTGACAGCCAACATGGGTTCACTAGGGGAAAATCCTGCCAGACCAATTTGGTGGCCTTCTATGACGGGGCTACAGAAGTGATGGACAGGGGTGGAGCAGTTGAAGTCATCTACCTGGACTTGTGGAAAGCATTTGACACTGTCCCACATGACATCCTTGTCTCTAAATTGGAGTGTCATCAATTTGATAGGTGGACCACTCGGTGGATAAAAACTGGCTGGATGGTTGCACTCAAAGAGTTGTGGTCAACGGTTCAATGTCCAGCTGGAGACCAGTAACGAGTGGTGTCCCTCAGGGATCGCTGTTGGGACCGGTCTTGTTCAACGTCTTTGCCGCTGACATGGGCAATGGAATTGAGTGTGCCCTCAGCAAGTTTGCCGATGACACCAAGCTGTGTGGTTCTGTTGATATGTTAGAGGGAAAGAATGCCATTCAGAATGACCTTGACACACATGCCAACCTCATGAAGTTTAACCATGCCAAGTGCAAGGTCCTACACCTGGGTCGGAGCAATGCCAGGCACAGCTACAGGTTGGGCAAAAAAAGGAAATGCATGGTAGTCCTGCGGGGAAGGACTTGGGGTTGTTAGTCAATGAGAAAATGAACATGAGCCAGCAGTGTGCACTCACAGCTCAGAAAGCCAACCGTATCCTGTGCTGCATCAAGAGGAGCGTGACCAGCAGGTCAAAGAAGGTGATCCTGCCCCGCTACTCTGCTCTCGTGAGACCTCACTTGGAGTACTGTGTGCAGTTCTGGTGTCCTCAACATAAAAAGGACATGGTACTGTTAGAACAAGTCCAGAGGAGAGCCACGAGGATGATCAGGGGACTGGAGCACCTCCCATATGAAGACAGGCTGAGAAAGTTGGCGATGTTCAGCCTGGAGGAGAGAAGGCTGCGTGGAGACCTCATAGCAGCCTTCCAGTATCTGAAGGGGGCCTACAGGGATGCTGGGGAGGGACTATTCATTAGGGACTGTAGTGATAGGACAAGGGGTAATGGGTTGAAACTTAAACAGCAGAATTTTAGACTTGATATAAGGAAGAAATTCTTTACTGTTAGGGTGGTGAGGTACTGGAATGGGTTGCCCAGAGAGGTTGTGAATGCTCCATCCCTGGCAGTGTTCAAGACCTGGTTGGATGAAGCCTTGGGTGATATGGTTTAGTGTGAGGTGTCCCTGGGCATGGCAGGGTGGTTGGAACTAGATGATCTTGAGGTCCTTTCCAATCCTAACTATTCTATGATTCTATGAAAAAGAACGTGACCAGCAGGTCAAAGGAGGTGATCCTGCCCCTCTCTTCTGCTCTCGTGACACCTCACCTGGAGTATTGTGTGCAGTTCTGGTGTCCTCAACATAAAAGGGACATGGAGCTATTGGAACAAGCGCAGAGGAGGGCCACGAGGATGATCATGGGACTGGAGCACCTCCCATATGAAGACAGGCTGAGAAACTTGGGGCTGTTCAGCCTGGAGAAGAGAAGGCTGCGTGGAGACCTTATAGCAACCTTCCATTATCTTGAGTGAGGCTATAGGGATGCTGGTGAGGGACTATTCATTATGGACTGTAGTGATAGGGCAAGGGGTAACAAGTTAAAACTTAAACACGGGAAATTTAGATTGGATCTAAGGAAGAAATTCTTTCCTGTGAGGGTGGTGAGCACTGGAATGGGTTTCCCAAGGCAGTTGTGAATGCTTCATCCCTGGTGGTGATCAAGGCCAGGTTGGACGAAGCATTGGATGACATGGTTTAGTATGAGGTGTCCCTGCCCATGGCAGGGGGACTGGAAGTAGATTATCTTAAGGTCCTTTCCAACCCTAACTATTCTGATTCTAACTCAAGTATATGCTCAAGGGTCGTCACAATGGACACAGTGTTCATCAAATTACTGATACTCATACTACTGAACACATATCTGACTCCAGCTGCATTTGTGGTTTTACTTCCCTGGAAATTCTGCCCCTGATTTTGAAATGTAAGATCACTCAAAAGCTATTTGTTGCTGTTTCATGCTTTTTTTTTTCTTTCTCTTACTTTCTATTCTGTTTATGAAACATTACCATAAGCCTGTTAAGTTTAATAATCGCATGATGTTTGAATTAGCTGCTATCATGCCTTCTAAAGCAAGAATAATGAAAATATGCTGGTTTAGAAAGTTTTCCCGGCTTGACCTTTATTAAATATTTAGAAAGACACTTTTCTGAATAAATTTTGCACTCTCAAAACTTAATTTGTAAGGAAAGCTCTGTGTGCTTATGAAACATGCTTGACAAAGCTACCTCTGTGTGTCCATTCTGTACAAACAATTCTTAAGTCTCATCGATGTAATGATTTTATATTAAAAAAAAAATCCAGAAACACTTCAGTTCAACCATGTGTGTGCACAATACACAGTATTTTTTACTTCCATTACGCACAGTTACATACACAAAGTTTGTATCTTTCCATTTGAACATAATGAATAAAAACGTATGAACAGTGCTAGAGATGTAGTCAAGGTTGTGTTCCCCCTTGCACCCAATATGTAGGTTACTGCAATGCATATGGATTATATAGTTTTTAAATGTCACATTTCTGTATGTGTCAACATTTTCAAATTTATTTCAATGATACATTTTAGTCTGATAAAATTTCCAAAGCAATTAAACAGTTGCAGTAAAAAGTTAATGAATGCACCAATCAAATTCTCTGCTGTGCCTAAATTTAATTATATGATACATGTTAGCATTTAATTTTATGAGGATGAGAATGGGATACCTTGCAGTAGAAGCAACACTGGCAAAGTACTCAAATTTGCAGATTTCAAGTGCTTCAAAATACATTCATTTTATCACAACGGAGGTGGGACTTATGCAAGAATATCTATTAATTCTGATACAAGACTAGTCAAATATTCATTCTGATTACACGGAAGTCCAACCAGTATCAGAAGATTCTGAGAACAGTTATGAAAGATATTCTTACACAGTATCCAAAAATACAACACAATTACAGCTATAGCTGAGGAAGGGATAAATTAGCATGCATTTCTGTGGCGTGTTGGACCTGCTATCCAGATTTAAAGAGTATAATTTGAAATAATTGTTTTGAGTGAAGCAGATACAAAATAACGAATAAAGCATTATTGTTCATAAGAAAGGACAAGCACATATCTTATCAAGAGCCTCTCCTGCACAATCACAGCCTCTAATAACTCTTCATCTATCAAACTGGCCATCTTAGTCAGGAGCCTGGTATTCTTTGTCTGGTTCATGCACTCAGAATTTCTTCTAAAGGAGTCACAGTGCAGAAAGGAAATACATCCATACATTAGTTTATACAGTTACTACCAAGTCTCACAGTACAAATAGAAAATATCTTTTTAATTTTTTGTTGCTTTTCCTTCAATTGCTTCTCACTAGCTTCTCATTTCTGAACTCATTCTTTGATAGGAACCTCCCAGTAATTTGGCTACTTGCCTGAACCATAGTTCAAAAGCCTCCTGCAAAGCATGTATTTCAGAATTTGGGTTCCTGAAGACACAGATTACCATGCTATTATTACTGCTACTCTTCATATACACCACCTAGGCAATTGTAAAAAACCATAAACAGACAGTCAGAGAACTGCACTTTTAGTTTCTTTCTTAGACAGTTCACCATCTGTCTTCTAGGGGAAAATTCAGTGATGAAGATGATGATGATGAAGATGGTGAATGGAGACTGTAAAAGTTTCTATAGAGAGATAGATACATTGTGGTTTAACCCCAGCTGGCAACAATGATATGCAGCCACTTGCTCACTCCCTCCTCACAGTGGGATAGGGAAGAGAAGTGGGAAAAAAGTAAAACCTGTAGGTTGAGATAAGAACAGTTAAAATAAGGTATAGAACTAATAATAGTGAAAAGGGAAAATAACAAAAAATAGAGAGAAAAAAACAAACAAACACATACATTAAAAAATCCCAACAGTGATGCACAGTATAGTTGATCACTACCTGCTGATATGTAACCCTTTTCCAAGCAGTGACTGGCCCCAGTTTATATACTCAGTATGATGTGCTGTGGTATGGAATAGCCCTTTGTCTAGTTTAGGTCAGCTGTCCTGGCTGTGCCTCTCTGCATCCAAATATATTTGAATTCGTAGTAGTTATACAATTCCCTTATTTCTTTGCCTTCCTTTTTGCTTTTTTTTTTTAAAAAAAAAGAAAATTTGATAATTTAATTTCTTCTATGCTTTTCCTCATTTAGTTTTCCTGCTACTTCTGTCATTACATGCCCCCTGTATGTCTGTATATGCATACAGCCTTGCCTTCCTCATTACAGTGTTGAGATTCTCCCTATTATGGAGCTTTGGCCTTCTGCATTCCACACTCCAGCTGCAGCCCCTGCAGCACAGCAGCTTCTCACCTGAGGGCCCTATCTCAACTTAGTAACATTGCTGTCTGCTATTGGTTAAAAAAAAAAATACTATCTCTATTCCTCCTATAATCCTTTCCTATTTCTAGCAGTATCTGGGTATATTATAACATCATATATAATGGCTTTCAGACATTTTTAATTGTTCTGGCTTTATGTTTTTATATCTTAGTAATGAAAGAAGATTAAAGGTTTATAATCATTCTAATTTACCGTTCTGAGCAAGAGGTGAAAGTTGGTCCTGCAGAGAGTGAGCACTCCTGAAAGCTTTAGTGAACTGACAGTTATTAGGCTGGTATCCATGTGATGGTGATTTTTAATAGCACTTACTATGTTCATTTGAATGCTGGTATTAACCATTGCTTAGTAGCAGCATAAGGCATCATTAAAACTGTAGTCTTGACATAGCACTAAGCAAGTAGACATTAATGAGGAGAGCTGTTTGAAGAGCTGTTTTATATTAAAATTTGTGGATTTTGAGTAGTTATTTGGATGTCCACTACAACAGGAAATGGACAAAGTCATCTCGCAGCAGATATATATCCACAAAACAGTTTATTCTAATCACATAATATAATTAGATCATAATACAGTTGTGCAAGTGCATATCTGACTTTTTTTCTACAGTCAATCTTTTCACAAAAATAGTACAATAAAAATATAGCTTACTCTACAGTATTCTTTCATTTTGTAAGAGAAAAATAAATACAAAATCTTAATTCTCTAGGGACATTTGCTGCAGTGGGCTGACCCAATTTGCCAGTCAGATTCCATACTCGGCCCTTAGGCACCAGATCACCTATATCCAGAATGATTCAGGATGTGTATTACCATGCAGTCATTTGAAGAAATATATTTAGAATTTTAATTATCATTTATTTGAGTCGCTTGTTAAAAAAGACAACCAAACTGCAAAATTGTTTTCCCTACTCTCCCTATCCACACAAACTAGTACCTATCAGTATCGACTACTAGAAAAATCAGATTCATTATTCCCACAGAGAAGTTAAATTATATTCTGCCATGCTGTTTTCAAATAATGCTTTTTTCATTTGTTTCTTTAAAGGTACATAATCAAATGCAAAAGGGTAAGAGAGCAGACGTGAAAATCTTATTTTTCACATTACTAAAGTATGTTTCAACAGAAATGTCATATCTATAGATACTAGGAGAAGGTACAATACTAAAGAAGCATCATTTAGACCATTTTACCTGCATGACATTATATTCTACCTATTATAAAGTCTGCTGACACCCTAAACAAATCTGGTCTTAATTTACAAGTGTGAAGAACCACTTTGGGGAAGTTAGTACCTTTACCCAATTGTTTGAATAAAAAAAAAAAAAAGATAAAAGAGAACATTAAGCATATTTTGCATTCTGATAGTAATGGAAAAGAATGTCTTTGCAACCACAGTTTCACAACTGCTCAGAACCCTCCACCTACCATAAAACATTATTAAAATAAAATATTATAGAAAATATGACTTTTTGGATTGCACAATCTGATATTAAAGAAACAAAATTCCCAGATCTCATTGTTTAAAAGAGGACAAGTGAGCAATTAGATGAAATTGAGCAGCACGTTTAAATTCTTATATCTTGACTCCCATATTACAAATCATATGATACTAAGTGAGTGTTACTACTTTTCAATAATATTATTCATGGATGAGTAGTTAAATACAGTGATTCAATACCTGATGTTTATATGCTCCAAATATGGTATCTGCTTTTTGCAGTTTCTGGAAACTGACACCCAACAGCTAGCAACTGCAGTGTTTGAATAAATATGCAGCTCATTCTTCAGAACACTCAATATATATTGTGCCTGTCAAATTATGATTTACAACCAGTAACAACTTCAATAGGAGGACAGCTATAGAAGATTAGGGCTGTTATCACCTTCATCTTGGTTTTATACTATGGTAACAACTTCTAGTACAGTATTTCTGGCTGAAGATCTCTTATAACACACTTGTAGAGGTTTCTGACAGAACAATGAAGGCTCTGAAGGACCATACATGATGCAAGAGATGAACCGTACTACGAGTGAGAGAGGGTGGGGGGCAGGGAAGACTCACATGAATACAACTCTACAATAATCCTGTTATGTTAATACATGAATTGGATCACTAATACATTGGGATACCCACCTTTTATAATTCACAGAATGTGTATTTTTGATGCACGTATTCATCACTGAGTATCTGAAGAAAAGTGTTTTAGTTGCACTGCCACTCCT
This sequence comes from Melopsittacus undulatus, assembly GCF_012275295.1. Taxonomy (NCBI): domain Eukaryota; kingdom Metazoa; phylum Chordata; class Aves; order Psittaciformes; family Psittaculidae; genus Melopsittacus; species Melopsittacus undulatus. Next base: position 94,409,441 of record NC_047557.1, on the reverse strand, counting down.
GCTAGAAATTTTCATTCCATTCTAGAGCATACTCTCTTTACTGAGACACAGTGTGTAAATACAAATTCAATATTAAACTCCACAATGGATTATATGAGAAAAGGGTCATTCAATATATTTTTAGTGTCCTATTTTTAGTGTAATAGTCTTTAGGTCCTTATAATTAGACTAGTCTGATTCCGAATATTAGAAGCAGATGGAACTGAGCTACATAGCAAAATATTAACAGTCAGAGGCATGCACATTGTTTAGTGTTTTATTTTCTCTCTGTTAAATTGCTCTTCATGTTTCAAAAGAGAATACGTTACTGTAGGAATACAAAACTTTGTATTCATTAGACAAATCTTTATCTACTGTAAGCTGGCTTGGCTCCACTGGCTTCAAGGGTACTACAATTATTAATGTCAACTGAGTCTAGTGCACTCCTTTCATTACATGAAATCAGTAGAATCAGGGGGGCAATTTTTCACCATAAAGAATTTTCAAGGTTTGCACAACTCTGTTGACCCGCACTTTCTTCCAAGATCATATTTTTTTTCTGTCAATAAAACACATTTTTTCGGGAAATCCCTTACTTCAGTCTGTTAACAGTTTTATTAAACATCTTATTACATCAATAAAAAACCTTAGATGAACCCTTTAATTTAATTTGCTAAAAAACCCTGCAATTTAACGATGCCCATCTGTAATTCTGCTGATAAAATACATTTAATTCAGTGTTTCTGTCAATAAATAATGTACTTGTTGGAGGGAACATAAGCCGAGAAACTGAAAATTTTGTTTATTACTTCATTTTGTGGGCAAAATGTATTTTATATCAGATTTTAGTAGAACACCAGGCATGACCCCATAGCCCACTGTTATGTTCAAGAGAATCCACATTTCCACTCCCTGAGAAAAAGATGTTAGATGTTACAAATAGCTGAAATAAGACTGAAAAAGAAAATCTGATTTGGATTGGAGGGGGATTTTTTTGTTTATTTTTGTTTAGTTTTCAACTATATTTTAATAGGAGAGATATTCTGATTGTTTTATTGCAAAAAGAAGTCACAAAGGCAAGCCTAGGGAAAATACTTCATTGTAGGACTGAATCGTCTTCAAAAGGAGTAAGAAGCTTAAATAATATAACTAACACGCTGACTCCCAACCCCTCTCTGCCATCTCTACCACTGTAGGAATTTGGCTAGAGTTCAGGAGTTACCACACATAAGTGACTCCTAATCAACGAGAAACTCATTCTTGACCAACACAAAATGCAAAAACCTTTATCACTACCCAAGAGTGAAACACACCATGCCCAGTTAGGAAAAAAATACTGGTATTTTGAAGAGTTAAAATTACTTTTATTACTTTACAAGTATGGACAACAATGCAGTGACATTTTGGTGATAATTATGGAATTTTGTTGAGAGATCTTATGCAAACTTAAGGTTAGTAATTTTGGAGGCTGTACTGCAGATTTTTTGTTCGAGGAAGACAGCTTTGAAGCTCATACAGTTCATTGTACTTTGGAAGCTACTATAAATGCATAGAACCCACAAAGACATTGTTTTAACAATTACAAATGTAGTAACAGAAATTTGTCAGAGAATTTATTTAAGCTTCTTAACCTCTCGTTTTAATTTCTGCTTCTCAGCCTTATTTTATCTTCTGTAAATTATTGTGAAAAAAATACTTTTACTACTACAATATCCACTGTTAACAACAGTGGATGAGATTCTCTGTAATGTAACATGCAAGTTATTTTATTTTGCAGAAGATCTGTTCAAGTAAAAATAAGGTGAAAACCAAGTGCACATGGCACAAAACTTGGAAATTACAGTAAGTGTCCTCAAAAAGTTTGTGATCATTTCTGACTTAAGTAATTTTTTTCTGAGTAATGTGTAATTAATGTATAATTCTGTAGTTACAGAATATTATTAGTAATAAACATAATTGCTGGTCAACAGGTGACTGAATGTTCCTAGTTTTCCTCCAGAATGTGGCAAATGCTTTCGATGTTGCAACCTGTTGGAGCACTGCAGACAGCTCTTTTCTTTCCCTGTACAAATGTCAGAGCTGTCAGACAGCTGAAACATGTCCACAGGCAGAAAGAAACAAATTGCTGACCTAAGCACCATTTCTAGGTCCTGAACCAAGGCTTTTTCAACATGAGTCTAACTTATTACAACATTTGTTGACTGACCCACCATACTGGCCCAAGCATGGCTGTTAGCTAGGAAATTAAAGTTGACAGAGTTTATTCTGGGAACTGATTAATTAAATGCCTTTCCTGGCAGATCCATTAATATCAACACAGCGTGGCATATATATTGACACAGTGAGAGAAATTGCTTTCAACAATAGAGCTCTGTTGACAAAATAGTATAACATTTGGACCATTAGTAGCAGTACATGAATTCATCTTCTCTATCAAGTGTATTTTTGCTGACAAAAATCTTTTGCAACAAAAAAAAGGCAGGGAAAATAAAAATATATGCATTTGTGGATTATACATTTTATATATAATTTTGAAATAATTATTGTGAACAGAAATCATGCAAGCTGATAGTCTGTGTGCAGGGAAAGCTGGAGGGCGGAAGGGAGAAGAAAATATAAGAAAAATCCTTATGATGAAGCAATTTGCTAAATTACCTTTGTTAAATATAAAAAGTAGCAAAAAAAAGATCAAAATACACAAAGGGAACTAAAATTCCTAAATAGAACCTTTATTGTGGGAAACTCAAATGGGATGCTTAAGGTAAAACTGATACCATAAAATCCTGTTTGTTTTGTGTCGTCAGCCTCCGGTTAAATTTTACTGCCCACAGCCTTGAACTGAAGCTGACAAATTTTCTTTAAGGTACTGTCGATAAACATACTTTAAACAAAATAAGAAAATAGAACAAAACAAAAACAAAAAAACACCCTGCAGTGATATTACACTCAAAACAGCCTGAAACAAATATCCTCATTTATCGGCCATGCTCCTTACTGGACCTAACTATCCTGATTTAAATTACTCGTAGGCCTGACTCCTTCCTAGCACTCAATGAATGAAATTCCCACCTTTACAAACTCTTGAAGATAATGAGAACACAGGGTCAAATATGAGCCCTCCGTGCTAAAAAACAGAGTATAGCCTGAGGATAAGTTGGTGAAAAGGTCTTTTCACCACTCTGTTAAGGGGCCCAGTGACACACCAGTAACCCAGTCATCTCTAGCAGAGAACAAGCTACAGTGAGTATTTGAGTGTTTATACAGAAGAATGATCAGACTGAAAATTTGAATCGTGGTTCACAGTGTAGCCTATCTCCTAAAGTTCTTCCTCTTTTAAATTCACTATCTCAAGTGAAAAAAGAAAACGAGATATAAATACAGGAAAAGTACACAGAAAAAAACTTTAGCTGTAACCTTAATAATGATATTATTTCTACTTGCTTTATGTTTAAATTTCCCCTGGAATATATGTTCACATGGTAAATGTGTATGTATGTACAGTTATACATTAAGTATGTGTGTCAATCTTATTTAGTTTCCTGACAAGTTGAAGATAATATTCAAGCAAACAATCAAGAACTGTAAGAGATAAAGGTGATTGAGGATATATATAGCAAAGAATAAAAAAAATTCATAAATCAGTAGGTCCATCCAAACAGTTTTTTGCCTGTTTTCACAGTGCTTTCCCAACAGCATCTGACATGAAGGATATCTTTTGATCAATCTATTTTTATTTCAAATGGTAAATCCTAAGTATACATGTCCACATTGCAGGATGCATTATTTACATACATATCAGAACAGTGTATCCTTTGTGAGCATGCCTGATAAGCAGGTGAACCAAGAGAAGTTTGAAGATGAGATGCAAGAGATTTGTTGTTCAGCTCTGGGATGAAGGTGACACAAACTCAGAGTAACCAGCCAGCTGGATGCCCACCTACCATAGAAACCTCAAGTAGCTCTGAGCTGGCACAGGAACCAGCTTTAATAGTTCCGTTATGAACAATATGTTACAGGATAGCATAAAGAAACATAAAAAAACAACAGTAGCAGTATCTCTACTGACCTCACTAGATTATTGACTGTCACCTGGCAAAGCCTTAGGGCTTTGCTTGAAATCGTTTTGATCTTATTCTAGGCTATACCTGTTCATTATGAAATGAGTCTTGGGAGCAAAGTGCTTAATTTCTTTGTTATTTTTTTGATCCTGATCAACGCTTTCGAAGCACATTAGAAACTTACATCAGGATTCTTTAACCACAAAAAGCACTTACACATGACGTCAGTATTTTAGTGATACAGAGAAATACAATGTAGAATGGTATCTAATATGTAATATATGTAGAGAAAATATTCAGGAGCATGACAGCTGCATTTCCTGTTCTTATAATAATCTAGAAAGAAAACACAAAAGGCAATGGCTCAAGCCCTCTTTTAGAGTAAAGGATTTAGAGATGCCATATATCTGCATAAAAAAAAATTAACTAAGGATATTTCTTACCTAAATTTTAAATATATTCAATAGAACTGATTTATCAGTTTATTTCTTTTAAAACACAAATAAAAGATGATAGGACTATAATTCAGACTCCACTTGCTTTTCCCCTTACATGTGCTATTCTTCAGTAGAATAAATAAATAATAGCCTTTACATTTCCATTTTCCAGGTTGTGTTTTTACATAAGCCATATTAATAATTCAAGATTATGGCTTCTTAGCTGCTCTCTGACATACGACCAACCTTTTTCTTTCTACTTTTAACTTTGTTTATATTGTTGGCATCTTAATGACAAATAACTGAATTATTTCCTTTCATTCATACACTAAACCATAAGAATTCTGTTCTTCTCTATTATAAACTGGCTTCAGTAAAAGTATGTCACATGGAATGGACAAGTTTTCACCTATTTCTTTTCATCTTAAATTTTGCTGTGGAAGTCAATTAGGTTTCCTTCAAAAATGATAGTGTGTTGGGAGAATTAAAATCAGCTTGCAGAAATAATTATTGGACTGATTTTAATGACCTGCATTACTGAAAAGCTGTAAACCTGAGGAATGCACAGCTGTAAGTGTGGATACTGAAGCTGAAGAAGATTCATACACAGTTCTCTAGTGTCTTTTGCTAGACTTTCATAAATGGCTGGAGACTGTTGATGTTCTCAGTGCATTTCTTAGTACTTGCACAATGATTTGCCCCATCCCTCATCACAGATCAACAAATGTTAGTAAATCCACTGCCTAAATTAGGACTTTCACATTAGAAATTCTCAGAAGCATAGTTACAGACTGCTAAACACGTGTGACTGATTAAGTACTAGTAGAATAAGGTTTTAATCAAGAAAGAAATGTAGAAAAATTAAAAATACAGTAAATGCATGACTCTCCCCCCAGTTCGTACATGAAATTGAAGGCAGTGCTTCAGGCTTTGTGAATTACCATTGATAATACAGGCAGTGTTCTTCATCTCAGTGAAATCACATTTCCTCTGACAACACAGCACTAGAAGCACAGAATCAGTCTCTCAAAAATGTTTTTTTTTTTGGGGGGGGGAATATCCCACTTCAGTTTATTCTTCATGATTACCTTCCCTAATAAACTGAGTCCAGTAACGCTAGGGTCTATAGACAGTTTTACATGCTAATCTGCTTGGCACAGAGCAGTTCTTAACACGATTTTAGTACTGCCACACTACTATCAGAAACATTTTAAAGACATTTACATCCAATTTCTTCACCATCTCATGACATTTTAAGAACTGATTAAGTGCTTGCATAATACCAGGAATTTATATGTATTTCTCCACATTTTAGCACATCTATAAGAATTCAATTCTTGTGCTTGTGACAGACTTTTTAAACTTCCTAACAATCAAAACACCGTTTTTCACCAAAGGGGAAGACTAATCAAGAAGGTACTGAGAACTTCCCTAAATGGCCTCAATTCTTAAAGCAATCAGCAAAGACAGGTGCTCAGCACCTCAAGAAACCAGGCTATGGAAAGAAAATATTAAGATGTGCCATCTGATGTTCAAACAAACTGTGCTGTCCATTGCAAAGTTACATGGCCATTGAACAGACACACAATAGACAGAGTTGCAAGTGGTTTCCAGCTCCAAAATTCAGACTACATGTAGGTACCTAAAATTGGGTGTACAATTAAGGCTATGTTTCAGAACTTTAGTTTTCATGAGCACTTTGTTGGCTGTTGCAGTTCAGTACCCCTAGGCAATTGCCGATGTTAAGAATTTGAAGACTTAAATCATGTAATTGAAAGCACAGAAAAAATCCCACCTCACTTTCTTCTGAAAAAGGGGAATGGAAACCTGAACAGAGCAAGCCTTCCCATAGTCCTACTCTCCATTTCAGAAAAAGAGAATTTGAACAATAAAATCTGGTGGGATTTGGGTATTTCCACATTTCCATGTTCTTAACAAAAGTACAGAGATGAACTTTAATTATTAAGATCACTTCTTTTTAAGAGATAGCCAATTGTTTCAGCTAAAAGTGGCTTAACATATAGTCCAAATCTTAGATGGTAGCTGCTCTTCTGTTTGAATCAGTTAATCTATACAAAAGCTGATCATTCAGAAAATACTCTGGAAACTTGTACAACTTTGCAGGCATGCAAAAAAAAAAAAAGTTTTTTTGGAACAAAGCAATAATAATTTTTTATTTATTTTTTATATTAAGGATATTTAATTTCTCTCCTCCTGTTTTGGTTGTACCTTCATTGTTTTGCCATATACAGTACTGAAAAATATGACCAGACACTGGAACACAGCAAAGACAATTCATACACCCCTAAAAAATATGCAAACAGAAAATGACCTCAAAAGAATATATAAAAAGTGGTGCCAACAAGAAAAATGAAAGAGTAAATTAGGAAGAATGGTACAAAAGAAAAAGCAGAGCAGTTGGACTAGCACATGCCTTCTCTAACATTTATATAATCTGGATCACATATGCAGCAACATGGACAGTACCCTGGAACTCAGCACACTAATTTCTGCTCTTAACCTTGACTTTCTAAATAATTTTGCTAAGTCTCTTATTAAGACTTTTCAGTTGTAAAATGACAATCAACTTCCATTTAATGTACTTTGGGTGCTGCTAAATAACACACTACGTAACAGCTAGTCATAATTTGTTTACTTAAGTTTAAAAGAAAGAAAAAAGAAATTTTTCTCAAATCACAGCAAATAATAGTTTTGAGGTAGATTTTACACTTTCTAATGCTTCAAACTGACTAAAGAGAGAGTAGACAAGTAGTGAGATTAACACTGGGAAAAAACTGTCAGTTTACCTTCTGGGTTTTCTTTATACAACTTGAAAATGAAAACTTATTTCTAATTAAAATATAATGTAGACCAAATGTCTGAAGGACTCAGAAATATTTCATTGCAGAATTTATACTTGTCATGGGTTCAGCAGTAGCTCATGCTCTGCCAGGGAGGAGGGAGAGATAGGGCGCCTGGTCTGGGCTAGTCGGGGAGGTATTCCATACCACAGCACGTCATGCTCGGGGAGGGGACTGGAAGCTGGTCGGAAGGGGAGGGGTTAGCTCTCTTCCGGGTTGGGTTCATTACGGCAGGTAGTATCATATTCTCCCTCCTTGTTTATTCCCTCTAACACTGATTTGTTAGTAGAAGCAGTAGTGATTGGTGTTATAACTTAATTGCTGGACTGATTTTACCTCAATCCGTGGGAGTTGTATTCCTCCGGTTCTCCTCCCCATCCCTCTGGGAGTGGGAAGGTGGGGGCAAAGGGGGGAAACAAAGGAGTGTGTGGTACTGCGAGAGACTGAGGTGGGGTTTTAAACCACGACAGCTTTTTGGCACCCAATGTGGGGCACAAACCAACGAGATAACAACAAATCTGACAGGATTTATAGTCATTTGTCACAATGCTGATTTATTGGCTCTCAGATTTTTTTCTCTTGATCTCACGGTTTCAGGATTTTACCAATTACTTTCCATATATATTAGCTGTGTTCGTGTTTATCAATCATGGGATTTGGGCTAAGTTTCTTATCTCATTGTTCTTGATGTTAATGACTTGTAATACAATAGAAGCATTCATCATGAAACTGATCTGGTTTATGCTCCTTGTATGGTCACCAACTTTATATTTTGGGAGGTATATAATAGAAGTGCTTACCAATTTCACATCTTTTTTCTCCTTCTTGGATGGTCAACCTGTGAAGGAGACATTCTTCTATCCTCCCAGTGTTCTCTCCAGATGGTCTACAACATCATTTGAGAGTTTTGAAGTTTTTGAATGGCCTTTTAATACTGTTGAGACTTGTGTGTTGATTGTGATGGGGATCACCATAGTAGCATGCATACAGAGTGTGTTTTGCCCACAATTATTTCATCTGATTTCAAGAGTTAAGCGGAGTCAGATCTGGTCCTGCATTGGGGTTAAACAACGACATAGGAGGACCAAGAGATTTTCCCAGAGGCTGGACAGCCATGAGTGGCAGGGTGTATGGGAGAGTATGGGCAAGCATCTAGGTCAGTGGGCCCCTCCAATACTTTGGAATTTTACTTCCAAACAAGTGCAAAATCCAGAAGAATTATTAAAACACCTAAATGAGGTGTGTTGTAGTTCTGGCCATAGCAGAGATGGATAAATTATGGCAACGTGCTGGGGCTTGGTCTATGCCTATAGGGCCTTGTTCGACACTATCCAACACCTTCAAAAGGAAAAAAAGGTCCCTGGATCTGAGAGTAACACAGAAGTCAGCGCAGCTGTTCCAACTCCAAGTACAGCAGCTACACCATCCCCAGCGGCAAGTACAGTTGCTACCCAAACTTCAGCTGTGACAGACAGTGCAGCTACCCCAGTAATGAGTACAGCGGCTATTCAACCCTTGACTGCGACAGACAGTGCAGCTATCCCAGCAACAAGTACAGTTGCTACTCTAACTACAGTGATAATCACTGCAGCTGAACCAGAGGACCAATTCGTACCAATATCGGTTCCTCCTGTACACAAGAGAAAAACCAAAAAAGAGGCAAGAAGGAGGAGGCAGGATGAAGAAACTATGCATCCACTACCTGGCCTAGTATCTGATCAGGGGTCATCATCACATGACAAAGAAGAAGAGGTGACTTCTCGATCTCAGACCTCAACTGAGCTGCGGAATATGCGAAAAGATTTCACCCGTCAATCAGGGGAGCACATCATCACCTGGTTGCTCCAATGTTGGAATAATGGGGCCGATGGTCATAAACTAGCATGTACAGAAGCCAAGCATCTGGGATCACTTGCTAGAGAATGGGGAATTGACAAAGCAATTGCAAGAGAGAAAAAGTCCCTCAGTCTTTGGAGGCAGCTTTTGGCAGCTGTGAAAGAAAGGTTCCCATACAAGGATGATGTTAGGAGTCGTTCGGCCAAGTGGACTACTATAGACAAAGGCATCCAGTCCCTTAGGGAGTCAGCTATCGTAGAGATGATCTACCACACCAAGCCGAATAATAGGAATGTACCCATAGACCCAGATGAAGTCGAATGCACACGACCCATGTGGTGAAAACTTACACGGAACGCACCGTTGTCATATGCCCATCCATTGGCAACGTTAACCTGGAATGACATAGCACCACTAACAGTGGATGAAATGGTTCATAAACTCCGAGAATTCGAAGACAATCTTACCCCTTCCATCATCTCAGCTGTGGAAAAACTGTCTCAGGATCTCAAACAGGATCTCAAAGAGTTGAGGGACGATCTGTCTGATTTATCCAGCTCCTCACATGTGCCAACACGTGTTTCAGCTATTAACAAAAGGCGTCCTATTGTTCGAGAGAGAAAATATATACGATACACACCACGGGCCACGCTATGGTTTTACCTGCGGGATCACGTGATGAAGTGGGATGGAAAACGTACTTCAGCCTTGGAGGAACGTGTAGGTGAATTGAAGAGAGGAGCAAGGGCCAAGACTGATCGCCCCATGAGAGCTGCAGCTTCAGTCTCTGGTGAACAGGTTCCCAGATGGAGCGGAAGAGCTGATTTTACTCCAGCTCCTGTGATAAAGAAGAATAATCCCTTTCAACACAAATTAGCTGTCCAAGATTGTGATGATGATGACTACTAGAGGGGCCCTGCCTCCAGCCAGGTGGAGGTAGGGGACAATCGTATTTACTGGACTGTGTGGATCAAATGGCCTAGCACATCAGCCGCACAGAAGTATAAGGCTCTAGCTGATACCAGTGCACAGTGTACCCTGATGCCATCGAACTGTCAAGGGGTGGAACCCATCTATATTTTTGGAGTGACAAGAGGGTCCCAAGAGTTGACTGTACTGGAGGCTGAAATTAGCCTGACTGGGAGGAAATGGCAAAAGCACCCCATTGTGACTGGTCCAGAGGCTCCATGCATCCTCGGCATGGACTACCTCAGGAGAGGGTACTTCAAAGACCCAAAAGGATAACAGTGGGCTTTTGGTATTGCTGCTTTGGAGACTGAGGAAATTGAGCAGCTGTCCACCTTGCCTGGTCTCTCAGAGGATCCTTCTGTTGTGGGGTTGCTGAAAGTCAAAGAACAAGTGCCAATTGCGACCACAACAGTGCACCGGCGGCAATATCACACCAATCAAGACTCCCTGATTCCCATCCATAATCTGATCCGTAGACTGGAGGGGCAGGGAGTGATCAGCAGGACCCGGTCACCCTTTAATAGCCCCATATGGCCAGTGCGAAAGTCTAACAGAGAGTGGAGACTAACAGTAGACTATCGTGGCCTGAATGAAGTCACACCACCATTGAGTGCTACCATGCTGGACATGTTAGAACTGCAGTATGAATTAGAGTCAAAGGCAGCCAAGTGGTATGCCACGATTGATATTGCCAATGCATTCTTCTCAATTCCTTTGTCAGCAGAGTGCAGGCCACAGTTCGCTTTTACTTGGAGGGGTGTCCAGTTCACTTGGAACCAACTGCCCCAGGGGTGGAAACACAGCCCCACCATCTGCCACGGACTGATCCAGACTGCACTGGAACAGGGGCAAGCTCCAGAACACTTGCAATACATCGATGACATTATTGTGTGGGGTGATACAGCAGAAGAAGTTTTTGAGAAAGGGAGGAAAATAATCCGAACCCTGCTGAAAGCTGGTTTTGCCATAAAACGGAGTAAAGTCAAGGGACCTGCACGGGAAATTCAATTTTTGGGAATAAAACGGCAAGATGGACGTAGACATATCCCTACAGAAGTAATCAATAAGATAACAGCAATGTCTCCACCAACCGATAAGAAAGAAACACAAGCTTTCTTGGGTGCTGTGGGGTTCTGGAGAATGCACATTCCAAATTACAGTTCAATCGTAAGCCCTCTCTATCATGTGACCTGGAAAAAGAATGATTTCAAATGGGGTCCTGAGCAACAACAAGACTTCGAGCAAATTAAACGCGAGATAGTTCATGCAATGGCCCTTGGACCAGTCCAGATCCGTCCAGATGTGAAAAATGTACTGTACACTGCAGCTGGGGAGAATGGTCCTACCTGGAGCCTCTGGCAGAAAACTCCAGGGGAGACTCGAGGTCGACCCCTTGGTTTTTGGAGTCAGGGATACAAAGGCTCGGAAGCCAGCTATACCCCAATGGAGAAAGAGATATTGGCAGCTTATGAAGGAGTTCGAGCTGCTTCGGAAGTGATTGGCACTGAAGCACAGCTCCTTTTGGCACCCCGCTTGCCAGTGCTGGGCTGGATGTTCAAAGGCAGGGTCTACCCTCTACACATCATGCAACTGATGCTACTTGGTGTAAATGGGCTGCACTAATTACACAGCAAGCTCGGATAGGAAATCCCAGTCGTCCAGGCATTCTGGAAGTCATCATGGACTGGCCAGAGGGCAAAGATTTTGGAATGTCACCAGAGAAGGAGGTGATGCGTGCCGAAGAGGCACCACCATATAATAAATTGTCAGAAAGTGAAAAGCAGTATGCCTTGTTCACTGATGGGTCCTGCCGTATTGTGGGAAAGCATCGGAGATGGAAGGCAGCTGTATGGAGTCCTCAATGACAAGTTGCTGAAACTGCTGAAGGAGAGGGTGAATCGAGTCAGTTTGCTGACGTGAAAGCCATCCAGCTGGCCTTGGACATTGCTGAGCGAGAAAGGTGGCCAGTACTTTATACTGACTCATGGATGGTGGCAAATGCCCTGTGGGGGTGGTTGCAGCAATGGAAGCAGAGCAACTGGCAACGCAGAGGTAAACCCATCTGGGCTGCTGCATTATGGCAAGATATGCTGCCCGGGTGCAGAAGCTGGTGGTGAGGGTACGCCATGTAGATGCCCACATACCTAAGAGTCGGGCCACTGAGGAACACCACAATAAACAGCAAGTGGATAAAGCTGCTAAGATTGAAGTAGCTCAGATGGACTTAGATTGGCAACATAAAGGCGAATTATTTTTGGCCCGGTGGGCCCATGACACTTCAGGCCATCAGGGCAGAGACGCAACGTACAAATGGGCTCGTGATCGAGGGGTGGACTTAACAATGGACACTATGGCCCAGATTATTCATGAGTGTGAGACATGTGCTGCAATTAAACAAGCTAAACGGTTAAAACCTCTTTGGTATGGAGGACGATGGCTGAAGTATAAATATGGGGAGGCCTGGCAAATTGACTATATCACACTCCCCCCAGCCCGCCAAGGCAAGCGCTATGTGCTTACCATGGTGGAAACAACCACAGGATGGCTGGAAACATATGCTGTGCCCCACGCCACTGCCCGGAACACTATCCTGGGCCTTGAGAAACAGATTTTGTGGCGACATGGCACCCCAGAGAGAATTGAGTCAGACAATGGGAGTCATTTTCGGAGCAACCTTATAGGCACTTGCGCCAAAGAGGATGGCATTGAGTGGGTATATCACATCCCCTACCATGCACCAGCCTCTGGGAAAATTGAACGGTACAATGGGCTGTTAAAAACTACACTGAAAGCAGTGGGTGGGGGAACTTTCAAGCACTGGGATACACATTTACCAAAAGTCACATGGTTGGTCAACACCAGAGGATCTGCCAAGAGGGCTGGCCCAGCCCAGTCAGAACTTTTACATATTGTAGAGGGGGACAAGGTTCCTGTAGTGCACATGAGGAATTTACTAGGGAAGACAGTCTGGGTTACTCCTGTTTCAGGTCAAGGCAAACCCACTCGTGTGATTGCTTTTGCTCACAGACCTGGATATACTTGGTGGGTAATGCAGGAAGATGGGGAAGTCCGATGTATACCTCAAAGGGATTTGATTTTAGGGGAAAACAGCCAATGAACTTAATTATACGTTGTTGCTTGCTGTGTAATATTTTTATAGTCCATCAACTAGATGTCTTCAGGTCACCAGCGACTGGCCCTGACTTCCCTCTAACCATCGTCCCAACAGAGAACGAACTTTGATAGAACCAGATGAGTTCTGCAGTAAAGGAATGATCAACATCAGCAGGCAACAATCCAGCACTGCACACAGACTCTCCTGCTACAAAAGACTATTACAAACCTAACATCATGAACCAAATGGACTCAATAGCATTATAGGGATTGATTCATGTATTAAGAAATGATTTCTTTCTCTGTCTGGGTGTATGCAGATGTATATATCTATATGATGGTATATTGAAAATGTGGGATCTGAGCATGACGTGAATGGTATGGAATAAGGGGTGGATAATGTCATGGGTTCAGCAGTAGCTCATGCTCTGCCAGGGAGGAGGGAGAGATAGGGCGCCTGGTCTGGGCTAGTCGGGGAGGTATTCCATACCACAGCACATCATGCTCGGGGAGGGGACTGGAAGCTGGTCGGAAGGGGAGGGGTTAGCTCTCTTCCGGGTTGGGCTTGTTTTGGCAGGTGGTATCGTATTCTCTCTCCTTGTTTATTTCCTCTAACATTGATTTGTTAGTGGTAGCAGTAGTGATTTGTGTTATACCTTAATTGCTAGACTGATTTTACCTCAATCCGTGGGAGTTGTATTCCTCCGGTTCTCCTCCCCATCCCTCTGGGAGTGGGAAGGTGGGGGGGGGGGGGGAAACAAAGGAGTGTGTGGTACTGCGGGAGACTGAGGTGGTGTTTTAAACCATGACAATACTCAACTTTGAACACCCACGAGTACTAACTGCTGATGGTGTTGTATGCTATACATGGATATCCTTAGAAGCCTAAAATGTGTACTTACTATGGTCACATCTTTAGCCCATGGCAGTGTATCTGTAAAAAGAGGTCTTTTGTGTGTGTGCAACAAATAAGACTATGAACAGCTTTAAGTGACACAGTAATGTAGGCAAACAGATGTAAATTGTTGAAGTTTGCCATGCTTCTAAAGTGACTTAATGATCATTAAAATAAAGAGCTTTCAATTTTTTTAAACAAAACAAATAGGAAATACAGTCTCTCATTCTTTTCACATAATGTTCACATTTTCATAGCTAAAGTTGAGCTTCTATAATAAATTTATGACTGAAACAAGCAAATGCAAACAGAGAAGACGTTTCTCTCAGGAGTGTTACAGTGCTGTCATTTAATGTTGTATTCTGGGAATGAGAAAAGATGGAATTTAAGCTCTGTTCTCATGACCTGATTTCCTAACACTTTACACTGATCCATTAGTATTTCTGTAATTTTTAAGGTGTGGTATGTCAATAATTTCTTTCTGTAGCTTCTCAAACAAATCTCTCATCCTGCATAAAAATTTAGCAAGAGAATTAGGAGCTAAAGAATCAGACAAGATAGTCCAATTCTCTTGCTTCATGGACCAAATCAGTTGTTCATTTCCCCTACATGATTTTTCTTCTTCCTGACTTCATACTAGCTTATCATTGTAGTGTGTGTTTGGAAGGCCAGAATAGTCACTGGGCAGACATCTATCAGAGTCATTGATCTGCTAACAGGAATATGATTTAAAGATGGAAAGGTCAATCAGTTTAAATAATTTTCAATAACAGTTAGCACTTCAATATGAATTAATAACTGTTTGGATGCAGACCTTTCAGAACTGAAACATTAACTTAGAAGCTCTGCCATGAAAATGGAGGGAGAAAGTGGATTTTTAATATCTGACTCTGCTTTCACCTTCTGAATAATCCCTCTTTATGTCTGAGTTTTGACAGAAGCTCCTTATTCACCCATGGAGTCACACCAGTATTTTTGTCCAACTTGCTGCTTATTGAGATCAACTACTCTTAAACTTTAATTGGGAAAAATCCAGAATTTCCATAATAATAATGCTGTGACCAGAAGACCTACCAAACTCATTAATTAGACCTTACAACCCATCTACAAATACATCAAATTTCATTTTCTTTTCAGAAGTAGCATGTTATCCACATCCAAATTGCACATAAAATTAGTTCCCTATCAGTGCATGTTGCTTACAAATTTCTTGCCAGAACAAATGCCACCAGAGAATGAAGAGTTCTGCTTAGAACCATAGAATCAGCTAGGTTGGAAAAGACATCTAAGATCATCAAGTTCAACCATAACCCCAGGACTGCCTTACACGTTTTTTGAACACTTCCAGGGATGGTGATTTCACCACTGCGCTGGGCAGCCTGTTCCAACGCCTGACCACCCTTTTGGTGAAAAAATATTTCCTCATATCCTGTCTAAATCTCCCCTGGAGCAGCTTGAAGCTGTTACCTATTGTCCTATCGCTTGTTACTGGGGAGATCAGGCACTATAGAAGTTTCAAAGAACAACAGCAGTTCTCTCGTTCATCTGTAAGTCCTCGGCTCATTTCTCAATTACTCCTGCTGCACACAAATCAGCTATTCTTGCTAGCACACAAATCAGAAAATGGAACTGAGATAAATTTACTAGTCTATATCATTCTTTGAAGATTAAGACATAAAGCCTAAATCCAAAATTAGATTCTTTGTAGTATTTCATGGGGAGGTGTGGGAGGGGGAGGCAGGGAGCGGGGAGATTTCTTCTAAGGGGGATGGAGAGGGAGGGGAGACAACAAACCTCCCTCTTATTCAGCAGAACTGTGAGCTTTTTCAGTGTCTGAAAGAAGACTACTACAATACACAGAAATTTGTGGTGAAAGTGTTTCCTCAGAGTACCAGAAGCATTTATTTTCATTCTTTCCTAGCAGAAGTAGTTCAACTATAAGATACTGGTAAACAAGTTTGTTTGTACAGCAAACATCTTTCTCATGAGTACCATCTAACACTATGAAGTAGTAATAGAGGATACTTATTATGTTTAAGTATCACATATATATTGAAAAAGCACCTTTAGGATACTTGAATCACTGACGGATCACACAGTTTGAATACAATTCCTTGCTGAATTCCTGCTGAAGACAAATCAGGACTGAGAGGATCCCCATCAGGATGTAGAAACACAATAAAGGATCCCAATTTCTTACATCCAGTGGTTTAACTGTCAAGACTAGTTCTGGTTTTATTACCATCCTCGCTATCATTGCTTTCTTACCTAAAGCTTCAAATAATGGAATAAGGTATCCTTCCATGAATAACTTTAAAAAGGGTTGCTTATCTGAAGACAACTGCAATTCCTACAAATTTTAGACGTGTAGCTGTCTTTTCCTCTGAATGACTTGCCAACCATTTCCAAACTCTTGCATAGCAGTTTGGGTTTTTTCCTCCATTGTTCTTCTTAGGAAGAAGAGAGGTATTATCTATCTTTCTGCAGCACCTTAAAAAGCTCTGAAGTAACACTAAATTTCAGGATTTAGTGAAGGGTACACTGTATAGTAATTTAAAAGTGATAATTCTAGAGATAAAAAGAAGAATTTAGAAGTCTCTACTGTACGTCTAATTTTTCTAATTAATTTTCTAACTGGGATCATGTGTGAGTAGTCACCTTTTACTTTCAGTGGAAAAGGATATTGTATAACTATACACCATATGATCTTGAAGGTTTTGTGCTTCTGTTTCATATTAATTCTCCCTCCCTCCCCAGCATATACAGATTTTAATATTTGGTCATGTCAGGTAAAATAAATATAACTCTATTAACAAGAATTTAGTGCTTTTCACTGCATCAGGAATGTATACTGCTACATAGAACTAAAACAAATTGCTTGGGTTTGATTGACTGTGTTACTATATTTGCTCAAAATAGGAATGCTTAGCTTCTGCAGTATTGTCACTTTAAACCCAACCCATGGTAATATGTATTTTTGTATGAGAATAATACATTAAATTAATAACCACATTACAATCACACAGATTTAAAATATTGCTTACCCATGGCACTAAGAGGATTCCTTTCATCGTAGCAGAATATTTAAAAATTAAAATATCATTTCACAAGCATTAATCTGTTTCTTGTGCAGGCCCATAAGGCACATTCTAAATGCATTAATGCATCCCTGAGCTGCTGGTTTATATGATAAGATAAAGTTATAATGAGGTACTTCCTAACAATACAATGTACTTGTGTGTTATTGCTATGTATCTTTGCTTGGGTGCAATTTGGAAGTCTCATAAAAGAAACAACTATCAGCAACATAAAGCAAAGTATAAAGTTTTTTACTGTTAACCTTTACAGATTATGATCTGTATTATATTTACTGCACATATAGACTAATTTTTGCTAAGGAAAGAGAGGTTAAGTCAAATGCTCGTTCATAAAATATCCCTCTTCAGAACTTTCCTGTAAGTGAAGATCTTCCCGAAGAAAAAAATCTTGTACTTCATAATGCATGCTTGCTTTTGGGACCTCAGAAGTCTTTTCAACAATTAAGTGGTACAGATGAGACTTCACATAAGCTTCATAAGATCTTCAATGGCCACTTAGAGCCGCCTGTTATAGCTCCCCCATAGTTAAAATGGTTCTATGTCTACCTTGTGTAGCTATTCACATCTTAGCATAAAAATCAGAATATTTTAATAATCTAATGTACTAGGAACTGTTGCAATGTCCCTGTTGCTACAGGGGGCAAGAAGTAATGTAACAAGTAAGGGCCTCTAAACTACATTCCTGGTTCAGGTGTGCAACTACTGTGCTAAGGTACAAGACTGCAAAATATGAACCTTTAATTTAAATAGTCCCAACATTCCTACATATTCTTTAAACAGAAGTTAAAATGCTTTTGATGTACACCAGCAAAACCTGTTTATCTGATGCTTTACCAAATGCATAATTGCTATTAATATGAAAGGTTTAAAAGACCTAGTCTTAGGTTAAAAAAAGCTATACATATTATAAATGTCACACCTTCCTGAAATGACCTACCCAGTAACTCGAAAAGAAACAGAGGTTTAGAAAAGAAGTTCAAGACAAGGTGGTAATAAACTCTTTCAATCCCTAATGACATCTGCTATCAATACAAGAGTAATCCACTCTCACAGAAGTCTTGTAGACTCCCATATCTCTATCCCCTGCAGAAATTACACTGTATTCTCCACTTCTGTTATGGTTTAAGCCCAGCTGGTAATTCCAAATCATGCAGCAGCTCACTCATTGTACCTCCTTCTTCCTCCCCCTTCTCCCGGAGCGATGGGGAGGGAAATCAAAAGAATGTAACTCCAAGGGGCTGAGATAAGATACAGATAAGATCACAGAATCATAGAATAGTTACAGTTGGAAAGGACATTAAGAACATCTAGTTCCAAGCCCCCTGCCATAGGCAGGGACACCTCACACTAAACCATGGCACCCAAGGCTCTGTCCAACCCGGACTTGAACATCACCAGGGATGGAGCATTCACAACTGCCTTGGGAAACCCATTCCAGTGCCTCACCAACCTCACAGGAAAAAACTTCTTCCTTATATCCAATCTCAACTTCCCCTGCTTATGTTTTGACCCACGACCGCTTGTCCTGTCACTGCAGTCCCTAAAGAGTAGTCCCTCACCAACATCCCTATAGCCTCACTTCAGATACTGGAAGACTGCCCTGAGGTCTCCACACAGCCTTCTCTTCTCCAGGCTGAATAGCCCCAACTTTCTCAGCCTATCTTCATATGGGACTTGATCCAGTCCCCTGATCATCCTCATGGCCCTCCTCTGAGCTTGTTATATGTAAGATAAGAACAGTCCAGCAACTAAGGTATAACACAAGTGACTGCTGCTACCACCAATAATAATAATGATAAGGGAAATAACAAGGGAAGAGAATACTACCACTTACCACCCACCGACTGATACCCAGCCTGACCTGAGCAGCGATCTAGCCCTTCTAGGTAGCTCCCCTCAGTTTATATACTGGGCGTAATGTGCTGTGGTATGGAATACCCTTTTGGCTAGTTTGGGTCAGGTGTTCTGGAGTCTCCTACATTGGAGATATCCAAGGTCCACCTGGACAAGTTCCTGTGTGATGTATTCTAGTATTCCCTGCTCTTGCAGAGGGGTTGGACTAGATGATTTTTCGAGGTCCCTTCCAACCCTTGGGATTCTGTGATTCTGTGTGACTCTTCCTGACTTCCCCTCCTCCCTGGCAGAGAATGAGACTCAGAAAGTCCTTGGTCAGAGTAAACATTACTCAGCAACAACTAAATGCATCAGTGTTATCAGCGTTGTTCCCAGACTGAAAGTCAAAAAACACAGCACTGCACCAGCTGCTAAGAAGGTGAAAAATCACTGCTACTACTGAACCCAGGACAGTATCCACCCCTTATTCCATAACATTCACATCATGCTCAGGTCCCACATTTTTTAATATGCCATGTCTTTTTTCACACACTCACACACACACAAAGAAAGAGATATCATTCCTTAGCGCATGGACCAATTTCTATAAAGCTGCTGAGTTCATTCTGTCCATGATGTCAGGCTTCATCTCTTGTAACAGTCTTTCAGAGCAAGAGAGGCTGTGTGCAGTGTTGGATTGGTGCCTGCTGTGGAACTCATCAAGTCACTGCTGAGCTTGTCTGGTTTCGTCAAAGCTCATCCTTTGTTGGGATGATAGAGGGAAGTCTGGGCCAGTTGCTGGTGGCCTGATGACATCTACTTGGTGGGCTGTAAAAATGCTACATAGCAGGCAATAGCATATAATTGGGTTCATTGGCTGTTTTCCCCTTAAATATAATCCCCTTGAGGTACACATAGGACTTCCCCATCTTCCCACATTACCCACCAAGTATATCCAGGTCTGTGAGCAAAAGCAATCACACCAGTGTGTTGCCTTTACCTGCAGCAGGAATAACCCAGACTGTCTTCCCTAGCAAATTCTTTATGTGCACCACAAGAATTTTATCCTGCTCTACAATACGTAAATGTTCTCACTGGGCTGGGCCAGCCCTCTTGGCAGATCCTCTGGTGTTGACCAACCATGTGACTTTTGGTAAATGTGTATCCCAGTGCTTGAAAGTTCCCCCACCCACTGCTTTCAGTGTAGTTTTTAACAGCCCATTGTACCGTTCAATTTTCCCAGAGGCTGGTGCATGGTAGGGGATGTGATATACCCACTCAATGCCATCCTCTTTGGCCCAAGTGCCTACAAGGTTGTTCCTGAAATGAGTCCCACTGTCTGATTCAATTCTCTCTGGGGTGCCGTGTCACCACAAAATCTGTTTCTCAAGGCCCAGGATAGTGTTCCGGGCAGTGGCGTGGGGCACAGCATATGTTTCCAGCCATCCTGTGGTTGTTTCCACCATGGTAAGCACATGGTGCTTGCCTTGGCAGGTTGGTGGGAGTGTGATATAATCAATCTGCCAGGCCTCCCCAGACTTGCTGAGGGGAGTAGCTTGAGAGAAGACGCCTGTAACACCGGAGCGGAGCAGGGGAAATTGGCGTCCAGGAGTCTCACCACAGAGCGACAAGAACCACTGAGGAGGGAGCCTCAAGTCCTCGACAGGACTTGCCCAAGAGCTCAGCTACCGCAAGGAGGTGACTCACCGGGGGTGGAGACAGGAAGAGTGGCACCAACTATGAGTGGTTAAAAACCTACCCAGGGAGTGCGGTGACCAGGAGCATGGTGACCAGAGCAGGCAAAAAGAGTGGGTCGAGCCAGTTTGCGCGGCAGTTCACGCGGGCAGGTGAGTGGGATGGTGAGCAATCGCTGTACAACCAGGGTCCGGTCTGGGAGTTCTGCCCTGGCTGCCCTGGTGGTGGCCAGCGTAGGCACCCAGACAGAGTCGGTAAGAGGGGAGGCTGCAGAGCAGAGCTCGGAGTGTGGAGAGTGCCTGCACTGGTCTGGTGAGGGAAAGGTGCAGAATGGGCAGGGCTGCGCTCGCTGCTCCCTGATGGAGGTCCTCCTGCAGCAGGTGGCTGAGCTGTGGGATGCTATTAATAAGCTTCGAGATGTCAGGGAATTCTCCAAGACACAGGGGAGGACCTTCCAAAGGCAAAGGGGATTGGACAGGTTAATAAATGGTTAAAAGGGTGGTGTCATAGTCAAGGGTTTGGGTGTCTTGGACATGGGGCCCACATTTGTAGGCCAGGCCTACTGGGGGCTGGTGGAACTGCTCTGATAAAGAGGGAAGAGTGGCTTTGCTGGGAGGCTTGCCAGACTTGTCAAGGATGTTTTAAACTAGTTGTGTTGGGGGAGGGGAGCATCATTCCATCCCAACACACCCAGTCAGATGCCAGCACCTATAATAAATACTCTGAGCAATGTAGTAATATTCTAGCTGCTCCAGCCACTGAGCTGGCTTCATTTGGAGCTCGGATCAGATGCCTCTATACAAATGCCCGTAGCATGGGGAATAAACAAGAGGAATTAGAGATGTGGGCACATCTACGGGGCTATGATATAATAGGCATCACCGAAACATGGTGGGATGGCTCCTTTGACTGGAGTGTTGGAATGGAGGGTTATAGGCTTTTTAGAAAAGACAGGCCCGGTAGGAGGGGAGGGGGAGTTGCCCTTTATGTTAGGGATAGGCTGGAGAGTATGGAACTCTGTCTGTGGACAGGTGATCAGTTAACAAAAAGTGTGTGGGTCAGGGTTAAGGGTGAGTCGGTGATGGGACACATTACTGTGGGGATATGTTACAGACCGCCTGATCAAGAGGAACCTGTGGATGAAGAACTCTACAGACAAATAGGAAAAGCCTCACGCTCACAGGCCCTTGTTCTCATGGGGGACTTCAACCACCCTGACATCTGTTGGGGCGACGGTACAGCCCAGCACAAGCAATCCAGGAGGTTTCTCGATTGTGTGGAAGACAACTTCCTTCTACAAGCAATAGAGGAGCCGACAAGGAGAGGTGCCCAGCTTGACCTCGTGCTCACCAACAGGGAAGGGCTTGTTGGAAATGTGACTCTCTAGGGAAGTCTTGGATGCAGTGATCACGAGATGGTCGAATTCGAGGTCCTCAAGACAGTGAGAAGAGCGTGCAGTAAGTTCACTGCCCTGGACTTCAAGAGAGCAGACTTTGGGCTCTTCAGGAACCTGCTTAGCAAGGTTCCGTGGGATATAGCCCTAGAGGGCAAGGGGGTCCAAGACTCTTGGTTAATATTCAAGGATCACCTGCTACAGGCTCAGGAGTGTTGCATCCCAACCAGAAGGAAGTGCAGCAGTATGGCCAGGAGACCTCCTTGGATGGATAAGGAGCTGCTGAGAAAAAATCACAAGAAAAAAGAGGCTTATAGAAGGTGGAAACAAGGACAGGTGTCCTGGGATGAATACAGGAAGTTGTCTGGGTAGATAGGGACCAAGTTAGGAAAGCTAAGGCCCAATTGGAGCTAAACTTGGCAAGGGATGTTAAAGATAATAGGAAGGGATTTTATAGGTATGTAGCGGCTAAAAAACAGACTAAGGACAATGTAGGCCCCCTCCGGAAACTTTTATGAGAACTGGCTACAGAGGACTTGGAGAAGGCTGAGGTTCTGAATGTCTTCTTTGCCTCGGTTTTCACTGGCAAAGGCTCTGACCGCAGCACCCAAGTCTTGGAAGGCGGATGCAGGGACTGTGAAAACCTAGACCTTGGACCCGCTGTACATGAGGATCTGGTTTGAGACCATCTTAAGAACCTGAATGTACACAAGTCCATGGGACCTGATGAAATCCATCCGCGGGTCTTGAAGGAGCTGGCGAATGAAGTTGCAAAGCCACTGGTCATCATATTTGAAAAATCATGGCAGACAGGTGAAGTTCCTGACGACTGGAAAAAGGGAAATATAACCCCCATTTTCAAGAAGGGGGAAATGGATGAGCTGGGGAATTACAGACCAGTCAGTCTCACTTCTGTGCCTGGCAAAATCTGGGAGCAGATTCTTTTGGAAGGCATGCTAGAGCACATGAAAAACAACAAGGTGCTTGGTGACAGCCAACATGGGTTCACTAGGGGAAAATCCTGCCAGACCAATTTGGTGGCCTTCTATGATGGGGCTACAGAAGTGATGGACAGGGGTGGAGCAGTTGAAGTCATCTACCTGGACTTGTGGAAAGCGTTTGACACTGTCCCACATGACATCCTTGTCTCTAAATTGGAGTGTCATCAATTTGATAGGCGGACCACTCGGTGGATAAAGAACTGGCTGGATGGTCGCACTCAAAGAGTTGTGGTCAACGGTTCAATGTCCAGCTGGAGACCAGTAACGAGTGGTGTCCCTCAGGGATCACTGTTGGGACCGGTCTTGTTTAATATTTTTGTCGCTGACATGGACAGTGGGATTGAGTGTGCCCTCAGCAAGTTTGCCGATGACACCAAGCTGTGTGGTTCTGTTGATACGTTAGAGGGAAGGAATGCCATCCAGAGGGACCTTGACACACTTGTGAGGTGGGCTGATGTCAACCTCACGAAGTTGAACCATGCCAGGTGCAAGGTCCTACACCTGGGTCGGAGCAATGCCAGGCACAGCTACAGGTTGGGCAAAAAGGAAATTCATGGTAGTCCTGCGGGGAAGGACTTGGGGTTGTTAGTCAATGAGAAAATGAACATGAGCCAGCAGTGTGCACTCACAGCTCAGAAAGCCAACCGTATCCTGGGCTGTATCAAAAGGAGTGTGACCAGCAGGTCAAAGAAGGTGGTCCTGCCTCACTACTCTGCTCTTGTGAGACCCCACTTGGAGTATTGTGTGCAGTTCTGGTGTCCTCAACATAAAAAGGACATGGTAATGTTAGAACAAGTAAAGAGGAGGGCCACGAGGATGATCAGGGGACTGGAGCACCTCCCATATGAAGACAGGCTGAGAAAGTTGGTGATGTTTAGCCTGGAGAAGAGAAGGCTGCGTGGAGACCTCTTAGCAGCCTTCCAGTATCTGAAGGGGGCCTACAGGGATGCTGGGGAGGGACTATTCATTAGGGACTGTAGTGATAGGACAAGGGGTAATGGGTTGAAACTTAAGCAGCAGAGGTTTAGACTGCATATAAGGAAGAAATTCTTTACTGTTCCTGTGGTGAGGTGCTGGAATGGGTTGCCCAGGGAGGTAGTGAATGCTCCATCCCTGGCAGTGTTCAAGACCAGGTTGGTGATATGACCTTGGGTGATATGGTTTAGTGTGAGGTGTCCCTGCCCATGGCAGGGGGGTTGGAACTAGATGATCTTGAGGTCCTTTCCAATCCTAACTATTCTATGATATTTATACTTCAGCCATCGTCCTCCATACCAAAGAGGCTTTAACCACTTGCCTTGCTTGATTGCAATGTGTCTCACACTCATGAGTAACCTGGGCAATAGTGTCCATTGTCAAGTCCATCCCTCGATCACGAGCCCATCTGTATGTTGCATCTCTGTCTTAATGGCCTGAAGTGTCATGAGCCCACTGGGCCAAAAATAATTCACCTTTATGTTGCCAATCTAAGTCCATCTGAGTCGCTTTAGTCTTAGCTGCTTTATCCACTTGTTGGTTGTTCTGATGTTCCTCAATGGCCCAACTCTTGGGTACGTGAGCATCTACATGACGTACCTTCACCACCAGGTTCTGCACCCAGGCAGCGATATCTTGCCACAGTGCAGCAGCCCAGATGGGTTTACCTCTGCATTGTCATTTGCTCTGCTTCCGTTGCTGCAATTGCCCCCACAGGGCATTTGCCGCCGTCCATGAGTCAGTATAGATATAAAGTACTGGCCACTTTTCCCGTTCACAATGTTCGAGGCCAGCTGAATGCCTTACACCTCTGCAAACTGACTTGATTCACCCTCTCTTTCAGGAGTTCTGTAACTTGTTGTATGGGACTCCATACAGCTGCCTCCTGTTTCCAATGCTTCCAAAGCACTGGAGGGACGCTCTGAACTAGATCCTTGCCCATACTATCCCACACACCCTGACACTCATGACTGTCTAACCCTGGGGAAAACCCCTTGGTAGTCCTCCTACACCGCTGTCTATTCTGAGACCAGACCCAAACCTAAACCTGTTTAACTTTTGATATCAGACAAAATGGGACATTGTGGTATGGCATTGGGTAAAACACACTCTGTGTGCCAACATGGTGATCCCCATGACAATTAGCAGGCAGGTCTTAATGGCACTAAAAGGCCATACAAAACCTTCAGAACTCTCAAATGATGCTGTAAATATTCTGTCAGGGAGAGGGGGGTGTATGGGAACTTCTCCTGCATAGGTTGACCAACTGAGGAGGGGAAAAGAGATGTGTAATTGCTAAACACTTCTATTATACACCTCCAAAAGTATAGAGGTGATGACCATACTGGAAACACAAGTCAGACCAGCTTTATGATCAATGAGTCTATTGTATTACAAGTCATAACCATAAAGTACAATGATGCCATCCAGAGGGACCTTGACACACTTGTGAGGTGTGCTGATGCCAATCTCATGAAGTTGAACCATGACAAGTGCAAGGTCCTACACCTGGGTCGAAGCAATCCCAGACACAGCTACAGGTTGGGCAAAAAGGAAATTCAGGTCAGCCCTGCAGAGAAGAACTTGGGGGTGTTAGTCAATGAGAAAATGAACATGAGCCAGCTTCAGTGTGCACTTATAGCCCAGAAAGCCAACCGTATCCTAGGCTGCATCAAGAGGAGCGTGACCAGCAGGTCAAAGAAGGTGGTCCTGCCCCGCTACTCTGCTCTCGTGAGACCCCACTTGGAGTATTGTGTGCAGTTCTGCTGTCCTCAACATAAAAAGGACATGGAACTGTTGGAATAAATCCAGAGGAGGGCCACGAGGATGATCAGAGGACTGGAGCACCTCCCATATGAAGACAGGCTGAGAAAGTTGGTGATGTTCAGCCTGGAGAAGAGAAGGCTGCGTGGAGACCTCTTAGCAGCCTTCCAGTATCTGAAGGGGGCCTACAGGGATGCTGGGGAGGGACTATTCATTAGGGACTGTAGTGATAGGACAAGGGGTAATGGGTTGAAACTTAAGCAGCAGAGGTTTAGACTGCATATAAGGAAGAAATTCTTTACTGTTCGTGTGGTGAGGTACTGGAATGGGTTGCCCAGGGAGGTAGTGAATGCTCCATCCCTGGCAGTGTTCAAGACCAGGTTGGATGAAGCCTTGGGTGATATGGTTTAGTGTGAGGTGTTGCTGCCCATGGCAGGGGGTTGGAACTAGATGATCTTGAGGTCCTTTCCAACCCTTAACTATTCTATGATTCTATAAACAGGAACATTAGACGAAGGCCCGTGGCTGATAAACACTAAGGCAGCAAATGTTGGCTCTAAGTAAGGCACGACATGCTGAAACTCCAGGATCAAGAGCAACAACTTTGAGGGGTGATAGATCAGCATTGTGACGAGTGACTATTAATCTGAAACAACGAATGCTTATCACAAATATGATTAGACACACTCTTGTCAGATCTGTTGTTATCTCAAACCTTTGGGCCCCACGCTGGGCACCCAAAAGGACTGCCGCGGTTTAAGCCCAGCTGGCAACTCAGAACAACGCAGCTGCTGGCTCACTCCCCTCTTCTTCTTCCCCCTGCTCCTGAAGGGGTGGGGAGACGAATCGAAAGAGTGTAACTCACACGAGTTGAGATAAGAACAGTCCAGTAACTAAGGTATAACACAAAATCACTAATGCTACCACCAATAATAATAATGATAAGGGAAATAGCAAGGGAACGGAATACAACCGCTCACTATCTGCCGACAGATACCCAGCCTGACCCAAACTGCAATCTAGCCCTTCCAGGTAACTGCCCCCCAGTTTATATACTGGGCACGACATGCTGTGGTATGGAATATCTCTTTGGTTAGTTTGGGTCAGGGGTCCTGTCTCTGCTTCCTCTCAGCTTCCCCTCCTCCCTGGCAGAGAATGAGACTTAGAAAGTCCTTGGTCAGAGTAAACACTACTGAGCAACAACTAAAAACATCAGTGTTGTCAGTGTTGTTCCCAGACCTAAAGTCAAAAACACAGTGCTGCACCAGCTACTAAGAATGAGAAAAAATGGCTGCTACTGCTGAACCCAGGACAACTTTATATATATTTCTGTGCATAGGGGCTATAGCAGTGTAAGATTCATACAAAGGTGATATGGAAGAAAAGCAGAAAAATGTGTGCAAGCTGTAAATGTAAATTCTTACCAGAAATTTTTCTGAACTGAGTTACAGGTGACCGGTTTGTATTGTTCATTTACAATGCTGTACAATGACTTTACATGTACAGCATGTGCTCAGGGTCCTATTTCCCACTTAGTCTCCAGCACAGATGTGTGTGCATGATATATAGAAAGATAGCAGGAACAATATAGAAAGTTTCCAGGTAGTAGTATAGAAACATTGCAGGAATATTTGTTTTCCAGTTTGCATTTACCATACCTTGATGATACCTATGCTATCTTTTATAGCTGTCATGCTACACAAAGTGTAAATTATTCAGAATGATAACTCTTCTTGCAGAATGTAGCACTCTGTCAGATGCAGCAACTGCTTATTAGCGTGGGTACTAGATTTTTGCCTGCTTTCCTAAATTTTGAGTCCATTTCCAAATGATGACTGAATCCTTATCACTGCCACTGCCATATGAAGCTTCATATGTTTAACTATATTTTCAGACAATAATGTCAGATTACAATGTAGAGTAATAGGTTACAAAGATCCTCCCCAGGTGGCCATCTTAACAATAGGTTCTATTTGCAGCCCCAAATATGGAGAAAGAAATACTCTCTCCCTCCAACCCCAAGAAAAAGAGCTGCTAAGGAGAAAAACAGGTATTGAGCACACAAAGACCTCTTGGGTTCCAATGAGATTTGCAGTCTAAAAAGACACAACATATTCCTTTCCCTCAGCACAACAGTGAACCTTGGGGAGATGTGCTGTTTTGAAGCAAAGCAAATCCACTGCACAGCTGTGAAAAAGCCACAGTGGGCACAATCAATTCTTTATTTCCTTCAGAATCGCATCACATAGTTGCTTGTCCAGTAGATTCCCATAAAACTACACCTAAATATAGTACAGACTTCTGAGTAAATACCATTCTAAAATATTTTAAATGTCAAACACATAAAATAATTATAGCATTATGCTGATTACATTTTTATATATAACGGTTTCCTTTTCAAAGGTACAAAAAAAACACGGTCTTTCAAGACTTGTTGTACTAAACTAAAACTAAGATTATAGCACCATCTACTGATTTAATTCTCAGTTTTTTACTTAAGCTATTTATTTACTTAAACTATTTGTTTTCTCATTTGGAGCCAACAGGAATACTGCTAGCAGAAAACAAATTTGTAGTACTACTGAACCTGTTTTCACAATCTGAGCAAAAACCTCCCAGATAACAACAATACTTTTGTTTGGAAATACATGGTATTCACACATCCCCCTTGCTATTCATTAAAATAAAACCAGAGGGTAAAAAAAAATTCAAAATAGTTAGAACCAATGTAGTAGTAACAGTTACTAAAACATACCCTGTGTAATTCAGACAAAGATCTGTAAAGACAATACAGCAAGATTAAAAATGTGTTTTTTAAAAAATAAGGGGAGGGTTGAATAACGTAAGAAAGCCACCCCAAACTAATACTTTTATACTCTTAACCATTCTGTTTCCTGTGTTTGTCCTCTTCCACCTCTACTTTGTTCATGAATTGGTTCCTTATTTTTCCAGTTTCCTAAGCGTTTAAAAGGGAATGAAGCACTATATTCTTGGACTCTAAATTATCTCTCATTTTATACTCTAAGCCTGGTAAGTATAAGGAGATAAGTCACCAAACAAAAAAAAAATATATATATATTTGGCAGTAATATTGACCGAGAACATAATTTTAGCCTGAAAGCATCAAATAAAAATATGAGAGGTCTGGAGTTCCCTATGTCTTTCTGTAGGGATTTTTAATATGATATACACACATAGAATAAACCCATATTGTGAATTTGTGGTATTGCTTTTTACTAATTGGATTTTGAGGTTTTTTTTTTTTTTTTTTTTTTTACTCATTTCATGTAGGTGAATAAAAATAGATAATACTTTTCCCCAATGGAACAATCTATGCCAGCAGATGTCCTGACAGTATTCACATCCTAAGAGCAGCTGTAAAACCAAGTAAAATAGCAACAGCATATATATAGCAAATACACATGCTGTTGACTGTATGGAAAGAGACATTTGACAGATTTAAAGACTACTAATAAGAGAAATTTAATTGTAATAGGTCTTGGTTTGGGGAACACTTGACAAGAAAAAAGCAGCAATAGGACACTGCAACTTTTTTAACAGAAAACTCCTGTTGAATCTGGTTTGTCCACTCATGTTTAAATAATAAATAACAACCAAAGCACAGTTGAGGAATACTTGAGTTCATACACTTTAAACAGAAAACTAGAAAAAAAAATCTAAAATTAAATTGAAAGTATCAGTTGTTCAGTCAGAAGCTGAAGTACTGTAAAACTTGCCTCTAAGGACAATGCTGTTCTTACTTTTTAAAATTTGCTCTTAAAAACAACTGCCCAACAGTTGCCTAAAGCCAACCTATATAGCTGTTCATTAGCAATTGTTTTGGATTTTGTAAGAAAAAAACCTCAAATAGTTGTAATCTGTTTATAATAAAGTCATGACAAAATCAAAAACAATACATGTAATTAATGGCTTTTTTCCCCAGCTAAACTTTTTTAAAGGGTACACAGGAAATATTACGTACTGCTGTGTAAGATATAGGCATTCATCAGGGACCTATGAAAAAACACAGTCCACTTGAGTTTTCAGTCTAAACATTTCCAATGTTCACAAAAATACTGATTTGAAGGTATTTTTGTTTTGTTTTTGTTGTTGTTTGGGATTTGTTCTTGTTTTGTTTTTTTTTTTGTAATTGTGTGGTTGCTTTTTTTTTAAGTAATTTCATGTATCTACAACATTCATAAAAGCTTCTGATGAAATTATCAAAGTAGCAAAGTCTTGTCAATGAAATGAACTGACAGGGCATGATACCAGTGAGTGACAGAAGACAGTTCTACAGCAAGCCAGAAATATCCACATCTTGACAAAACAGACAAGGAGAGCACATTACAGGTCATTCACACAGCTAAAGGCGACTAAAAACAAAGCTTTCAAAACAATAGCTTCCAGGCAGTGCATTAGACTGTAAAGGGAAGCAATGAACTCAGAATGTCTCTGTGAAAACTTGGAATGTAAATGAATTTTCTTTTAGGAAAAGTGCGAGGCTATTTCCCCTCCCCCATATTCTGCTACTGAAAGCTGTAAAACAAGAGGAATGCGCTTTAGCCAGATGTTTCAACCTGAGGCAACATCAAATTATTTCCTATTCCTGAACACTAATGCATTCTCAACATTGTTAATGGCTTTCTGGAGTGCTACAAGTTAGGCAGATTTGACTGCAGAAAAGCGTGCATCTTCTACAGCAGTTTTACCTCATTTGAAATGAGGCAAATTCATCTTCAAATGTTTCAGAGATCACTAATCTAGAAAACAAGATATTTAACTGCATTGTAGAAATAAGCTGTGCTTTGTGGGAATCTTAACTCCCATGGAATACAACTGAGTTTTCTTCAATTTCATCACAGCTTTTCATGTTTATAACTGAAATGTTGGCATATGCCACTTTCTAACAGTCACCCTCTTTGCTTTTTGAGTTTAGACATGCAGTCTTATGGCCAGGCTCCCTGAGTTGCCTGACACAGGCAGTTGTTTTTCTGACATATGCCAATCATTCAGCTATGTAAAAGTCAGTAAGCTCTGAGGCTCCTCTACACAGAGCAGTCTGTACAGTCAGACTGATAGACCTTGTTGGTGACTTGAAACATCTGAAGCCTCCAGTTCTGTCACAACCATGCGATGAGACCACTAAATTCCTTGGAGGCTACACCTAGAATAAGAATGACAGCTAGGGCTTCAGTAAATGTTCTATTGAAAATAATAATTTCCACAGATCCGTTTTATCATTATTTCCTAACAGAAATCCCTTTAATGAGAAAACCTCTTATGAGCCCTGGCTATGGAATCTTTAAAAACAACCAGGCAACCACATTGCTGAAAAAAAACCACCCTAAATTCCATACAGCAAAAGATACCAAACATGCCCTGTATAATCCAGCCTGATTGCTTCTGATTAACACTAACAATTTATATAGAGTCCTATAAAACATCACTGCCCTTGTGACATGTCACTGAAGTTTGGGCTCAGAAAGAATATCCTCTAAATGTTTCCACCTGATTTGTATTTTAAAGCTGCCATTGCAAAGCAGGTTTAGCCCTAACCGCAGAAACCCATTGTCCATTCTCTTCTCCCCCCAATTTCCTCTGTAAGTAGCTTCCATGCCTCTATTTTAGCTTACCCATAACTGTTATGAAAAGACAAGCTGAACATTTATTTACATCTGTTTATTTAAACCGATAAGCAATTAAAAACAAAGAATCTAAATTCAAAACTATGCCTGGGGTATGCATGGCAACAGCTGGCTATGGCTGTAAAATATTAATACATTCAGTTTTAACTCTCCAAATATGCACTGCAGACTTACATTTACAATCTTATCTTCCATGCTAATTTTTGCCTTTTTTTCTAATACTGTATGGAGACTCACAAAATTTCTTTCCCCTAACAGTCTTTACATTGGGGTTTTATTGTTTTCTGCCTTTTCCTTTTTTTTTTTTTATTACAAACACCATGTCCCTCTGTGATCCTGCACAGAACACTTCTCATGTATATCATGACAAGTGTAACAATGCAGACTGCCAATTCCACTGCAGTCAAGAAGTCGCAGGAGTACACCAAAGGAATTTTATATGTGTTACCTCCAGTATTTTACTGTGTGATTGAAGTGTTAGACAACTCTAAAATACTGATAATCTCGACAGGTCATGTCAGTAATAAAGAATGAGCTACAGTTTTCTGTAGGCTTTAGGACAAAACCACAAAAAGTGTGAAATACAAAGAATAAATTAGCAAGGACCATTACTCTCCATTTATTTACCATCAGCACTTTGTATTCCACTCTTTTGCTAATTGCAAGAGTCAATTTTTCCCATATCCCTCCCACTGATAAGTCACTCAGAATTTCCCTCATGTTTCTAGCAATTACAAAGAAACATATGCACTTCTGCTATTATTGACTGTAAAAATACATTCCCTGTGCATTCACTGAATTTAACTGCTTGCTGTGTTCTAGGAAAACTTGAGCTTTTTTGCTGGTTCAGCTTTATTGCATATGCTGGTGCAGTTACATTATGTTATGTTAGCACTCCACCAGATAGAACTAACTCCTTACCTGAATCCGCAATATATTATAAAGAACTATTTCTCTAAAAATCAGAATTTGTACAAATTTTCTGTGAGGAAATCAAATCCTGAAATTGTGTAGATATTTTTTTCTGATGTAGGGCTTTTCCTCTTAATGCAAACATTTCAGACTTCACGCAAATAACCAAAGGGAAAATACTAGACTCACGTCATTCTATGTTCCATGATATTCATCTCAATCTAATAGTCACAAAAAGACAATTTTCACAGTAAACACCTTTAATATCTCAGTGGAACTGTTGAAAAAAAAAACCCACCAAAAAATAGCAATATTTTTGTTTTTTTTTAAGCACAACAGACTTGTTCTGAGGAAATGTTCTTGACATTATGAATGAGTTATAGGACTTGGCGAGCAATTTGAGCTTGGCAGAGTAGATAAGCTGACTCACTATAATAGGTTAAAAAGTGTAGGAAAAAAATTATTTTAATCAGACTTTAAAAGAATTTCAAGGCACCCGTGAAGTATGCATGTTAAATCAGAGAGGTAAGAGAAATAGCATGTCTCTTTCCTAGAAGATAAGACTTTTCAGGCTTTTCTTACCCATTCTGAAACACACCTGTAGTGGAGGAAATGTGTCAGATAGGCTTGGCCAAAAGAAAGTTTCCATATATTGCAAAGTCTAGTAAACTCAGATAAAAATCTTATTATTTTTTTTAATGTTTCTCACAACAAACCATAGGTTTAGTCTTGGGTGGCTCTCATGACATCAGTGTTACAAGTGACACAGTTGAAGTCTCTTTTGTGTTTTTACATAATGAAAAAATCTTGAAGTGATATTCATAAACATATTCTGAAGAATCCCCTTGACTATTCCTTCTCTAAAGAAATTCATCAGTATTTGCAAATACTTAAAAAAACTTAGTGCATTATATATGTCAAAACTATTCAGTTGCTTAGATTTTTTTAAGGTGTCAGCTTTTATTCATGATAATTATTAGAAACAATGTTTTTTGTCATGTTACCTGAATTCCCAGACAGCATTAGTAAGATGCATCTCATCTGAAGTTAGATGCTGAGTCACCATAAGCCGGTCCAAATCAACTATTCCATCAACAACGAGGTCAGTTGCAACAGATATAAAGGTAAATAATTTCTTTTTTCCCCTCAGTTTGGAAGGAAGTAATTTCAGGGAAGACATGGAAGTTGAAAATTCCTATATAAACTTTAATGACGACAGTTAAACTTCCTTTCACATCTATGAAGTATGCTTACCAAATGACCATTTATATGACAAATGACTACTCATATTCGAGCACTCTTTTTTATCTAGCAGGAAAGAAAACAGCTTTTACATGCTTCTGCAGTTGTTGCTGTCTCTCCCTTCCCTTTTACTCTGGTGTTTAGTGTCCATATTTTTGCTGGAAAAATATGACAGATATCGTATGCCAAAAGAAGTGATAATAAGTCTTATATGACTGCCTGTATGTTGTCATGGCTTTTCTAATCTGTGAAAATATTTAGTTCTAACTTTCTCTTGGACCAGAAATGGGAAACCTGGGTGCAAATAAGAATCCGAATCTTAAGTATAAACCTAAATTACCAATACTTACCTTAAGCTTAATGATATTTTAAAGATCACATAAACAAAGAAAAATGTTCTAAAACTTCTGGAAAACTAGACAGCTATTTATGGAGTATCCAGCAATCAGCAAAGTGACAACTCACCAATTATTCCTTTCTAACTTTCCCATTCAGAAATAACTGCTGTTTCCTGATACAGTTACACAAGTTAGTGAAGATAGTTTTATATCAGCTGAGGATGTCACATGAAGCAACCCAGTAAAACACTTAAAGAGCTCGATTAACCATGCTCAGAGCTCACCAGCAGAGAAATTTCAGAACTAGATGCCTTTTGTTTCTCTTAGACTTTATTTGATTTTTCAAATAAGATAATTCCACCTTACAGTTATCTGAATGCAGCACTAACCTCTGAAAGTTAGATACAATTTTCTTCTCATCTTAGAACAAGAAGTTCAGTCTAAGTTCCACTTCTTAATAAAGTGGCATAGCAATTAGCCTGTTCAGTTGAGGTGAATCACTGGAATAGACCTATCATACAACAGGTAACTGCTGATACCAAAAACTGTGAGATTCATTCACCATTTTCTTAAGATATCATGATACAATGCTGCTTGCAAGAAACAAATCATTCAGCCTTGAGCCTTGTCTACAAAAGTATTCACACACACAGAACTTCCATTTTTTTGTATTATTTATTTTTAAAAAGTACAAGTTATACTAATGGCTCTATATGGAACTGCTTTTTTCTATCATGCAGCTAGCCTTGTGTCCTGTTTTCAGCTGGAATAGAGTTAATTTTTCTCCTAGTGGCTGGTGCAGTGCTGTATTTTAGCTTTAGTATGAGAGCAACTCTGACAACACACTGATGTTTTAGCTGTTGCTAAGTAGCACTCATCCTGGCCAAGGATTTTTCCATCTCTCATGCTCTGCCAGTAAGGAGGGGACAAGAAGCCGGGAAGGAGTAGAGACAGGACACCTGAACCAAACTAGCCAAAGGGGTATCCCACACCACAACACATCATGCCCAACTATAGAAACTGGGGGGAGTTGGCCAGGACACACTGATCACTGCTCAGGAACAGGCTGAGCATTAGTCAGTGGGCGGTGAGTAACTGTATTGTGCACCATTTCTCTGAGGTTTTATTTCTCCTTTCTTTTGTTGTTTCCTTTATTATTATTATTGTATTTCAATTATTAAATTCTTTTTGTCCCAGCTGACAGATTTTACCTTTTTTCTGATTCTCCTCCCCATCACATGGTAGGGAGGGACTGTGTGGTACTTAGTTGTTGGCTGGGGTTAAACCACTACAGCTTGTACATGCCACCCATGTTACATAACTTTTAAAAGCTATCTGATGACATTGTAAGTTACACTAAATATGCTGTTACTAAGTAAATATCCTTCTCTTTCTCTCTCCCTCCTTCTTTTTCTCCATCCTCTATTTCTTTTCTTTTTTTCTCTCCTCCAAACTCAATTCTATTCTTATGCTAACAGAAAAGAAATTCTAGCTGCTACGTTTTTCTTTAATGCTACATATTCAAAACATAAAACATAGAATCACTCCTTCAAAGACATGCTCGAGTAAAAGTTCCAGCAAGGCTGCTGCTGTATTATTGTCTCATTTACAAATCTGTACAATCACATTTCACAGGAGGAAGGCTTTTGTCTAAAGGGTTCGGACAACCCTCTGAAAAGACTGCTAATGTCAGTTTCAACAACCTGCATGTAAGTAATGAAGTACAACATACATTTCCATCTTCCTTGATAATCATTCTACCTATTGAGTTATAAACTTACCTAACCAGAGAAGTTCTTAACAGGTGCTACTCATTCCTTCAGGAGTCATTAAGAGACAGAAACCATAGCTATATTTTAAGAAGCCTAATTACAACAGGGATTTGCCAGAGAACATCTATTGGATTAGACTGTACTAAGGGGTTAGATAGAATAATTAATAGATTCTAGAACTTGGATAAAATTTTGCAAGATGGGTACTAAATAACTCAAATCCTGATGTGTTTAGGGTATACACAGAAAGAGAACTCTACATACCAAGAGAGTTTTAACTGCAAGAGCTTTAAACACTAGAAAGCAGGTGACAGTGATATTTCTACACCAATTTCTGTGATCCTTTAGTGAATCTGGTCCACAGACACTGAAATTCTGCTCCTGCCTCACTTTAGATGGCTTATAGCTCTTTGACTTAGATGACTTTTGGTTTTATCCTAAAGATACTTGGAAAATAGTATTACCTACTACAGAGAACACAGAAATCTCTACTTCAGTACCTTGCTTCTACATGACAGACCAAGCAAGCTTAATAGTATCTGGTGTGGTTAACTTTTCGAGTATTTTCTCTTTCTTATAAAGTACCTTAATATTGTCAAAAACATGTAAGTCAATTGTACATCTTACTGTAAAATAAAGAATTATGAAAGGAGATCCCACTTTATTTTGCTTTAATGGTCGCTACTGAATGGATTTTTCTGCATCATGACCAGGTTGAAATCAGTATTTAAATTAATTATGACAGCCGTATAAATTAGACATAAGAGACTTCTAAAGATAATTAGAATCTGAGAGTTTTAATTTGATGTCTGTCTTGGTGTAGTATCTGCTTTATGGATTAAATTAATAAAATCAAGACTGCATCATTATAAATTTCCACTTTCATAGTTCCATAAGTTTTACAATTACATGCCATATTTGAATGATAATTAAATGAAACAAAATCATCATGTTCATGTCTGCTTTCCTACAAACTTTAAAATAATATTCACTCTTTTCTTCCATTCATAAAAGTCATAGCTGCTATGGTGATCCTAACTGAAAGAACATTATACATCAAGGAATTAGTAATCCACATATCCAAGAGCAGGCCTATGCTGCATGTGTTGCATGACCTTAATGGCTGTGTTGCACTGTGCATATTCCCTGGTAGCAGCATAAACTTGGTGGGTTAATTGTAACCACAGCAGCACCTATACAAAGCTCCCACTTTTTACCAGTGGTAACAAAACTTGCACCAGTTGTCTTTATCTAACACACAGCAACAAGTTCTCATGCAATCATTTTTATTTGAAAGAACAAATAATAAACACAGTTGTTTTATTTCAGCAAAATCCTACAAAACCTCTGAAGATCAGAAAGCAAGTATCTTTCCTGGACAGCATCTGCACAGAATACTGTGCCCTAACCAAAGACTTGTTCAATATTGCACAAATCAGGGCTCACCGAAGCTGAAAGGATATAAAATAATCTGTACTATCTTCTCTTTCTTAAGAACTTTAACTTCAATAAATAACATTTTAAAGAATAAGTTTCAGCATTTATTCATAATTAATGTTGGTTCATTATGATCCCAGCCTCTCTTACTGGGATCATAATGAACCAGCACCTTCTGGTGTAAAACAACTACTGAGTTATATTTAGAAGATCGATATGCCCAACAGTGATTTTGAAACAGGATTCATGTTAAAGACAACTTGGAATAACAGGAAATATGTAAGAATTCTAACTAAGCAAAAAAAAATCTTAGGATCAGTTACAGAGCATACAGCATTAAGGACGGTGAAGACTCACTGAATTATAACCAAGAAGGTTCCCCTTTGCCCCTCAGTTGATTATGAGTTCTGTATGCAAACTGTACATACCTCAATATACAGTTTCACAAATTATACGTTGTGGAACTAGATGATCTTAAGGTCCTTTCCAACCCTAACTATTCTATGATTTTATGTTCGATTTGATGTACTTGCAAGATGATCAGACATAAGAAAACTGACATATTAAGCATAGCATTTTCTGATATGATACGTAAATTGATATTGTCTTCTGCTACCAACCACACTGCTCAGTACATATGTATTGCAGCACAGTGTTTTGAAATAAAACTTTAGGATATTCTGTGGAAAACAGACTTGAAGTGAAGAAAACACTTATTTTACTTTTAAATGGGGACATAACATCCTGTGACAGAGGATCACAGTCTTGGCTTGAAGACTTGCTTTTGACATTTGTGTTTTCACATGCAATTAAAATTTAATTTGGCCTATGATGGAAAGCAAATCCTTTTATCCCATAGTTGCAGTTACAAGAGGAACATATTGCATTAAAAAGCAGCACTGTAGCTTAACGTTTCATATTTGACATTTGTGACATCACGAAAAAAATAATTAACTGATAGGAAAGTTTATGTGGACACATCTCATCCTTAAACTTTCCTATCTATAAGCTAAATGTGATTTGACTAGTATTTCAATATACAAATTATCAATTCAGATTTTAGCAGAATGTTTAAAGTGAAGGCTATCTGTCCATCTGAAATTCTTTAACACCTTATCATACCAACTAAAGGCAAAAAAATAACACTGGAGGCACTGGATGAATGATGAATGCAGATGACAACTTTAGGTCATGTAATAAAAAAGTTCTCTATATCAGAACCAAGTATTAGCACATGACTATCTAGCCTCTGGTTAGAAGTGAAACTACTGATGCGTTATCAGAACCTGCAGATACCTTTCCAATTCATACTGCATGACTTCAGAATTTCCAAATTTTAGAGAACAATTTATTGTTTTCTGAGTTGCCAAAAAATCCATCTCTGCATTAGCATTTTCATACTGACAAATAAACTGAAACCAGAAAGCGCATATATAAGGGTACTCAGTTACGTAGTGACTAGACTTCTACAGAGGAAAGTAGAGACATCTGTCCAACTTTGTTTCAATAATCTAGGACATCAAAATTGTGGCACACCTTCATACATACAAGCCATAAATTGGACACATACAAACATCAGATAACAGCCACCAGCTTATTGAAGTTAGATGGAACAAACTGTGCACTTCCAGTGGTTCAGAGAACAATATGTATAAGCAGGGTCTAAAATCTACCATTCTAAGCAATAGATGTGTATATTACTTAGAAATACTATTAGTATTTATGCTGTAACCCATTCCTAGTTTTACTAAATGGTATTTTCTTCTCCTTGGTCTCTGTGTATTTTTAAACAACACAAAATAAATCTGGAGGTTTCAGTCATATGTTCAAAGAAGAATCAGCTACGGACTAGACTATCCTGTCATGGGTTCAGCAGTAGCTCATGCTCTGCCAGGGAGGAGGGAGAAATAGGGCGCCTGGTCTCGGCTAGTCGGGGAGGTATTCCATACCACAGCACGTCCTGCTCGGGAGGCGACTGGAAGCTGGCCGGGAGGGAAGGAGTTAACACGCCGGGCTGGGCTCGGGGAGGCAACGGGAAGCTGGCTGGGGGGGGGGAGGGGGGAAGCTTTCTCTTCTCTTCCGGGGCTGGCCTCGTGGCGGCGGGTGGTAGCGTATTCTCTTCCCCTGTTTGTCTCCTCTGACATTGATTTGTTATTGGTACCGGTAGTTATTTCTGTTATACCTTGATTGTTGGACTGATTTTACCTCGATCCGTGGGAGTTGTATCCCTCCGGCTCTCC
The DNA here is from genome assembly GCF_012275295.1 of Melopsittacus undulatus. Lineage (NCBI taxonomy): Eukaryota > Metazoa > Chordata > Aves > Psittaciformes > Psittaculidae > Melopsittacus > Melopsittacus undulatus. The sequence continues at coordinate 94,369,947 of NC_047557.1, read as the reverse complement.
TTCCCATCCCTCCGGGAGTGGGAAGGTGAGGGGGGGGAGGGGAAACAAAGGGGGAACTGTGCAGATTTAGTTTAAACCACGACACCATCCCCATTTTCAAATCCCAGCTAAAATCTGTCATGTCTTAGTGTCATGGTTTGAGCATGTTTGGAGGGTGTTTTTGTTCAAGGTTTTTTCCAGCCAGGTGGAGGAGGGGAAGCCAGGAGGAAGGAGAGACAGGGCACGTGACCCAGGCTAGGCAATGAGGTATTCCATACCATAGCACGTGATGCTCAGGATGCATACTGGGAAAGAGAAAGCTGGAGGGGTAGAGCTCTAGAGGAAAATGGAGGAGGGAGCACATGGTGCTCGGCCGGGCAGGGTGGAGTGAGTTATGGGTCGGTGGCTGGTGGGGTGTTGTATTCTTTTCACTTGCTGTTTGCTGTATCATTATTATTTGTAGTAGTAAATGGCAATAGGGGTTTTGTGTTATGCCTTAGCAATTAAACCGTTCTTATCTCAATCCGTGGGGGCTACATTCTTTGGATTCTCCTTCCTAACTCTCCGGGAGTAGGGGGACTTGGTTTAAACCACGACACTTAGTATGCTCAGTGGGCCCCTGTCACAATAACTAAGTCTCTCTGATTGTTCTTTGGAGCAGATCCTCCAATAATTAAGAGTCAATATCTGCTGCATCTCCACTACAATTCAAAATCCTATTTCCACCTTCAGGATAAAGATGTGTCTGGCAAAAAAAAAAAAGGGTAATATATTTCAGTTTCCCCATTAGTGAGATTTCTATGAAAACCCTGGTGAAGGTACTGCCCAGAATAAGCAGTAGAGTTGACAACCAAGTATGCTTACTCTTCCAAAGACATCCTTTTATTAGCTCTGCAATTTGTTTGATTTTCCTTATGAGAGGATCTGAATTTAGTCTAATTCTCTTGGGCTCTTTCAAATGTCAGCTTAGCATACAGGTGGTCTTTTAACTGCTTTGTATGACCATTTCTTGAATAGTACATCTTGTTTTCATCAGAGCTGCAAATCATGTATGCGATTCAGAGGATTTGTGAAGTTTATGTCCAGTGCATTCAAGGTTAATCAGAAACGTTAGTAAGTAGGAGCTCATTTGGTACTGATGAGGATGTCACCTGTAATCCATATACACCCCAAGTTAATTTAACATTAACTAATGTCCACTTATGCAATGACATTGCCATAAATCTCAACAAAAATGATGTATTCTGGGATTGAAGCATATTTATGACAACAGATCAAAAAACATAATTGTCACATCTTTCTAAATAATAAAATTCATATATTTTGCTTCCTCTACCAAATAAAAATGACATAAAGTGATAATTGACAAAGAATTTGTTGAGCTCTGAAAATTATATAAAACATAAAGAACACAGATTACTATTCTTTTACGTGGATGACAGGAAAGAGTCATATCTGTTCTTGTCACTCTGCTGCAATGGGCAAAGCAGCTAAATTTTCAATAATAATCATTGAGTAACAGCCGTATTCATGTAAAATAGAAGTATTTTTCCTCATACAAAATGCTATTAGCCATATTTGAAGGCATTATGTTCAGATACCATTTTTCCATTTCACTAAATGACAGCCATTAAATGCAATGGCAACTGCATGACAGGGATATTTTTTATTACTTCAAAAGGAAGAAAAGGATTAAAATGAGTTTATTCAAAAGTGTGATTTGTCAATTTTTTTCTTATCAAGGACTGTGTGGGACAGCTTTAAACCTAAACACTGTGATCTGACCTCCTATTTGAATAAGTTAATGTGATCCAGTGTTCTTAGAAAAGTAGTGAAACCTATCTTTTATATGCAGAAGTCCCAGGAGGAATTTATGCTTTTATATGGTCAGCTGCAAGGTTCCATTTCCTTTTCATCATTCCTGCTTTTATCATATTGTAGTTCTTGACAGCTTAGAGGTTCTTTTTAGAATCTGGTGTATGAGCAACTATATAGAGACATTTTTTGTATGAAGGATTTCTTTCCAGCCTCCTAGGTTTTACAGTCAAATAGAATTCTGCTGCCAGAAATCCCTCTCATATTCAAGAGGGACTAATCACCATATTTGATAGAGGAAGCATCTTACTTAAACATCAAAAAGAACTATAAATTCCTACCTTAGAAATTAAAGAAGGATTTTACTCACATCAGGTTCTTGCATTATATATCCTAAGAAATAGTGAAAATTATTTCATATATGTACATATATACAGAGAGGTAACATCTATATGGACAAAATACTACTCATTAGGGATTTACTGGGAAGGATTACGCTCTTCCTAGGAGCTGTTTTTCACAGGAGATCTTTTATGCATAACTTTTTTTATTTTATTTTTTTTTAAGTGTTCTCTGCATGGATTTTCCCAGTTGCTTACACTAATGTATATTTGAAAGCATTTATACAAAAAATCTGTGGTAATTTAAAGACAATTACCTATAAACAGAAAAATTAAATAAAAATATATATATATCTTTATAACTCTTTTGTATACTGCTATTTTAAAGCTTTTGCACCTCTTGGTTAATTTACTGCATAAGCTTATTTCTTTCAAGGTTAAAAATTCTCAAGACTTCAAGGCAGGACCTGAAAGTTATGCATGACAACATTCTCTACTAACCTGGACCAACCCTGTTGACTTCAACAAGGTAAAGAAAATTTCAACAATGACAATTTCAAAAAATTGAATGAAATTCAATTTCAATTAAATTTCATGTCTGTTAATTTAATTGAAAGCAAGAAGAACCAAATATTTACATAAACTAAAGATGGAAACTTGGCCATAAAGAGCAATTTGAGACAGAAACCTTGAAAGAGTAGTTTTTCAAACTAAACTATTGACAGACATGTGCAAATTGTTTTTTTGTTTTTTATTTTTTTTTTGTAATGCAATTCTTTTGTACTGTCTAATATGAAGTGTTCCATTTTTCAGTCTGCAGGCCATGTAGGTATTTTGTTATAGAACCTTACTGGTAAAAAAGTTACTCAAATAATATCAAATAATGAAAAGACTTGTGTGGAATAACAGCAAAAAATACATATAGCCCATTTTTTTTTCTGTTAATTTGCCATCACATATTCTAGAATTATCAGAGGCAGACTTTCCTTGAACATCATTGCTACTCCAGACCACAGATTAATATTTTATGCTCAAGTTCTACCAAAAAATTTGCCTTGTTCCCATGTGCGAAGTGACATTTCAAACAGTTAAGTCACCTGAACTATATTCTGAAAGAAACACTTCTAGGCATTCCAGCTAGTACACTGCAATCAGATTTCTGTGACTCTCTGTGGGTTTACTATGAAAACCAGACATGAAGGGGTCACAAAGTAAAGACTACCTTTGTCTTGGGATTGTCAGAGAAAAGCTTTCAAGTACACTTTGCTTTGCAATTTTTTTTCAATTCTTGGCAAACTAGAAACACGCATTCACAAAAAAAACCAAACCTAAACCATAAAAAAAAGCAGAAAAAAAAACCCCAAACCAAACGAACAAAACACATCCCCCCCCCACGCACACACACACAAAACCCACCAAACCACCAAAACAAACAAAAAAAATCTCCAAACCTGTTAACTTGTTAAGGCATTTCCAACCAGTTTATACTTGCTGCTTTTTTTTGCCTTTCATAATTTGGATTTAAACAGGTATGCTCTTTCATAATTTGGATTTAAACAGATATGCTCTGTAATCCTCATGTCCACAACTCAGCAGCGAATCTCAGGTTTAATGCTTGCAGTGAGATACAAATAATGGTTCAAGATAACAAAAAACATGATCTGAGCACATTAATCCTTTGCTAACCAAATGTACACCACAGATTAGTGGAGTAACCCAATAAAATTTCCTTCTTGAACATAAAAAAATAATCTAGAAACTTAAGATATGCATTAAGCTAACATGAGATGCAGAAACTAATCACTACAACAGTGAGAAGACATTTCACAGAGACAAAGTTTTCTTTAGACAGCCTGTGTTTCAAGCGGAAAAACTTGCTGCCACATTTTTCCTAATGCATGTCTTTACTTGTCCTTTATTCTGTACTTGAACAAGTGAGTTTTCTTGATCAACTTGATCTTGAAAAGGACTGCAGATTCTCAGAGCTTCTAAAGGATTTGTAGTCTTGCATTCTCTACTGTTGAAAAGATGTGTGTGTGAACACCTACATGTGTACAGGGGCATGATACAGTTGTCACTTTAAATTTCCTTCATTAAGTCATGTTGTCAACAAAAAAATTGAGTAATAGTTTATAGATTTCTACACCACACGTAACATCAATGGGATATTATACGGTTTTTGTGCAATGTGTAGCATTACTATCCTCAATATACCACACCTTAAACTAAAAATTAAGGGTTTCCTGTACTAGAAAACTGAAGCAGCTTATGTTGAAGTTTCCATAATTGAAATTTATTTCTCTGTTACTCAACAATATACAAAGTAAAAAGTTTGCATTAGAGCAGATTACTGTATGGACATACAGTAATTACTGTATGGACAAACAAGTTTTATTGCACAGATCATGGGCTTAGATGTCAAAAAGCTATGCCAATAATAAGCAGTTTAATTCAGGTAATTAATATGCTAAGTATCTAATGACCCTTTTTTAATGTGTAGTAGATGCACAAAGGTAAGTTCTGCAAATACACTTCAGTGTATTATTTGTGTAGAAACCAAAAGCTGACAAGTATGTTGACAGCAACCTATATATCTATAAGATAATTTGCAAAACAACGTATCTTTTTTTTCCCCACAAGTATAGCCTTCATTAGTATAATAAATGATCCAGTTATTTCACAAAACCACCTGGTTTTAGAAGTAAATGTGTATTTTATTCCAAATTCCTTTATCAAATATTCATTCATCAGTATAAACATATTCTATCCAAAGCAAAACAATTTTACTGACAAATATTTACATCATTTCACATTTGTACTTACTTAAAAGATTTAAAACTTGTAAAAAAGTTTTAATCTTAATCAAAGAAAACAGCATCAAAATATTCAGACCTGTCAGGTTTGACAGCTTACTGTTTAAGTGAGTAAGATAAACCACTTACTTATTGACTAAGTCATTTCTAATCATAATCTGTGTATGTGTTTGGACTTTGCAATTTAAAATGACAGCAGTACAGCCTGTCCAGAACTAATTGTTATAAATACACCAGATGTTACAAAAATCTGGACATATTCACTGTAAGGGAAAATAAAGCAAATAACCACAGGAACGTGGAGATGGTGTAATCTATCTTTCTAGCATTGCAGGTCAAAGAAACACAGCAAAACCCCAGAGTATTTACTAATACTGCAAAGGTTAATTTTCTTTCCAATTTTTGTTAATGTCTTGACTCTTAACAGACCCAGGCTTGGCTACAGATTTGAAGGCTTGATCAAAGGGCGCTAGCCCCTGGAAAGAAAAACATGATATGTGGATACATTTGCAATCATGCATGGGTGGCACTAGTAAGGTTGTCTTATTTTTACTACTTACTAAGGGCACATTGATGAAATGGGAAAAAAAAAAAAGAAAAAAATCCCAAAACCGAAAAGAGAATGTGTAAAATAAAATAAGAAAAAGAAAAACCATGCCGTAGAAGCACTCCACACTATCTGAGATATCCCATTGTATCAAGCATATTCAACATCATTAACCAGCTAGTGCTTTAGGCTAAATAGCAATTAACTCCTGAGCCAACAGAATCAGTCTTGCTTCCCTTGTCTTCAGTTATCACATGATTAATCATCACCAACCTTACAAACAGTTATGTTCAAACGTTCCTCTACTACTGCTCTGGATGTTAATCCAGTGATCAGGGCCAGAAGCAGCATGACTACTATCTACAGGTTACAGTTGGCCCAAGTCAGTGAACACAGCTAGCACAAACAACTGCACACCATGATTTATTTTAAATAAAGTTTTATTTTACTGTAGTTATGAAATGCTTCTAAACCACAGTCTAGTGCAGCTGTTACAGTATTTCAAATCACAAATGTGTGCATTCAACATATTTATCAACCATTATCACAGAATCTTTGCATTAGTTGCCTTTCAGGGTCCAAACCCATACGACTGACAAGACAAATGCTCATTTAGCTCACACAGTTACTTCTTAACCAGATGCTTCAAACCCCACACATTCTTTTACAAATTTTCACAGGGATTTACCCTTCAGATATTTTGCAGTTAATGCAGGCTACCACGCAACCTTCAACAGCCTCATTCAAGCCCATAGCTGATTAAGAACATATACTAACATATTAGTTTTCCCAATGGAAAATCAATTGCTTACGGAAACAAAACAAAAAAAGCTCATCAAAGCCAATTCTGTCAGTTCCTCTTTAATGCGGGACAGAATGCACAGTGTTGATATCTTTTTAGAGTTATTTCTCCAGTAAGTATAGAATACAAGAAGTATTTTGAGAGCAAATCTGTCAAATATTTAGATTCTATACGCTAGAGGGAAGGAATGCCATTCAGAGGGACCTTGACACACTTGTGAGGTGGGCTGATGCCAACCTCATGAAGTTTAACCATGCCAAGTGCAAGGTCCTACACACCTGGGTTGAAGCAATCCCAGACACAGCTACAGGTTGGGCAAAAAGGAAGTTCAGGGCAGCCCTGCAGAGAAGGACTTGGGGTTGTTGGTCGATGAAAAAATGAGCATGAGCCCAGCTTCAGTGTGCACTTGCAGCCCAGAAAGCCAACCGTATCCTGGGCTGTATCAAAGGGAGCGTGACCAGCAGGTCGAAGGAGGTGATCCAGCCCCTCTACTCTGCTCTCGTGAGACCTCACTTGGAGTACTGTGTGCAGTTCTGGTGTCCTCAACATAAAAAGGACATGGTACTGTTAGAACAAGTCCAGAGGAGGGCCACGAGGATGATCAGGGGACTGGAGCACCTCCCATATGAAGACAGGCTGAGAAAGTTGGCGATGTTCAGCCTGGAGAAGAGAAGGCTGCGTGGAGACCTCTTAGCAGCCTTCCAGTATCTGAAGGGGGCCTACAGGGATGCTGGGGAGGGACTATTCATTAGGGACTGTAGTGACAGGACAAGGGGTAGGGGGTTGAAACTTAAACAGCAGAGGTTTAGACTGCATATAAGGAAGAAATTCTTTACTGTTCGTGTGGTGAGGTACTGGAATGGGTTGCCCAGGGAGGCTGTGAATGCTCCATCCCTGGCAGTGTTCAAGACCTGGTTGGATGAAGCCTTGGGTGATAATGGTTTAGTGTGAGGTGTCCCTGGGCATGGCAGGGTGGTTGGAACTAGATGATCTTGAGGTCCTTTCCAATCCTAACTATTCTATGATTCTATGATTCTACGACTGTAAAAAGAGTGGTCTGAAAAATCTACACTTAGTCAACAAATGTAAACAACAGATCACACCTGTAGCTGATTGACCTGTATCTAAATTTGGCCAAAATATACCAATAAAATCCCACTTTGAATGCAAATACATTTAAACTCACTTTGCATGAAAAAAAAAAGAACAATAATAAGGTGCCCTTAGACAGCTTATAGTGTCCTTAACCTTTTCATAGAAAAAGAAAACACATACTTCATGTCTTTTATGAGATCTAGCTATTTGGCTAAAAGAGTAGTAGTGTTTTCTGAGATGTTCAAGCAACCTCATTTTCAGTTCTGACGGGCCTCTCCCCTAATAGCGCCACTTCTTCAACTCCTGCTACTTCATCAGGAGCAACCCAGGGCAATGAATCTCAGGCAGTTAACTCTAAAAGGCCATAAACACTGAAATTAAATACTTATTTTATCTAGGTTATTTTGAATTATCTTCATAAAGTTACTACATTACAGTAGGTAAATTTAATCTTATATTTAACTTACATAAGATAGAATCACAGAGTGTTTTACAGATAACAATGGATGATTCTTAAACCAATTCTTTCTATTCATAACTACATTTCAAATAAGTAAGTGATCTTTCAGCTTTTAAAAAAATATATTTAAGAGTGAATCACATTGTAGAGAAGCTTGCTGAAGAAACACTTCTGAAACTCGTATAGATTCTGCTGTTAACTGAAAGACAATATTGCACTGTTTATTGTCAGTATTAGTGAACAACCTCAAACAATCAGGAAAATAGGTGCTTCTAATAAAAGGATAAAAAAGCAACAGATACATTGCTTGGAACAGAGAAATAAGATGTTAATAACTAAGATAGAGTCATTGAATCATAGAATGGTTAGGTTTGTAAAGGACCTTAAGAACATCTAGTTCCAGCCCCATCTGCCATGGGCAGGGACACATCACACTAAACCATGCCACCCAAGGCTCTGTCCAAACTGGCCTTGAACGCTGCCAGGGATGAAGCACTCACAACACCCCTGGGCAACGCATTCCAGTATCTCACCATCCTCACAGTAAAGAACTTCTTCCTTAGATCTAACCTAAACATCCCCTGTTTAAGTTTCAACCTGTTACCCCTTGTCCTATCACTACAGTCCCTAATTAATAGTCCCTCTCCAGCATCCTTGTAAGCCCCCTTCAGATACTGGAGGGCTGCTATGAGGTCTCCATGCAGCCTTCTCTTCTCCAGGCTGAACATCGCCAACTTTCTCAGCCTGTCTTCATATGGGAGGTGCTCCAGTCCCCTGATCATCCTTGTGGCCCTTCTCTGGACTTGTTCTAACAGTACCATGTCCTTTTTATGTTGAGGACACCAGAACTGCACACAGTACTCCAAGTGAGGTCTCACGAGAGCAGAGTAGAGGGGCTGGATCACCTCCTTCGACCTGCTGGTCACGCTCCCTTTGATACAGCCCAGGATACGGTTGGCTTTCTGGGCTGCAAGTGCACACTGAAGCTGGCTCATGTTCATTTTTTCGTCGACCAACACCCTCAAGTCCTTCTCCACAGGGCTCCCCTGAGTCTCTTCTCTGCCTAACCTGTAGCTGTGTCTGGGATTGCTCCAACCCAGGTGTAGGACCTTGCACTCTGCATGGTTGAACTTCATAAGATTGGCATCAGCCCACCTCACAAGTGTGTCAAGGTCCCTCTTGATGGCATTCCTTCCGTCTAGTGTATGAATGGAACCACACAGCTTGGTGTCATTGGCAAACTTGCTGAGGGTACACTCAATCCCACTGTCAATGTCATCGACAAAGATGTTGAACGAGATCAGTCCCAACATCAATCTGTCCACTCAATATTCATCTCCAAAGTTAAAAATAAAATTTGAATTAGGTATTTGCTTTTTCTTTTCAATTTTTGATCAAGTCCTCCAGTATTTTCCTAACCATTGCTTTTTGAAACAGTCATAGTCCTTAGGTTTTCACTCTTCATAACTCTGCCTAAAATTCAGAAATCCAGAGATCAACATTAATTAGAAAGAGAGAATCAGTTTCTTCAAGTGCCAAGTATACATAGCACAACTGGTATTACCTGAAGGAAAAGCATACTGTAAAGAACCAGTAAATCAAGTGATTTTTAGTGCTGTGGTTCCTATAACAATTGTTGAAGTTCTGAGCAAGGAAGAAAGCCTATGTATTCTCTCAAAACACCTGATAACTTATCCAAAGTCTTGTCTGACAGACAGGAATGGTATATAAACATCAAACTGAAGACATTCTTGGTACATAAACTTGACAAGATCACATGATATTATCAATGCACTGGAAAATGCAAAAGGAAATGATGATGGCATTACAGGAAAAGGAGATGAAGTAGTTAGATGTGTGCACATCATCACGTGAAATAACAAACATGACACCTATCCTACTGGATCTCAAATGCAGTGAAATGAGGGCAAAATTATGTAGAAAGCTGTAATTGAGAACAAGGGAAAATGAAGATTGAGAATCATGACTGAGAATCTAGGAAGTCTGCCTTAACTGAAAATAGTCAGAAGCACATGTTGTCATGAGAAGGACTTAAAGATAGTGCAAAGAAAATATTTCCTCTGTAGAAAGAATACGACATACAGTATAATAGATCTCAGATCTAAAAATCTTACAAAGGATTCTTACGGTCAATTACTTTTCAGTGCGGAAAACATAGGTTTATATATATATATATTTTAAAAAATATTTTATCATAGAAGTGACTTCACTCAGGCATCAATTCACTGATCCTGTGATTGATCAATTACAGGAATTAACCTCTTCATAATATGTATATGCAAAAATATTGTGGAGAAAGTAGTTAGGCATTTTGAAACATTTCACTTTTCAGCTGAAGCATAACTATAATAAGACTGCAGGCAAAGGCTAAGAACATATGTTATTTGATGTTTCAGATGAATCATGCTATGCAATAGAAGTTCTGAAGTCTCATTTTTAAGAGGATCAGTGCGAAAGCTCTTAATCACTGCTTTACTCTGTCAAGATTTCTAATACCTCCAGCTAGACTGCCTTATACGCCTCAAGGTACATCTTCCTTGTTCTCGCACAATCAAACACATACAGCATCATAATGAGTGCATGAAAGACTAACATCCGTAAGGTGCCCCTGTGAACCATTTCTCTGAAGTCTGATTATTCCAGGACCCAAGCATAACAGTCACAGTTAATGATGTCAGCTGCCACAGCATGGGGCCTCAGGCATTCCTCTCCAAGGTCATTCAGCAGCATTTTGTTTTTCACATCTATGTTTATTACTGCCTTTAAGCATAAATACAATTATCTGTCCAGTGTGTATAGACTTCTGAGCTTGACTAATAGAAGCCACTAAACATGAAATCACAAAATACAGCAAACCTTACACCTATAAATATACACTTCTGTTCCTCGCTATAAAAATTGAAGTATAACTTTTAACAGCATTTTATTCTTTTGGTTTACAACACAGCCAATATCAGTCAAAATTCCACCTCCCTGAAATGAATAATACCTAACCCTAAGAATAAGGGGTTTAGATTGACAGTTAAACAGCAGGTACACATGAATGATGAACTGTGGGAGTTCAAGGCCTATCAGTGATCCAAGGCTAATGTACATAAAGGCTTACCGCTGCAACAATTTATTTTTGAAAAGGGGAAAGGGAGATGGAAGTCAAGTCACAGTGAGAAGATGATTAGGAAACTGCAGTTAAAATAATGAATAATTGAAATAGCTCCAGTGAGCAACAAGCAGTGGAGCCTTACCAGGACAGCAGACTTAAGCACATTTGAGACAATTGTTTCAAGTTGGATCTCCTGGGTTCAGCAGTAGCAGTCAATTTTTCTCCTTCTTAGTAGCTGGTGCAGTGCTGTGTTTTGACTTTCGGGCTGGGAACAGCACTGATAACAGCAGTGTTTTTAGTTACTGCTCAAATGTTTAGTCTGACCAAGGACTTTGTGAGCCTCATGCTCTCCCAGGGAGGAGGAGAAGCTGGGAGGAAGCAGAGACAGGACACCTGACCCAAATTAGCCAAAGAGGTATTCCATACCATAGCATGTCATGCCCAGGATGTAACTGAGAGTTACCTGGAAGAGCTAGTTCTCTGGGGGGTTGGAGGAGGTATCGGTCGGTGCTTGGTTGGGCTGCATGGGATGAATCATCAGTCAGCAGGTGGTGAGGTTGTTGGATTCTCTTCCCTTGTTATTTCCTTTATCATTATTATTATTGGTGGTAGCAGCAGTGGTTTGTGTTATACCTGAGTTCCTGGGCTGTTCTTATCTCAATCCATGGGAATTACATTCTTTCAGCTCTCCTCCGCATCCCTCTTGGAGTAGGGGGAGGGCAAGAAGGGGGGTGGTGAGAGAGACTGCGTGGCTGGGTTTAAACCATGACACTGGGTTAATAAATGCAGGTTTATTCACCCCCAAACATTCAAATAAAGAACTAACATCTCACTAAGCAGTGTCTTACGTGTTCTTAGAAGTAGGTGCAAACTCAGTTTGTGGAGCAAGGAAAAAAGGACTTTCTTTCGTTTTTCTTTAGTGTTGTTATTTGAATTACATTCCTGTGACATTTTCATTTAAGGTCTTCAAAGTCATTCTGAATAACAAAATACACAGTTTTGGTCACTTGTCTACCTAGCTAGACCTATTCTTTCAAAGATATATGTTGGCTATCTAATAAAAGTGGTCTGAATATCCTCATAATTCAAAAGTATATAATCTAAGTTCCATTTCTTCTTTAAAAAAAACTGTATCTCATTTCTCTTTTATGTCCTATTTCTGCATATCAAAGTGTTCCAGAGAAAAACGCATCCCTGACAAATAACAACCATAGCCAATTACTAGAGTCTCAATCAGCAATAAGCAAATGTTTAACAGCATGTGTACTTGCTGCGCCTCCGGCTTTCAGTAAATAGTACAAGTGAAATATGTCACAACTAAGGCAGAAGAAATTTCAAAATACTTTTTAGCTGTGGAAAAAAAAGAATAAAAATGATAAAACATAGATAAAGTCCCACAAAGGAACTTTAAAGTGTTTTGTTCAAACCACTGGAATTCATCAAGATGAATAGAGAAGCATGTGATTCTCTGTATGCAGAATCTCACTAATGAACTTACACATGTCAGAACATCACAGAAAAAAAAAAAAACAGCACAGAAACCTCTATTTCAACTCCCACACCCTCTTATGCTCAATGAAAGATTAAGGAAGTCTGCAGTCATCATGTTACTGTGCATATCTGAAAAACAAATAGTGACAGGCATTACTACAATCTAATGAAACTGACAAATAGAAAAGGCAGAGGTCATCTTTGCTCTCTCACTGGTAACACAGCATGATCATCTAGGAAGCAACATCAGTGCGTTAGCCTTAATATTACTTTGACGCTGTTTTCCTTCATACGATCCAAGAATGGTTCAGTTAATTTTTAGGTACTCACGGTCCTCACTTCAAGCTCACTGCCAATCTCTTTCTTCCCTTATGACACTTTTTGTAAAAGATTTCCTTTTTCACATTTGAAAGTTGTGGGAGACTGTAATCTGCTGTCATGCCTAGTTAAGTATCAGATTCCAGTGACTAACAGTGGGTGGGTTCACATCCACTGTGACAGAGGACTTTATAAGATGTTTGGGTTTTGGTTTGTTTTTTTTTTTTTTCTTATATGATTCCTACCTTTTCCCTGTCTTAAGGGTTAAACTGTTTTCTGTTTAAGACCTAGTTTTCATAGTTCATGTAACATGCGCCCAACATCATAGCATACTGGAGACATGAGACATAATCAGGACAGAAAGCAAGATGTACCTGCAGAGTACAGAGGGACCATCACCAGCCATCACCACTGCCCACACTGTAGTCTGACTGAAGCTACTTGACTAAAGTAGAGTGGTGTCACAGTAGTGAAGTTCAGGAGTGAGGAAATCATATCATTTATTCACTACCTAATAATTTGATTATAACTTTTTTTAGTGTATATTTTTCAAAACAGGCTACTTAAACGCATTCTGCCTACATCTGCAGAATGCAGTGTCACTATTCTATGCACTGTCAAAACATATTCCTTGTATCACAAATATTTCATTAAAAGATATAAATATGTAGTAGTAAAGAACAAGAGTAATGTTAAAAAAGACTTTACACAAACTATGGAGAAAAAGATCTATAGGATAGAATCATCAAGTTTTTCTGTACAAATGTAATGGTTTCACTTGGATATTCCTACCTCAGTGTCATGGTTTGAGCATGTTTTGAGGGTGTTTTTGTTCAAGGTTTTTTCCAGCCAGGTGGAGGAGGGGAGGCCGGGAGGAAGGAGAGACAGGACACCTGACCCAGGCTAGCCAATGAGGTATTCCATACCATAGCACGTGATGCCCAGGATGCATACTGGGAAAGAGAGGGCTGAAGGGGGGGAGCTCTGGAGGAAAATGGAGGAGGGAGCACGCGGTGCTCGGCCGGGCAGGGTGGCGTGAGTTATGGATTGGTGGCTGGTGGGGTGTTGTATTCTTTTCGCTTGTTATTGGCTGTATCATTATTATTGTGTTATGCCTTAGCTATTAAAACCATTCTTATCTCAGTCCGTGAGGGCTACATTCTTTTGATTTTCCTTCCTAACTTTCAGGGAGTTGGGGGACTTGGTTTAAACCACGACACTCAGGATTTCTGATAACAGATGACAAGAGAGAACAGTATTTTGTCTGCTAGTCCAGCAAAATAATTGAAGCCTGATGTGCAAAGAGAGTAAGATACTATGTAAATTCACCAGGTGAAAGTTACAGATTAACAATTTGGAAAACCTAATGCACATAATCAATTAGTACAGATATAGAGGAATAAATAAATAAGAAGGACAAGAAAGAAATTAAATAGTGTCCTCATGCCCTCCAGTATTTAGGGAAGCTGTCATTGTTAATATAAAAATGGGTATTCATACCAGAAATAAATTCAAAAAGCAGCATAAATCAAGGTAAAGAAAGGCTGTAAAGTTTCTAAGTATTGAATAGCAAATGCTACAATTCTTAGACACTAAAAAATATAAGGTTTTTCCCTCAGAAGTTGTGTTTTGCATTACATATAAAGTTCATTTGACAGGAAAAAAAAAAAAAAAAAAACAAAACAAAGAAACAAAAATCTTGTATTAAATGTAAACAAAACATTTCCCCTAAGGGAGACACCACTATTTTGGAAAATATATCTGTCTTTATATATTTAAATTACCTTTGCTGAATTTCTAACACCTGGGACTAAGTAACTTCAACAAATTAAAGTAACTGTGGCTATATACAAGTAGCTGATCTATAAGGATCATTATTATCTTACCTTCTTACCGTACATTAATGAAAATGAGAATAAGATAATGAAGAACATACATACATTTCTCTCTTCTTAAAAGACGCATCTCACTCCCATTTATTGCACATAAAAAGCAATTAACATTGTAGCACATTAACAAAGTATTGCATTTGAAGCATCTAAACTAATAAAGATGTTTTCAACATCAATGGAGTTATGCTTTTCAACAGTACCTGTAAGTTTCATTTTAAACAATGACTAAGATGATATTAACATGTAAGAAAAGTACAATAAAAAGAAAAAAATATAGCCAATAAGTGTAGTTTACAGGTGTCCATGTAGATTAGTGCAGGGAATAAAAGATGAATTTAAAATGCACTTACAGATCTAGTAAAGGAAATCTTACTTTCCTTGTAAGAAAAAAAAAATCTTGTATCAATCATCCATCTGACTTTCATTGTACAAGAACCAACCAGCTGACAAACATTTTATTGCACGTATATTTATATGAACTAATAAAGCATTAAATGTTTAATATATTATTAAATTACTTTGTTATTATGCAGTCCTCATTTCCCTTGATCATCTTACATACAATGAACCTCTGTCCTCAGTGCATGTTAAAAAGAAGACTTAATTTAACAACACATATTTTACTGTCCTATCCCCTTATTTGTGAACATTTGCCAAGACTGATTTTTAATAAAAAAACAGCTGCTAGGTAAAATAAATGTAAAAAGTTTAAGACAAGGTTGGGGTGGGGGAATCACAGAATCCCAAGGGTTGGAAGGGACCTCGAAAGATCATCTAGTCCAACCCCCCTGCAAGAGCAGGGAAACCTAAAGTACATCACACAGAAACTTGTCCAGGCGGACCTTGAATATCTCCAACGTAGGAGACACCACAACCCCCCTGGGCAACCTGTTCCAGTGCTCTGTCACTCTCACAGTAAAGTTCTTCCTGATGTTAACCTCCTATGTTCCAGTTTACAACCATTGCCCCTTGTCTTATCACTGGATATCACTGAAAAAAACCTAGTTCCATCATCCTGACACCCACCCTTTACATATTTGTAAACACTGATGAGGTCACCCCTCAGTCTCCTCCAAGCTAAAGAGACCCAGCTCCCTCAGCCTCTCCTCATAAGGGAGGTGTTCCACTCCCTTCATCATCTTTGTGGCTCTGTGCTGGACTCCTTCAAGCAATTCCCTGTCCTTCTTGAACTGGGGGGCCCAGAACTGGATGCAATATTCCAGATGTAGCCTCACCAAGGCAGAGTAGAAGAGGAGGAGAACCTCTCTTGCCCTACTAACCACACCCTTTCTAATGCACCGTAGGATGCCATTTGCCTTCTTGGCCACAAGGGCACATTGCTGGCTCAGGGGTCATCCTCCTATCCACCAGGAACCCCAGGTCCCTTCTCCCTTCACTACTTTCCAGCAGGTCAGCCCCCAACCTGTACTGGTACATGGGGTTGTTCTTCCCCACATGCAAGACTCTACACTTCCCCTTGTTGAATTTCATCAACTTTCTCCCCACCCAACTCTCCAGCCTGTCCAGGTCTCACTGAATGGCAACACAGCCTTCTGGTGTGTCAGCCAGTCCTCCCAGTTTAGTGTCATCAGCGAACTTGCTGAGGGTACACTCAGTTCCCTCATCCAGGTCGTTGATGAAAATATTAAACAGCACTGGTCCCAGCACCGACCCCTGAGGGACTCCACTTAGTCTCAGACCTCCAGCTAGATTCTGTGCCATTGACCACAACTCTCTGCCTTCTTCCTTTCAACCCTAACCCTAACCCAGTTCTTGATCCACCTCACTACCTGATCGTCAAGCCCACACTTCCTTAGCTTATCTATGAGGATGCTTTGGGAGACAGTATCAAATGCCTTACTGAAATCAAGAAAAACCGCATCTACCACTCTACCATCATCCTTCCACCTAGTTAACTTCCTCATAGAAGGCTATAAGGTTGGTCAAACATGACTTCCCCCTGGTAAAACCATGTTGGCTGTTCTTAATGACCCCCCTCATCCTTGATATGTCTAGAGATGGAGTCAAGTATAAGTTGTTCCATCACCTTTCCAGGGATGGAGGTAAGGCTGACCGGTCTATAATTACCCGGGTCCTCCTTCTTGCCCTTCTTATAGACTGGCGTGATATTTGCCATCCTCCAATCCTCAGGCACCTCTCCCGTTTCCCACGACTTAACAAAGATGATGGAGAGTGGCCTAGCAATGACCTCCACCAACTCCCTCAGCACCCGTGGGTGTATTCCATTCAGACCCATCGATTTATAGATGTCCAGATTGCATAGCTGATCCCTAACCCAATTGTCATCTACCAAAGCAAACTCCTCCTTTGTCCTGACTCCTTCTGGGGCTATAGGAAGCTGAGGCCCCCAGGGAGAGTCTGCAGGAGTAAAGACAGAGGCAAAGAAGGCATTCAGCACCTCTGCTTTCCTTATATCCTCTGTCTCCAGGGTACCCACCTCATTCAGCAGTGGGCCTATATTGCCTCTTGTGTATGTGCTGCCCTAACAAATGATTCGCAATATCCCTATGAAGAAAATAAGGAAAAAAATAATTAAAAAATCGTGTTGACATACAGATGGATCATTGTTTGAAATTCTTTGATGCAGGCAACGTCACCATGATTCATTTTAGCACAAATCAAAAGGGTTAATATTACTAGAAGTTATACACAGAAATAACCCAGTGACACTCATTTTATTTCTTCTGTGACTTCTGCTTTCTTGAAAACAACTATTTTGGTCTTTCAGTTTAAAAAAAAAATGCTACTCCTACCATTTGTTTTTTGATGGAAATCCGTTGTTACAGTGTTCACATCAGTAGCATTCAGTAAAATATTTAGCCTCATGTGCTCTTTAAATGCAGCACAAAGATTGCTTACTAGGATCTCACCAATGTGATCTCCACCACATGAACTGAACAGAACTTACTGTACCTGCCCCAGACAGGACAGAGAACAAAATATAATTTTGTTTCCAACATCACTTTGTTTCATGACTGATGCTGCCACCTCCGGCCTGCTTCACGCTATATTTCATCAACTGTAGTGTGGTGTACATTTATAATATGATGGTACTGCAGTATAAGTTGTAAATTCCTGAGTAATTTTCGTCTTTCTCAGCATTCCAAAACACTTATCTAACAGAATGCAAAAGATCTCTCTTCTTTTAGGAGTACCTTACACTGAGTAGCCAAAATAATGTATAAATGTATTTGTACAGAAAATACAAAATAATATATTAAATTTAATGTATGAAAATTCTATTATCTCATCACAGTTACAGAATTTTGCATAACTATTCTACACTGGCATTAAAATGGCATTTCCATTGACATCATAACCACTCAGGCACTTGCACTGACATTGTAATGACTCCTCTGGGGCTGTTACCTCGTCAATGGAAGTATGAGAGACACCTCATTGACACTGTAACAGCTTCAGTGCCTGAAATGTGATGGTAATGGCTCCTCTGGGGCTGTTATAGTGTCAGTGGAAATATATATGGTACACTCGCGTCAATGTTATAAAAGCGCTTACACCAGTATCATAAGTAAACCCCCAGAAATCTGACAATAAAAATGAAATTATCAAGATAAACAAACAAAAAGAAGAGCTAAAGTGCTCAGAAAAATGGAAGTTTTTAAGAGATTTGTGTGTTTGCTTTTTCCTTCAGTGAAGCATGCTCATACATACAAATACTGCCAAAAAACCCAACAAAAAACCCGATATACAACTTGTCCTCCCAGACAAGACATCAGCAGGCACAGATGGAAAGAGTACGTATATTTCTCCCCATCCTTGATGCAATAATGAAGATACTGGCCCTTAATGAGTTGTACTTATAATAAAGTTTGTCTAAGTTACTTCTGCAGCAAGATTTTTTTAATACTTCATAACTTCTCAAGAAAAGTAACAAATGGTTAGAAGTCAAAATAAATAATTTCCATTCTGTGAGTTTTTCATTATTTGCTTGAACTGTTTGCCAAGTGCTTGTTAGAAAAGTGTACATTCTGTAGTTCTAATCCTTTAAAAAATAATGTTAATGCGAAAATTGCTAATGTAATGAATTCGTTACCTGAGGTCACAAACTAATTATCAATCCATGTGCAATTTGTTAAACTAAAATAACAAATCCAATTAGCTTCCACTAATTATATATATAAAACTAACATCAACTGAGAATTATACTACAATTAGAAACCATGAATGAGAGGCTTTTTCTATTTGTGTTATTTATGAAATAAAAAAAAACTTTGCAATTCTCTTTGCATTCACTTCATGGGCTCCATTTTCCCATTAAGAAAATCCCCTTCAATAGGTTATCCAAGGACTGCTTCTGTAGATTCTACAAGAATGCCAGTATCACAGAACTAGCACTGAGGATCAAGTTCTACAACCTACAATACTGTCAGGAAAAGTTTAGGTAAGTTCACACAGGAATTAAATACAAGTCAATACTGAGCTAGAATGACAAGGGCAATGATCTAATAATCAAAAGCAATTGGAAGGTTATAGCACACATATGCTGGTATGATGTGACATTTAGATACCAACCTCCCCACATGTACTGAGCTGGGGGAGAGTAGGATAGGGACTGCAGAAAGCCCAGAAATAAACCCGTCAAGACAGATTTTCCTTGTAACAGAAGTTCTCAAAAGCAAAGAAAAAGAAAAAAAAATATTCCACTAACAGTAAAGGAATTAGCAGCAAAGATTAGATTAGAAGCCAATCAAGTCCTTGCTCTTATCAACAAGCTTCGTTTGTGGTACAAGGGGGTAAAAGATGACTCAGGAAGAAAAAAAATGAGAGAAAGAAAATCAGTTTGTAGTTTGTGAAAACAGGGACTATTTGAGATGCTGAACATGTTTATTGCTCTGAAACTCATCAGGTACAAGAATCCACATATTGAGTAAATATCTTGGTAGTTCTAAGGAAAGGAGAACCTAAAGTTTGTAAACAGGTGTAGGAAAATCACCATGAGGAGAAAAACATATGCTTATCACACAGTGTCAATAGAGGGATGCACCTGACCAAGCACTGAATAAACCACTACAGGTAAGAGGCAAAAAAAAAACCAAAAACCAAAGATCATGATTTGTACATTTTCAGTAACTCTGAGAATTATTTTACTGCAGACTCTATTTCTGATTAAATAGAGATATTGTGTGCTTACACTGATGACATCTGGACGAAGTGAAAAGCTGCTGAAAAACACATCACCAATTGAGTAAAGCCATTAGCAAGCATTTGGATTCAGTGAGGAATTTAAACATATGTTTAACTTTAACAATACTTAAGCTTGACAGAAACAAACATGAATTCAGTAGATAACAAAAGCTACAAACAAGTTCCCTGACAGGAATGGGCAGTAGCTTTATCTGCAACAAATGCCAACTTCAGCACAGATAAGGCTGAATTTTGACACTTGCTCAAAACATACAGACACACAGCTAATTTCAGTGTAAAACTGCTAATAAAATCACCTTTAAAATATACAAACAACTAAAAAAGTACAGCAGGTTTTATCTCTGGAAAGTGTAACCTTATATGCGTCTAAACATCAGCAGATCACCTCTAAGCACAGCTTTATATCTAAATACCAGTGGAAGCTCATGTCTCAGCACAACCTCCCACCTAAATAATAGCAGCCAATCACCTTTAAGCATAACCTTCCATTGCAGAAGCTCATCTCCAAGTAAACACAGCTTTCGCTGGACTGGCAGTCCACCAGCTACAGGCTGGAGCTCCACAGCCACACTGTGTCATGGGAGTCAACATGCCTGAACTGGCCCTAGAGTACAGTGTTAGAAGAGCAGGGGCTGAGGCATGGTAGGAGCTGACATAAGCAGGACCTCCCAGTGGAATCGACCAAAACGGCCATCCACCCCCAAACCCAAGTGAACATATAACCAAAGAAATCCCAAACTTAGTCATGGTATCATTAGCAGTGAAGAAACAAGGCAAGGAGGCCTACAGCCTCCCATGGCTTCCTAAACTGAAGCCTTCCAGCTCCCTCCACAACTCTGGAAACCCTGCTGGCCAGCCTGAAACCTGAGGGTAGGAACATGAGGGGAGGTGCATCGAGGACCCACATGGCTCTATATCCACTAGAAGGTTCCAGGCAGAACTTGTGAGGTACCTCAGGGACAACACACATACCCACTGCAGGATAAGGCGTAGGGAAGTTTTCCTTCCTGTTTCCTAAGCTGTTGTGAAAGTAGCCAAAAAAGAAGTAGTTTTATCTCACACCTTCACACAAATTGAGTGGGAGCTAACGCAGAGAAGCCAGATGTGCTGTAACATCTCCTCAGGTGCTTTGCTGGAGCTGAGGTAGCACAGTGCTGGTGGAACTTTGCTGGAGAGAGTTAGTGACTTTCCTGGGAGGAACTGTTTCAGGTTGCAGCATTGCTGAGGAAAAGCCATTGCCAATGCTCCAAGTCCACCAGGCAGTTTTGTAGGTATGCTGTCCATTTTCACACATCAGTGTTGTTTTGCTGTTTCGTATGAGGTGGGTAATTCTTTTCCTACTGCCTGTTGATTTTTAAACTTAGGATTCTGATTTGCCGTGTAACTTGCACATAGAAGTGACTAGAAACCTCATGCAGTCAAGTCTTCTGTATTTAATAAAAGTCTGGATGTAGATTTACAAAGTTGGCATTCTAGATCTCAAACCCTGAATTTTTGGCTAAAAAAGTTGGACTTCACATGAAATTCTAAACCTTTCATGAACTTCCTCCTTGAGTATTAAATTATGTATTTTTCAAAACTTAGAATCCATCTTAAAATAAGTAAGTTTTTTCTCTACTAAATCTGTGGGAAAAAAAAAAGAAAAAGTTTAGTGTAGTTTAATGGTTAGGTTGCCCATTCATTAGCTACTTGAAAATTAATGACTGGGGAACATGATAAATGATTTAGTTATTTAGATCATTAATGTTGATGTAATATAAAAAGTTATTTGGGTTTTTTTTGTTGGATACTTGAATGCGCATTGGCTGCTGCCTACTAATTTATTCTAAATTATTTAGTATTAGAAAGTAGTTGCTTAAAATTTTTCTATAGTAGAGCAGTGGTGTGAACTAAGTTCTCACATAAAGGTGTTACAAAATGCCAGGCATATGTTATGTGTGCTAGCATATACCTTGCATAATATTCACACTGTCTCAAAATGGGTTTTAAAGGAAGTGCTTGGTTTTATTATTGTTTTTAATAATATAAATTATTAATAACTCAGTGGGTTTCATGTGATAACAAGTGCTATCCTAGGGAAAATACCACAATAATAATAAAATTGAGTAATGGTAATGAACTTAGCATATTATACTACTAACATGTAATCAATGCGATATCTTCAATATAAATCTTTTAGGCATATAAGTTGCATTTAGTTTTCACAGAAGGTGAAAAAAACAGTCACAGTTACACACTGGTAAAAATTTCCAGCTTAATGTGCATCAGTTTTATGTTTTTCTTGCATATTTGTTAAGGTACAGAATATCAAAGCTTTTGGAACTTGAAGTAAAAACTCTTGCTGGTATATTTCACTCATCTGTTTACTAATGCCACCATAGTAAAATATTTTTGAATGAAAAAGCCTCATGTTAATCTGCTTAAGTAGTTAGAATTAGAATTTGCTGAAAAACTTGTTTGTTCACAACATCCTTGTCTTTGATATTTTGATTTTCATCCTGCCCTAGTTTCTTTTTTAGTTCAGAGCTTTATTTTAGGCTTAGAGAGCACCTCTAGTGTCATGTTAATTAAGGGCCACTTTTTTTCTATTCTTTCTGCAATTTGTTCATGACTGTGTCCATTAACGTATGTATATATTATTGTTAGGCACAAAACAAGCAGAAGATTAAGCAAGAAAATAATGCAAACATTAGCACATTTATATCTGTCATTCCTTTATTTACCATGCAGTGATGAAGACATGTAATCTCTACAGCAAAAGTCTGTGATTCTCTGCCAGCTGGCTGCCTGCCTTGACTTAAGGGAATAGTAACAAATGAAGCCCAAGCAAAACGGCCACCATCTGGGTAAAGCTCAAGTGAGCTTGTTTGGACAAAGCTCTAGGGTCATGTAAATGAAATGGACTTTGATGTTTAAGATGCATCTGTGAACATACATTTCCTCCGTATATAGGATCTGGCTTGATTCAGTGCAGGTGCAGAGAGTTGGTAGTATTTATAAACAAGAATTTATTTAGAGGTTTTTAAAGATACACATTGTTTATGTGTATAAACAGCCATCTCTAATGCTTGTTTCCAAGCAGCTTTGAAAACAGGAAGACACTATTAAAAATAAGTAGAAACAAAAAGAACATGGAGCAGTCATATATGTAACGTCTTCTACTGGGCTTATTAATTTTGATTCTCTATTTTTTTTTTACCAGTACAAAATAATACTGATGCTTCACTACAATTATTTGTAAATTTTTAAGAATTTAAGATTTTTGAATGCAAAACAAAAATGTTGCATTTAAAATATCAGGTGAGAAATGTGTACTTCTAGCAGCTACAATGCAATGTATCATTAAAGGTCTCTTATTTTGAACTCTTTAGTTGAATCTAGATGTAATTTTTCTACTTCTGATTGCTGAAATTTATTGTTATTATATGATATTTTAGCCCTCTCAAGACATTCGTATTCTGACAAGATACAGAAGGCTTTGCATCTTTGGATCTCACTCAGTAAAAGACTTAACTTTGAGAAGATAGTTATGTTTGAAGCTAATACAATGCTTGACTTGTGGCATAATCAGTTATTTTGTCTGTTTTACTTTACTCCACTCTGTGCTTAGAGTTAAATGTTCCTTTGAAAGAACTATATAGCATGCATGTGTATGGCTTCCAATATTAGGAATGTTACCTGACACTTCAGCTGTAGTTCTGAGTCATTGGATGATCTTTTTGTTACTTGACTGACAATATTTTCCATACAAAACCGTTAGTTCTGGAATAGATTTTCACTAGTATGGACATTCTTAATTTGTATTTTCATCTGTATATATGTTGCATATGCAAGTGCTGCATGCTTTGAGGAAAAAAAAAACAAATCTGCATCTGTGTAGTGTTACTGTTGAAAAGATATAAAGCTGCATACAGTAAAGACCACTGTAGTCAGTATTGTCAATAATACAAAAGAATTATATTCCTAGTTCGCAGCTTCATATTAAAAGTTCTTTGACAGTTCTGACAGTACAGTGCCAACCAGGGTCAACATTGCCATTTCCAGCTGCTGCCACATGTATATGCCAGATGGTTTTCCATTTATGCTTTTTCCTTATATGTGCAGTGGTACTTGCTCTTGTATGTTCAGGACGAAAAGAGGATACTATCATTTCACCAAGTACGATTAAATTTTCTAGCACCATACAACCACCAAGTACTGCTTCAGTTGGACTTACAATGTGTTCACCCTTTACATTAATAGAACTGAGACATGACAAAGCACTCTTGTGGCACATATACAGTAGCTCTTCGAGCTGAAATAAAGGGATCATCCTTTTCATTGAAGCAGTGGGAGCTATGCTAAGCTTCTCAGCTGGAAGTCACTCTGCATCTTGCAAGAGACTGATTTAAAATCATTCTTTTGAGGGCATCTGGGGTGAAGAATTTGTTTGGGAATTAAGCAGATGCCCCTCAAAACTATGCACTTCCTTTTAAAATCCAGTTACCATAACAACGGTACAGTACTTTAGCTCTTAAACAAAGCACTTTTTTTGTGTATCAGGAAACTTTCACTACAGGAGAGAAACTGATTTACTTTCTTTGAGGAAACACACCATCTGATTTGCAAAATGTCAGTGAGTAAAGAATGAAAGATGGAGTTATAAAACCATGTTAGAAATAAAATACACGGCTTATACACTTTCAGAGTACTTTCTTTTTTTTTTTCCTAATAAATGGGAAGATTAGGTCAAACTGTACCATTAATATTATTTAGTCAGTCATCAATAGTACAGGTTATTACAGCAATAGCTCTGGTAGATTAGAAATTATGAAAGGGGTTGAATGCCAAACCCTGATAACCTCAGGCATATGTAAGTAGTCATCACTAATAAACCTAGATATAACACATTTACATCCTGTACTAAGACACTGTTTTATAGTGCAGATTGGCAAATACAGTATAATAACACTCTGTGTAGCTTATAGTGAGCTAGTGAATTCTATATGCATAATTTAAGTATTAGATTATTACCCACTGCAACTAAATAATAGTAGCAACCTTATACTCTCCTCTGCATTATTATTATCCCATTTTTTGCATATGTTGAAATTATCTTCTCCCCCTGCCTTTTTTGTAGTACGGCAGACCCACTAGTATATGTGCAATCAGTTACTGGTTTAATCTAACAGAAAGCTTTTCAGTAGTGATAATGGCAGTGCTATAATGCCCCTATATTATAGTGCAGAGCACACATTGTTATCATAATACAATTCCAAGTTTTCATAAGGCATCCTTTGTCAGATTTAATGTCAGAGAGGTCAAAAAATTCAGTCCAAGAAGTTTTTGTAGTTAAGTAGAAAAAGAAGCCCTTGCTGGATATTGTCTTAACAGATACTATCTCGTGTCTAATGCAAAAAAAATTATCAATAACCAAATTGTTTCATTTATCCTTTAATGCACTATAGCTCAGTGAAATTGAGTCCTTGAACTGAGGGGATGAAATGATACCATGAAAGAAGCCAAAGTAAACCTATTCAGAGGAAATTATTTATATTTTTCGTGCACCCAGATGATGAAGTGAACCAAGTTCTGTGCTGCCAAAGCAGGTATTGCTATCGTATGCATAATCGGTGCTTAAACAAATCAAGTTGGATTAAATGGGTGGGAGCAGACCTTCCACTTACCCAAGGCAGGCATAAAGAAGAGGAAAGAAGTATTTTCATGTTTTTATGTAGCAATTGTAATTTACAGACAGATGTTCCTGTTACATAGTTGTAATATAGGGTTTCTACTTTTGTATATTTTTGAATATTTTTGCAGTTTAGGGACAGACCTAGATGGTCGAGTGTCCTATCATACTGGAAAAGTACTGACATTTCAGTGTCAATTTCTGTTAAGTTACTCAGCTGGAAAGGAAACATGCTGCCTAATTCACATTCATGAGCTGTACACAGTTAGGATGTACTTCCCAGTTGAACAAGTAGCTGTAGGTGGTGCGATTTCTGGAAAACTATGTCGAGGGGCTTAAGTATTCATCTTGCAGACTAGATAAATACTTCTGTTTGTTTGTGTTTGCTTTTTCCTACTAATAGAGAAAGATAATCCTAAAGTGATCTAATACACCTTATTTTTAAAGTATGCCCATAAACAGTCATTCTTGCATACTAGCTTATGCTCTTAAATATTCACATGCATGTAGCTTCCACAGTATTTTATTAATATACCTCAGAACTGAAAAACTACTTTTGGCAGTTACACCAGGCGCGAGTAGTAGCATCATCATGGTATGATTATTTTATTAAAGTTTATAGGAGGAATTCATAGTAATTTAAACTTATTGCTAACAACCAGTTTGTTAGTGTTAAAAAATGTTCTGGACCATCCTACTTGGGGAAAAAAAAATAAAACCCATTGTAGTCTGGGCTTATCAGAAAATCCTTTTGTGCTGCTATGAAAGCTGGAAAATATTTAATCTTCATTTGAAAATCACAAAAAGTTATCTGAGAATGAAAATAAATTGTCAACTAAAAACATCGCATAAGTATTTCATAAAATATTGGAAAAAAAAAAAGAGTTGCTTATATTTGTGCTAGACTGAATTATTCTAGGGAACTCAGAATGCCCTTAATCTTGATATGTGTGACTTAATGCAGTTTTAGATGTCTGGAAGTTAATTATGGCAATGCCTAAATTTTATGGTACCTGGTTGCTGAACAGAATGCAAAACTTTGCAGTGTCTGCAGCTTTGGGTTCCTTTACACTTGAGTAGTGTGAAAATTTCAGATGGGATCCAGACACCCTGATGTTTATTATGTTGGTTTAGTGGTTAGAGTACCCACTTAAAAAGAGAAAGGGAGACCAGGATTTAATAGATGGCTCAGTGTCTCCCCTCTTTCAGATCTTAAGTTTCACAGTATTAAATCCTGATTTTGAAGCAAAGATGTAGCAAGATATGAGCACAGACACAGCTCCAAGTTCAGCAACTTGAATATTAAAGTATATAGCAGCTTTAAGCATTTCTTTCATGACACTAATGCCTTCTTTCATGATGGTAAATCTGAGCTTTCCAATTAACACCTGGGGGCCAAAATTCTGTGTCACTCAGTTTTTAGGCAGGTTTAAGAGCCTGACTGAATCATGCTTGTTAGCCTGGATAAAAACTTTGCAGCAGTCATTTTAAAAAGTTTAATCGCTTGAGAGTCAGTGTAACTTGGTTTAACCTTAGGTAGGGGCATATCAGTTTCTAAAATACTGAATGTATGTGTGGTGTTTATACTGTATAGAAAGATGGAGAAAAGTAGTTAACAATATATTGTCCTGCAGGCAGGCATGTACCTGGAATGCAGAAACTATTGCCTTTTTAAAGTCTATTACTGCCTACTTGTTGAAAATTACTTAGCACTTTAATTTTTTATTTTTTTTACATTATCACTAATAGAGTTAATATTTACTCAACTATTTTCTTTATTAGTGGAATTTCAGGTATTTAAAGGAAAATTTAAAATATCATAAAAATGCCTGTTAATAGTGAATAAATTGAAAGAATAGCAGTCTTCCAATATCTGAGTGGGGCCTACAAGAATGCTGGAGAAGGGCTCTTCATTAGGGACTGTAGTGATAGGACAAGGGGTAGTGGGTTTAAACTTCAACAGGCAAGTTCAGGTTAGGTATAAGGAAGAAGTTCTTTACTGTAAAGGTGGTGAGGCACTGGAGCCAAAAAAGTGGTAAACACTCCATTCCTGGCAATGTTCAAGGCCAGGCTGGACAGAGCCTTGGACAACATGGTCTAGTGTGAAGCATTCCTGTCCATGGCAGGGTTGGAACTAGGTGATCTCAAAGTCCTTTTCAAACCAAACCATTCTATGATTCTATGAATTTTTACCTGTCTTGTTTATAATTACTTGTCAATGTACTTTATCTATTCTTATCTGTAGTCAAAAGCAGATCAAAATGATAACTTCATCAAGGGCATGA
The DNA here is from genome assembly GCF_012275295.1 of Melopsittacus undulatus. Classification (NCBI taxonomy): domain Eukaryota; kingdom Metazoa; phylum Chordata; class Aves; order Psittaciformes; family Psittaculidae; genus Melopsittacus; species Melopsittacus undulatus. The sequence continues at coordinate 94,342,130 of NC_047557.1, read as the reverse complement.
CACAATTGGCTGTGGGCAGTTATAATCATTGTCAGTTTAACTGAGAATTAAAAAGGTAAATCCTTAACTCTGCACTGGAGTTAACTTTTCTGGCACCTGATTATTTATTTATATATCAACAAAACATTGGAAGTGGATGCATTTTTCTGCTTGAAAATATTGTTTTCAATGGATCAATATTTTAGCGAATTTTTGTGAGGGAATTCTTCAATATTTCACATGTAACATTAGGAGACAACTTACATATTTTCCTAGATACATACTAATTCTTTCAACTATGACCAGTATAGAGTGGGAGTCATATGCCAGACACTGCTAAGCAAAAAATAATATGTGTTTTCTTGAGCACTGAATACAACATAAAAGCTACAAACATTGTGCTTCCTTTAAGATGTGTATTGTTTTACTTTGACTGGGTGAAGTTTACTGCTAAATTGAGACATATATGAAAGCATAAGAGACATTAAAGAAAAAAAGAAAATAACAAAATCAAAACATTTTTAGAGCATAGTCAGAGGAAAGATTGGTAGACAAAAAGAAATGGAAGAAGTGGACAAACTGAAGTAAATGTCCAGTTAGCTTAGAACATGGGAGGTCAGGTTAAAACTGTGCATCTGGGAGAAAGAGGGGAACATGGGAAGCACTAGGATGTCCAGATTTCCTTCCTGTTGTGATTTATACTGCCTGTAATCAGTAATTTCTCCCTGTTCTTTTTCTCACAATGATATCTGCTACCTAAGAACACAGTCTCCTGTCATAATTTGCTGTTACAAATCATGGTGATAACTGGAAGAATTACGCCTTATCTGTCATCCTTACTCAATGTGACACAATTGATTTGCTGACTGAGAATTGCTCTGAGCTCCTACATCCTTTGTCATTGTATCTTAAAACATTATTTAGTTTGGATTTTTTTCTGAAACAGATAAAATTTGCAATTCTGCAGTCAATGGGCAATGAGCAGATAGTGTTTACGAAAACAAAAATCTCTAACCAAACAACAAAGCAAACATGAAGAAACATTGAAAAAGGCATGGTCATTTACTTGCTTAAATTTAATCACACAGGAATTAGCCAGACATCTGCAAAAAACAACTTATTTCAAAACAGATTAACCAGACCATTCTAAAACTTTGCTAGAAGTATGACACTGGTATATGCCTTCCATGTGTTTACATCCTTTCATATACTTGATGTTGTATTTCTGCATTTTACTGTATATGCATGTGTACATAAAGTCTTTTTTTTTGCTTAATGTAGGCAATTTAATTTATGTTTAATAAAATATAATAAATTCATATTCTAATTATTAAAGGGTGCTTAAATCTACAAAAAAAATGAAGTTAATTACTATTTAATTAACTCTAAACCAGATTAATCAACAAATGTACGCTAGGCAATTATTACCTCTTACAAGTCCTATTGTCAGTAATAGAATTCAGAATGAAGAATGGAAGAGTTAAGAGTTAATGCGCCATTTGGGAAATATGTGAAACCATATAACTGACTTTCAAAATATAACAACTACCACTGCGATAAGATGCTTGTGCAATGTACAGTTCAGTATTACGTCAAGGTATTATGTACTCTTAGTTTAGCAACATGCATAGTCACAAAGCCCTTTTATGCTGAATAAAAGCAATCAAGTTGTAAATTACTTGGGCTACTTATGGAATAAGAAAACATTTATTAAAACACTGTTTTGCTGCTCACCTATTTACGTTTCTATTCTAATGACTTAAGTTACTTCCTCCATTGTTTAATTCAAAGACTAATGGCTCAGTGACGTTTCAGCATCTGGCTGTATAAATATCTGAACATAGACTGAGTACTGTGCAACTACTCATATTACTGCACCATTTTTCTTCTTTTTATTTTTTTTTTTTCCTTAAGTACTGAATTCTGAGTTTGGTATATAACTTGGTCTATTGAGGAAGTTCTTATGGAATGTTATTTTTCTACCTTTTTAATAGATAAAATAGTGGGATTTTTAAGTTAATTAGAACTCATCAGAAAAAAGGTTTAAAAAAAAAACAGAAAAAAAACTCATCAAGAAAATATGGTTTAAAAAATGGAGTAACAGAACCAAGAGCTTCCTGAGTGATGTTTTACTGTAATTTTCAATTTTTGTTCCTTGATGAAAAGCAAGTATTTTGCAAAAGCCAATAGAATTTGTAAATACTAGCCTATTAAAAGAGATATTTTCATTCAGCTGTAGCTTAGAGAGTTCCAAATTGTCAAAATTGTTGCTGTCCCCCTGAAATATTTTCAAAACTGTTTTAAAATACACTTTCAAATACTTAGAGTTAACATAGGTTTCTAATTAATTAGTTGTGCAGGTATTTTTTTTTCCTGAAGCTACTTAAATTATAGTTTTAAGTTATAGCTAGCAATATTTTCCAGTCTGCTGCATAGAATTTGAATTCTAATGTTTAATGTATTTTCCATAGTAGAAAGAGACAATATGGGAAGGTCATTTGAATTTTTGGAAGATTAGAGCATATCAGAAGAGGGAGTGTGCAGGGAAAGAAAGAAATCTTACAAGAAAAGTATTTCTTTGGAGAATAAATCAAAACACTTGCCTATACGATTTCTTAAATCTGCAGGACTTGAAGTTTACTTCTAGATTTGGCTAGCTAGCTCACTAGTTGAATGAGTAGTGAGCACTGAAATAAACTTTGAAATTAGCAGATTTCAGCTTTGTGAACCTTAGCATGTGATAGTAGATGCAGGTGATTATATTCTTTTTACGTCACCAGAAATGTGTGTCAGCTTTTTTTTGCACATGTGCTATAAGCTTGCTCTGAACTTGTTCCTCTATCTTCTCCACTCATTGTGTTTGTAGAATTCCCACTTTTGTACTTAAAGTGTTCTCTTTCACTTGATATCAAATAAGCTCTTTTCTTGACCAGGGGAGTTTGATTTCCCACAAAGCTTTATTTTACTCGCAAAAAGCAATAACCACTTTTCTAGAAAGCAAACAATGTCAAATAGCTTTGTATGACATAGATTGAGCATAATTAGGCTTGCATATATTATTTATAAAATAATGCACAGCAAGACCAAATGCTGAAAGTAACATTGACCCAAGCATCTGAAGACAGGAGGATGCCTGACATGCACTGATTGGAATATCTTTTACTGGGTTCCAGCAGGCTTGAGATAGCTTTAAGGCCACATTTCTACTAAATCTAATTACCTTGAGATCAGAAGTTAAGTGCTTCTTGTGTGTCTCAGAAGCAATTTGCTACTTTCACAGCATCTTTGCTAACCCATGTACCCATGTTTAGAATTGCCAGTCTAGTACAAAAGAAACAAGTCTCAGCAGTATGTGCACACTATGTGGTCCATCACTGAAAGGGCAAATACCTGTTTATGCTTTTGGCTCTATTTGTTTAATTGACAGTCATTAAATATAGTGTCTCTATTATTTAGTACGGCTATTATAGGTTTATACATGCTAATTTAATAATTGTGACTGCCTGTGTTTTTGTATTAATTGCGTATCAGAATTTTACTAAGTCAGGGTCCTTTTCTTACTGAACAGGATTTCTGGGGTACAACTGAGCCACTGCTCTTGTTTGTGAAAACAAATGATAGCCTGCAGTCTATATTGTGCAGTAATACACCAAAATACACAAATGAAGATCCTCAAAAGTTGCCACAGAAAGACAGAATGAAATGGTGGTACTGGTGATTTGAATGAAAAAGAGGTGTAGGCTATAATAATGTGAAACACAAATTATACATCAGATTTTGACAAATTATTTAGGTTTGGAGGATCCTTGCCTTCTTTTAGACACATACTTGTGCCTCTTCATCATAAACAACTCTGAAAAGTATGAATAAAATAGTTTGTCCTGGGTTCAGCAGTAGCAGTTATTTTTCTCCTTCTTAGTAGCTCGTGCAGTGCTGTGGTTTTGATTTTCAACATGGAAACAGCGCTGATAACACCGATGCTTTTAGTTTCTGCTCAGTAATGCTTAGTCTGGTCAAGGACTTTCTGAGTCTTGTGTTCTGCCAGGGAGGAGGGGAAGTTGCAAGGAAGTAGAGACAGGACACCTGACTCAAACTAACCAAAGGGATATTTCATACCACAGCAGGTCATGCCCAGTATATAGAATCATAGAATAGTTAGGATTGGAAAGGACCTCAAGATCATCTAGTTCCAACCCCCTGCCATGGGCAGCAACACCTCACACTAAACCATATCACCCAAGGCTTCATCCAACCTGGTCTTGAACACTGCCAGGGATGGAGCATTCACTACCTCCCTGGGCAACCCATTCCAGTACCTCACCACATGAACAGTAAAGAATTTCTTCCTTATATCAAGTCTAAACCTCTGCTGTTTAAGTTTTAACCCATTACCCCTTGTCTTATCACTACAGTCCCTAATGAATAATCCCTCCCCAGCATCCCTGTAGGCCCCCTTCAGATACTGGAAGGCTGCTAAGAGGTCTCCACGCAGCCTTCTCTTCTCCAGGCTGAACATCGCCAACTTTCTCAGCCTGTCTTCATATGGGAGGTGCTCCAGTCCCCTGATCATCCTCGTGGCCCTCCTCTGGACTTGTTCTAACAGTACCATGTCCTTTTTATGTTGAGGACACCAGAACTGCACACAGTACTCCAAGGGAGGTCTCACAAGAGCCGAGTAGTGGGGCAGGATCACCTTCTTTGATATAAACTCGAGGCAGTTACCTGGAAGGGCTAGATCGCAGCTCAGGTCGGGCTGGTTATCAGCTGGTGGGTGGTGAGTGGTCATAATCTCTCCCCTTGTTATTTCCTTTACTATTATTATTATCAGTGGTAGCAGCAGTGGTTCGTGTTATACCTTAGTTACTGGGCTGTTCTTATCTCAACCCGTGAGAGTCCCATTCTTTCAGTTCTCTTCTGCATCACTCTGGGAGCAGGGGGAGAGGGTGGGGGTGGTGAAGAGCACGACTGGCTGCATGGTTCTGTTATACCAGCTGTGCTTAAACAATGGCATAGTTCCTTAAGAACCCTGAACATTGTGACCTTATGTCCACCATGAAATAATGAAAACACGTTGAAACATTCTCAGCGTTCTAGTGGATTTATGAAAATAACCTTGCTATAGTCTTGGTCTGTGACAAGTTCAGAAGTTTACATACTATGAACAAAATCATGAATATGTATTCAAAGAAGTGTTTGAACACATGCTAGGAGTATGGTAGTCACAATGATCCATGAGATGATAGGTAATTTTTCTTTTGACGTTTATATTACTTTTAGTTTCCTTATAAATAATGTTTAAAAATATCTGATACCTCACCAATTTCTATATACTCAATGACAAAATACTAGTATTAGTTTATGCATAATTAAATTTCAATAATAAAATTTCAATACCATTTTAAGAGAATAATTTTTGGTGCAGTGGGAGGAGAAAATGAAACATTTTTGGGAAAGAATATTTTTCATTCTGTAAAAACATAATGAGAAGTGGAGGACCTCAGCCATTATTTAACCATTATTATAAAAAGTAATCTTTCTTTATAAGGGTTTTCAGGTGCTAAGGGGTAATTCTATGTCATCTACCTAGAACTGTGGCTTAGATCATCAGTATTCAATTAGAAATACAGCCTAATTGAATTATAAACTCATTTGCCAGAATTGTTTGCTCAGTTTAAATTTACTGATAGACTTGACTAAAATCACACAGAATATATTGATCCACTAATAGCATTTTCCATGCCTTATTTACTTATCCCCTAATGTATTTTGTGAGTTGACAAAATATGTGGCTAATGGACTATGTAAGAAGATAACTCAGGATAAAAAGATAAAATGCCTGGTGAACACAACAAAAAAATGTAAATATTTTACCTGGCTTTTTGAGTACTTGTAAGTTACATAATTAGCTATATATTTAGACCGAATAAATTCCTAACAGATTACATTGATTTTGATTATTTGTGTGTTCATTTTTTCGGTTTGTTTCATTGCATAAGAGCAGAAAATATGGGGGAGAGGAGGGAATTATGTAAGCTATAACACAGCATTATATTCCTGTTCTTCAGATATATGTAAGCTGGATTCACTTTCAAAGGGGGAAAAACCAAATAAGCAGAAACAACAGAAGAATCTGCTTCAAAAGGCAGTAATGGCCATCTAGCAAACTAGTACTGGTCCTAGTACATTTTTTCACTAAATTTTAGGGTAGTACTGGCCATATTCAACTAGTGCACTGAGGGTTTCCTTCTTGAATTTTTGAGATCCACAAGAAAGGAAAAAGCATTTACATTTTATTTTAGGTATGGAAATAACTAAAATGTACTGTTTGTGACCTTCCATTGAGGGATACAATAATGGTTTATTCCATTTGGAAAACAGTAGATTTGAAAAATTATGGTGAAGTCCAGTAGTTTTCAAACTTAGGGTTAGGGAGATCTCATAGAAAACATTTCTACCTGTGTGCTTAAGGCTACTTAGTTATGGATCAGTAACCAGAACCTTATTCTGTTAAAGTCTGTTTCTTATCCTTTCAGTATATAACCCCTTTTTTTTAAGCGGACTTTATTTTTCTTTTTCCTCTTAAAGAAGAATAAATCTGTACAGAAGAGTAAATACCTGCTTTATTTTTGAGTTGAAGTCTTCTTTCCTTGCGTGTAGATGTCTGTATAATCATATTGTACCTTGCAGTAAAGCTATAACATCGGCATTTCTGTTTTTCTGATATACTTTCATGTCCATGAATAGTGGATGGGGAGGGAATGAGTGGTACGTACGAAATAGAGGACTTTTTTAAGTGTTTTAAGACCAGTTAGTAACTCAGAACCGTGCAACCCCTTGTTCACTTCCTTCTATTTTCCTTCTGGCTCCAGGCAGGATGGGAAAGAGAACTGAAAGAAGTCCCACAGGTTGAGACAGTCCCATAACTAAAGTGGGATATAAAACTACTACTACTAATGATAATGATATGGGAAAAAACAAGGGGAGGGAATATAAAACTAAAAAGGGAAGGAAAAACAACAATAAACACAAATGATGCACAATGCAATTGCTCACCACCCACTGACAAATACATAGCCTAACCTGAGCAGTGATCTGGGCTTTGTGGGTAGCTCCCCCAGTTTCTATACTGGGCATGACACACCGTGATATGGAATACCTCTTTGGCTAGTTTGGATCAGGTGTCCTGTTTCTGCTTCCTCCCATTTTTTTGTGCCTCTCTTCACTGGCAGAGAGTGAGTGGCTGAAAAATCCTTGATGGGAGTAAGCATTACTTAGCAACAAGTAAAATATTGGTGTGTTATCAGTGTTTTTCTCAGGCAAAAGTCAAAAATGCAGCACTGCACTAGCTATTAGGAAGGAGAAAAATAACTGCTACAACTGAATGCAGGACAGGAGTGGATGTGAATCTTTAGTTTTTAGTGAATAAATAACTTGTTAAACACATGAGCTGGGATCAAAAATTGGGAATCTGATGGCCTTTTACAGAAACATCATGCAATACCGTGATACTGAAACATTTAAAATTGAAATTTTGTAATTAGAATATTTTAAAAAATATACATCATGTAAAATTATGTGTTTGAGTAGAAAACTGCATATTTTGTAGTTGTTAAGTTGTTCAGATGAGCCATATTTAGAGTGTCGGTATGTAAAGTTCTATTCTCTTTAAGCATGACCTTAAAAATTGTTTGGTCTTATAAAATTTTTGTGAGGGTCATATGATAAAGCATTAAGTTGTGTCAGCTTTCTGAAGTCAAAAGATATATTGCATTCAGCCTACTGATGAAAATGCCTCTTGACAATAAACACCTAACATGACCTCCAGATTGTTTTCCATTTCAGATAATATTACAAAAGCAATTAAGACTCAAAAGCCCAAGTGTATCTTACGTAGACTAAAGGAAAACTTGAAAGTCTTTTAAATGATTCTTTAGAAACTAAAACCATTACAGGTCATTCCTTTCTCAGGGTCATACATACAAATAAATTCAGGCTTCTGTAAATTGAATATTCTTCTTCATATATGCGAATCACCGGTAGTTTAAACAACAAAGGAAGATGGGCATTAGCATTAAACAATATTAGAATAATGTTTTCTTGACTTCCTGATGCATTTCAACATGGCCTATGATTCCAAGTAATTTTAAATTTTATGTTATTAGGTTAAGATAGAAATATAAAATATAAAATATATTTATATTTAATAATTATTTTCAAAGAAGAAAGCAAACAAACCCAACAAAACTTAGTAAACAGAAGGGTTACTAAAACATGAGGAATAATTGCGGGTGCAGATTCCTTAGCATTAGTAACATCCATTTTGTACGCAGATAAGCGAGAAAATAGATTTTACAATTTCAAAAAACATGTGGGTTATTTTCTTCTTTGCATATCTTGAATGTAAATGACTTTTTTTAACATTCTAATAGAAATGATTTAAAGTTCTTTGTACTAAAAAAATATTCAGTATCAAATTGTGTCTCGGGAGATAAAGCTATCTCTATTTAAGAATCAAGACAGGTAGCATATAAAAAGTGTCTGATTGCTTTCTTAGCAATTGCATTGTTTTCTTTCTGGTTTCAGAAAATTGTCTTGAGATTGGATTTCCCCTTATTCTCCTATAGAGTACCATGCAATATAAAGTATTTTTTTTTGTTTCAAATACATTTTCTTTTTGGTGCTATGAAGACTTATTACATAACACAGCAGCATTTCATCTTCAGAGCACAAAAAGAGTGCCTGCCTCCTGGGCTTAAACAATACTTCTAGTGGAGACCTACCCACATATATAATATTTTAATTATCTTTTATTCAGATGATGGAGTGATCTAATTTATTAACATGAAAAAAAAAAAAAGGCCAAATCTATGTTAATTGTGCTATAACCCACTGTCTGCTATCAGTGGGCTTTGTCAGCTCCTCAAGTAGACAAGAAGAAACATTACTCTTGCATTTGTGATTTTTGGGAGGAGTAGCTAGAGCATCTGTTTCAGCGATGGCTTTTCAGGATTTCGAGAACTCTGTGTTCACTTTGTCCTCAGTGCTTTTTGAGTGTGTGGAGCAACTTTGCATTTCAGTCTTCAGTCAGTATGGTTAATGAAGTTTAAAGAAACTGGACCAATTTCTGCATATAGTTAAAGTTAGGGGGAAACCCCTTTATTCATCTGCTCAATTTTAAACGAAAAAACAGTTATTTAAGTTTGGCAATATAAATCTAATTAAGATCCTATATTCCAAGCAACTTCTTGATCTGATACTTGGGACAAATGTTCATAATATAAAACATTATTTGAGCAATGTCTCATACAGCTCACTATAATTAAGCCAAACTGATTTAGAATCATTGCTATCTTTTCACTTGCTGTAAAGTTCTTCACCTGAAGGAGGCAGGAGAAATTTTATCTTTTATTAATTGGTATCTAAAAATTAAGAGTATAATCCTGGATAAATTGAGATGACAAAAATAATTATGGTCCTAAAGTGCAAAATTTTTAGCGTGATCTTTGGCATAGTGGGTGAAAGATTGAATTCTAGGCTATGAGAACTGTGCCATTTATTATTTCAGCAATACCACAAACTATACAATAGAATTAATGAAGAATATTGTCTAATTAATGTAGTTCATTATCAGTACAAGTAAGTCCTGGTTTTGATAATGAGGTAGCATAGTACCTCACACCTAAATGTGGCATCTTAATACAAGGAATCGTGTATATAACATAATTCACAACTCTACTTTGAACTACTGTAACAGCTAATGATTTTCTATTTAAGAACTGGACTAAGAAACTTCTACATTAGTACTAAAAATACATAACCATACCATAAAAAAGACAAAATCAAATGCAAGTTATTTGACAAAAGCTATATATTGACGTTTCCACTGGTACTGTCTCTTTATTCCAGCATACCTGCTCATATTTAGTACATATCTTCAGATTTTTACAATAACTTTGTACTTCACATAATATGAAATATCTGCTTTATAAAGCAGATGGTCTTTGATCAAAAAGTGTGAAGTTAAATGAACATTTAACTGTACAAATTAAACAATAAGGTTACCATTTGGCTGCGTATTTAGCTTGTAGTGCTAATTTGCAGTTGATATTGTTGCTTAATATTGAAAGATGTGGTGCTGCTTTTTTAGCCCTGTTATAAAAAATTATGTAAATATTTTCAGTTTCAAATTAAAATAGTAACAAAGCTGATTCAGTGACAGCTAATTATAGTATCCTTTCTATATTCCTCAAGGGAACCTGGTCCTTTAATATTTTTGCAGCTCATGAAATCAGTATCTTTGATATTGTTATGTCATAAGACCTTTGCAAAGCGTTACTCACTTTAGGCCACACCTATGATAACTTAAATCATTCCTGTTGTGTATAAGAAAATTTCTTTTTAATTGCATGAACTGTTCTTTGGAGTAGTAGTGTGAGGTGCCAAAATTGCTGAGATAAACAGATTGTGTTTATACCTGTATGCTCTTAACAATAGCATCGTTAGTTTTAACAGTTTAACTGGCATATCCAATGATGAAGCATAACTCTATATTTTTCTGTAAGCCTTTCTATTACATTCCTTCTGCAATCAGTTATAGTATATGAAGAGGACTCTGTGGATGAAGTGCCCTACAGACAGATAGGAACAGCCTCACGTTCGCAGGCCTTTTTCCTTATGGGGGACTTAGACCATCCTGTACCTGATGGGGCAAATTTATAGCCCTGCACAAGCAATCCAGCAGGTTCCTTGATTGTGTGGAAGACAATTTTCTCTTGCAAGTAACAGAGGAGCCGACAAAGAGAGGTGCCATGCTTGACCTCATGCTCACCATTTGGGAAGGGCTTGTTGGAAATATGATGCTCCAGGGCAGCCTTGGTTGTAATGATCATGAGATGGTCGAATTCGAGATCCTCAGGACAGTGAGAAGGACATGGAACAAGCTCACTGCTCTGGACTTCAAGAGAGCAGACTTTGGCCTCTTCAGGAGCCTGCTTAGTAAAGTTCCACAGAATACAGCCCTGGAGGGCAGGGATGCCCAAGTCTGTTGGTTGATATTCAAGGATCACCTGCTACAAGCTCAGGAGTGTTGAGTCCTGCTAGTGGCAGTTGCAGCAGGAAGGCCAGGAGACCTCCTTGGATGGATAAGTAGTTGCTAAGGAAGCTTTGAGGGAAAAAAGAGGCTTATAGAAGGTGGAAGCAAGGACAGGTGGCCTGGGAAGAATACAGGGTTGTTGTCCAGGAAGCTAGGGACCAGGTTAGGAAAGCTAAGTCCCAGTTAGATTTAAATTTGGCTGGGGATATTAAGGATGACAGGAAGGGATTCTATAGGTACATTGCAAATAAAAGACAGACTAGGGACAATGGGGGCCTTCTTCGGAAGCTACCGGAAGAACTGGCTACCTTGAATTTGAAGAAAGCTGACATTCTCAATTGCTTCTTTGCCTCAGTCTGCACTGGCAAATGCTCCTACCATACCAATGAAGTCTTGGAAGGCAGATGCAGGGACTGTGAGAATGAAGACCTGAAGGCCACCGTAGGAGAGGATCTGGTTCAGATCATCCTAAGAAGTCCATGGAACCTGATGAAATCCATCTGCGGGTCCTGAAGGAGTTGGCAAATGAAGTTGCCAAGCCACTGTCCATCATATTTGAAAAATCATGGCCTTCAGGTGGAGCTCCCGATGACTGGAAAATGGGAAATATAACCCCCATTTTCAAGAAAGGCAAAATGTATGATTTGGGGAATTACAGACAAGTCAGTCTCACCTCTGTGCCTGGCAATATCTAGCAGATTCTGCTGGACCGCATACTAGGACACATGAAATACAAGGTGCTTGGTGACAGCAACATGGCTTCATTAAGGGGAAATCCTGCCTGACCAATTTGATGACCTTCCATGATGGGGCTACAAAACTGATGGACAGGGGTAGAGCAGTTGATGTCACCTACCTGGCCTTGTGCAAAGTGGTCGACACTGTCTCTCATTACTTCCTTGTCTCTAAGTTGGACAGACATCAATTTGATAGATGGACCATTAGGTGGATAAAGAACTGGCAGGATGGCAGAACACAAACTGTTGTGGTCAATGGCTCAGTGTCTGCCTGGAGACCAGTAACAAGTATTGTCCCTCAGGAGTTGGTGGGGACTGGTCTTTTTCAACACCTTTGTTGGTGACATTGACAGTAGGACTGAGTGCACCCTCAGCAAGTTTGCCAATGACACCAAGCTGTGTGGTTCTGTTGATACACTGGAGGAAAGGAATGCCATCCATTGGAATCTTGATACGTTTGTGATTTGGGCTGATGCCAACCTCATTAAGCTTAACCATGCCAAGTGCAAGATCCTACACCTGGGTTGAAGCAATCCCAGGCACAGCTGCAGCTTGGACAAAGAAGAGATTCAGAGCAGCCCTGAGGAGAAGGACTTGGTGGTGTTGGTTGATGAGAAAATTAACATGAGTCAGCTCCACTGTACGCTTGCAGCCTAGAAAGCCTACTGTATCCTGGGCTGCATCAAAAGGAGCATGACCAGCAGGTTGAAGGAGGTGATCCTGCCCCTCTACTCTGCTCTCGTGAGACCTCACTTGGAGTATTGTGTGCAGTTCTGGTGTCCCTGACATAAAGAGGATATGGAGCTGTTGGAACAAGTGCAGAGGAGGGCCACGAGGATGATCAGGGGACTGGAGCACCTCCCATATGAAGATAGGCTGAGAAAGTTGGCGATGTTTAGCCTGGAGAAGGCTGCATGGAGACCTCATAGCAGCCTTCCAGTATCTGGAGGGGCCTATAAGGATGGTGGGGATGCACTCTTCACTGGGGACTGTAGTGATAGGCCAAGGGGTAATGGGCTAAAACTTAAACAAGGAAGTTTAGATTGGATCTAAGGATGTTCTTTACTGTGAGGCTGCTGAGGCACTAGAATGAGTTTCTCAAGGGAGTTGTGAATGCTCCATCCCTGGATGGTCAAGTCCGTTTGGACAGAGCCTTGAGTGCCATGGTTTGGTTGAAGGTGTCCCTGCCCATGACAGGGGGCTGGAACTTGAGGATCTTGCATCCCTTTCCAACCCTAACTATTCTATGATTCTGTGGAAAGGTAAAATGGAGATCATTAATGTAGCACGTGTCAGCAGATTAATTCCATAAAGTAAATATCCTAGTACTTTCTTGTTATGTATTAAGCTATTTATTGCCTTGGGTATTCATTATGGACCAGTACAGCAATCTTGCTTTCTGAGACCAACATGATCACAATTTGAAGCTTCAGGTACTTCTTATTTCCTATTAGACCTTTTTATTTTTCTATTCTGTATACAATGTGAAATGTTAAAGAAACAAAAAAGTTGTACTAAACCCCAGTTGTTTATGAGCAAAGTTACTGAGGAACATCTGAAGTGTGAGTGCAGATGCAGGTACAGGTAGGCTACACTGGCTTGTGGCGCTAACCAGACAGTTCAACTTTATTTTTTTCTTTTTTAAGGGAAGGAGGTAGAAGCAGAGGTACTTGGTTGGCAAAAAAAGAAATGAAGCATAAAAGAAATTAAGATGAATCAGCTGACATGTTTGGGTCTGTATCTGTTAAGCAGCTTTACAGCTAAGTAGCAGAGTTTCAATTAGGACAGTATATTTGTTTCTCCAAATATACTAATATACTTAGGTCTGCATTGCTTCTGCAGCCAGGAGGGACCTGGTGTGCTTTCCTTCATGTCAGTGAGGGAATACCTGGAAGGGACAAACTGAATATCCTGATTTCCTAAGAGAAGTATCATATTATTGGCTAATATATCTGGGGGATTTCTATAATTTCGTAGATGTTAAACTCTTTCTAATTGCAACCTAGATAAATATCAAAACTTCAAGCAATTTGGGTCAAATATTCTGGAGACTAAAATATCTTTTGTGATTGCTATAGTTTGCTTTTATAAAGACAAAAAATATTAACTCAGGTAGGGTGAGTTACTATTTGAAACGTACTTAGAATAGAATTTAAAATGCCATTGAATGGCATAATTGGAGCCCTCCTAAAGCCTTTAATACTTCATGAGAAAACTTGACCTTTATATGGCAGATAAAGATGGAGTAAAATAAAACCCAACCCCAAACCAAAGAAAACCAAACCATTAAAAGAGTAAAACAACTGAAAATTCTATAAAGCTATATTAAAGGAACACACACTAAAATAATTTTACTCTATTTTGATTTTTTCCACATAGCATGCATGTTTCCTAGAAATATGCCAATATTCTCCAAACAATGAGCAAATTAAAATATAATAAAGTTACCCTTGAGAAGAGTGTTTCAGTTAAGTCATTTAGATTTGGAAGATGAGAGTATTTTATGAGCACTTTAAAAGAAGCTTGAATTAATATTTTTAAATTAGATCAGTACTACATTAAGACAGTTTCATCCAGAATTGTAAACACTAAGAGGTACTTTCAAACACAGTATGTCATCAAAGGATTTCTCTGTCCCATCATAAGAATGAAAAAAGCTTTGAATATGTGCCTGCACACTGAGGGTTCTAGACTAGAACTCCAGAGATTATACAAAAGGAAAATCTTTAAGTAATTTAATATGACCATCCACCATATGCCACAGGAATAGCAACAAATATTGGCAAGATTTTCCTTCCTGAGCGCTTTAAGAATAAAAGCAACCTTATGATTCTGATGTGGTTATAGGATTAAGATATGGAAAGATTATATAAAGATATGGGGAGAACAGGTGGAGAAATTCTATATGTCCTTAACAAAGTCCCTACAAAGGGTTGGATCTGATTATATGTAGCAAAGGTGACTTTTGCTTCTGTTAATCTGTTCTTCTAGAATATATAAACCTTGTTAACATTTTAGAGTTGTTTGTTTTAGCCCAGGTACATGTGTGTATGCTGTGTGCATGCTAATAGGAAATCTTGATTTTTTCCTGTACAGCTTGTCTTTACCCTTGTTTTAACAATAATGTTAAAAATAATTGGATATATTGTTAATTCAAACTGTAGTGATATTTTCCGCCTCCATGTGGTCTATAGGTCTCTTCCTGTCATGCCACTTGAATCTGTTCTGCAAAGAAGTTTTACAATTCTATAGCTGAATATTTATTTAAAGCAACCAAAGAAGGAGCCTTGGTGCTAAAAAAGGAATAAAAATTTCATATAAAATACATTGGAACAGGAAATTATTTTTTTAACCATCATAAAGTTATGAAATTCTTGTAAAATTACCAAATTTATGTTATCAAATGGGATGCTTCTGCTGGTTTGACTGAAACTTTTTTTTTTCTTCATGTATTTTTTCACGGCCTGAGTCCTTGCATTACTATGTAATATCATGCTACTTCTCTTCTGGAAATCCTTTTTTTTTATTTCTAAATTTTTGGATTTGGATTCTTTTGGAAAAAGAAAAAAATTCTTTTTTTTTGCTCCATTACCATCACATGTGTCCCTGAATGTTTTACCTAATTATTACTATGCAAATATCAGTGTTTTCTCCCTCCATGATCTCCTCTGCCTCTGTTACACTTCTCTGTTCTTCGCCAGTTCTCAAGTATAATTAATTTTCCTCTTACTGTGTGATTAAAACCAATAGCATAGACACCTGCCAGCCTTTCCTATTCTTCTCTCCTGTGTATCACCATAATTCCTTTTGGGGTTGTTGCTATAGACTAAATCTGTGCTATCCCCTTGTAAATTCAGACTTCTTGTCTTCCTTGAAACTTCATCACATTATTCATGGTGAAAACCTCTTTCACTTCAGATGTTAATTCACATGATGGCTTTGTCTTTGGAAGTCTTGGTCACCCACAATAGACAAAATAATTTTATTCCCAGCTTTCCCCTTTACAGCAAGTGCCTGTAAATGCTGAATATTCTGAATTCAGTGCTTTTTTCCAGACAGGTTTTTCACATGGGGTCTTCCCTTTCAAGTTGTTTATACTCTCATTTTACATAGGAAATGGTGTTAGAATAAATTAACAATTTCTTTTAGCACTCTATACTGAAGAATTAATAATCAAACTTTTCTTATGACATGGAGTTATATGTGAAACACGCATAACAATTTACAGTGGTAGAGCAAATATTGCCTGTCATTTGCCTTAATCATGAACTGTAGAAAGCATATTATGTATCTTCTCTTGTACCAAACTGGTATACTATGAGATATTGTGGGTGATCTGTGTTATTTTTACATCATTTCAATATATTTTAAAATTATTTGAGAATCAGTTATTTACTTTCCTACTGATCAGCATACCTAATATTTATTTCAATATACTCACAATCAGATCCATGCAGGAATCCTTTCAATAATACTGATTAACATATTTTAGGAAGGCACTGAAAATTTAATCAGTTATAACTAACATCAGAGAGGAAAAAAAAACAAGTTTTTTTTTTATTATTCAGCAACAATTAATCTAATGTTGAATAATAATTTTTCATTTCAATTTCTTGAATATATTTATTAATTTACCTCCTGCTAATATGCTGCTTCAGATGCCACTATTTTGAATTTATTTCTGCTCTTAAGTGTTATTTGCATAATGGCATTAAGAGGTCCACTCATGAGTATTTGGTAGTGGTGTATCGGATGGAGTGGATAGGTTGTAATTAGTGCCATCTGACCGTCATCTTCATTAATATGCAAACAGAAATATTACAGAGTACAAAAGCATGATGTTATTAAAACCATCACTGCTCTGTGTACTAGATATTTCAGTCATGGTGGCTTGTTTTCTAGATATTTATTTTATATAATAATATATCCTCATAAAGTCATGTATGTATATATACATATAAATATATATAAATGCCTATGTGAACAAGCAAATGTGTGTTTACACTCCCTATAGCTAAAAAAGGGAAGCTAAGTAAACACCGCATGGACACAGGGTTTTCTTCTTTTTTTTCTCATATGGCTTTTCTTTCCATGAGATACAGATATACCTAAAGCATATTCAAAGGTAAAAAAGCTGAAGATACTATAAATTTTGTTGCTGAACCACTCTGACTTAAATTCTGCCAAGGCTTTATTATGAAAAAGTAGGCAGCGTAGCAGATGATTTTGTTCAGTTTCCCCAGAAGCAGTTCAATTGTCAGAAAGGATTCCAAAATAATTTTTTGTCATCTCTATTTTAGGGATTTCTCTTCTGCAGTACCTATGCACTATAGGTAGATAAACCACATATCTGAAGATGTGTCTTAGTTTAGGTGATGTGATTTTAAAAATGTTATTTTTTTATAATTCAAAATGTGTTTAAATTTTGGTCCTCAACTTACATTATGTATGTAAGGTGTGATGAGGACTCCCCCCCAGCTAATATATATGAATAGTAACAATCTCAATATGTGACTTTAGGCCATTTTTTTTTTGAAGCTGGTCTGACAATGGACTTCGAAATTGTCTTTTCACTGGAGCCTGATTCATGAATAGATATTGCCATGACTAGGAATTACCAACCAAATTCTTTTTTACCCTAAAATTGCTAATTGGATTTTTTTGAACGTAATAACATGGTTTCTGCATATTAAATGCAGTCATGCTGACACTAAAGAAGCCACAAAGATCCCAGGATTTTGGGTACTAAGCTGTGCTTATTTGGATTTCACTAGAAAATAGCTCTGCTTTCTTAAGGAAACAAATAATAAGCTTGGGAACTTGATGTGACGTATTGCAGACAAGCTTAGGTGAGTAGCTTGAGAGAGGACGCCTGCAACACCGGAGTGGAGTGGGGAGAGATCAGCGTCCAGGAGCCTCACCTCAGAACGACAAGAGCCACTGAGGAGAGAGCCTCAAATCCCCAACAAGACTTGCCCAGGAGCCGGCAGCTCAGCTCATGCGAGGAGGTGACTCACCCGGGGCGGAGCCAGGAGGAGCAGCACCAGCTGTGAGTGGTTAAAAACCTACCCAGGGACTGCAGCGACCAGAAGCATGGCGAACAGAGTGGGCAAACAGAGTGGGTCAAGGCAGTTTGTGTGGCAGTTCACGTGGGAAGGCGAGTGGGATAACGGCCTCATCAAGAGGACTTGCCTGGAACACAGGAGGGGAAGGAGTGCTTGTTTGTGTGGAAAGACGTAGACGGGTCGATTGACCAGATAGGTCATGGTTACAACACGATCAAAAGCTGTAGTGAGGAATAATGTGGGTATCCAGACTCAGCCTTCCTGCAGACGTGTGGCCATGCAGGTCTCTGGCTGCAGCGAATGCCTGAGCCTGGCACTTGTATTGGAGGGAGCCAGTGAAACTGTTTGTATTCGCTGAGAGCAAATAAATGATCTGCTCAAGCAGGTGGTTGAACTGAGGGAGGAGGTAGAAAGATTGAGAGCCATCAGAGGATGTGAAAGTGAAATAGATTGGTGGAGCCACACACTAAGGCAAGAGCAGAGGGAAGTGGTTGAACAAGTGATGGATCCCCTTCCCTCCTACCATCAGACAGAAGGAGAGAACTTAAGAAACAAGGATGCATGGAGGGAGGTCCCTCCTTGGAGAAGTAAGCGAAAACCCTCGCAATCCCTTCCTCCCTCCCAGGTGCCCTTGAATAACAGGTATGAGGTCTTGGAACTACAGGGCCAGGAAAATGGAGATGGAGAGGTAAATCTATCTAGTGAGTCACCTAGGGCTTGTCACTCACCCCCATGCCTTAGAACTTCCCCAACCAAGAAGAAAAGAAGAGTAATTGTGATGGGTGACTCCCTTCTGAGGGGAGCAGAAGGGCCCATTTGTCGACCAGATCCATCCCACAGGGAAGTCTGCTGCCTACCTGGGGCTCGGATTAGAGATGTTAAAAAGAAACTCTCTGATGTAGTGCAGCCCTCTGACTACTATCTATTGCTGTTTTTTCAGATTGACAGTGATGAAATTATTACAGGGAGAGCAAGGGCAATGAAGAGAGATTTCAGAGCCCTGGGACGGCTGGTTAAAGGGTCTGGAGCGCAAGTAGTGTTTGCCTCCATACCTGTTACAAGCAAGGGTGAAGAGATAAATAGGAAGAGACTGCAGATTACTATATGGCTATGTGACTGTTGCCAAAGGCAGGGTTTTGGGTTTTTCAATCATGGCCTGCTGTATGAAACACCTGGTTTGCTGGTGGCAGGTGGGATACACCAGTCCCAGAGGGGGAAAAGGGTTTTGGGGCAGGTGTTAGCAGGGCTTATTGACAAGGCTTTAAACTAGATATGAAGGGGAGAGGGGATTTAACTGGGCCTGTTAGGGACAAGACCAAGAGAAACATGCTAGGGCTTGAAGGATGGCAGACTAGGGAGGACTATTAATCTATTGTTTCATTTGTGGGAAAGTATAGTTGTTTAGACCCTGTCCCACAGGGGAAAAAGGGTACTAGGACAAAAGTTAGCAGAGCTCACTCGTAGAGCTTCAGGTTAGATTCAAAGTGTGAGGGGGTCGTAGCTGGGTTTGAACTAGTGGAGCATTGTTTTAGTATTAATGATGAGAAGGCCTCCTGCCTCCCGAGAGTGCCATCAGCATGCTCTGCTCGCTCCCTGAAATGCCCATTCCCCATGCATGGGGAATAAACAGGAGGAGTTAGAAGTCTGTGTGTGGTCTAAGGTTATGATCTGATGGCAACTACAGAGACATGGTGGGACAGCTCACACGACTGGAATATGGTCATGGATGGCTATGTCCTTTTTAGGAAAGATAGGTCAGCAAAGCGAGGTGGTGGAGTTGCTCTTTATGTGGGAGAGCGACTAGAATGTATTGAGTTCTCTCCAGGGGCAGATGAGGAGCAAGTGGAATGTGTATGGATACGAATTAAGGGACAGACTGATACAGGTGATACAGTTGTAGGGGTCTATTATAGAACTCCTGATCAGGACGAAGGAGTTGATGAGGCTTTCTACAGGTAACTGGAAGTAGCCTCATGACTACATGCCTTGGTCCTCATGGGGGATTTTAACTACCCCGATGTCGTGGTTTAAACCAAGTCCCCCAACTCCCTGAGAGTTAGGAAGGAGAATCCAAAGAATGTAGCCCCCACGGGTTAAGATAAGAACGGTTTAATAGCTAACAATAATAATGATACAGCCAACAACAAGCGAAAAGAATACAACACCCGACCAGCCACCGACCCATAACTCACTCCACCCTGCCCGGCCGAGCACCGCGTGCTCCCTCCTCCATTTTCCTCCAGAGCTCCCCCCCTTCAGCCCTCTCTTTCCCAGTATGCATCCTGGGCATCACGTGCTATGGTATAGAATACCTCATTGGCTAGCCTGGGTCAGGTGTCCTGTCTTTCCTTCCTCCCAGCCTCCCCTCCTCCACCTGGCTGGAGCATGTGCTCAGAAAAGCCTTGAACAAAAACACCCTCAAAACATGCTCACTATCAAGCAACTATTCCCAGCCCAGAAGTCAAAACACAGCACTGCACCAGCTACAAGAAGGAGAAAAATGACTGCCACGGCTGAACCCATGACACCCGGTATTTCCTGGAAGACTCACACAGGCAATCATCCACAGTCTAGGAGGTTCCTTCAGTGCATTGATGATAACTTCTTAATGCAAATGGTGGACAAACAAACTAGGAGAAGAGCGCTGCTAGATTTAGTACTCACCAACAAGGAGGGTTTGGTTGAAGTGGTGATGGTCAATGGCAGCCTTGGCTGCAGTGACCATGAGATGGTGGAGTTTAGGATCCTGTGTGGGTATAGAATACCTAGTAAGGCCCCAGTTCTGGATTTCTGAAGGGCCAACTTTGGCCTCTTCAATCAACTGCTAAGGGAAGTCTCATGGGAAAGGGTACTAGGCAGTAAAGGGGTTCAAGATATTTGGTTGGCGTTCAAGGACCACTTCTTCCAAGCTCAGGATCAGAGCGTCCCAATGGGTAGGAAATGAAGTAAGGGATCTAAGAGACCAGCATGGATAAACAAGGAGCTGCTGGGCAAACTCAAGTGGAAAAGGAGAAACTATGGATTATAGAAAGAGGGGCTGGCCACTTGGGAGGAATATAGGACAGTTGTTAAAGGATGTAGGGAGGCAATTAGGACAGCTAAGGCCTCCTTGGAAATCAATCTTGCTAGTCGGATTAAGGACAATAGAAAGGGCTTCTTCAAATACATAGCAAATAAAACTAACACAAGAGGCAATATAGGCCCACTGCTGAATGAGGTGGGTACCCTGGAGGCAGAGGATATAAGGAAAGCAGAGGTGCTGAATGCCTTCTTTGCCTCTGTCTTTACTCCTGCAGACTCTCCCTGGGGGCCTCAGCTTCCTATAGCCCCAGAAGGAGTCAGGACAAAGGAGGAGTTTGCTTTGGTAGATGACAATTGGGTTAGGGATCAGCTATGCAATCTGGACATCTATAAATCGATGGGTCTGAATGGCATACACCCACGGGTGCTGAGAGAGTTGGTGGAGGTCATTGCTAGGCCACTCTCCATCATCTTTGTTAAGTCGTGGGAAACGGGAGAGGTGCCTGAGGATTGGAGGATGGCAAATATCACACCAGTCTATAAGAAGGGCAAGAAGGAGGACCCAGGTAATTATAGACCGGTCAGCCTTACCTCCATCCCTGGAAAGGTGATGGAACAACTTATACTTGACTCCATCTCTAGACATATCAAGGATGAGGGGGGTCATTAAGAACAGCCAACATGGTTTTACCAGGGGGAAGTCATGTTTGACCAACCTTATAGCCTTCTATGAGGAAGTTAACTAGGTGGAAGGATGATGGTAGAGTGGTAGATGCGGTTTTTCTTGATTTCAGTAAGGCATTTGATACTGTCTCCCACAGCATCCTCATAGATAAGCTAAGGAAGTGTGGGCTTGACGATCAGGTAGTGAGGTGGATCAAGAACTGGTTGAAAGGAAGAAGGCAGAGAGTTGTGGTAAATGGCACAGAATCTAGCTGGAGGTCTGAGACTAAGTGGAGTCCCTCAGGGGTCGGTGCTGGGACCAGTGCTGTTTAATATTTTCATCAACGACCTGGATGAGGGAACTGAGTGTACCCTCAGCAAGTTCGCTGATGACACTAAACTGGGAGGACTGGCTGACACACCAGAAGGCTGTGTTGCCATTCAGTGAGACCTGGACAGGCTGGAGAGTTGGGTGGGGAGAAAGTTGATGAAATTCAACAAGGGGAAGTGTAGAGTCTTGCATGTGGGGAAGAACAACCCCATGTACCAGTACAGGTTGGGGGCTGACCTGCTGGAAAGTAGTGAAGGGAGAAGGGACCTGGGGTTCCTGGTGGATAGGAGGATGACCCCTGAGCCAGCAATGTGCCCTTGTGGCCAAGAAGGCAAATGGCATCCTACGGTGCATTAGAAAGGGTGTGGTTAGTAGGGCAAGAGAGGTTCTCCTCCTCTTCTACTCTGCCTTGGTGAGGCTACATCTGGAATATTGCATCCAGTTCTGGGCCCCTCAGCTCAAGAAGGACAGGGAATTGCTTGAAGGAGTCCAGCACAGAGCCACAAAGATGATGAAGGGAGTGGAACACCTCCCTTATGAGGAGAGGCTGAGGGAGCTGGGTCTCTTTAGCTTGGAGGAGACTGAGGGGTGACCTCATCAGTGTTTACAAATATGTAAAGGGTGGGTGTCAGGATGATGGAACTAGGTTTTTTTCAGTGATATCCAGTGATAAGAGAAGGGGCAATGGTTGTAAACTGGAACATAGGAGGTTAACATCAGGAAGAACTTTACTGTGAGAGTGACAGAGCACTGGAACAGGTTGCCCAGGGGGGTTGTGGTGTCTCCTACGTTGGAGATATTCAAGGTCCGCCTGGACAAGTTTCTGTGTGATGTACTTTAGGTTTCCCTGCTCTTGCAGGGGGGTTGGACTAGATGATCTTTCGAGGTCCCTTCCAACCCTTGGGATTCTGTTAATCTGTGATTAGGTTACCTGGGATTTTAAATATTGGCTGATTCCAAAACCATAATACATGAAGCATGATAAACATGCAAGGAATATTAGCTTGTTTTGTTTAAATAATTAATTTTTGCATCTTTCTTAATAGAGGTAATCTCAAAGAAACACTTTGAAGTAGAAAACAAGGTCCAGAGTTTGAAAGGCAGAAGTGAATACACCATGTACTAATAGCCCACTTGTGTTTGGTTTTTATCTAGAGGATCTTTTTGACAGCAGTGGGAAGAATTTAAATGAATTGGCTATAATAATGTACTAAGTAGTTTATTTTTCTTCAATGCAAGTTTCTTCAGTATTTAGCCTTTTCGTTCATTTTTCAATCAACTTCTTACTTTGTGAAGACAGCTTTTACTCCCTTACAGATACTTTACGGGGTAGCACACAGTGTGGTCAGAATTAAAACACAAAAAAGAACTGCAGTATGTATTTATACAAAGATGATTACCACACAAGCTCCTCCTCTCAAAAAATGTAGCCAACTCTTAAGCCCTATGCAGGCAAAGTAAGCTTATCTTTCAAGATGCTAGAATTCAAAATATATGATTACAAACAGATTTTCATTCTTGTATGACTAATTAGTGTATGTGAGAGACAGATGGCAATGTATGAATTTGAATGGCATTAAGGGATGTAAGGATGCTCTTAACATGTAATTTAATTAGATCTTATCATGTAATTTAATGATGTTGACTGTTATTTGTACTCAAATAAAAGGAAAGTTCTAAATCTCTTTCATAATTAATTTGGTTGATACTATTTCAGAGATTACTTCCCCTCTGCTACTCAGACTGCTAATAAATAAAATCACTGACTTTTTTGTTTTGATTTAACATCACTGTTTCAGTAATTAGATTTATACCATCAGTAATAAATGTCACTGTGCTTTTAAATATTTTTAATGGTCCTGGTATCCTTTTTATCTATCCAGGTAGAGAAACAGGACAATTTCCAGGTGAACAGACCAACACTGGAATGTTGTTTGGAGAAAGGGACAGGGAATAGAGAGAGAGGCATTTTCCTGCTTTTCTAACTCTTGCTTCTTTGGGAATGCAAATCTGAACGAAGTGCCATTCACTTTCCAATTATTTGAGTGTCATTTTTCTCTGGGATAACTTAAAAAAATACGGTAACCTGGCTTTCTTTAATCAAGAAGTGGCTGAAACAGAGCTGTCTGCATTTCTATTGGTGATTTTGAATATTTTTTATCTTCAAGATGTGCACATTTCTGTTAATATCAGTCACTAATAAGAATTATGCTAATAGTTTACATTTTAAAGTAAATGGATCAATATGCCAGGTTTTTAAATACACTACTAAATCCTAGAAGTGTGTCCTTTCAGTTGTAACCATTATTTTTCTCCTTCCTAGTAGCTGGTGCAGTGTTACGTTTGTGACTTTAGAATGAGAACAATGCTGATAACACACCAGTGTTATAGTTGTTGCTGAGCAGTGCTTACCCTGATCAGTCCCAGGCTCTCTGCCATTGAAGAAGGGCACAGGAAGCCAAGAGTGAGCAGAGACAGGACACCTGACCCAAACTGGCCAAAGGTGTGTTCTATACCACAGAACATTGTGCCCAGTATAGAAAGTGGGGCAGTTGGCCAAAAGGGACCGGTTGCTGCTCGGGTTGGGATTGGCATTGATCAGTGAGTGGCAAGCAATTGTATTGTGTATCACTTATGTTTCTTGAGCTTTTGTTTCTTTTTCTATTTTTCTTTTTCTTTTCCTTTTTTTTCTTTTTTTTTGTTTCCTGTTATTATCATTATTGTTATTGTTGGTACTCTTTCTATCATCATTATGGCAGGGGGGTTGGAACTAGATGATCTTGAGGTCCTTTCCAATCCTAACTATTCTATGATTCTATATTTTACTTTAGTTATTAAACTGTTCTTACATCAACCCACAGGTTTTGCATTCTTTCAATTATCCTCCCCATCCTGTCTGGAGATGGGAGAAGGAGGAAATGAGCAAGCAGATGTGTGGTACTGAGTAACCGACTGGATTTAAACCATGACAAAGTGCAAGATGGAAATGAAACAGTATTTGAGAGAGGAAAATAACTAGTGGCATCTAATATGTTTTACCATCCTTTGAAAAATGGTGGAAATATTTTCTAAAAATCCCACCTATAACCACTGTAAAAGTGATCAGATTCTTGTTAGTGTTACATACTATCATGATCAGTGTGATAGAAAACTGCAATGATACATTGATTTGTCACTATATATGCATAAGTAATTACAAAAAGTATGAGGTTACATGTTAGCAGTGCATACATAGCTAGCACATGCAGCCTGACATGAAGACTCAGGCAGGGTGTTGCATGTCCACAGATCTCGAATCAATAGGAAAGTAAGAACATGGTACATGCAGTCATTCTCTTGTAGAAGGTGTGTGTGTGAAATAGTGTTAAGGCACATTTCTCATACTTGAGATGGTAACTGTTGTGAAATAATTTGTGATCTTGTTCTCTGTGCCAGAAGAGCTCTACGGTGTGTTTATTGAGACAAAAGATTATTGGAAAAATTCTCTGTTCCAAAAATGGTGCAGTATTTTTTGTCTGCAAAAATCATCTGTCTTACTCTGAACACGACAGGTTCAGAATTGAAGACAACATGAAAAGAAAGTGCAGATCAGTGACTTCAGGTTCTTAGTTTCACTGTGAAGACTCTATTTTGAGTCCAGCCTTAAGGTGAGTAAAAAGGAGAGGGAAAGTAGAAGTTCTCCTTCACCTCCTTCCTTAGCCATCTTATACAAGTAGTAGCCAAAGTAGTCCCTGTGTTCAAAAGGCTGTGCTTTCTGAACCTTTTTCTCATATCTAGAACCTTCTGGATTATTCTGTTCCTTTCCTTATCTTAGTCACCGCACCAAGAATGTAAAAGGTAAAAGGCCATGCAATACCATCTTACATTATTCCACTTATGTTTTTTAGTTATTTCTGTCCCTTCAATCATTCAGGTGCTGTATTCTTCAAGAAGTTTTCAATTATTTTTAAAACACTATAAATAAATAAAAAAGGCAATATATTAATTTTTAAGATAAAATTTACCTAGCTCAATTCAAAATAAAACATACAACCTTTGGTGGCCTATCAGTGTAGTAACTTGAATTGGTACTGGTAAAAAAAAGTACCTTTAATAGTTTTTTATGTTATATGGGAGATAGATAAAAAGATGGGCCCTTTTTTTATCCCGCATCATCCTGTGCTTTATAGAAACTGTGCTCTGCCAGAAATGTTTTCTAGAAGTATACCTTACAAATAAGTTTTAGAAAATAGTACGTATTTCTGCATATATGTAAATCTATTTCTAGTTCTTGTACGGCATCTTTTATACAGCCTATTGCAGAGCACCTAAAGACACTGTTTGAGGACACATAAGTAAAATTGCCAAAAGCAATTGCCTTGAAAAATGTACTGTCTGCATTGTGTACCACATTAGGAGAGAATCCATCAGAATGTTTGTTTTGCTTAGTAAATAATATATCTTAATAATCACACCTGTATTTTGCTTCAGTATGAAAGCATGTGCATTAAAGAGAAGACGCTTCGTACAATACATGTGCCATCCTTCAAAATTTCACGTCTCTTGAGTACTTTAGCTTTTATGAACTTCTTTAAATGCTGGAGAAGTGTCAAAAATGTTTTGATTTTCGTTTTGAATTGTGTTATTTTTGGAGGGTTAAAATGACACTTTCACATCCATTCCAAGCTTATATATCAATCATATATATAAATCACATTGCCAGAGCTCTCCCTTATCTGCGTGCACAGCAGAGTCACAATAAGTTCTCTTGGATCAATAAGCAACTTTTCACTTGAAACACTCCTCTCCCAAGCGAGTACAGCTAGATTGCTAAGTGACTGCTGGATTGCTATTATCGCTGTGTAGTTGTACTCACTTCAAACTGACAGAAAGTAAAGCTTGGAAGGTAAGCAAGTAACTGCACAGCTAGAGGATGATCATGTGTATGCTCTTTAGAAACAATATTATTAGCATTTTGGACTTCCTAGCTCAGATCTTGCTGTTACCTTTGGCATGATCAGAAAAGGTGATTGAATTGTTATTCAATGAAGTAGAATAGCACTACTGGTTGTACCAGGCAGTAACAAATAAGCAGGGTTTTAATTCTCTCCCATGTGAAGGAATAGGTAGATTCCTAATGGTCTGTATCTGGGTTGCTCCTTCTTGCTCTTAAGTTAAAAAAAAAAAAAAGAAAGCACCTAGGGGGAGGGAAAGTAAATTTAGATCAGTAACTGTAGTTTAAATTAGTTTTAAATTAGTTTCAAAGTTAATTTTAAATTAACCAAGTGCAATGTGGTGTGAGGAGAAAGATGGGGCTAATAATATCCCTGCTAATAACAGAGATTCTTTCTTTGCTATTCTGAAGGCTGTGTGACATCCAACTGCCTACATCACTGAGAAGCAGGAAAGAAGCTTTTTTTTTTTTTTCCTGACACCTCACCCACCCCTTCTTCAGATTGTTTTTCCTTCTTTATGGAACTAGTAATATAGAAGCGGTAAAATGGTATAATTACCTTTAGCAACTGGTTGTATTTTAAGGGAAGTAGTATTACATGATATGCCCATTGGAAATTTCTGGAGCAGTTACATAGCCAATATCTATAATTAAAAAAGAAATACTAATGGAAGGGTCTGATGGACCAGTTAAAATGGCAGATTCTATGAATCAGGTAGATGGAGACAGTTTCTTTAGATTTACCAGGTAGGATGTCTTTTTGGATTAAGGGATTTTGATATGACATTGTCACAGATAGTTCTAGACCTGAAACATTTATGCCTGAACTATTTTTATACAGATTATAAAGTTACGGTGTTTGATTAATACCATTTTTTTTGCTTTTGCTGACAAAACAGAAATGAAACTGGATAATTTGTGGTGAATAGTTCTCGTGAAATCCAGTTCCCTAACTGGCTAGGTGAACTTTCATTTCCAAGTTCCTCTGGTTTTCACTTATATGAAAGCCAATTATTTGGAAGTTATGCTGAGGAAATGATACGTCTGCAAGATCAGAGACTATATTTTCAATGCAATTTCTTCATGCTTCATTGCATAAATGATATACAGATTTCCTTAAGACTTTTTCTGTGGTTTGATACCAACTATCTATTTCTACAGCTACACAGAATATGAAAATATAGAGCAAAGCTAAAACTGTCATCTTCATGATACTTTTTCTAGAAAACCTTTGTATTTTATACTTGTTTCTCAAAAATACTTTTGATTTAACCCTGCATGTCAAACCCAAATATTTACAAAATTAGTATGAGAAACTGTTAAGAATAACAGTTAGGATTAGACTAATTATTCTGAATATCTAATTCTTTTGAACAATATGCTTCAGAAGAATCATTATCACACTAAATTCCCTGACATTATCTATTATTTACAGAAGCGGTTATTCATGTCAATGTAACCTCTGGCATGATAAATTGGTTAGTAAATCCAAAGCATATGTGCCCTTTGGTAGCAGATGGCAAGCTCGTGTCAGTTGAGACACTCTGAATTCTCTAGTGGCTTTTATAAAGTTCATAATTATTGAAAAGATTATTGTAACATTTCTTTATCAGAGACATTCAATAAATATATCAAAAATAAACATACAAGAAGGAACACGGATAATTATTTTTGTTGGTTTTATAAATAAAAAGGATTCCTGTTTTGGGTTTTTTTGCAAGTCAATAGTAAGTTCCAGTTGCCTTCAGTTTTGCCAAGGTTTCGTTCAAGGGCTGTGTACTAATGAAAACATTGTGAAAATGCATGAATAATATTTTTCACATACTCAACACTTCCCATCTTGCCGAATTAGAAAGTAGCCATGATTTTCTTGGTTTATTCTAAATGTTCCTCTTTATATGTGTCTATGAACATCTGTTCCGATTTTATTATTCTGGTATCAACACAAGTTCTCTTTGTTCAAACAGAATTTTACTGTATTCCACCAGAAATCACTACTGTCATCAAATCTCACAATGCCTTCACATATTTCACAAATTATATTGTTGGTCTGACTTGGCATACTCTAGAGTATGGGTTTATGCTTAGAAAAAGAATTCTGTTTTTAATTTGAAGAATTTAAAATAAAGAACCTGTCAAAAATTAAAAATACAGCATTTTAAGGATTCTTAATATATTTAGCATTCTTATTTTTGAAGTATATCTGAATGTATTAAAAGCATCAAAGGATTGTTTCAGAGCTGTTTAGATATATTTTCTGGGTCTAGTTTTATCTTATGGCACTGGCAGACTTCATATTAGTAATGCAGAGCGTAGCAGTAGGTAAAACTCTGTGTCATGATCTTTCAGATGACTAGATATAATTTAGATCTATAGATATAGTTTAAATGAATAATGTGTGTGAAGTAAGATGAAGTTGCAACAAATTTAATGAGTTTATTATCCTTTCCCGGAATCTGGAGATTTGATTCATGTAATGTAGTTCAATTCATGTAACGTAGTTACAGAAATCAAACAGAATTTTCAAAAATTTCAAATAAGCATTCTGTTGCAATCTAAGCCTTCTCTAAACATTGTGACAAGTCAGTGACAGACTTAAATATGAAAGCATGGTTTAGAGGTTCTTCTCCATTACATTTTGTTCATGAACAGGTTGCCTTATTAGTGATAACTCTCTTCCATACCTGGTTGCTATTTCAAGCATGTATTCATCTTCTGATCAGTCAGAAATGCTAAGGATTAACAAGTCTGAGGAAGCCATTTAGTGCTTAGGGAGTTGTCCTGGTGTGAGCAGTAGCAATCATTTTTCTCCTTCTTGGTAGCTGGTGCAGTGCTGTGTTTTGACTTTTGGACTGAGAACGGTTGCTGATAGCAAGCATGTTTTGAGTTACTGCTCAAATGTTTGGTTTGTCCAAGGCCTTTTCTGAGCACGTGCTCTGCCAGGGAGGAGGGGAGGACAGGAAGAAGGAGAGACAGGACACCTTACCCAGGCTAGCCAAAGAGGTATTCCATACCATAGCACGTCATACCCAGGATGTAACCGGGGGAGACCCAGAAGGGCTGGAGCTCTGAGGAGATGGAGGAGTCTAACAGTATGTCTGGGAAAGCAGGACAAAATAACAAAGCTACTTTTTACGTTTTGGGATTAGAGTTGTAGAGAAAAGCAGAACCTGGGTTTGTGGCAAGTATTTAAACGAATATATTCACAAGTTTATACTGAATGGTGCTACACTTATCATCATTAACTCTCTAGAAGTACAGTATATTTTGCTAACAGGAGTTCTGATAGATGTTAGGACTTCTTCATTAGAAGACAGTTTCCTGCCTTTGATTTTATTTTATTTTTATTACCCCTCTGTAGAAGCCTACCATTGATTTCAGTAGGAACTTCAGCACATGCAAATTAATGTTAGGGTGTGTACTGGTGATGTAGCTGCTAAGAGCAACAGTAAGTACTTTTGTGTGAGCATTTTCAATTTACAGAGGCTTTAGAAAAGAAAACAAATAAATTACTTTGAAAAAAGCCATAATTGTTTGCATAGGGAGCCATGAGAAAGAAGCAATAAAGAAAAATAATACTTCTGGGGAAGGATTCTTGGATGGCATGGTTTAGTGTGAGGTGTCCCTGCCCATGGCATGGGGGTTGGAACTAGATGATCTTAAGGTCCTTTCCAATCCTAACTATTCTATGATTCTAATATAATAATTTTTCTGATAAGAAGAAAATATACTAGTGATTTCCTGAAGTGCATTATTCTTAGAGGACATGCCAAATTTGTTGTTTGTTTCCTAACTTGTGATAATCTTGCTGTAATCTTACATTAAACTGCCATAAATGCCTCTACTAGGCATAAAAGTTTCTGTAACGAAGGGATTGTTGTATGCATTAGACCAGCTTGGGAAAACTGATCCTTACAGAACAGTTTCCCAAACTGAGAAAATAAAATTATTGTTGTTATAAAGAGCTTAACAAATAAAAAAAATTGCATATGGATGTTTTTGATATTGTAACTATTGCTACATTATGTCAAAGCTATATAAGATGGAGATGTGAAATTCTAAACATGTAAACTCATACCTATAGAACCTCTAAAGGAAATGTTAATATGTATTGCCATAGATCTACTGAGACAAAAATTAGTTCTCTTTTCAGCTTTGTAACATTCAGTGCTTTTGTGGTAATATGGATTTAATTTTAAGTATGTCTTCAGTTTCCTATTTTTGTGCTCACTTTAGATGCACAGAATCACATATTTAACCAAAATTCCTATTGAAATCATGTTGCCATTCATAAAAGGCAAGTAGTCCTTTCTCACAGAAAGGTACCTGTGCATATAGGACACAGTTTCTTTTAAGGAGGTTATCTCTTCATTGAATAAGTAATCACATTTGGCCTCAATTAAAAGACTGAACTGAAAGTTTATTAAGGTAGTTCAGATCAAGATAATATCTGGCTGCATTAGAGCAACTATACAGGGTGGAAGGGAAATGATTACTTACTATTTTCCTAGCTGTGCAAATTTTGGATTCCATCTCCAATGTGGATTTGTCCTTGAACCAGCAGAATAAATCAGGCACAGGTAATGCTGGTAACCCAACAAGGCTTCTCATCAGCTCTTCCTGTGGTTGTTAATAGAATATCTAGTTTTTCCAAAAGACGTTGTAATGGAAGTCTCATGTGAACAATTGCTAAGTGACACTGTTATTGACATAAAGTATTTCACCTTGACTGGCAACTGGGGATTGCTGATGACAGAAGGTTTTCAAATACATTTTATAGCACTATCAAGCTATCATTTTCAGGCCAAGAATACAGTGGGACTTTTGTCGTTTCTATGCAATCTGTAAGTGAAGATGCCTGAAAGAAAACTAAATTCTCAATAGGTGAATATTTGGGAAAGTAAATCCATTTGATATTGCTGTTAGGGTCAAAGCCAATTGATATAGGTGGATTCTTTCTTCCGGATGTATTCCTTTTTCATTTTCTTTGGAAACACATCTAAATCTGTGAGCACTCATAGCTGCCAAATGAAAGATTTCTTATATTAGTAGTTCTTCTTACATTTAAAACTGCAACAAAATTTCTTAATGAAGAGCTAGTATCATGTTGCAAAGCATGATGTATTATCCAGATCACTTTCACTCAAGCATCACTGAGTGATAACTAAGCTTACACCTCAGTTTAGTTCTATAGGTATAACAGTACTGTGTTAATTGCAGTTTTGTGGTATTTTTACAGTTTGTCATTATTGTCCTAAAACACAGATGGTACTAACAAGCTACATACAGCTAAAATATTCCTGAAATTGTGTATTAAAATGAATAAATGACAGTAATGCAAGTACAGAGCCAGGTAGGCTGTTCTTCCCAGTTTAGTCATGATCCTGTGCCTGCATGTCTGGTTCAAGTCTGCCTCTTCTCAGCTCTGAGAGCTGGAAGCATTTGGAGAAATGAAAATGAACAGTCCAACAATTAAAAGTGGAAAATTGTTGTCACAAGAATCAGGCCAGAATAAACTGCTTTTTCCTGATCCTTGCTATAACAAAATTGACCTGCATGGCTGAAAAGACCTGATCTAGGTCAGGAATGGAATAATCATAAAGGTATGTGTGGTATTAATTGTTCTCTTATCTAAATCTCATTTATAGATTTAATTCATGGTGATCAATTTCCCATCTGTCTTTGGGACAGGTATGTGGGACTAATTCCTGCATGTCTTAAATCTGTATTAACCAGATGTCAAAAGCTATGCTCCAAATTTCTCTTCTGTGGTTGTAGCCTTCTATATTCCTGTGCATAACTTGACAAGGTACAGATAAAACTGCTTTTATACATATTTATTTTTTATGTTTTCTGTTGAGTAAATATTATCTATACTATATCCAAAACAAGGGAAAGAGATGTTAATAGGAAGGCCAGTAAATATAATTTAGTTTTAATATGTAGTTTCAAAAGCCAAGAAGTTTCTAAATTAACATTATAATAATTTTTAGGATATATAGGATGCCAGGGCTAAGAAGCTATCATACTGAAAATAATCGTATTTGTAATGCTGAGGAACAGATGAAGGAGTAGAAATGATATTTTTTTGTTCAGAGGAGAAATGTGATGTGCTCACACTCAGAAAAGTAGCCTTGAGGGTAGAAGAGGATTTGAAGGAAATAAAAAAAAAAAATAAAAAAAATCTTGGACTACTTGAACTATAATTAATAAAAGTTTCTCCTGCATATTTTCTGATTTAAAAATTAGAATACCTAAGAATTCCAGTGTCATCTAAATGCTGAAATATTTGACAATGAGAATTTTTGTTCATTGATGACCAGCACGTCCAAACTAACATTAATCATCTAAGGTCATCTGAGTGAGTGTCAGAGGCTAATTTACACCAAAAGGCCTGCATCAGAAAGTGTCTGTTTCGGTACCTATCTGACCTGGATAAAGTCAGTCAGTTACTGAGTTCCACTTGAAAATGCAAGTAGAAAAATCAAATGAGGTATGTTATATCTTCTGCTGAAGTCAATGGAACTGTCTGCAGTCTCTTCTCTGATGCAATAGAGCTTGTCCTATAAAGATGCTATTAGGTTTTGCTGGGGAGCAACACATATCGTAAACCATGGCTTCATCATTGATTAAGAAGATGAAGATATCATAAGAAAACTGAAGCTGTTAAAAATGCAAGACAGCTAAATAATTCATAAATTGCCGTCTCTGTAGCCTTTATTAGGCAATTAAATTCATAACAATATTACTTTCATCTGAGATATCACATTTGGCTTCAAAAAGTCTAGCCCTGTCATCACGTGATAGAATTTTTAACTACTTCTGCCTGTTCTCTGTTACTATTTAGGTACTCTTAATTCGTTGTCTTACTTTCATGATTTGACAGTGTAAGTTACATCTCTGTTGCTCAGCTGTTAAGTGACTCTCCATACTAGAAATTATTTATTATACTGGCACATTGTATATCATCTGTCATGTCTAAGTAGAGGAAATATCTTCTTACAATGTCTTTTCTGCTCTTTAATCTTTTTATGGAAATCTCCAACTTTCCCTTCAGACTACTAAAGAGAACGCTTGAACATTTCTTTCAAGCTGAAGAGTTTCCCCCACAGATGTATTGGGCCCACATTTCATTCTCTGGGGCTGCAGCAGCAGAAGTTAATCACATAATAAATACATTTTCAAGTGTTTTGAGGTTAAATATAGTTACTAAAATTTGAGCTGAATATTTGTACATGAAAGGCATTTCAGTTCAAAATTTTCAAGAGTTCTATGGAAATTAAAAATAAAATTATTGTAAATGTATGATGTTTTAGAGGGAACACAGGCTCTCTACTTTGCTACCGATAGTATAAACCTTAATGTTTTGCTAATGAACATATTTCAGTTGGTTTGAAGACATGTTTTATTTCCTTTATCTTCACTAAATGAACGGAAGATTATTTTGTCCAAAGGCAAAGGGTTTCACAGAGATCTGCTTAATTTGTTGGGTGAAGTTTAACTTGATAATCTCTTTTCAGCATTAGAGTTTTCTCCATAATACTTGTTAAAACCTCCTTTTACTGCCAGACTGTATACTGTAATATTACTTTTTGTGCCCATTCTGCCTTACTAAAGATACAAATATATTCAGTATATTCCTTATGAATATTATAATTCAAATTGTACTAACTTTCTGTAAAAGGGTTTTGGGTTTGGTTGCATTTCCTGCCCCTTTGTGTGTCCCATTATGCCCCGCAGTTCTACTTTTAAATTGCTAATAACATGGGAATTGTTTCAATTTTTTAATGAAATATTATCTAGGGTAACCAATTTGTAGTATTCTATAATTTAAGTGTACTATACATAGGTCAGAGACTACCAGGGTTTTATAGCTGCAGTTACTCATAATGGATTATATTCTTCCAGTCACTGTTTTCCTTTTTAGCAAATTTCTAAAATCTCTAACAGATTAGTAAATGTTAAAACAACTGGAAAGGAAAAAAAAAAAGTCAAGTTCATGGATATTTCACAAGGTTTTTATCTTTGCTCTATTTTGGTCAAGTGTGTTGACACAAATGAGCACATGCTCTGCTTTATGCAATTATTTTTTTTTTATTTCTGATTGTGTATGGCTTAAGCCAAACATGTTGCTTCTCTGTTGATTGCAGAAGTTGTTTGTTATGTAGGAGGTATTTTACATAATCTTCATTCATTCTCAGAGTGGAAATCTGTTACTGCAGTATTTATGTCAATATCTCTGCATTAGATAAGCATATATTCTCCCTCCTGTTTACATCCTCAGGTACAAACTGCAGTGCACTAATTAGGTCCTGCATGCTCCTACTATCCAGATACTTGCACACATGGAAAAAAAAAGAAAAAAATAATATTGGTTTCTATAACCAATTACGATCAACAGTGCTTATCCAGATCAAAAAATTATTGTATTATTGTATGCTTGCTATGCTTGCTAATTTTGCATGAACAAAGAGAACTAAAACAGTCCAGAAATTAAAGATTTTATATCCCAGTAATTACTTCTCATATTTCCTTAATGTTTTTAAACTACCACCAGCTTATTTGAGCATCTCATTCCAACAGAAGGTACTCCTGGATTTTTAGGAAAGATGCCTAGGGTCATGTTTTTCCAGCTTCCAGGAAATGCTTCTATCTTGAACAAGAAGGGTGCATGGGTATTTTTGTTTGATAGCAAATACTAAACCTAGGTTCCTTGAACTTTTCTCATCCCTCTTTGAACCCATATAACCTTTTACCTTCATAAATTTTTGTGTCAAATGCATTGGTTACATGAGAGAATACTCTTTGGTTTAAAGCCACTGTCTGATGGTGTCACTGAATGAACCCAAATTCTTGTGCTTTGGGAAAGAGCACAGCCATTTGCTGCTTGCATCCATAGCAGCTTTCAGATCTCTATCATATTCCTTTCCCAGTCTTTTCTTAGTGACAGGGAAGTTATCTGTAGCCTATGCAATTTCCTCTTCCATGCTTCTGATCTTACTAGCTGCATTTGTCCATACTTATTTTAGCTGTTAAACTCATTTGAAAGCTAATGAAAATAAAGGAAAAGTCACTAAGCAATTCAGTGACAAAGCCATGCACAGTATAAATCTCCAAACCATTCTTTCTAAATGGATTATATATTTGGAAGAACTGCAAAGTAAGCATCAGATAGGGATTTGCCTGCAGTCTTCAATCTTTAATTATGCCTTGGTGATGTAGATTAGTTATCTAATTTGTATTCTGGTGACTGAAGTAGACATACATTTCACCAGATTTTGGTATTGCTGTGGCTTGGCATCTGGTTCCTCAGTGAGAAAATAAAGCAATGAAAGTTAGAATACCCCTAGGAGGATCAGCAACATCTGCTGAAGTGAGATAGGTATGTAGCCCAGGTGAAAATTCACGAGGTGTCCCATTATAAGTAAGAAGACACATTTCTAAGATTAGTATTTACACTGGCCTAATTATTTCTTGGGGATATTTTTATGTTCTGCAAAGCAATGTCATAGTACGAACAAAACTAAATAAAAGAAATATCAAGGCCCTTAAGGAAAAGTAGATCACAGAGTGAATCGCAAACACCAAAGCAATATATTTTGAGAAGACTGTATTGAGATCAAGTTTTTCAGATGTACTAGTTATGTATTTTTCCATAAGACATAAGCAGACAATAAAACAGCAGCCTTCTGTAAACCATAAACTGAGTTAATAGCTTTAACCCATGTAGCGTTTCTTCATTTGAGTAAGTGTCTAGAACAAATTGCACCAAGCAATATCACATAACTTGGGGACATCAAGACTTGTGATCTATGAGATGAAAATATTGGTAAATGAAGAAAATATGTTTTAGACAGACTTTAGATTGTTGAGTTCTCCACCAGCCAGCATAAAGGGAGGTGAATATAGTATCTTTCACTTTTTACTGATGCTTCTGTGCTTGCAGCACCTTGCATGCAAAACAACACAAACACTGTAACACCTACATGTGATACTGGAGCTCCCAACGCAAGATACTCCCAGGTAAGCTAATCAGACACTGGTGAGTATCCACCTCCAGTCCTGAGCAATTCCCTGAATTCCACTGCTCTGTTTGTTAGAAAAGGGTGAAAATAATTATATTTGAAAATTTGTATATCAATAGAAGACCTTTATATATTAACAAGCTGTAATTTGCTGTTCTGTACCTTAGTTGTAACTTTGCTGTTCTGTACCTTAGTTGTAATTTAGGCATGGGTGGATTTAAGAAAGTATTGTAAAACCTTATCCAAGCAGAACATACAGACTGACCAGATGCAGCCAAGTGAAAGCAAGAGAATACTGGCATCCACATAATGGTTGGGGCTTGTCCAAAGAACGAACAGGTGAAAAGGACAAAGCGAGGAAGACTTCTTACTTCATGAGGATGACTCCTTACTTCATCAGGACGACCACCAGAGGGCGACTACACAAGCACAGAAGAGGCTGATGTCGTAATAGACTGATGAGGCAATCCCTGATGCATATGTATTAGTTACGGTAGCAATTTAGGTTTAATATGCATTAATTGCGAAACTTTTGATGTATAAATTGCGAGCGCGATGTGACGGGGTAGAAGTCAGATTTGGGCGAGTGCCCCTGGTTTCCCAGTGCTGCAATAAAGCACCTGATATAACCATTCCAGTGGTTATGTGTGCATTCTTACGCTAACATGTTCATCTTCCTGTCTATTTTATATCAACAAGGACTTTCATAGTCTAATTTTGTAATACCTGACAGGTTTTCAGTATTGAACATGACTTGGGCAAAGAGTTGGTTTTATGTTCCCCAAAGTGCTCAGATACCACCTAGGCATCTGCAAGACTGGATTGCTTAGTACTGTTTGTAGGCTGCCAGTTTGCCTGTACACATTGGTTGTACCCACATCCAAGCAGTCTATTCAGATATCACACAAACGTGGCTCCCATGACTTCAGAATGTCTCCATTTGAATGGTAACTTCCCTACTGAATGACAGTGTGCTAAGCATTTTGTGTTTTAGTCTTGGTTATTTTCTTTTTTTTTTTTCATGTGGCTGTGGCTGCAACAAGTAGTGGCCTGACAACCACCTGTAAGTGACAAAAATCAAGTAAGCTTTATTGGAGCACTAAGTACTTGTCATGGTTTAAACCAAGTCCCCCAACTGCTGGAGAGTTAGGAAGGAAAATCCAAAGAATGTAGCCCACACGGATTGAGATAAGAACGGTTTAATAGCTAAGGCATAACACAAAATCACTACTGCCATTACTACTATAAATAATAATGATACAGCCAATAACAAGTGAAGAGAATACAACACCCCACCAGCCACCGACCCATAACTCACTCCACCCTGCCCGGCTGAGCACTGCGTGCTACCTCCTCCATTTCTCCCCAGAGCTCCACCCTTCCAGCTCTCTGTCCCAGTTCCATCCTGGGCATCACGTGCTATGGTATGGAATACCTCATTGGCTAGCCTGGGTCAGGTGTCCTGTCTCTCCTTCCTCCCAGCTTCCCCTCCTCCCTGGCAGAGCACGTGCTCAGAAAAGGCCCTGAACAAAAAACACCCCCAAGACATGCTTGCTACCAAGCAACTGCTCCCAGCCCAGAACTCAAAACACAACACTGCACCAGCTACAAGAAGGAGGAAAAATGACTGCTACGGCTCAACCCATGACAGTACTCTGTGCCATACTGGAGGAAACTAGTCAAATATAAGAATGATCTACATTTATAGGAATTGTAAATTTGCTTTCTAAAGAAAATTAAAGATAAGAATGCCTCCATCATTTACTATGAAATCACTCTGAAAAGGATTAGTATACACTGTGGTGATTACCAAGTTCATCTTGCAAAGACAGGGGATGTTGACAATATCATTATTTTTATTTAGATAAGATGATTAACAAGGTAATATTGTAGACAATTCTTATTATAGGAAAAACAGGCCTGTATGTATCTGGAAGAACAAGCAATTTGCTCAGTATCAGGAAACGTATAATTGGTTACTGCAGGTATGTAGTATTAGTGCTCTGCTGTCAGAGGAACTGAAAAAAAATCAACCTAAACCCAAACCAGAATTTGTTTATATTATGATATAAACTTATATAAATTTATATTATTATATAAACATTATTTAAACTACTTTTGTTTTCCTATAATTATTTATCATGTCTTCCGACAGTTACCGAATTTCACCTGTCTTACATCATTCTACTTTACATCAGTGGAGTTTGTGTATGGCAGATATTAAATAGTGCCATGAAAACTTATTGCATGTAAAGCATTTTAAGAAAAGGGCTAAATTTGGGTAGTTTTTGAAAAAAAAGAGAGTTTCATGTGAGTTTTTCAGCCTAAGTTATGACAAATTTTTGGGAAATACGTCATCTACTGCATTA
The DNA here is from genome assembly GCF_012275295.1 of Melopsittacus undulatus. Taxonomy (NCBI): domain Eukaryota; kingdom Metazoa; phylum Chordata; class Aves; order Psittaciformes; family Psittaculidae; genus Melopsittacus; species Melopsittacus undulatus. The sequence continues at coordinate 94,302,915 of NC_047557.1, read as the reverse complement.
TTTTCTCCACTAAGTTAACATGGTCTAACACTTCGGCCTGTCTTTCTCTTCATATTGATACTTATACCTGGAACTGAATTTTTGTGTTCTGCTATTGTAAATACAGTTCCCAACATGCAAGTCTCTGGTGATAGCAGATTTGTAGGGGAAAGACGGATGGAGAACTAGTAATTGTATTCTATGCATGATAAGTCTAAATGTGTCAGCAGCTTAATTCTGACATGAAAGCTTATGACTGGTTTATCATTGATTTCTTAAGGATTAAGAGTTAGACCGAGACTGAATCTTTGAAATCACAAACTCTATCTAATTACTTCTATATGGTAGACATCTACAGCAAAATTCTGCCATTGGATTAACTCTGACTTAACTCAGTACTATCACAGAAGTGTCACTGAATTTGGACCCAGTTAATATTGCAACTAAAATTTCATCTTTTTTGGTGACACTAGTTTTTATTTTACAGTTCCGACATATAATTCATTCAAAAAACCTCATTTTTAATTAAGTATTGAAGTCACATTAATGAAAACAAGTGCTTTCAAAGCAAAATATTATTGCTTCAAGGAAAATAGATTATTTTTTCTTTAAAGGAAATGAGAAGATAAATATTTAATAATAAGTTGAATATGTTGCTCAGCATTTAATCTTTAACATCTGTTGAAACCTAAGGGATTACTAGGAGATGTGTCTCTCTCCAGTTTGCTACTGTAAATATTTTGTACCATGAAAGTGTAGTCTGTTTATTGATTTTTTTATTGTGCTGCTTCATTCTGTTATGCTGAATTATATATAATGCAAAAATATATGTGGATTTTAACTAGTGCTTACTATGTTGCCATTGGAGTTTCAATATTTAGAGATTCCTTTCTGATATTACTTGTCCAATTTTCCAAATAAAATGTGTTACACAGGCATGTAATTATATGTACTCAACTGTACCTGTATGCAGCATGGGAAACAAATAGGATGAACACAGAACTTCAGTTGCAGTGTTGCAATCTCACAGGGGTCACAGAGATGTGATGGGATATTTCACAGCTGGAAAGTGGTAGTGGCTGGATACAAGCTCAGTAAGGAGGGCAGTCTGGGACAGCTGCATGCCCTGCATGTGAGAGAGCAGTGGAAATGTATAGAGCTCTGCCTTCGGATAGGTGGTGGGCCAGCTTATAAATTATGGGTAAGGATTAGAGCACAGACCAGTGAAGACGCTGTTATGATGGGTATCTGCTATAGATGCCTGATCAAGAAGCAGTAAATGTGGCCTTCTTCAGAAAGTGGTTTCATTGTTCAGAAATAGAGAAAATAGATTTAATGGCTTTAAACTGTACTTCAGGAGCAGTAAAGAGATTGAATTGTTAGAAGTGAGACTGAACGATGAAAGATTCAGAATAATAATCTTTAAAACTCTAATTGTATTAATTGTGTTGTTGGATTTGAACTGATGAAGTTTTTCATAATCTTTTTTTGTAGGCTGTCTTTAAAAACTTTTTAAACATATTTTTTCCTCTCTTCCTTCTCTGGTGAGAACCCCATATGCTCTCTCCCTGTCTTTTCTGTGAAGATGCCTTCCATATGTTTGGTCTGCCATGTGGTGGGCTGATGAACACAGAGCATGAGGAGCTATGAAACTTCAATGTAACAGTGCTGAGGAGTGTCATATCTTACCTACTTATATACTCATATTAAGGACCAGAAAAGGCACAAGTGAGCTGCTTGTTCTTCTAATGAAACAAGAGGTTTTTAACCAATGGACTGCCTGCCTTGTAAAATTTCTGCATTTTGAAAAGCAGCTGATGTAAACCTGCTATGTTTGACAGTCTTTCTAGGTGGAATCACCAATTCTATTTCTTTACAGGGGCAGAATCACAAGATAGATTCAATGCTACTTCGCATCATTCAGCTACGCAACCTGAGCAAAAATGGTTCAACTGTTTGAAGTCGATGCAGAGAAATATTTTTTCCCCTTTTCACCCTCCATCAGTCTGTATCAGCAGGTAAACCAATATGTAACAATACAACAAAAAGAGAAAATATTTTCAATTGTTGTAGGAAGGTCTTTCATTTAATAGTAAGCTAGTGCTTTTAGATGCATGTCAGCCTGACAGCCCTCTTATTTTCTGTCTTCCAGTGAGACAGATAATATCACAGCCTGCCATAAAGATAAGGGATTCAGGGGCAACAAAGGACCAAAAAATGGTGCTTAGATTATTGATGCATTTAGAAATTACTTTTTTTTTTCCTATTACTGTGAAGTTGAAATGGATAAGTTTCATAGGGAAGGGGCATCCTGGACTTGGTAACTTCTTTTTCCCCATACCTACACGCCTTGTTTCTCCCTGACTGATTGGTGTTATTGCAAAAGAAGTGGAAATAAAAGTCTTAAAATACTTATTATATTAAATCAATGTTAACATGGAAAAGGGATGTGTTTTCAATGAAACAACATCTCATTAATTGTCTTTATTGTTATTATGCTGTGTTTCAGGTATTAACACATTCTTATTTAGAAATCAAAGTTCCTAATTATGCATAACTACAAACAGGATCATTTTGTCAAGGGCTTACCAAGTGGGTCTGTTCAAGCTTTTTTCATATCCAATAGCTTGCAAGCCCAAATCAAGCGGAACTTACACTACTATTTGCAAATGCTTAGGGTATTTCCATTATATAGAATTCTTTGGCACTTCAGGAAGAACGGATTCTGTTAGTTAACATGAGCCCTGAGATCTAAGCTTCACATGAAAAGGTGATACTTTTTGGTGCAGCACATCCAAGCAAAACTGAGCAGAAGCATATGGGTGTGTATGAAATTATTGCAATTTAATTCAGTGGAGAATAGAAATAGGACTGAAACGGCTCAGGCCTGTATATGTCACAGTAACTTGCATTGCTAACAGTCCTTCATAAAAAAAAAAGAGAAAATACACAGCAAAAAAACCTACCCCAAAACAAAAATAAAACCCCACAAATCACAAAAAAAAAATCAAAAAGACCACAAACCCATAGCTTTTCCTATATTCTTGTCCAGCTTCAGAGTATAAATTTTGCAGGTTTCAAGTAGTGATAGAACTCATTTTGTGTCACATGGCTTCTCTGATCTGTCAAATCCCCTCAGACAGAAATCCAATGGGAAAAGTGTGATTTTACTTAAATCAATTCACTGCCTTGATAGAGGTGTTCACCTTCTGCCATGATACTGTTCTCCACATTCAGACCCAGCCACAATGTCAGTGAAGGTCACCAAGTATGTAGAAAGATGAAAACAGAACTTTCTTGGTTTCAATTCAGAACTTCCACATGAAGTACACTCCACTACAAATAGGTAACAATATAATGCAAATCGATTTTAGCCTTAACTAATGCCTAAGAAGAAAAATCTAGCTTTCCATAAAACCAAAAAGAAGTACATTTTTAATACCATTATACTCTGAACATTGTGGCCCAGCATTATTTAGAAATTATGTGGAATTATTTAAGCAATTCGGATCTCACTTATCATCTGTTGTGTTTAGAAGACTAATAAACAGTTTACTTCGAAGTTTCAGTTTTACAGTGTCTGAGAAAAAAATGCCATGGCAACCTATGTGTCATGGTTTAAATCCAACTGGCAGTTAAGCACCACACAGGCTCTTGCTTGCTTCCCCCAAGTGGGATGGGGAGAGAATCAGAAGAGTAAAAGTGAGAAAATTTGTGGGTTGAGATAATGACAGTTTAATGGGTAAAGCAAAAGCTGTGCACACAAGCAAAGCAAAACAAGAAATTTATTCGCTGCTCTCTGTGTTCAGAAACTGTTCACTCATCTCCAGGACAGCAGGGCTCCAAGTGTAACAGTGTTTTGGAAGACAAATGACATCCCTCTGAATCCCTTTGCTTCTTGTTCCCCCAGCTTTCTACGCTGAGCCTGACACCACATGATATGGGACATTTCTTGGGTCCGCTGGGCTCAGCTGTCCTGGCTGTGTCCCCTCCAACTCCTTGTACACTCCAAGCCTCCTTGCTGGTGAGGTAGGGAGAGGAGCAGAAAAGGCCTTGACTCCCTGTAAGTACTGCTCAGCAATAACTAAAACATCCCTGAATTGCAACACTGTTTTCAGCAGGAATCCAAACCACAGCCCCATACCAGCTACTGTGGAGAAAATTAACTCTATCCCAGCCAAAACAAGCAAACTAGAGATATGAAAGAAGCATATGGTAGCTTCAGAGTCTATGCACTAAAATTCATAAATCCTTCATTGCTCTTAAATAGCTAATTCGGTGTAATGGCAACCAAGAGAGCTATTCTCAGAGGTTGCAAAAAATCATAGTGATTATGTTTTGGTTCCTAATATCTTCAAATAATAAGTTATGGACACCAATATTTATTTAAGGGAGGTATGCATTATGTTATCCATTGTCTTTCATTGGAAAACATGTTAATGCTGTTCACAGTAATGAAGTGCAAATAATGATTATGGAAATCAGACAAGGTATTCAAAAGACAGATAGAAGTTCATACAACCAGAGAGATTTATGAGTATTTCCTGAATTTCTCTTGATGGTCATAACTCAAATAATCATAACTAGTCATCTCAGATACAGATTAAACTTTCATTTAGGCCTGTGTATTTATTGCCTCTTTCTTGCTGTCTTCTGTCACAGAAGATACTTTCAAATTTTATGCAAGGGATGCAGTTTAGCCCATTGAACGCTAAGCTCATGAGCTGATAAAATGTTTTCTGTTTTGGAGAGATGATGAAAAAGTAATTAAAAATATAAACAGGGATAGAAACACTTGTTAATGTATCTAAAGAGATACTTATTTCTTTCCTTATCTCCAGCCCATATCAATTTTTTTGAGCTTAACCAAAGTCAGAACACCACTGATGAAGGTAAGTACCTGATAAATGAGAATAGTTTCAAACAGGAAATAAACTCATAGCATATAAATACAAATTTTGATTTGTAGGCTCTTGTGCCATGATTTAGTACCATACAGCCTTTCACCCATTCCCCCTCCCACATTATAATTCCTCTTCCTCTGTGAGCTTTTGGAATGCTGCTTGTATTTGAAAAGTTCCATTGTCTGTGAAAACTCTGAACTCCAATACTAGAAGCAAAAAGCAAAATGCTGAAGCTTTTTCAAAGAAAGCTTCGTATGTTTAAAGCTGCTCGTGCCCTCTTCTAATACGTCTTAAAGCTTTAATTAAGAACACATAGCTAACACCAGCTTTATTATGAACACAGGAGATAAAGTTCTCATCATTAGTGTTAGACTCTGAAAAAGATCAAAAGTAAGCAGATACACTTCAAGTCTCTCTCTAAATCAGTGCATTAATCTGTTTTACTGGGTAAGACAAAGATCCTTACCACAGAAGTTTAGATTTTTTTTTACAAAACTATACACCTTGATTTTAGCAAGATTGTTTTCAGAAACAAGGCTTGTAAGTAGCAGAGGAAGTTCTGATTTGCCAGCTGAGTGTATTATTAGCTTTATTAATTGACATTATAATGTGTAATGTTTATGTAATTTATGTGCAGAGGTGTCTGTTCTGAGTATCCCAAGCCTAGTTTTACCATGATTCATGCTGTGCTTTGTGGAATTTCTCATCCAGTGTTTCTGTCTAAAGTATGTCTCAGTCTGACGTTTAATATATTTTAACACTTGTTTGTAGGTGATTAATTAATGTCTTTCTTCTGAGATGCTAGGCCAAGTATGTTTATATGCTAATGTATTCTTCATAGATATTGCTGATCTATGCCATACCTACGGCAAGGTATATTACAGTACTTATTTTAAATGAGTTTCTCAAGGATTAAAAAACTGAGTCTAAGGATTTTCTCAGTGATGTATCTTCTTTTAGGTGAAAGACTATTCCTAACTCATCTGAAACTGAATGCACATCAGTGTGCCATACCTAATACTTGAATAGGAATTGCTTCAGCTTGCCTGACCATTGGATGCTATTTGCAGAGTTACACATAGTTCCAATTCTGCATTAATGTTATGAAGAGATTAGAAATGTGATTTTTCATTTGAAAGGTAATCTAGTTATATATGTGAAAGCTTGACTGAACCTATTCTATAAAAGGTTTGCCAGTCTTTGAAATGTTAGTTTCAAGAACTTTCTTAGCCTTTGACAGACTATGAACGGTCTCTGAAGTCTCTAAAACCCGTAGAACTTGTGATGATGCACACAGCATCTTGGAATTCAATTTCCAAAATTTTGTTTTATTTTTAAGACATTTTGACTTCTTTTGAAACTTCCTTTGTTTCAATTACTGTATAAACATAATAAGCAACTCCCATCTACTCACATCTCTGTGAATAAAAAACACTCATGCTCTTTATTCTTTGTGTGCCCTTTGGTAGTTTCCCCCACTTAGCTATACTCATATCACCAGCTGTGATCGTAAGCATATTCAGTTCTTTGCTGCAACGCTCCTTCTGGCTTGTACTTAAATGATTTGAATATGAAATCCATCAAACTTCCTCTCAGAAGCTGCTCAGCACTGGTTAGATGAAGTTTCTTGTGCATAATGGGGCACTTAAAAAGTTAAGCTTAAATGCATTTTTTCATCAATAAACAGAAAACAAGAACCAACCTGATATATTTTCCTTATACCCTTAAACCTGCCTCCAAACCTATGAAAAACATTTCAATGACTATTTCTTATTGCTCAAACCATTTGTACTGTACTAAGAGCCATGGCATTTTACAGTTAGTTTATTCCCCCATTTGTGTGAGGCTACATGTTTGATCAGATAGAATGGTAAGTATATATATATATACCTGATATATATGCTTTAAACAGTTGAATGGTGGAACATTTAGCAAGAAGAGTTTTACAGTTCTATTTATGATCACTGTATGGACAAAAGGAACGAGATCTAGATGTAGCCCTTTTGCAAGAAATTACTTGTGTTCTGACTTTGAGGTTTTCTTTTCACATTACTACCCTTTTAGCAATGAGATCTTTCTTATCTGACTTGGAAGTTGGCCTTGGTGTGAGCACGAGTTTGAACTGACCACCAAAGATCTGTTTTAACCAAAATAATTGTGTGATTCTGTCAAATAAAATAATCACCTTTCCTGAAATACTGAGAACAATAGAGCGGTTTTCAGAATAGGGTAACTTTCTTTAAAGCTATTTCTTTAAACACATTCACCTTATAAAACAATGAAGTAAAAACCAATATTCATTGACAATTTTAATGGAAAACACATGCTGCTTTTCTTAATGTACAGGAATAATCTGAGAGAAACTGACCTGGAATGACAAAATCGCTTGGTATGAGGTCATGCAAATTATTTCCTAGCCATTTGAGAGATATGTGTGTATGAATATATATGCAAACATGTATATATGCACATACATGCATACATATACATGTACATATATCTCTCTTTCATAAAGTTAACTTTTTAAATACTTTTGTTTTTTGGAAACAATTGTTGACTTTAAGTATTATTCTGTTTTTTTCTAGAAGCCATTGTTAACTGAAAGACAAAGTTAACACAATGAGAATTTGGTGACCAGGAAATAAAAGTAAAACCAGTGTGGGCTGAGCCATTGTGCTTAGGGAAGTAAAATGATTCCCAAGGTTACTGCTCTTAATATTTTGTTTTATTATTCTCTGTGTAGAGAGTTCAAACTCTGTTGATTTGCTGCAAACAGTGTTTTTGCCATTTCAGCAGCTGCAAGCCTGGTTGTCAAATCATCAGCATATATTATTAAATATGGAGAAGTATTTACTAAACTTTCATAGGATATTTGCCTGATGTACCTTAGAAATCTCTTTGTTAATGAAAACTCCCTGTTCTGTTTTTCAAAGTTGTTCAAAGTATTTGAACAGAGGAAAGGGACAGAAGAGACATTTCCAGTTCCAAACATCTTGAAGTTAGCCAGACATAATAAATACTGCTGAACAGGTAAAAAGCCTTGAAATTAGCATAAGACATTATGATGTACCACTCCTCATATTGTTCAACACTTTCTTATCAAAAGAACAGTCATTTTGAGGATTGATCCAGTGCCAACCGAAGCCCATGGGAAAAATCCTGTTTTCTTTTCTGAGGAGTACAGACTTGTAAGCATTCAATTTTAATTCCAAGATATACTGAGTGGTTCTGGGTTTCTTCTCTATTCTTGCTGTAGATTAGCAAACTGTTTATATCTTTGTAGATGCAATCTGATGTTTCATAGGCTGGTATTATAAGACTTGCTATTCCTTCAAGTTTCACAACTCAAGTGTAATATTTAAACTTTTAATCTTTACTATTTGATGGTAGAGGTTTTATTGTGTTTTTTTGTTGTTGTTGTGGGGTTTTTGTTGTTGTTGGCGGTGTTTGGGTTTTTTTCTGTTGCATAAAAAGATTGTGTTTCTTAAAGCTAAAAAAAAAAAAAAAAGAAAAAATATCATATTCCAGACATTGTCTCTCAGGCATAGATTGACAACTTTTTATTATCACACAAATACTAACCTTGGCTTCTGCAAAACCTTATTTCAAAGAATGTTCATGATGAGTGCAAAATCAGGGCTTGATTTTAATTATAGGCTTTTTGATGGTGGTTACTTTAGCTTATGGAAAACCACTTTTGACTTCAAGTTTCTCTCCTTGTCTCTTATTATAGTTACATGAAAAAGAGTTATTTCCTATACATAGGTACAGATTTGTTCAAGATATAAATTTTTAATGTATGTGAGTTAACACGTAGACTTCCATAATTTATGCGATATGGTGCTGAAACTCCTTAAGAATCCCATTTTTACCCCTAAATAAAGGTAATTTAGATAATTAAAGTGCAGAGTGACATAGAATAGATTGCACATGTGGAATTCTCAGACAAGTTCCTTATTTAACCAGCACCTTTCAGTCCATCATTGTGAAGCCAGTTTTCTCTTATTTTTCTACCTCATTCAGATAGAGTTATCCTGTGCTGTTATCTGGCAATATATGAACAATAGTACTTTAAGGAATTAATTGAAGACAGAGCTCATTGAAGTGTGAGGAATACTGGTGTTTTAATGCTGAATGTTGAAGAAAACCACCAACTGATTTTTTGCTTAATGTTTTTTTGGAGGAGAGGAAGAAGCAAACTGATTTCTTGACATTTCTCCAGGATAAGCATGAGAAGATCTAGTGGGAAAAGGTTTTTGTCGTTCAGCACATTAAATCTAGCCTGTTAGTGCATATGCACATGGGAATCAGGTTGTCTGCATGGTCTCCAAACAAGCACATTTGTAGAACCTTATTACAGCCAAACCATAGAGAGATAGCACTGTAAAGAGCCAGACAATCTTGCTAAATGCCTGAGTGACAGACAAGGCTGACATCACCTCCTGACACATGCTTTGACTTCTCTTTGCAACAAGGGAATTTTTAAGGTGCAGAATGTGGCATTTGCTATAAATCGCAGAGAGAGAAGGTCAGAAGTGTGTGATTGTGCATTTACTAAAAATCCAAAAGCTTTAGAAAGTTTACAGAAATATGAAACTTTAAGAGTTTTACTGACTGCAGTAATCAAGATACCCTCTAAGTCAGTCTTGCAGAACTGTCATAAAAGTTAGAAGCTGAAGCATAAATTTTGCCCACCTATGCTGTATTATGGTAGTTGATAGGTTTTGAAGGAGAAAATCCCTGATGATATTTTATTTAGCTCTTAAAAGGAAATCAATTATTCAGTTCGGTTGTGAGCTTAAAGTATTTTACAATGCCCTTCTATGCATCTATGAAGAAAGAGAAGAGGAAGAATTCACACTGGTTTAGTTGGGTATTTATCTTGTCTTTACATGTGACCAGTGGAAGTAATTTTCTTCAGAATCAAGGTTTGGACCAAGAAGGTCAGTTGGGACTCTATAAAACCACATCTTGAATTGTAAAATTTTAGCAAATGCTCTCCATGGATGGAGAACATGATTACTGGGGAGTAATTTTACAGTTTTTTTTTTTCTTCAAACGTCTCACTATAGGAGCATTTGCCGCCTTCTTTCTGAGCCACAAGGGTAGAACACATAGTTCTTAGCCTAAATCCTCTAGTTGCAGTCTTCTCTTTTAAAACTGCGCTTACATGACAATCCCAGTTGAATTTGCCATGAGTAGGAAAATTTCCTTAGGGAGCTTTTGTTAATTCAAGTGACTCAGAACAGCTCATTCAAAACAATTGTACTGTTTGTTCACCCAGAAGAACATACAAAGTCCTGCTCCTCTGAGACTTACGTTAACTTTCCTGGTTTTCTCAAAGTTTAGGAAGCTTTTGTTTGACCCAGATACCTTGAGTTCAGAGCCAGAAGACATAGTAGGATTTCTCTCTATCCATAAAGTTTACTGGAAAAAGGCCGTACTTCCCACTCTTCCCAGTTTTGGATTTTTCTGTCTAAAAGTCTGCTATTCCTACACAATGTACCACAATCAGTTTCTGCCAGTTTTGTCAGAAATGGGATAATATAATTTAGGAAAATAAATAATGGTTGAAAAATAACTGGTGGATTTTAATTTCTTATCAGGATATTTGCTAGCAACCTGAATCTAGAATTGGGAGTTTAAGCATATGATAGAACACTGAAAAAAGTCTTAGGTACAGGATTTAATCTACTATGATTACTGCAACAATGTTTATTTTAGGGAAGAGAATGCAGAGGCACATGTCAGATATTTTTCAAATATTTTAATTAAAAACTGGTAAAATATATCTAGGCATTTTTATTGCACCTTTCTCTAATGTAAGGGCTAAAGTTCAAAAATAATATTCTATTTTTCCAGGGTTCACTGAATTTAAAACTGATTTGCCATATTCACTGAGGAAAATTAACAACTGTTTTCTCATGTAGAATTGATTTAAGCTTCTAAGTGGATTTCTAGATTTGCTGCTTGTTGTATTGCCTTCTACTTGCATCTTTTCTATTTTGTTTTCTTTCAGAAAGCCAGCTAAGCATTGCACATGATATCAAGCTGTTGGCAGGATTTTTACCTACCAACTTTCCCTTTTGTCTGTCTTTAACACCCAAATCAAGAGCTACATATAGACAAGGAAATGGGATTTCAAGGACATATCTAAAATGACTTTACTGAAAACAGTATTTCCTATTTCAAGTAGTGAATTTGTTTGACTTGATAAAAGGTAGAATTGGTGACAAGATGACTTAATACAACTCTTGCTAACAAGTTGCAGACATTATTAGTGTGTCAAAACAGCATTGCTAGAGGCGTTCTGCGTCAGGCTGGACTGATAACTACAATATAAAGAAACAGCTTTTTAAAGGCTATTTTATTCTTGAATGTTACTGATTAAAGGAAGCTTGAGTTAGTGTTTTTTGGTTTGTTTTTTTTTTTCTCTCCAGATATTTTAATTCATGTACACTTTTATTTTTGCTCACAGATAGAAAGAAAAATATTTAAAAATTAAAACCTAGAAGTCTTCATCTCCACTAGATGTGAAATGGAATTTTAGATATTTTTCTTCTACTGTTAGGCTTCTACCTCTCTTTTGTGATCTGCAGCTGAGGTATACTTTTCAATATTACAGTAATTTTTACATGTTTACCCTGTGTCTTTGGCCACCTTCTTTAGGAGATCTGTAATGGAACAAAAAGCCTCGAATCTATATGGGAATAATTATTTTTGTCATTTCAATAGCTATAGAGTGGCATTTAGTGAATTAAAAAATATGTTTTTCATAGATTATGTGGGACTTGAGTCTTATTCTCTTTATTTTAGAAACCTGTTTCACTTAACTACAAATGCTATGTAAAACCTTCAATTTTGATCTGAAATATAAATGCAAATTGAATTTTAAACTGTACTTTATCTTTTCTCAGTTAATGTCAAATAATTCCTTCTGTAAGCAAATAACTTCAATCTGACTAAAACTTTTACCTGTACTTTGAATCAAGTGTTCACAGAGATTACATTCTGGAAAAGTTGCTGTTTAGTTTGTGTGTTTTCATTAGGTTTTCAACTTATAGTAGCATTATACATCAGAAGTGTGATGTTGAATTTTACACATCAAAAGTGCCATGTTATTTTTTTTTAGGCAAACAAGAAGGAGACATTTGCGTAAAATGAAATTTAAATTTTCTGTCTGCCAGAGAAGCTTGAAGCCCTGAGATTCTGAAGAGGACTTGTTCTTTGACTTCTTCTATTCCCCAGAATGGCATAGGCAGGTTAACAGTCAATTGCAGGAGTGTGTCTTTGTGCTTATGTAGACATCTGTTATTCATGGTGATACAGCCCATGCTCCTGCTGAGCTGGAACAGTAGGCAATACAGGTCCACTGTTGTTCTACATATATTAGGCTGTTTGAAGTGTTGCTTCAACATGCTAGAGCTGCTTGCTGAAACTGAGTGTAATTGCTTTTGACCAGTGCTGAGTATGCATACTTTATGATTCAGATGCCTAAGCATAGATAACTGTTGCTGTTTCAGATGCATGAGTGTAACCTTGATATCCATAGTAGCCATGGCAGACACAGTGTAGGTGAGCCATACTATTCTAGAGCAATGACTATTCTAGAGAACAGACAGATTATTTAGGCATCTAAGGTGCCATTAGATGCTTACCTTAGTAATCTGAATTATTTCCCAAAACTCACTCAGAACTAACTCAGGGGTCTGCATTAGACAGGTCTATAAAGTATAACACTTTACCAGTCTCCTCAGTGAAGAGAAATGTAAAAATTACTTAATATTGATGTAGGGCAATGGTTGGTAATCCATGTATGAGGAAAGTCTGTGAAGAATTTAAGTTAGAGAAGAAATGTTGCAGATAACACATGACAACTTTGACGTTGGTGTGCCTCATTTCCAAGTGGGTAAGGCCTTATAAGTTGTAGAGACATCAGCAATAGCAGTTTATATGGTACCAGAGATTGCGTCAGTAGTCAGAAGATTTAGAGATAACTGTTGATATTGTCAAAGAGTTTAATCATTTTCCTTTTCCATTCTCATTAGTATTTATATATATATGTAAAATACCCCGTTTCAATATAGTACTACACATTTAGTGTAAAGAAAGAAATTAAATGGGCTCTTCACATGTACTCTTGACTTATCCATTCAAGCATTTTAACCAGCAGACTCCTAATCCCCTGACAGCACATGGAGGGATACTGGTAGAACACCAAAAGGATGGTGGGAGGATGTGATGGTAGGGCAAGATCTGAACTCAGACGAATGAAACCTGTCAGCCAGCTCCTCAAAGGCTGCCACAGTTCTTATCCCTGCTTGGTTGAGCTGGCTTGATACACAGACTTATTGTATTATTCAGCTGGTTTGATTTTCCTTTTTATGACAACCTTACCCTGGAGACCATCCATCTCTTTGCAGTGTTGGAGTATGACTAGCTGAATGATATTTCAATATAATTTATAATCCTATACTGTAAACAGAAGTGATGGTTGCTTCTAACCACTGTGAAGAATTCTAATGCGTGAATTTGGACTCTTATTTTCTTGGAGGGTTGGAAATACTCTGGAATTGGGAGATTTTTCATAGCTTTGGTTAATAAGTCTTACAGGAGAAAAGCTATGAAAAACCCTGAAAAAGACAGGATTTTTTTCCAAATGTGTCCAGGCAGTTAATGATGCATGTGAACAGCTATAGCTGCAACAAATTATTTGCCAAAAATTTAAATAGTAGTTATTATTACTAGCTTTCTGGATAATGTAGCGGAATGAAGGGCTTGGCTGTAAAGAGCTGGGCTCAAGTAATAAGGCATTAATGGCATGAAATGAGGTCATTCAGGTGCCAGTTAATATAGCATTATTTCATACTTGTTTGAATACTTTTTTTTCTTAACAATGAAGCACTGTAATATCTGTGCATGAGCTTGATGAGGATTTATTTTCACATCACATGTAACACCTGGTTCTGTTTACTCATTTTGTGTTCTAGCTCCTTGGTATATTACTGCTTCTCAAGTTACCATCAAAGAGCTGGCTTCAGAACTCACTTTCATGTAGGTTATATTGTATCTTTCTGTCATCTAAAACAGATGACTTGCTTATGGGATTGACAATTACATATTATGGTCACTTGGATACATAAACCCACAGTTATTTGGTACACACACATATATACTAACTGGAATTAAACGTGTTCTTTATGAGATATTTTTCACAGTTTTGCTTTGAGAGAGCATGTCCAAATATGCCTTAATTTCCCACTACTTAAAGCTTTACCATATTGTAGTAAAAAAAATAATGATTCATCCTGGACTCAGTCAAGCTTTTCTTAAATTTGGTTTGTACCATAAATGCTATGTTCTTTCAATGGCTAAAGATATCTTGGAAAAGTAAAGTTTTGTATTTTCCACCAAACTTTAGATTTTTTCCTCTTAAAAATTCCAGAAATGCTCTAAATAAACTTTTTAATTTCTTAGTGCCTTCTGGAAAAATTATTTTCTCTGGAGTGTCCTCAGTAAATATTCACATCATAAGTTCTTTGAGTCTGTAAACCCAGGGAGTCCCAGGTCACTGAGCACAAGGCAGTACAGATCGGTTTAACTGAGACCAGAATTGGCTCCACTTGACATGAAGTGACTGATCTCAAGAACATACCAATACATATATAACTGCCATGCAATAAATATTTAATGTCATGGAGACTGGAAAAGACGGTAGCACTATCCACTTCTAATTAGAAGAAACTAACAATATTATATTACTGATACATTTACCTGACACCTTTCTAGATCATGAAAAATAAGAAAAATAGAAGCCTCTTTCACTCATATTTCTGTTCAATTTAGAGCTTACCAGGCTGCATCTGGGTAAGGAGTAGAGTAGGAGTGTTGTGTGAGAGAAGGGGATGCTGTAAAGATTAACTTAGAATAATGTAACAGAATGAATTAATTGGTGTGGAGTGTCAAGCAATGGAAGACAGCATCATTCATCTGTTGTGATGTAGTTTGCTGCTTAAGAGACTTCTTTAGAAATGACAGTGTCAAGATCTATTGAATTGATCCACTTCCCTTTTTTCTTCCCCTCTGCACCTAAAGCATATCCCTAGTAAAGAATAGCAGCAGAGCAACAGTCCAAAGAATACCTTGAAAAAATCAGACTATGGCTTTAAAGAAAAGCAGAGGCCTAAGGGAAATATTACAGAACTAACTGGGAGAAACAAATGCAATGTATCTTCGGAACAGGGTGTTTGTCTTAAGGAAATGCGGTGTGAAGGAACTGAACATTGATCAAGATGCACAATATATGTGGATTTCTTCTATTTTTTTTTTTTTTTTTCAAAGAAAGGTTGTCTTATGTAACATAAGCGTCATAGCACACAAATGTGCTCACTCTAGGTTGGGACAGATTGCCCAGAAGGGCTTCATTAGGAAAGACAAGATGCTACCATAACACTTGTTTCAGCAACTGTCAGCACTATCTTCCGTTCTTCTGTCCAAAAGAACACTTCATTTCAGAGCAGGATGTGCATCAGCTTAAAAACACAGCTATCATCAGATGCTGTAAGTCACCTCCCCCAGAATGCACCCGCTAGTTTTCACCGCTGCAAGTGAGCACCATCTTATTTTTGCTGTTAAGTCTGGGTCAGACACATCAAAATGGCGATCTTAAACTTTAATTCAGTTGATTCATCCTTTTTAACCAGATAGCATAAATAATAGATGCCAGATTTAGTGTTTATATAATGTTAATCATCACATAATTAAAAATAAATTTTATTGTGATTAAGTGGAGTTTTGTTTTACGATCATTGGTTGTTTAACATTTTTGAAATATACCATATAAAATTCTTTAATGAAGCAGCCTGTTCTTCAATGCTTTATTTTTCTTTTTAATAACATAGTTACATGTGTAAAGTACAAAGAATGGCAATGTACAAAGGCTGTAACTGAAATAGAAGTGTACAATATAGCTCAATAGTAATCCTATTAAGCAGTTCTATTTGTTGATGCAATACAAGGCAAGTCAGGAATACATCTCTTTTGTACACATGTCAAATGGCTCTATAATGATTCAAATGCTGACAGTTGGCATTGTTCTCTGGTAAACAAAGCAACTATTTCAGTGTTTGATTCATTTTTTATTGTGACTGTGTAAAATGACATACTGCATCAAACATTTACAAAAAATAACAGGGGAAAACTTTTTTCCAGTTCTCTGTTCAAATGGGCTAACAACTGCTGCACATTCACATTTAAGACAAGCTAATAAGCAAACAACATTAAAAGAACTAGAATATCCCCTCTTGCCAGGATTTGATATTTTTTGCTGACTAGAAGTGAGAGGTGCATGTATTTTTCTTGTTCTGCTGCTTGATCTGCTTTTATTAACTTAAGCAACCTGTAAAGCAATGTATTTCTTTGAAGACCTTATTTTAAGCTTTTTGCCATTGGGCTGTTCTCATACATTACAGCACTCCTATGTCACTTAGTTCATGCTGTAATTGAGGAAGTATTAGTGAAGTTCTTAAAAGTTTGTTTCTCTGATTTTAAAAGAGTAAAATGTTAGTAACAGAGATTCCTGGAGAAAAGAAGGTCATTGAATGTTACAAGGTGATATTTCAAGGTCAGTCAGAGTATATTATACTCTGATGCTAGTCAGGCTCTGAAGTTAACTCACGGAGGTAAAGTTGACAGATCTCTTGATTATTTGACATTTATACATATTAATATGGCAAAGCTCAGCTAGTAGCAACTGGCGTATGTTCAGGCATTTGTCTGAAGTGAGTGTAAATATTCTTTACAGTTTTTTCACAAGCATTTGCTTAGTTTTATGCTGGTTTGTTTTTGGTTTTGGTTTTTTTTTTTTTTTTTTTTTTGGGGTTTCAGTCAGTCCCAAACACCTGTAGAGTTCAGCAAAATCAGTTTCAGACTTAAAGCAATGAATTGGCAAACAGAAAAATATCAACAAGACTGACAATTCCCTAAAAAAGGTGGTTTGGATTCTATGTTTTAATCTGCCTTAGACAAACTTCTGAATCGACAAGAAAATGCAACCAGTATTTCCTCCACCAGTAGTTTGAGAATTCAGACTTTCTTTTTTGTTTTTCTTTTCAAATAGATCCCTGAAACAACGTCTCATTTCAGGTTACAAATCAAAATAGAGTTTCTGAAGTTCTATAGCTGATAAGGAAAAAGTGGGAAGCTTTAGTTTGAAATGTATATTTTTTCCTTAGTTTTTATCGCCTGGTTCAGTAGCTGAATAAAAACTAAATTATTCAAACAACACTAATAATATTCTCCTTCAGGACAAAGACTAAGCCATACTGTTCACTGAAGAGGTACTAATTGTTGTACTGATCTGGAATGGAAGTAAACCTGTCAGCACAGAAGCAAAAAATAAGTGTATATTATATGTTACTAGATAAAATAATATGCTAAAAGGACTCACCTCCCTGGGTAATTAGTCTGATAAAGAAGGAAATCTGTACTAAAAAAAAAAAAAAAAAAAGTATTTTTATTGCTTATCTACCAGCACTTGGCAAATTGAAAGCTTGTGTATTTAGACTTTTGATAAAAATCCCTGTATCATAAAGCATCTTTTCTGAGGAAAATTGTTTCCACCTTGTCTAGAAGGGCTAAGTCCATTCCTGCATGAGCATTCTATACCTGTGCATGAGCAGAAGCTGCTGTAGCCTGGAGTGGCATTATAGTATGTGTGCAGAATATAGTAAATTAATCCAAATTTATGTCAGATTTTGGGAGCCTTTTTCTATGTCCTTTTAATGATATGATATGCTAGCTTTATCTCTGAAACATATCCGAAACAAATCTTTTTGTATGGATGGAATACTGTGATGTAAAAGGCTGTTCTTGTATAGTTTGTTGTAAGGGGAGCATTGAACATGTCAGCTATATTTAAGACAAGGACAGGAGTGTAGTTACAAGACCGTCTATTCCAGGAAAGAGAGAGAGCGGCAGATACTCTTAGAAATATGGCAGTTAACTGGGCCTCTGTACTGGTGGTAGTCTAAAGTATGGCTATGAAATACAGATATGTGGATTGTGGGAAGTGTGGTCAAACATACCAGTTCCTAACCCCTTTCCCTGAGAAAACTGTGAAAACCATTTTGTGTTCATAATTCCTGCTAGCATCCTTCAGTGTTACAGTGTAAGGGAATGCTGCAGATAAGCTGGTATTCTAAACTGTGAAAGAGGAGTGACTGCTGCTCTTGACAGCAGCAAGATACTGGTGATCTCCACACACAAACACTTCTATCTCTTGCTATCACAAAAAGCACTGCCTTAGAAACAGACATGTAGTATCTTGCTGGTCCTGCGGCTACTCAACCACTATCGGAACCTACAGCCTGAGAATGCAAGAGTGGGCCAAGGAAGAGAAAGCTAGTGGAAAGTGGAGTGTTATAGGATGAGAATGGAGTAGTAGTAAAGCATGGGATTAGCTTCTTAATTTGAGAAAGAAGAGAGGTATCATACAATAGCATAGACATAAGGCATTAATTAAAAGAGCAATCTTGCTAAAAATAGACCAGTACACCCACTTCCTCTTTTATGTACTTGGTTTAGTTTTTATCTGTATTGCTGTATTAAGTGAGGTAAATACCAAAAGCCATGTTGTTGAGGCAATACAGATTTAAGGAGAAAAAAAAAAAGCCAAACCAGCAAAGTATGCTTACCTAATGCTGTGGTTCCACCTTTGATTGCCATGTAGAAAATGCTCACTTACGGGTTTCAGTTTCCCTCACCAACGAACATTTCCTTTCTTAATGTGTAAGCATGCAGCCTTTCCATTTTAATTTTCTCCTACAGAACTCTGTGTAATACAACACCAAGCAGCTTTTCACAGTTGAAAAACCTTAGAAAATTCATACAGCTACACTCAGCATAGGGCACTACCATGAACAGTAGCTGAGGATCCAAGAAAGGCAGCAAAGGGAGTGCATTCTGTAAACCTATGCTCTTGCAGACCTTTGCTGTTTACAGATCTGAAGACAGACATAAGTAATCTAGGACATCACAGCTCAAGATAAAGTTGGACTGATAAGCAGCCAACAGGTTTTCCTTCTTCCTTACCCCAGCATAAAATTGTCTCTGCCCCCTGAGACCACCAGTTAGATCTGTCTTCTTTTTCTCTCCTCACATTCTATATCCTTGGGGCAGGGATCATCCCTTTCTCTAAACCTCTTCTCCTCTTCCCTTCCCTGCCCTCCCCAAAAAAATGAGAATGCTGTCAGATATAGGAAAAAGAAGAAAAAAAAGTAAGAAGAAAGAATGCAGTAGCAAATACTCCCTTTTCAAATAGAATCATTACCATAGCACAGTTATCCTTCAGCTACTAGCAGCTGCAAACGGAACAGGGAGATGTTAGTGTTCACTTCTACTGATCTCATTATGCGAACCACTAAGAGGAGCAAGGGAATACATTTGGAGAGCTTTCATGTGGTTAAAGTGACAGTGGAAATTCATTCTTTGATATCCCCTTGTTCAGTGTGTCTGCTGCACTTTGTGCCTATCCCTCAAAAGGCAAGACTGTAAAAATATTAGAGGATTGTTGAAAGGGATTGGAGAAATGAAAAAAAAAGAAAAGGCTCTTAATTAAAAGGACAGAAATATACTTGGAAAGTGTTTCTCAATGTTTTTAAGTTCAAAACCAGACCACCTATCCAAATCTCCTCCTTAAAAGTCAGATTCAGTTTTCATGCAGAGAGCTTGATACCAGGTTTCTACTTACCTAGGCAAATACTTATAACTTTGATTTCTGTATTAACAGTGATTGATACATATGTTTGTGACCTGATGATCTTGGCGGGGAAAAGTCTGCATCCCTAGTTGTTCAATTGCTAATGAAAGCTCTGAGACAAAAAGAGATTTGTCCACACATACTCCTGAAATGAAAGGGACAGTACTGACTCACTCCTCTGTTGGCAGAACCAGAATGTTACACAAGAACTGTAGAAAATTTAGGATAGAAAGCAAGGATGACACTAGCCAAGCTCTTTTTGAGTAGATATGGCAGATAAAGCCATTGTAAGGCTTGTAAAATCCTGACAGAATCTATATGGAGTCCAGCTAAACAGGTGTCAACACCCTGCCCCCCAGAGGCTGTGAATAATTTTTTCTTTTGGAGCATGACACTGTATATACCATTGCATATAAAGATGAAATGTGGCCCTTTACATTTCAGGCTGCTAGAGAAACATATTTCCTTTTGGTTTTTCTTTCTGTGGTAGAAACTGTAGTTTTTTAAGTCCCTGTACAGCTGAATCTTGCTCTCCAGAGATTTCATCTGCATAGTCCTCACTTCCATAGTGTTTCCAACCTAGGGGGATCTCTTTTAATCTGACAGTAGAAAGAGATATGTGCATGGCCACTTTGATGGAAACTCCAAGTTATCATCATAAATAGCTATGTGGTTCCCTTAAGAATTTAATTAGTCATTTCATTTGAATTATTCACTTGGAAAAAGACAGTACTCTGGGTAGCTTTTAATCTAATTAGGCTATTAGCTACTAGTAAAGATGAACATCTCCAGATAGAAAGTGAACATTATATTTTAGTCAATGGCAGTACTAATCTTCAAGATACTGCACATGGTTTCATAGTGCTTTTCAAACCCATTAAAAGAGAGTAATCCTAAAAAACCAAACTGAAACACCTGACACAAATCACATGCCATTAGGTTAAGCTATGCTTTGGTGAAATTAGCCATAAGTTATAAAACTAAGTGAAAAACTTTACAAAGGGAGGGACTGGCCTGTAAAGATAAGGATTACATATATATATATATACATATATAGAGAGAGAGAGAGAAAGAGAGGGAATATAAATAAAAAATATATTTGTTTATACACTGCCTGAAAAAGAAGTCCTTTAAATGAAGCATAGTTGCCAGCTATCACATCTCAAGAATAAGAACACCTGCTTGAAAATTTTGTAATGAATAGAATAATGAGACTATATTTTAATTTTGCTAAATTACTGGGAATAGATGTAAAGATTCATTTCACCGAAGAAAAGCATTTAAGCAGGACTTTATATTACTGTTATGCGTCAGTGATAGTAACACTGGGACTTCAGTCTGCATTACTACAATGATTAATTAAAGGCCTTGTTCAGGATGAGTGAACATCATTATTGTTTTTAAATAGGAAAGGCAGATAACCATTACTGATTACTCCTTAATTCCCAGTCTCACTTGTTAAAGACTAAAGAATACTGAAGTAGGCTGTATAGTTTTCATGAAGCTATAAATGGAGCCAAGAATAATATGATTAATATGCAACACATACAAAGGTAAATGTGAGAGTTGGATTAGTTTAAAAATTAAAGTTACAAAAATGCTGCACTGTTCTATGTGCAAATAATACTGACATTTTTATGAATAACATAAAAAAAATTAGGCTATAACTTTCATTTAAGCTGCTTTTTTGTAACTTTACAAAAATATTTAGAATGCATTCCCAGATGCAGCATTATCTAAAGCATGTAAACAGATGTTAACTGCATTGCCTTAAGAAAACATACACACAAATTCTGTAACTTGGATAGTTTAAAAGGACCAGCATGAATACTAAAATGCAAATGTATCTGTTAATCAACCAACCATTAGAAATAACACATATTGTTAAAAATAAAAATTAATGAGAAATTCTATTGTTGACTTGGTTGAAATCAGGAATGACAGTCATCACAAATTTACCCTACGGCTTCCAGGAGGTACAATAATTTCTAGGATGGATTTCTAGAGAGATATGCAAGCAGAGCTCCAGTATTTTTTTTTTATATTTGTCTGTTAGAGGCCACTTTGCATGTCTGAGTGGTTAGCTTTGGTTTCCAGCTAGGAGAACAGAAAGATTTCTTATCTCAGCCAGCTGTATAAGCAGGTGCAAATTGTGCTAACCTTACAATACAGCAAAAAACATCTGTTAAACATAAAATCTCATGATGCCAAGAATGGAACTGGAAACTAGGAAGTATTTGTATAAGCACCCATGCAATTGTAGTGATTAGAAATCAATGTTATGGAATAGGATTCAAGTCAGTCAAGACAAAGCTGATAGATTTAAACATTAGAGAAACCAGAAAGCTAGGAAAATTACATTCTTTGCCATGACAGGTTTCATGCAAGGCTGTAGGGTCTTGCTCGGAATCTGTAGTCTCAACTGATTTACTGAAGGTATTTATCCCATTCTCTTTCAGGGAATGAATGACGAATGTGGAGAAGTAATAGTCTGAACTTAATCAGAGCATCAGATAACTTATATATGGTCACTAAGAATGAATAATTGTAATCTTCAGTTCTTCTCTGGTAGTTCATTGATAGCAGGCCTTAGAACAACGATCTCATTGTTCAGGGTCTCAGCCTTGTAAATATTCTGATCCAGTAAGAGAATCAAGCATATGACAAGTGTGCTTCCTGCTTTATCCGTGCATGGATGTTGCATCATGTTCTTCCCCTACAAAATCATTATTTCTTTCTGGCACAGAAACTGTGAACAAGCCAGGGAGGGGTGGTATAGCTGTGTGTAACAGCTACAGAGGAAATAGCCTCCAACCGAGGTTGGAGTGAAAGAAATGACAGTAAAAGAAACACTTTGCTTGGCTTCAGCCATTTTTGCATTATGAAAAGGAATGGAAGGAATATATGTCCTTGTAGCATAACAAGAGGAAAGAGCACAGCTCTGCTCTTCACACTGTCCGCTATGGACAGCCTTCCAGACAAATAACAAAAGCAGGGAGGTCAGAGTTATTTCTGCTTATTATAGCATTAGTTTAGAGACATCTGTAGGTCAGAAAAACGCCTTCTGAATGAATAAATTTAAAGCATACATGGCCTGAAAGAACAAAATCTTTATTATGGGAAATGCATATAGCAAAACCAAAACATCTTAAATAATCTCTTAAACAAAGAAGTGTTTTAAGAAGACTTTTTGGGCACATGTTACAAAGAACAGAAAATAACCTTTGTGGTTCTCACTGGACCATTATATCCTGTTATCTAACCTTCAGAGAAAAAAAGTTCAGCTGGGGTGAAGCTACTTGCATAACACTCTCAGTGACTAAGAATTCAAATTCAAAAGGAAATGCAAGCAAACAAAAACTCCCCAGAAGACATAAGTTCAAAAATAAGTAGAAAATAGGCAAGTAATAGAGATAATGTGTTCTCTCCTAAACAAAAGATATCAGGAAACATGCAATGAAGAAAAATTGAGGATTCTGGTAATAAAATGATTCTTCTAATACATCAAAACGAATCATTAAAATGTTTGTAAATCAGAACAACCAATAATTGGTACAAGATACAATTTTCCAAAACCCCTTAGCATTCAAGATCCCACTTGGGTACTGGAAACTTCTACAAATGTAGTTGCAAATGAAACCATGAGGTTGCCATTTTGGCATACGGTCTTCTTCCTTCAAATGGAAAAGACTTGCTTTCTTCAGCAACACTGAACAGCTCCCAGAAAACCCTGGCATCCATGATCTATGGAGAATATTGAATCTGGAGAAAAATAGAGAAATGTATCACTATAGAAGCATGAAATATCTGAAGTATGTGCTGTGAATTCTTTTGTGCTCATGAAGGACATTAATTATAAGTTTTATACAATAGCTAGAGGGTCATCTCAGAAAATAAGCTACTCTTCTGTTGGCTACAAGTTTGGCAGGTAGATACAACCACCATTTAGTTCTATGATAACAGAACTGGAATGAAAATTGATATTGAGAGCAGTTTTAGGTGAAAGATAGAGGCCTATTTTCTGGGTGTTTTTTATGATGGTGTGCCTTACTACAGACCTGTGAGATAAAAATGGGTCTTGAACCTTCTCCAAGTTTTGAGAGAAGCTCAATATTTTATCGGTTTTGTGTATAGTCTGTGGGCTTTCTGAGAAGAGTTGGGTATTACATTTGTCTTGTGTCTGATGTGACTCAAAAAATAACCCTGATATTTAAATGCTTAATAGCAATGTGTTTTTCTGACTTGTCTCCTAATTTAGAAGATCCACATTTAGATTTCACAGCTGCTCTCTCAAGACTTCCTTGCAATGAGCAGGTTCCTAATTCTTTATTATACATAATTTTTTGAATCTTTATGAAAATCTATCAATGGCTTTTTATTAGAAAAACTGTGCAGTTGCGTGTAAGTAGACTATTCCATGAAGTCACTGAGAGCCATTATGTTTATTTTTCCATGCATAGAATCAGGTTCTCTTTTTTTGTTTATTTTCCCAGGTGTTTTGTAATATATGACTTGAGCCTGTTTTCTGTTATGATACTGTTGCTCTCTCCAAGGTGAATTTTCATTGCCATCATAGTAGAAATCTTTAAAATTTGGAGATATTATACATGCTCTATCTTATCTCCTGACACATTGTTTTTGCATACCACAAGTATATTATTTTTAACCAGCGAAGAAATTGCAGACTTTAAGCCTGAAGGGGTATGTCCACTCTTTACGTGTGCAAAACTGCTGTTTTAGGTAGCTTACTTGAATTGGCAAGAAAGTTAGGTCTATATCATTGTCATAGTTAGAATTGTCATACTAGCTAGATGTATTTTCTGAACACTTAAATATACTGTTGTGTAACACACAGGATTGTGTTAAACCGGATAACTAGGAATGAGAATTCTGTGCCTTTGAAGAAATCATGAGAATAGCAAGGTAATTCTTGCTAACTCTAGATTTCTCACAGCAGTTTTCTTTTGAATATCTTGGCATGACAAAAAATTCTCTCTTCGTTATTTTTATTTTTTTTATTTTTGTTTTTATTTAGCATCATGGGTTTATGAATTAAATCATCTTTGATTTAAAAAAAAGGGTTTTTTTACGTGAGATGGAAAGTGCACATCAATCAGTTATATAAGAAAAAGTAAAATACAATGGATCAAATAGCTGAAAAATGTAAACTCAAAGACAGTCATATCAATTACATCAGTAAATTATATATTTTAGATTTTCCTATTTTTATAACATACATAACCTTTATCGTCCACGTGTATACTTTATATATATATGTAACTCCTGTGATGTCCTCACTCTTCCCAATTCTTCCTGCTCTTACACAAGAAGAGTCTTCTTGATTTCACTGGAAAAACAACTGAAATGTTTAATGCCTTTATATCAAAATTAGTTAATCTCTCTAGCAATATGAAAGTGGTTAGTACTTATTATTGTCAATTTCAAAGTGAAATACCATATAAAATAAAAAGTGAAGTAACCATCACTATTATGCAAGCATTTCTTAACTATTTCCTCAAACAGCATTTTTCAGTGTTTCTGTACAGTGCTTTTGCATTAAATATTTATTTTTGGGGTAGGTGCTGCGTTTCTGGATGACCAGTGTGGTGGTTTTTTCCTTTATTGTTTTCTCTCTCTGTATTCCATCTAGAAGTTCTGTTAAAAGTCGACAAAACCACTCTCTATATTTGAGCATTTAGATACAAAACTAAAACATCCATTGTTTTTCCACCTGTAGTTATGCTCGCTCTGGTAAGCTAAATTAGAGCTGTAGAAAAATAAGTTCACTAAATGTCATTTCCACCATAATGCACTGTTAACAACTTATTATTCTATATTTTCATTAATCTAAAATTTAGAAGAGATAGGATTAAATTGTTTCAGAACAGCTGACTGGAATTATTTCAGATCTGTATTCAGGATGACAAAATGAGGTATTTCACTAACTTCAGGCTGTACAGTTGCGCTTTTTAACAGCGAGGAAGGTTTATGTGATACTGCTACCATCTTGAGGCAAGTTAGCGCATAACAGTTTAATTTCTGTTTAAACAAGAGGTCAGATTGCAAATGAGCCTGATTATCATTCATTTCACCTTGTTCAGCCGTCATACCATGTTATAGTTAATAATTTTGTATTCTATCTACGATTGATCCTACAAATAATTGCACAAGAGTAGCAGTTTTTTAAATACAGTTGTATAACCTTAAGAGTGAAAAAGATTCATCTTTTACAAGTGCAGACTGAATGCAGATGGGACAGCAATGAAAATCTGTAGCCCATATTCATGTTTTGACATAAAATATCATACTGTTTATAAAATTTACCTTGTTAAGCAGAGACACTCCTCACTACAGAATGTACAGAAGCCAATAATTTATTGGATTTTGACATGACTCAAAATTGTGGAGAAGAAATCCATTAGGAATTGTAAAGTAAGAGAACACATCTGGCTGAGGAAACTCCTTAATGTCCATTGCTGAGAGAGAAGTTCGCAGGTACTTGCCTTTTTTTCTATATTCTCTTTCTTAAGCAACAGTTTGGAGCTATGATAGTTGAACAACCAAAGTAAATAGGCCTTTTAACTGAGTCAGCACAGGTATTTGTATGGAAGGATTGTTGATAGCCAGACTTTTGGAAAACAATGTGGTTATTTTTGTCTTATTAGAAGAATAATTCAGCAAAGTGTTAGTAGGCTTCTCCCTACACATGTGATTGGAAAACTGCCCTACCTAATTTTTCTGACAACACACCAGGTTTAATTCTGTCAATTCAAATGTTTTTGATCAATTGCAGGATCAACACTGCAGAATTAACAGGAAAGAATCACAATGAAGTAATTAATATTAGAGTAATTACATTCACATATTCTATTTTTTCCTAGAATAAGATGGGTAGTCATTCCCATATAACACAATCTGTAGCTAAATATCAAAGCCACATGCTTTCCATGATGATCGTCAGTACAGTCTCCCACACTTCCAAGTTATGTTATTGATTGTTGTCTGGCTTCTGTACTTTAGTTTTGAGAGCTTCAGTTGCTGGATCTCAGTGTCTCCTTAGCCTTTCTTTGCCCTCCCTGGCACCTGAGCTTGTCTGCAACAGATCCACCTGACACGCGGTACATCACAGTGGTTGGCTCTGTTGTATATTGTAGGAGCTTGGCACTCTTACAGTGCACTCTGAAGATTCTGGTGTTGTTTCCAGTAACTGCACATCTAGGACTTTTACCTCCTGTTTTTACATTCAGTTGTTTTTGTTTTTTTTTTTTTTAATATTGGATTTTGTTGGTTATACATTGCTAATTACCTAAGTGGATTTCTATTTTTGTTTCTGTCTTCTCAGTGAGGAAAATCTTTTACCATGTAGGATTTCTCTCTTGCTATCTCTTTACCTTTTTCCGTTTTTCTCTCTCTCCTTGTCAGTCTGTCTTTCTGTCTGTCTGTCTTTCATGTTGCTCCTTGACTTGAAACTTTTTTTCATGTTTCACTAAAATCAGTGTTTAAATGCTGCTTTTAGAAATAGTCTGACTTTGCCAATCACTTTTTGTTGTTGTATAATGTGTGAAACCTTCCAGCCTCTACTTCTTATGTGTCTTTGAAATGGTCAGTGGATAGGGTTTACTTCAAACTTTTGTCTTCCACCCCTTAAATTCAACATTTAGCATCAACATATTGTAAGGTTTAGAGCATTTAATGTTTTGTGTATGTTAGAACAGCAATTTTTAAATATACTTTTTTGAAGATCACAGTAAAGTTAAGCAAGGTTGCACATAAAATGCATTCTTTCATGTACAGCTAAGGCTGTATTTTAATGAAGAACTATAGTTATGAAGGGTGTGACAGCTCTACAGAACTGCATGGTGATTCCTAGGAGATTTAGGCAAGCTTTTCAACAGTTGGATCCTGAAGTTTAATTTTCCATTTCAGAAAGGGAAAACTCATTTGAAGCTTTCAAGGTTCAGTGATTTTGAAATTAAGCCACTATAGAGAACTATCACAGCACTTCTTGCCCATGTGGAAGCCCAGGCAAGATGATCCAAACTAGAATTGTATGTCTATAGGTCTCATTTCTTAAGTTATTGGTATGTGAATTATTATGTCAGAGAGAAAGTGCAGCATCAATATGG
Organism: Melopsittacus undulatus; assembly: GCF_012275295.1. Taxonomy (NCBI): domain Eukaryota; kingdom Metazoa; phylum Chordata; class Aves; order Psittaciformes; family Psittaculidae; genus Melopsittacus; species Melopsittacus undulatus. Next base: position 94,275,148 of record NC_047557.1, on the reverse strand, counting down.
AAATACTTCTGTAAAAATATTTGCCAGCCCTTCAAACTTTCCACTGCAAAGAAGGCTGTTTCTTGAAATCCTGATTAAGTTTTCCTGTGCACCAGAGAATGCCCATGTTTTGAAGCAGTTCCATGCAGGCAGATTGTGAGATTTTCTTAAAAGTTTTAAGGTGCCAGCCCTCTGTGCTGAGTCTTGCCAAAGGCAGATTCTGTTTCTACTTGTTTACCAGGTTTTATACCTGAGCTTTAGTGAGTAAGAAGAGGAAGCTTGCTGCCTATGTAATCCTTTTGCATTTATTGGGCTTTGGCAGCCTGCTGATCTCCTTTTGCTTGCCAGCACTACTTCTCCTTAAATAGGAATTTGATGTAAATATGCTACATCTCAACAGGCTATTGTGGATACAGTTGCAGTCAATTCAGTTCGCAGAGTAATCCTGTGCCTAAACAATCATAAAAATTACATATGACAATGGACAAGGAGCCTGTCAGCTCCTACAAAGGTCTTGGACTTGCCTAAATCCTGTAGATATTTAGGTAGTTAGTTAAAAGAAGGAGTATGTACTTTCATTAAATGTATGCTGGACTTTCAAAGACTTTTATCTGTATACACTCGCCCTAATTAAAAATTCACTCCAAACTCAGAATGAATCTGGCTAACCTGTACCAATTGTGTCCAGCCTACTACCTTTTGATATGAACAGCTTGAACAGGCCATACTCTTCATGTTTCTGATATATGCTAAAAATGTCTCTTGTGCTACTTTCTGTATAAAGAAAAACATGTCTGATGATGTCTGTGTTCTAGGCTCCCCTGGTGTTTCTTCAGGCAGTAATGTTTAGGTTGTGGCATTTTCCATGCTGCTACAATAGAGGAAAGACAGTGGAAGGGGCAGTTGGAGTAGAGCAGACATGTAAGGATCAGCCAATATTGGCCACAGCTAAGTGGGTAGGTGATGGCTTTTTGTGCCAAAATGTGGACTTCTCGTGCTTTTGTGAGAGCAAAATATCCTGACATTAGCAGATTTTCCCCTTCCGTTTTTTTTTTTTTTAAGAGAAGTCATTTCAAGCTCTTTAGGAATTTATCTTAAACAAAAAAATTTACAATTCACAACTGTGTAGGAAAGTGTTTAATGAATTCCAAATTTACAATAATTCACAATAATTTCCATCACTATTTTTTTTTTTGGTACAAGCCACTGTATTCTTCATGTAAAAAAGGGCTAAGCAGTAGTCTTACTTAAAGCTAACTAAGAAAGATGAAGGAAAGTGGATAATAGAGTTTGTATCAAGAAGACAGTGCTGGGAGCAAGTTCCATGCAAAGTTGTGCTTGAGGAATCCATAGAGACATTTCTGTGGGAAACTGGGTGCATGAATCAGCAAGAGTTCACTGCTTTTTGTCTCAGAAATAACTTCCCACAGGGCTTTTCTCTGTGTGATCCCCAGGCATGACACCCCAGTGGCTTCATCCCTCCTCTGGACAGGCATTTCCATCACATTCTTTCAAAGGTGAATTGTAGTGGCTGAAACCAAGCTTTTAAGAGTAAAAATACAAAACAAGATCGAGACCTAAATATATGTTGTTACTTACTAGTTAAAGTAAGCATCATCACAATTTGTCATAGGATGTTGATGACAATTTCTTGAATTTAGATTATGTTAAACACAGTTCAAATAGAACAAGTCATAGAATCATAGAATCATAAAATAGTTAGGGTTGTAAATGACCTTAAGGTCATCAAGTTCCAACCCCCCTGCCATGGGCAGCAACAACTCATGCTAAATCATGTCAGCCCAGGCTCTGTCCAACCTGGCCTTGAACAACACCAGGGATGGAGCATTCACAAGTCCCTTGGGCAACCCATTCCAGTGCCTCACCACCCTCACAGGAAAGAACATCCTACTTATATCCAATCTAAATCCCTTGTTTAAGTGTGAAGCCGTTACCTCTTGTCTTATTACCACAGCCTCTAATGAAGAGTCCCTCTCCAGCATCCTTACAGTCTCCTTTCAGATACTGCAAGGCTACTATGAGGTCTCCATACAGCCTTCTCTTCTTCAGGCTGAACAGCCCCAGCTTTCTCAGTCTGTCTTCATATGGGAGGTGCTTCAGTCCCCTGATCATCCTCATGGCCCTCCTTTGCACTTGTTCCAACAGTTCCATGTCCTTTTTTTGTTAAGGAAACCAGAACTGAACACAATACTCCAAGTGAGGTCTCACAAAAGCAGAGTAGAGGGCCAGGGTCACCTCCTTCAACCTGCTGGTCACACTCGTTTTGATGCAGCCCAGGATACAGTTGGTTTTCTGGGTTGTGAAAGCACAATGCAGCTGACTCATGCTCATTTTCTCTTTGACCAACACCCCCAAGTCTTTTTCCACAGAGCTGTTCTGAATCTCTTCTCTGCCCAGCCTGTACCAGAGAGTAATATAAAATTATTCTAATATATAATAATAATTAATTCTCATTTTTTGCTTTTCTGTTTTGATTGCATTTCCCTTCTGTAGAGAGGAACAGTAATAGTTGAACTTGCAGGTTTATTTTAATACAGACTTTTTACTGATAAATTAATGAAGATTAGTATATTCTATTCATAGTCCAAATTCTGTTCTTCTCTCACACCGCAGCAGTGCAATTAAATGGAGAGGAGTGCAGTGCAATTTTATCTTGAAAAACATTCCCAAACATGCATATGAATACAGCAGAACTCTACCCTTCTAGGGCTGTACTGTGATCTGAACTTGTATAAATATTGGAAAAAGTAAGAAAACCCTGTCTTTTGCATTAGGTCAGTTGCAGTGACTGTCAAGTGCTGAATGTACTTCAAAGCTTTGAGGAAACATATGTATGACAGTCAGAATAGATGTACAGCAATGGCTGTCATAATTTGCCAGCAACAGTTTGTATTGCCTTGGATCAGTAAGACAGGAGAGGACAAATTACAGCTCTAAGTGGTATTCTGGTTTAAACAGGGCTATAAACATGTCCCTTTACCACAGATTTACATAAGGACTGTCTTTCATCTAATAAAAAGAGTTCAGGCATTAAGCCTTCTTTGATGGAAACTAGTGCAAAGAATGAAGGTGTGGACGGATACAAACCATGAATTTTTCTTTTCCTCTGTACATTTAAAGTTAGCAAGAGTACCCTAATTCTGGAGAATGATTACTCATTCAACAGTATGCATTTCTTCCCCATGGGAACTGGTAGCAATTTAATTCACAGCCTCTCTGACTACTTTTAATATTTCACAGTTGTCTCTTGGATTTCTGGACTTAAGACTTGGCTTAATATTGTGTATGGGCAGAGGCCATTTGTGCTCTTGAAAGAGTCAGTTGTAGAATTCAGTTTAATGATCAGATCTATTATCATCATAAATATTGATTTGAAATATAAAAGTTGGAGTTTAAATTAGTAGATCTAATGCTGAATATGTTTTTTGTGATAGGTTTGTCTTACAGAAGTCTAATGCAAAGCTCTTTGAAGTCTCTTGAGTTTTCTGTTGATGTTAAGAATCTTTGGCCGAAGCCTTTAGTGTCAATCACACTTGCACTCATTTGTGTAAAGGCAAAATAAGTCCATGTTCATGGATAAGTAAAACAGATTGTATGACAACTGCATGGTTTCCATGTTGATATATCTCCCCATGACTTTACATGTCTTTACGTTAATCTATATCTTCCTTAACACTGATTCAAATCTAGCCAGCAAGAGTTGCAGTAATGTCTACACACAGAGAAAAGCAGTCAAGTATATGGTCATTTAACTATAGTCTATTACAGCCCTTGAACAGGAAAGTATCTTAGTTAAAACCAGACTTAATTCAATCAAATATTCTGTGAAAATATTATGAAAGTTCTGATTAATCTAACAATTTAATGTTTATTTAATCAAGATATTGAAGATATACTTTTGTGAAGCCTGATAAATTGCACTGAAATCCAATGTGACAGAAGATACAAATGACAGATAACAAAATATTGAAAGCTTTTTTAAGAGATGTGCATACAGAAAATAGGTGGAGTAGTTTACTTTGCAAAGTCACTAAAACTGTCATTCAATAGAAATTAAATATACAGGGTCCCCAAATGTGAAACTATTTTATGAATATACATTTATAACCATGAGAAGATACTGTCTAGACTGAAATTCATTGTGATGAGTACAGATGATACAGAGAGCAGAAGTCATGATGCTTGCTATAAATGCTCTCTAAATATTCATAGAATTATTTTCTGTTATATGTGTGAGTGCCTTTGAAGAAATGCTGAAATTCGAAGTTTTAGTGCATGTGCCAGAGTGGTGATTTTTTCCTTTCAGTCTTCTAAAATGCATACATGCACTTGAACTTTAATTCATTATGTGAAATCTTCAGGATTTCAGACACAAACATTCTACACTCTTTGCAGACTGTATAATATAGCTGTCTGGTAATTATTGCTCTTACCCTGTTTTTTCTAATAACCCTATGCTGTTACGTTTCTGCAAAACAAACATGACAAATAAACTTATCAGAAGATTTAAAGAAAATAATGTTATTAAGTAGCTAAGGATTCTGTCAATCACACAATTTTCCAGGCTGAATTTGTAGTATGAAGTGTATATTCTTTTTATTATCCACCGAGATCCTACCTGCATAAGAGGAGGAAGAGGTTTATGACAAGAGATTAAAATGGAAAATGAAGCTAAAACCCATAAGTGATTCTCTTTTCAGTATCAACTCTGATAAAAAGCATTGAAACAGAGTAGAAAAACTCCCTTGCTTCTCCAAAAAAATTAAGGTAGCAGCAATTTTAGTCAGCCTCCTGCAAAGAGAAGAGAAAACTTAAGCACTTTCTTAATTTTTAAACTCAAAAGGATAAATATTTTAAAACTTGTGGTATCATGACCTGCCCCAAAACATAAACCCCAATGTATGTCTTAGCTGTTGTCATATTATTTCTACTTCTAGAGATAAATGCTGGCTAGAATTTGGTTTATGCACTTAAATAGCCTTATGTGCTTTACAAGAGAGGAGTCAGATGCTTTGAATGTGGTCAGCCACAATAAGTTCTCTAGTAATTCACATCAGCTCTGAGGCTTTAGAAACTAGTATGTTATATTCTTCATAACTATGGAGAAACAAGAAGCAGCAGGAAGAAAGACTTACCTTATGTCAACCCACTGTGCCACGTATTTCCTCAGTGAAGGGACTTAGGGTAATCTGGGAAGAAGCAAGAGGTGAGAAGAGGCAACTGAAGTGAAGATGAGCCTGGGAAAAGGGCAGAATAGGTGTTTTAAATATTTATCACCTTTTTTTTTGAATTCTAAATACAATAATCAGTAATTTTTTATTTTAACAGGCAAAAAGGTATTCTCTAAGTTGAATTTGGTTTGCTTGCAACAGAACTCAGTAAGTGATTTCCATTTCTTTATTTGGACACACGAGTTTTCTCACTGTTGCTCTTCCTGTTCTCTCCCTCATCCCATGCAGACAGTATTACTATTAAACCTTATTGAATAAGAATCATTAAAAAAAACAATTGAACAGTAAGATGCTAAGGCAACTGAAATGTCAGTTACTTTTTCTTTTTTTTTTGTTTCAGTTTATACACTGCTAATGGTAATTGTTAAGATTACAGCAGTATGTAAATACCTGAAGGGGGTTAGTACAGATAATGGAGACAAACTCTTCTCAGTGGTATGTACTGAAAGAAAAGGAGGTAATGTCAACAAATTGAAATGCAGGAAATAACATTTAAACATAAGAAAAAAACTTTTCTCTGTAAGGATAGTTAAGCCTTGGAATGGATTGTCCAAAGGGGTTGTGGGTTCTATATCCCTGGGTGTATTGAAAACCTGTCTTGAGGGCAGCTGTGAGTGATCTACTATAGCTGATCTTGTTTTGGGCAGGGGGGTGGATTAGACTATGTCCCAACATCTCTTTCAGCCTTATCCACTCTGTGATTCTGAGTTGACACTTCCAGCAGGTACTTTTCTAACCATGAATAGCAGCACAGAAATAAAAAAGGTAAATGCAATACCTGCAGTTAACACAGGACAATGCCAATAATGTCCACAGAAATCCATCTGAAACTACCTGATATGGTGGCCTTTGAAAATAAATTGCACTTAGCTGTAGACAATTTTAGGAAAAACACTGCTGAGCTGATATGTGGGTTGATGATGTTTCCACTGGCTACAGTTTGCAAACCTCCTATTAATTTTTCCACTGAAGGTCCATAGTGATTCATCTTTAGAAAAGCTATACGAAAGATTTATGAAAGAATGGTATGAAAATAAAACTAATGTAGTGTCTGAAAAGGACATTAATGTTCATGCTACCAACAGCATACATCAGAGGTCAAATGGTCATTCACATCAGAATTGGTAAGGATCCCTGCAGAACTCCCTTAAATTCATGTTCACTAGCATGCAATTTTTGTGACCAGTGTGAAGAAATGAGCCAAAGTACATATATTCCTGCTAACTGGGTATAAGAATATTATTAAAAATAATACCACACAGAAAGACAGGAACAGAGGAAGGCAAATAGACTAAAGAGAACGCCTACTGTTGGCTTGATCATTTGGTGTTACGTGCTTTTCTGATACACAACAGAGTTTTCTTGAAAGCTAAGAGATTTTTTTTTTTCTGAGACAGCAAAGCAGCAAGAGCTTTTATACAGTGGCTACTAAAAATGCCTTGCATTTCTTCAAAGCAGTTAAAATAGAAAACACCACTGATAGGAGTGCCACAGTTGTAGCAATGGGATTAAACACTCCAAATTCCACTTAGGTGAACAAGAAATTCTTGAAGCAGAGTTCATTAGAACAGTAAACAATTATAATTATGCCAGTTTTGTCCTTCATACATTTAAATCTTGTCATATAGACAAGAATTAAATACTTTAAGTACGCATTTTCAAGGGCTAAAAACCTGCCTTCTAATTTTACGTCTGTTTTCCTTTTAAGATTTTGAGGGGGGTTATATTTTATGAATGCACTAGGGGAAGACTGTTTCCAGCATTACTCTGAGGTGAAATACAGTCATGAGAGCAGAGATCAGCATGGCTACAAAATGATTGCTGATAGGAATGTTCAGAGTATCATTAAAAACTTGTAGGTGAGAAATGGCTTTCAATGGTCTCAATTGGACTGAGACCCAGGAGATCACAGGAGTCAGACACTTACTGAACATGTTTCAGTTTTCATTTTTTGAACACTGAGAAAATGCCTTTATAAAGAATCTTTTAGATTTGAGTCTTTCTTCCAGGGAAAGAAGAGTCAAGTTAACATAGACTCTGTGTGGTGATTTTACCAGTGTACCAACATCACTAACTTTATATGAAAAATGCTGTGTGTATTTTAATGACTGCAAGCAACAGTACATTCCAGAGCTAGTTCAGAAATTATCTCTCTTGACTTCAGCTTGACAAGCAACTCTTCATGGCCCTTTTAGTTAAACTATTAAACTATTAGTTAAAAGTATTAGATTGCTCCTTGGAAAATAATGTAGCTTAGTGAATAAATACTGGTTGTTTCTATTTCCAGAAATTTACTTGGAGATTTTATTTAAATGTTCTGGAAGTTTCAGATTACTTCGTTCATTAGGTATAAAAAAAAAAACAAACCCTCATATCCAGAGCTATTCTAGTTTCAGGATTTGTATTTTGAATTTTTGGTTGTTTTAATAACAGGACTAGTATCTCACCAAACTGAAGCTGGTAGCTTATTCTTTTGAATGTCATATACGGATTTCAAAAGCCTTTGACATTGCTGTTACTATAGGTTACAACAGGTCCTTTTATGAACAGCCTTGAAAGTTTAAAGATGTAAGTCTACAAAGGACTATGATACTTATGCAAGTTGGCATGGATCTGTAATTTTACATGTTTACAATTTTCATTAAATATTCTTCAAGTGTGATTCGAAAAATGTCCTGAAATTATAATTTCCACTGGTAAGGTTAAACTCCTTAACCTTTCATTAAGTGAAAAGAAACTTTAAAAATATTAATTAGGCACTAGCCTTAATATGTAAATATTCTTTCTGTATCAATTTCTCCATACATTTTTCCATGTCTGTAAAGGCAGAAGAAATAGAAAGTTTCCATTTCAACTACATTTCCTTTTCAACTATATTTATGGTCTGTCTAGACCCAGTTTTGATGCTAGCCAGTATCAGGTGCTCTTAAAACAGTGCAAAAACTCCTAAGCAACGTGCCTTGTCCTCACAGAGCACTTCATTTTAACAGCAAAGGCTGATACATGCATCGTCTACTAGTTGTGTTGTATATGATTTGGCATATTTCAAAATAATATTTCCTATAATATTGCACAATGGACAAATACAAAATTTATGTCTGTATGTGTGTACCCTGCTGCATTATCAGGATCATTCAGGCATATCAGGTCATCAGGATTATTCCTGGTATTTTGCTTGAGATGTTCAATTTCTAGCTAATCTAGCCTGTGGCACACCAAGTTCCAATACAGGCAGCCCTGTTTTGAACACTGCCTGCGGATATTGAATCAAGAATTGGCAAGAAGATGGATGGATGTTTGGGAGAAGTGACAAATTCAGTTTCATGGAGAAAGTTGCTGATTGCACTGTTCCAAATAGAGCTTCTTATCTGCCATTCCAGATGTTGTAATGATGACAGCTCTTTGTGGGACCTTGTAGAGGTGAGGGAGTGAATGAATTTACTGGAGAATCCCACTTGCTTGTAAGGATCAGAAAAATCAACACTCACCATGACCAATGTTCATATTCTGTGATTCATGTCTATATTCTGAGCAGTTTCATTGCACAGATTTCCAAGTGGCAAGAACATGTACATTAATAAAAAAACAATTGTTCGCATGTGTTTTCAACACTAGAAAATTATAACTACATGCAGGCAGAATAAAGAAGTGGTGTTCCAAAAAGGAACATTTCCTTCTGTATGAAATTTTCTCATGTCCATGCAAGTTTTTTGAGGCTAAAACAGGTGTTCAAACTCCAAAATACAGCTCTCCTTTGGAGCAGTTGAACAATTCTGCTGGATATGCTGCACTCAGTCTGACACAACTTTGTTCCATAGAATCATAGAATCATAGAATAGCTAGGGCTCGAAAGGACCTTAGGATTCTCAAGTTCCAGCATCCCTGCCATGGGCAGGGACACCTCACACTAAACCATGCCACCCAAGGCTCTGTCTAACCTGGACTTGAACACTGCCAGAAATGGAGCATTCGCAACTTCCCTGGGCAACCCATTCCAGTGCCTCACCACCCTCACAGGAAAGAACTTCTTCCATAGATCCAATCTAAACTTTCCCTGTTTAAGTTTTAACCCATTACCCATTGTCTTATCACTACCGTCCCTAATGAAGAGTCATTCCCCACCATCATTATAGGCCCCCTTCAGATACTGGAAAGCTGCTATGAGGTCTCCACACAGCCTTCTCTTCTCCAGGCTGAACAGCCCCAGCTTTCTCAGCCTATCTTCACACGCGAGCTGCTGCAGTCCCGTGATCATCCTCATGGCCCTCCTCTGGACTTGTTCCAACAGACACCAGAACTGCACACAATACTCCAAGTGAGGACCCACGAGAGTAGAGTAGAGATATCATCTCCCAGTTGTTATTTGCAGTGCAGTATTTTTCATAGGTACTAGGTGGCATGCTCAATATTTAACTAAATGCAGATTAATTTAAATTTTGGATACTTATTTTATGGCCAACAAAACCAGCAGCAATCAACAGAAAAACATATTTGCCCCTCCTTCTACCTATTCAAAAGGTATAAACTAAAAATATTTGCCTTCTGAGCAGAATATTGTTAGATTCGTGCTCTACTTAGAGCTTTGGAGATAAGAGTGTTGAGGGGAGGGAAGAAGAAAAAGAAAGATATAAAAGCAATTTAAGCAGTGGAATTCTAGATTGAGAAAGAACTAGGGTAAATGCAGACAGTAACAAAGTACAGCTGCAGCCCCAGGATGTGATACTGTAAGCCAAAAGCTTCAGTTTGCATGCTTATAATTTCCTGAATTATCACAGAAGTCTGCACTGATTCTGAAAGCTTCTTATGTGATTGAAGTTCTGACATACATGCTCAGTTTCTACAAGGACAGATTGAAATTACTTAAATTTTTGTTAATCTTCTATATTTTAACTAGCTTTATCTTAATTTCTATAACTATATATGGAGACATTTTAAAATGTTATAGATTAGGTACAAAATCTTTATTGTACTGATGTTTCTAGCAAGATTATTATTCTGATGCAATCATTTTTGTTCTGGGAATATCACTTAGTGGTGAATCCTAGGCTATTTTAATAATCATAAATCTTTTGAGAAAATAATTACAATATAATGATTTCTACAGAGGACAATTTAAATTTTGATCAGAGGTTAGAGAGGTCAAACATTATATATTGCCTATCAGCATTTTTCTGACATTCCCAATCAGTAGGGATTTCTTGCTCCATTTTCTAATTTTCTTTATTTTTTGAAACTTTTCCATTTAAGATTAAGATAACTTCTTAAGTAGAACTGCAGTTCTTTGTCAAAATGTGACAGATATATGGGAGTGGTTGTTTACTTTTTAAGAAAGTACTATAATGCTTTTTTTCTAATATTGACATGGATTTTGTCAGTGGTTTCTAAAAGTATCTAATTTTTATTGTCAATGTTTTTTTTTTCTCCATTCTTAATACCTGCCCTTCTGAAATTCAGTTACTAGTCAAATTCTTACGAGTGCAATAATTAATCTCTTATTTGGTCAACAAATGCATAAGAGATACTTCAGGAAGTGTGAATGTAATGCATAATGTTGATCTTGTATTTGTCTCTGTAGTCAGATACTTCCATCAATGTGAATCAGATTTAAGGCTTATATTTCTCTAAAGTCAGTAGAATTTATGGGCATATGTTTAAAGCTAAGCAGTCTATTATTTGATCTGTGAATGAAGGACAAATATGCATATTTAACTGGTTTCGGATGTTAATTTTTCCCTACCCTATTTTTAGGAAAAATGTATACACCATAAGTTTTCTTCTATTTGCTAAAGGTGTAGCAAGATTTTAGCACATAAAGGCACTAGAGGCTGATTTTTATGACTGTGCAAATCCAAGCAGATTGCAAAATTTCCTTTATCTTGCCCGAACAAGTCTGACCTGTGCAGCTTTTGTGTCCAAGAGGTACTATGGTCCTGAAAGATCAGTAAAGGAGACAGAGAGTACTCATATAATGTGATTTGCCAAATACCAGTGCATTTACCTATTCAGCAAACAAATGTGAAGCACAAGTATTACTTCAGAAGAAGAGGAAAATTAATGTTTTTTTGTATACTGAGGCATTCAGTACACTTTGGGATTGTGTGTAATGCCTTACAATACTTGCTTGTGCAATTACCTTGTGCATTTGTGTGATTTTTGTCTTAACCAGCAAGTATACTATAGTCTGGATAGACAATCTGTGTGTGACCTAAAAGAATTGTGTTTTTAAAAATGCTATATGCCAATGTACCATTATGTTCCAAAAAACTTACACAAAATACCTATTAGTTCTTGATTTAGGTAGGCACCTTTGGTCAACTAATAGATATTTTCTCATCATTCATTTCTTTTCAGTCCTGAGTTTCTCACAAGAAAAACACAAATCCCCCCCAAAAGCATATGAATAGGAAATATTAAGTAAATTTTTTATTTTGACTGAAATCACAAACCAGCTTGTGCTAGTCTGCCTTTTGAACAGATCATGAGTGTAACTTTAAATGTTACGTTTATTAAAGTTGGTATTTATTGTTAAAAACCCCACAAAAAAAAAAAAAACACAAGAATGATGGATTTCCTGAAAGATCAATAATATGTTCACGTTAAATTAGTGGAAATTTTACATGGTTTTAATGGAAAGATATTCCTTTGGTTCTGGGTATCAAAATTATTTTTACTTTTTGGCTACTCACAATTCTTAATTATCTGATAACTACTGGATTTATATTTTGTGTCCATTGATTCATTAAAGCAGCTACTCACATTTAGACATGGACAGACTATTCAGATGTATATTTTATGGGTTAGCAGACCTGTCTTGCCTGAAATTACCTTTTATAATTCATCATATTCTTATCCTAATGACTTTATCTTGATCATATGAATTTATGCATGGCTGAATTCCTATATGGAATGCAATCTTTATTCTCAGAGATGGATGACAATCAGTATTCCTCAATATTCTGCTTAAGCTATTGTATCACAGTCATTGTTAAAGGCAATTGTTTTTAACTTTCATGTTATGCTGTTCTTTGACTAGTTATAAAGCCCTTTTGTAACTGATATTTTTTCCTTATGAATGTGCTTATACAGTAATCTTTTTAATTGCTTTCAATCTCCTTTTTGGTAAGTTAAATAGAATGAACTCTGTAAGTCTTTCACTACAAGTATTTTTCTGCAGCCTTCATATAATATTATGTCTTAGTCTGAACCTACTCCACTCTTTAAGTGTAATTTTTAGCATATGTACACCCAATCTGCATAAAGTATTCCTAGGTAAAGGATTAAATCTATTTACTGTCATCCATTTTTTGGGGGTTTTCACTATAAATTATCTCATCAGTGTAACATTAACTTCCTATTCAGAGTGTGTCTTTTCCAGGATAGTTTCCTGTTCTGTTTGTTTGGCTTATACTTAGCACCCATGGAAGCTTAGTTGTATTAAAATGCAGCTTGTATGAATTGATACATTTTTCCAGACATCAGGATTATCCTGTAGAAAAACACTGCCATAGTTATTCACCACCCCGCTTTTCTTTGTGTGGCCTACTAGTTCTGCCAGTGGTGTTTTATGCATGTTTCCATGTGGTAGCAACATCGTAAGTTGGCCCACCTCTTAACCTGTTAAAAAGGACATAGAATGAAATAATACTGGAAGAAACTGTATTCCTATTTCTAGATCTGCAAAGCACAATGATGGATGAGAATTAGTATGGGTAAGATTAGCTTCAAAAACCTGGGCAGCCTAGAGGGTTATACCTTCTAAGGCAGGCTCTCAAAAAAAAATCAAAAATACTAAAAAGAAGTAATTCTGATATCAAGAACTCTTCCAATCAAAGGCAGAAAAACTTGAGTTACTGCTTTTAGTTCTGCTAAAGTAATGTTTCTTCCTCTAGCTTCTTCATAAGATCAATTTTCTGAAGGCTTCCTATCAGTTTTCTTAGTCAAATACACATCTATATTTCCTATTGTACTGTCGTGGTTTAAACCAAAATCCGCACAGTTCGCTCACTCCCTTGTTTCCCTCCCCATCCACCTTCCCACTCTCGGAGGGATGGGGAGGAGAGCCGGAGGAATACAACTCCCACGGATTGAGGTAAAATCAGTCCAGCAATTAAGGTATAACACAAAATCACTACTGCTACCACTAATAAATCAGTGTTAGAGGAAATAAACAGGGAGAGAGAATACGATACCAGCCGCCAACACGAGCCCAGCCCGGGAGAGCTAACCCCTCCCCTCCTGGCCAGCTTCCAGTTCCTTCTCCGAGCCCAGCCCCGGAGAAGAGAGCTCACCCCTCCCCTCCTGGCCAGCTTCCAGTCCCCTCCCCGAGCAGGACGTGCTGTGGTATGCAATACATCCCCGACTAGCCCAGACCAGGCGCCCTATCTCTCCCTCCTCCCTGGCAGAGCATGAGCTACTGCTGAACCCATGACATGTACTCTTATCTGTAACTTATTTTTCTCCTACAGGATGTCTTTTTTTTTTTTTTTTTTTTTTTTTTTTTTTTTTGCCTGGGGCAATTAATTTTCTGATATGCAAATATTGTAAAAAATGAAAAATTTGGGAAGTTATTTTTCCTTAATCCACTCAATAGTTGGTAGTTTTTATTTTGAAAATCCTTTGCTGAATAAACCTCTATAGGGCAAATTCCATCCCTAGGCTACAACATTTACAGGTGAGTGATGAATCAAGAAGCTCAGCAAGTACTGAAATCTGAGGAAATCTTTGGTCCGGTGGGATTACTCCATCAATGCTCTGTAGGTGTTTCAGCCTCCTCCATTCTCTTTCCCTAAACATACACTTAGTTATTGATCTGCTGACTACACAAGCCTACTGAAACATTTCCATCTTCTGCTGCAGAACTTGTATGTGCTGGCCAAATAAGCATTTTGTGGATATAGAAAAGTGAAACAGCAAAGCTGCTATAAATGTCAGAAAAGCCTACAAAAAAGAAAAAAAAAAAAACAAAAAAAAAAAAAAAAAAAAACCCCAAATCTATAGAGAATGAACGTTTTCCTGAACAATCAAGCCTTCAGAAGTGGGAACGATTCTCCATCTAGAGAATGGAAATACTATTCTTCATTTAGAAGAACAAGACAAGGTTAGTCATTTTAATACACAATGCAGTTGTTCTAATTTGGGTTTGAAAAGACATTTTTTTAAAAAAGTGTTCTAAGTACTTGACAGAATTTTGCTAATCTCTGTTCTTGTTTTATGAGTTTCCTTGGGTCGTTTCTGATCAATACAGCTTCAGAACTTTTTTGTGACCAGAGAAGGTCATTCATTGGGGTTCTTGATTTACAGGGTCACATAAACCCGCTTATTCACATTATATAAGTAAAAAATATAATCTGGGTTTTTTTCCCTCTGGTTGGTCCTCTTGCACTGCAACATTTTTGTGTGGCAGGTTGAACAACCACCCTGAAACAATGTTTCAGTCTTTTTTATTGTTGCTTTTAGGCAAGCGTTGTGGCTTCCTTCAGTGTGGTAAGTACCATGTTATCCTTACTTACATGTAAATATTCAGTACTGCTTTAGTTTATAAGGTCAGTTTAAAATCCTGTGACATTCAAATATTTGGTCTGACTATAAATGAGGAGCACACTGATAATTTGACCTGATAATTTATCTGTAAGAAACTGGATTTCATCCGTTAAATTAGCTGAGATTGTGTTAGTAGCAGATTATAGGCACATGACATGTAGTGTAAATAACCTAAAGGAGAATCCATTGAAAGCCATTTGGTCTTCCTTCAGGCTTTCAGCAGGAGTTTCAACCTTGCAGTCTATCTCCAATGATACAGTGTCTGTAATGAGTCAATTTCTTTATTAAAATGCAAATCAGTTTTCTCAACACAAAAAAAAAAAAAAAAGAAAAAGTATGGTATGCCCTAAACCACAGTTCTATAGATGTACATATATTTATATATACACACGCAGAATCATATATTAAAATTTAAAGGTAATGTATATATGAACTGTTCCTTTAGCTTGAAAAGATATGTTGCATAAATAACTTTTTATTTTTTAAGTGAATGATAATTAGAATGATTGGACTGATTCATTGATGAAAAGAAAATGAATATGAAGCCAAGTTTTGTTTTGGGATGAATAATTGGTATTGACAACTGTTATTTTTTGTCAACGTAAGTTCCATCTTTTGAAAAAAATCGCTTATGGCTGGTGGTTATGAAACAGTTGGCACTTTGATAGCCTTACTTAAAGGGAGCTTTTTTCTTTGTAATATCTCCAAGAGTAAGGTAAGTAACTTGTTTTTAGGCTAGTTCCTACATTATATTACATAAGATACTGATGTGTAGTAGGATTTCATACATAGCTTGTAAACACCGTATTATCTAGATTGAGTTCTCTGCAGACTTCACTATAAAAAGATAACCTTTTTGACTTAAAAACATTCTGAACCTCTGTTTCATTATTACTTGTCCCATTCTAGAGATTGGTAAAATTGCATTACCAAGATTTTATTTGAATACTTTCCAGTTGAAAGACAAAGCTGCTAATTCTTTCTTTCTGCATCTTCTACTTTTAATTTTCATCCTTTCATGATACTCTTTCTTTTCCTCTGCATCACACACAACCCTTGTTTCTAGTG
Organism: Melopsittacus undulatus; assembly: GCF_012275295.1. NCBI lineage: Eukaryota > Metazoa > Chordata > Aves > Psittaciformes > Psittaculidae > Melopsittacus > Melopsittacus undulatus. The sequence continues at coordinate 94,259,309 of NC_047557.1, read as the reverse complement.
CTCTCGTTTCATTTTTATTATCCAGTAAGAGGCAGACAGAACAAATGGAACTGTGTCTGTGTAGCTTCCAGTTTTCATAACATTTGTAGTAATTTATTTTCTGTAAAACAGTAGCCTGTTTCTCAAATTTAACTGAACTGCTGAATGGACAAATAAATGATGCAATTACATAGAAAACAGAATGTGATACCACTTTCCTACTGGCTGGGTAGGAAATCATATTGGCTTTTGTTTTCCTTCACCTCTTTTCATTATAAAATCAGAAAACTAGAAAAGTGTAGATCCTTTGGCAGCTTTTGAGATCCCAGTTTGGTTTCCCCAATTCCTTGCTGGTCTTTTAAATCAAGACAGCTCAAATCCTGTTTCCTACTTTCTCTCACTGGAGCTTATCAGATTCTCAAGACAAAAGTGTGAAATTGCAGAGATTTAACAGCTTTTTTTATGCTTCCTACTCTGTACTAAAGTGCAAATACTAAACCTGTTGATTTGCTCATGAGAGCTCTAAGTGTAAACTTGTTTTCTATTATGCTCAGCTCTGTGTTAATTTTTGGTCAAGTTGGTACTAAGCAAAAGAGGTATCTATTGGAAATATTCTGCCTCCTTAGCAATATTGAACTATCTTATATAAGTAAATAGGAATGAACAGTCTGAATATTTTCCATATTGTTACTAATTTGGCAGTTTTATTCCAGAAACTACTATATGTTACCGTAATGAAAACATAAACAGAAATCCCTATTCCTCCCTTCCATCCCCCTCTTGATAGTTTTTAATCTTTTAGTAGTATTCAGGGCATCACCTTTTGTATCAGCATGCAGTAAACAGAAGTAAAATTAGTAACTTCTTAAAATTTACAGATTGCTTAAGCTTGAGACTTTTAAATGTTACAGTGCTATATCATCATTCCTCAAAGAACTGATCGGAAAGGCTGTCCAGAGCTTCCAATAAGAGAGTGTGGACTGTAGTATCTGTGAATTAGTCTAGAACTGGCAGATTTAATACACTGCTGTACTCACTTGCAATAACAGAATGATCAAGTCAGGCATTTAGACTGTAAGCTAGACTATAGCCTATGTCCAGCATGGAAAGAACGATTCCCAGGATGAAACAGTTATATTTCCAAACAAAAAAATTCAATATTTGATGAGTTTTCTGACAAAGATTGAGAATATTTTTAATACTATGCTAATGATTATAGCAGAGTAGGCTATATAATATATCAAAATGTAACAGAATGGAAGTCCTGCAGGTTGGTATAATGAGAACTATTATTGTCACTTAGAAGATTGAACTGCTTCATTTAAGCAGTTCTGAATGCCAAAATGCTGAAAGTAAAATATCAGTAGTTGTTAACTGTAACGATTTTTAAATCAGGATCATTAAACAGAAGGATTACTGCAGGAGCTGGTGGTGAAAGCTGTAGCAATAATGCATCCATTTAGCAGGCAGTCAAGATGAAGCAAAGAACATGACTGTTAAAGTTAACAGTTCATGATTTAAAAAGTTTTACTTGAGTCTTGCGCATTTTCCCATAAACCAAACATATTTAAAGTAATGTTTTGTATATGTTTCTGTTACCTAGCAGTCTTCATGTGTGCTTAATATATCATGAAGGGCTGCAAACTATAATGCAGGTGGGAGGAATTTTTATATTCTCACAGGTCCAACCTTTTTCTGAATATGGAAAAAAAGCAAATCAAAACAAAACCAAAACTAAAATGACCAATACACCACTGTTGTAGTACTCTAACTTTGTTGTAAGTACACAGAGTTCTCAAAATGAGGCAAGGTACATAGAGTTTATAGTTTTATTGCCATTTGGCCCTGTTGTGCTGAGTTTGGGCTCTAGTGGCTATGACTTGAGGTATTTGCCTCCAATATTTAGAGAGCTGCTTTTGTAATTAAAGGAAAGCTTCGTTTCTTGATGAGGAATTTCTACTTTTGGGTGTCATGATTCCTGTTCAGTTCCATGCCACATACCATATAGTTCCACATCACTCTGGGAGGAAAGTGATAAAAAGAGCACACAACCTGCACAACCAATGACATAAAAGTCTAGTTTTAAAACAATAGTATTCTAGAAGCTTTCTTAATGATATAATTTCTCCATCCTTTCTCCTTTCTCTTCCCTCTGCCTCTCATTTGTGAAATATCTCTTTCTGGAAGAAAATCCAGGAAATAGTCTACGTACAGTGAAAGCATCGCACTGTGTTCAAGACATTCATGCCTTCTAGTATGCTAGGAATTCTGATATTGGAAGTAGGCATGAAAGTGCAACAGAAACATCATATATTATAGAAGCTTCTGCATAGGAAGTAAGATGTGATCTTAAAAATCAGAATAAAAAAATTAAAAAAAAGGCAAAAATGCTGATTGTGATACACTAAGACAGTAAAAGGTCCGTTAGAGGTTATTATGTATACTAAGAGAAATAAAAATATAAAGAAGGAAGAGAGTCAGGATATTTTTTTGGGACATATAATGCGTATTCTCAGGAGATTTAGCAACCTGTCTCTAATTATTTTCTGTGTATCACAGAAGCATCTAGCTGTCTCAGGACTCCACTGCCTTAAGCAAATAACAAAATCCCCAGGAAAGATAGCCATCTTGTTACATAGCCAGAAAAACTCATGAGCTGGTTAAAAAAAAAAAATCAAAGGAGCCAATTAAGTTTGCTGTTGGCACTATTACAACCTATGAAAAGGAAAATTTCCATGAAGCAGTAGATTTCAAGCAATGCAGACAGCACACAGGTACACATGTTGTAAAGGTGAGGTAGGGTATGTTGCTGGAGGTAAAAATTGTTCTGCTGTCCTTAGTATTTACTTACTTAGGATATTTATTTTTTTTTTTAGAATAATTATACATAACATATGTAAATCAAATGTTGTTGAATACACATAGATTTGAGAAGCAACCAAGTACACTTTCAAGTAAGGTTTCAACTTCTATTCTTCATACTCTAATTAAGAATCTTTATAGAATTTGGACCATATAAAGCATATAAGCTTGGAAAGTGAAGTATGAACACAGTCTGTAGCGTTTGTTTCTTTTTTCATTAAAAGAATGACATCTTGTCAGTACCATTTATATAAGAATGTGCATCTGGTGCTTTCGAGAAGAATATGCAAATGATGGGTTCTTTACAGGTTCAGTATTAGCATAGAATCATAGAATGGTTAGGGTTGGAAAGAACTTTAAGATCATCTAGTTCCAACCCCCCTGCAGTATCAAGCATATGCAAGCTGCTACAGCATTATCCTATTTGATGCTGCTGAAAAGAACTAATTAAATAATCCATAAATATCTTTAATATACTTTTGTTTCTGAGAAAGCAACTTACTTTCTGTGAAACACATTTTCATGTGTATGGGCTAAACAGTTATCAACAACTCTTCTTTCAAATGCATTGTATATGGTGGAAAAATTTTGCATTACACAAGTTTTGCACTATTGTAATTTAACATGGATATAAATTTATAAATAGTGAGGTAAATGGCCATCCGTTCTTGATCATGACAATGAAGTGTTCGGCTTCTTATCCCATTGGACAGCTGCAGTGAAAGGAAGTGAAGACCGGAAATATAACCAGTCTGTATGGTTGACCCTGCTGCCATTCCTGTAAATCTTTGAATCTGTCTTCCTCTTTTACAGAATGATATTCCTGGAATACCCATGGGCACAAGTCTTAAGAACCAGTAAGTCTTAAAATACAACCAACCTTCTTAAGCTCAGCAGGCCAAAAGGTAAGTTCCTTTAGTGTTTTGTTTTCTGCAGATGTGTTTGTTACAGAACAATGGAACTGGTACTGTGGGCTGACCAAGAGGTAGGAAAAAATGGGTCCACTTTTAGTTACTGTGCTTTCTGTCCTGGATTCCAACATATTCTAAAAGTTTTCATTAGACTTTTGATATCTGAGAAAGCAGTGTCTTTTTTGACCAAATATTATAGTTCTTAGCTATGTTTTCTGTCCTATACTTGTACTGACCTTTTCATCAGGAAGGGCACTGATGGTATTCTTTCTTCTTTTCTATTTTCACAAATATTTAGTAACAAAATTCTTTGAGTTACCTGTTTCTCTCATCGGATTTTTCTGAAATGGAAAGCTTCAAGAACTGCTGTGTTTGAAGAAAGGCATATTCACACATCATGTAAAAGTATCTTAGAGAATCACGTTTAAAAATTATGTGTCAGTGGTGGTTTGAGGCAAAGAACAGAGATCTAATATATGATTGAAAAACTGAACCAACCAAAACCAATTCAGAGTAGTTTTTCTTCTGTGCTGACTGAAGCCTAAGTCAAGTAATGTCAGGGGATGAGCCACCTGCTTTGTAGCAGTAAGCACTGAAGAGAATAGCTAGTGAATATACATTCTAGCTCTGTTTTCCAGATCTTTAAATTCACTCACTTTGGATTCCCAGTAGCCACTAGCTTATCTTACCCTGGACTATGGATATAAACCTCAAATTAATTTCTTTAACACTTGAGTTGCCAGTAATAGTAATTTAATTTGCAGTCCACTTTGAACTTGAAGAGACTGCAAAAGAGAATTTACTCCCATATCATGTATGTTCTAAGCATTTGGATTTACAGTTAATTTTAAAAACCTGCAGAGACAGTTCATTCTATTCTAATTTAACCCTATACATTTTACAAATTCTCTTTTAGACCCCTATTCTTTCATGCGAAAGTATCCTATTACCCAACAAAACCTTATGAATTATTAGAAGATTAGACTTCAGAATTGCAATGTTGACAACCAATCTATGGATAAATTTCTCTAAATGTTTAATATTGTTATGTAGCATTTTATTGTTTATATTTTTGATAGGTACTCTTGCTTTTGCAATGATATTCACCAGGTATCTTCTGCTAATTTCACAGCTTACTTTTTAAATGTAGTTTATTGTCATTCAGGTGTAAGTTACGTGGCTGGTCAACTAAAACGTGTTTGTAGTTTAACTCTAGCAGTGATGAATTGCTAGAGTGAATTCATGTAAACAGGGAAATTGAAATTAAATTCATCACACTAAGAAAACCATTCCTCCCCATGTAAATTAGTAGCTTTTCTGCTAAAATCAATTTGTTTCAGTAAATTATGCAAAAAATTCTCAAAGGACTTAGGTAGATGATTTATTATACTCTCATCTGTTTCATAATATTAGAAAATGAAATTTATTCACACAATATTCGATGGCATAAACTGAGAGTTTTTTGTGACAATTTCTGTTTATTACAATTAATCTAGGTTCTCTATGGTGACAGAATTCCCACAATATGTAAGACATAATCTTTATGAGAGATACTTTTTATTAAACTACAAGCAAGTGTTATTTGATTGAATAGAATAGATCAATTACCTTTCAATTGTTCTAATAATCTCTAATGAAATTCGGTTTTCTATGAAAGCTCTTTCTATTCTGATTTCTTGGAACATCAGAACTTAAAATCTTTTCAGAAAATAAACAACTCCTGCACATGGGAGCTATTTAGAAGCAGTTTAGGCATCTTTAGAGTTCTAAGAGGCATTTTTGTAGTTCACTCATGCCAAAAGAATCCTACAGCTGAAATCATCTATATTTATATTAAGTTCATGTTTCTAACATTCTTCAGGGCTCTAAAACCCCGAAGAAATGAAAAAAATAGTGTGATAGAGTTACTGGGGGATGAAGGATAGGGGTGCAGAATAGGACTCAATCAACTAACGTCTCCACAATGAAGCATATAGCCAAGGGAATACATTAAATTTAATAAATATAAATTTGTTATTTCTTAATTATGGAGTGTTCAGCTTGGCAATATAAATTGTACATATGTTTTTCAAAGATTTTTTTCTTTTGACTCCCTGGAAAGTAACCAGTTCCAGTAAGTACAGCAGGCTTTGTCCTCTGCCAGTTTCCTCTGCCCATTTTGCTACACAGGTTTAACTGCTTGTTGTGGTTTAAACCAGGTCCACACAGCTCGTCAACTCACTCCCCCCCCTTGCTCCCCCAACTCCCAGAGAGTTAGGAAGGAGAATCCAAAGAATGTAGCCCCCACGAGTTGAGATAAGAACATCTTAATAGCTAAGGTATAACACAAATCACTACTGCTACTACTACCACAAATAATAATGATAAAGCCAATAACAAGTGAAGAGAATACAACACCTCACCAGCCACCGACCCATAACTCACCCCACCCTGCCCGACTGAGCACTGACTAATATTTCCTCCATCCCCTCAGAGCTCCAGCCCTTCTGGGTCTCCCCTGGTTACATCTTGGGTATGATGTGCTATGGTATGGAATACCTCTTTGGCTAGCCTGGGTCAGGTGCCCTGTCTCTCCTTCCTCCCAGCCTCCCTCCTCCCTGGCAGAGCATGAGATCAGAAAAGGCCTTGGACAAACCAAACATTTGAGCAGTAACTCAAAACATACTTGCTATCAGCAGCTGTTCTCAGCCCAAAAGTCAAAACACAGCACTGCACCAGCTACCAAGAAGGAGAAAAAATTACTGCTACTGCTCAAACCAGGACACTGCTTTACGTGGCAACAAAACAAAAAAGCCATTAGCCCAAAAAGGCAAATAGCATAGAACTCAGTTTAACCAGAGTGTGGCAACAAAAAGACACCTTTCTAAAGCAAGATATTGTTGCCTGCTGTATTTTAAAGGTCTATTGTGAAGAGAGATCTTTGTTACTTTGTTACTTTCTTACTTTGTTACTTTGTTACTTTAAAATGTAATCCTAATAAATTATATTTTTTATAGAAGGAAGCATGAAACAACTTCAAAAGTTGCTACAAGTTCTCCCTTTAATAATTTCTTTCCAGAAGACAAAATAGATTTTGACATGAAATAAAATACATCATGCAAATCACTCTGAACTTGAACTTTCATATCAGTTTTAAGCATCATACAGCTTGCCTGTGTTATCTCAGAAGTCTCTAAACATCTTTATGCAAAACCAATTAACTTCGTATTTTCAGACAAAGTTTAAATATTTGTTTCAACTAACAGTTTCATTTAAAAGATTAATCTTCTATCACAGAGCTATTTTACATTCACTAACTTATGTCAAGGCATGTTGCTTACACACTGAGTCAGTGAAATGTAGCAGCAGGCCTGAAGGGCAAGTGAAGCTTTGTGAATATTAATTGCAATGTCAATGGACTAGCAAGACCTCCAAACCCCCAAGGATAATGTTATATAGTGCCAGGTGACAAAATGGCCACATTAATTGACCATTGAATCTGGTAGTTTACAGTATGGTTTACAAGGATATTCCTAAACCTTGAGCTTCAGGAACTTTATTCTGTGAGGTTTTGCACACCAGAAGTTTTTGACCATGATTCCTTTACTAATAGAAGGCAGGTCAATTGCGCTTTTTCGTAAAGTACATTTGAGAGGCTCCTAATACTTAGAGAAATCTTAAACATTCTAATTCTGACAGCAGTGTTATAGTATACTTTCCAAATAAGTAGAGGCTTTTTTGGATTCTATATTAGCTCTCCTTTTCATGAATAGAGTTTTGCAAGCTCACAGATTTTGTGTTGATAGGCACTGACTAATCATGGACTTAACAGTTCAAAATTTAGACATGACTGTCTAGAGAAAATCATATGGAAGAAATTATATGTGCCATTTATATTTAATGATGGAATCTCTTTTTTATAATCAGAAAATGCTTGACAAAATATAAATCTGACTCCTTAAAAGCGTTTGGCTTTTTTATTTTATTTTTTTTTAACTTGAATTTTTTCTAATGTCCTATTTTTTTTTGTCCATTGACTCTTTTCATTGTCTGATTTCTGACAGGCTGTGGCTTAGGCTTTGTTGTAATATAATCTTTCATTTTGTACCATTGTGGTCCACTTGAAAAAGAATATGTTTTTCTCTGAAGTCAAAATTCTGCTGTGGTGTAAAAGCCAGAGGCTTGTTATCATAGCTATCGTCATAGAAATAATATTGTTTATAAGAAACCCCAAAACTAGGGAAAACTGACCAAAGTAGTAATTTTTCAGTGGAATATGATTTTTTCTCCAGTTACAGACTCTGGGACTTGCTTTCTAATCAAGCAGGCAAAATACACTGAATCCAGATAGAAACTCTTCAAAAATCTTACACTGAAGTGATGCTGAAACTGCATTTTAAGGAGGAGAAAAGAGTTCAAGAAATACAGAGGTATTATGCACAATACATAAAAGATGGTCCAAAAAATGTCATAGCAGCAAGGCAATATTTTGTGTATGTGGCAGGCATAACTGAAATTGGCCAAGGAGCCTTGATTCATCATTGGGCATCAAGGTCTGCAGGTTTTAGATTATGTTAACAGCATAAGTATTCACTCAAAGAAAAAAAGTTTTCAATACACTCTGTGTAGATGCCATAAATGTATGAGAGGGGCCATTGGGATGTTCATGTAAGCTTTTTATTGTCAGACATAGAATCATTCTTATCTGAAGAAAGTGTAACTGCAACAGCATAACAGCATATTTAAGCATACTTAACTGAACACAGTGCCAAAGTAATCACAGCTTCACTGTGGGTTGGAGGCAACTCGCGAAGCTGTCAGAATAAAGCAGACAGAATGCATTGGTGTCTGCTTCTAAAAAACTGTGCAATGGTATCTACGATATTTCCATTGCAGTTTTTGTCACAGTGGGAGAGTGAAAAGTTGTGTTCTGAAGACTGATTTGCCTTTAGTTAAGTTTTTTTTTTTTTTTTTTTTTTTTTGTTTTAGACTGGTGAAATGAAGCCTGAAAGCAAAGCCTTAACATCTTAAGTACACAAATCTTTTTGCACATGGGAATTCCATGGCTATGTCACATATTCCCTTGCCTCTGGGACACTTTTTTTTTTTTTCGAGGGGGATGCGGAGAGAGGGGAGATGGGGGAGAAATATGAAAAGTCTATCTGTATTTAATTTTTATATTAATATTATATGTGAGGAAAAAAAGTAAGCACATGATATTGCTAGAAAGCTTTTTTCCTTTACTTCCCCCCCCCCATATTATATAGTTCCTACAATCAGATGCCATGGTATCTGAGTTTTACACAATCTGGCATAAATTTATGTTTAAAACTATTATCTTCAAGTCTATGTAACACTGAATATTTATGTGATTTACATAAGCCTTATGCCTTCAACAACAGATCATTCTTCTCCTGAGAAATTCAGTTGTCCAATAAAAAAGGGAACTGTAAAAACTTATATATCAGTAGTGCTCAATATCTTGGAAAAAGTAACTCATCATTTATTGAAACAAGTTTCTGTTTCTTTAATCTCTTCATTTAAATTAATAAAGTCAACTCTTTTGACTTACAGGAACTTCCTTTTCCAACTTTTCCCATGTCAACCTGGAGTATCAGAAAACATTTCTCCACGAAGCAGGAGAGATGAAAAACGAGCAAGACATGCTGTGGGTCACCCACAAGATGGCAATAGCGGGATGAGTTCGTAAAAGTTCAAGCGCTTATGAAACTGCTTCTGATACTTGAAATTTAATTTGGATCTCAAAAAAATCTGAGACACAAGTTGGTTGCTGATCGTTCCCAGAAAAATAATACAATTATAAAATATAGAACACAAATTTGCATTCAAATCTTATTGACCTTATTTAAAAAGTGGTTTTTTTGGGTTTTTTTTTGTTTTTTTTTTTTTTTTAATAAACAGATCATTGATACAGCAGAATTTCTGCAATACAAAATTCTGCCAACTGCATATATCTTTCTTCCCCTCCATCTCAATTCTAATATCCACTGAGGGACCAAACTCAAATGCTTTGGACATTTGTATTTATCAAAGGCCTGTAAGAATATTTGCTTGGAACTTAACACTTGAATAATATCCAAGTTTTCTATGATGCTAAATATCTCCCAGTATCTGTACACTTGAATGAGATCTGATTGCAAGCAGGAGTTTCTCCAAAGATTTTAATTCTGAATTTGAAAATCCATTTAATACCTCTCACCTGTAAATACATATTTCTGAGAGATTATTCCTGTATGCTCCTACATTTTGAAGTGTTTTAATTGCCTCAAAAGCAAAGGAAAACAAAACAAAAAAGCAGGCCTGAACACCTTACACAAGACTGAAGTCCTGTATCTGACTGCTTTTATGCAATAGAATTTTATTCTGGAGATGATATTTTTGCTTCCTTTCCTGACATACGGAAAGTGTGCATGTGGTACATTTACTTGTAAATGTCTAACAAAACCTTAATCTTTTTTTTTTTTTTTTTTGAGGAAGCAAGCATATGATATGAAGAGTTACAGATGTGAATGAAGACTTACTCTTACATCATCTGACTAAAAACAGGTTCATTCTTTTGCTCTTGTTCGTAACCTGCTCAGTAATAGTCTGAAAGGTGACTGTCCAATGATTTTCCCCAAGGAATATCAAAAAGCATTCCTCTATTCACAAATACTGAGTGAAAGTATTTCAGACCTACAATGCCAGTTTTGACAAATTACATTTTGCTTATATTTTGGTAAATCCAACGTTATTAAAAGGTATTCTAATACAAATGAAGATGTAGAAATCTCAAGAGGCATAGGTCTTAATCTTTAATAAGACTTGCCGAAAGATTTTTAAAGAGTCTCAAAAAGGCAAAGTACTAAGACATGAGAAAACTGGTCTTGAGATATGCACTACAAAAATATGTTGTACAAATTCATCTGTGGTTTTGTATAAATTTCCATGGAGACTGAGTTATGCCAAAGGAAAGAACTAAAAATGGGTTACCCATAGCATCTTTCATTTAAATCTTCAGTCGTTTGTGAAGTTTCTGGGAGTAGTAATTTCCAAATTATGTGCACTGTCTTGCCACTTCCTGTTCAGTCCACTCTTCTGTTGGATGTTTTTTCAGTATTAGGAACTGATGTGGGAACATAGGCACTACCGACGTGTGTCATTTTTTTAGTTATTTTAGCTAGAGACCATGACAAGTAAATCTATTGAAGATGTTTTAAATCTATAATGCCTTTTGCTGCCACATGAAGGCAAAATGATACATCATTTTGTCTATAAAAAAATGGAATGAGTGACAGCAATTAACCTCTTTTGTTTACCTTCTTCTTTCTGGTGATCTATAGCTTATTAGCACTGGTTAACTTTTTTCTTTGTCTTGATTTTCATTAGATGGATTCAAAGGGGAGGGCATATGCTGGAGTTATCTGATTTTATCAGACTAAGTCTCAAATCCTAGTTTTCTATAATTATAAGCCAATTTGAGTATAAGACATTCCCAAGGAATTAGAACTTTAGATTACAGGTATTTCTTAAAGCCAGATTCATATTTTTGCCGTTATACTTGTGTATAATTTATGGCTCATATTTACCGAGTTTGTGTGATGATATGTCATTTTCTGAATTCATGTTATCTTATCCCTACTTTTTAAACTCATACTACCTTTCCCTGTAAGTTGTTGACATGAATGTCTTTGGAGATTTACTTTTTTACTTAACCTCGAATCAGTTCAGAAGCTTATTATAAATTAGTTACTTAAACTCCTATTCCCATTAAATTAGAGTAGATATTAGTTTTCACAATGTAGAAGCAGGTGAGATGAATTCTAGGTCTCACCTCCATGCCTGGCAAAATCTTGGAGCAGATTCTCCTGGAAGGCATGCTAGGGCACATGAAAAACAACAAGGTGCTTGGTAACAGTCAGAATGGCTTCACTAAGGGGAAATCCTCCCTGACCAATTTGGTGGCCTTCTATGGTGGGGCTATGGAACTGATAGACAGGGGTGGAACAGCTTATGTCATCTACCTGGACTTGTGCAAAGCGTTTGACACTGTCCCATACGACATCCTTGTCTCTGAATTGAAGAGACATCAATTTGATAGGTGGACCACTCGGTGGATAAAGAACTGACCGGATGGCCACACGCAAAGAGTTATGGTCAACAGCTCACTGTCTGCCTGGAGACCAGTAACGAGTGCTGTCCTTCAGGCATCAGTGTTGGGATCGGTCTTGTTCAACATCTTTGCAAGTGACATGGACAGTGGGATTGAGAGTGCCCTCAGCAAGTTTGCCGATAACACCAAGCTGTGTGGTTCAGCTGATACGCTGGAGGGAAGGAATGCCATTCAGAGGGATCTTGACACGCCTGTGAGGTGGGCTGATGCCAACCTCATGAAGTTTAACCATGCCAAGTACAAAGTCCTACACCTGGGTCAGAGAAATCCCAGGCACAGCTACAGGTTGGGCAAAAAGGAAATTCAGAGCAGCCCTCCGGAGAAGGACTTGGGGATGTTGGTTGATGAGAAAATGAACATGAGTCAGCTCCACTGTGCACTTTGCAGCCTAGAATGCCAACAGTATTCTGGGCTGCATCAAAAGGAGCGTGACCAGCAGGTCAAAGGAGGTGATCCTGCCCCTCTACTCTGCTCTCGTGAGACCTCACTTGGAGTATTGTGTGCATTTCTGGTGTCCTCAACATAAAGAGGACATGGAACTGTTGGAACAAGTCCAGAGGAGGGCCATGAGGATGATCAGGGACTGGAGCACCTCTCGTTTGAAGATAGGCTGAGAAAGCTGGGGCTGTGTAGTCTGGAGAAGAGAAGGCTGCATGGAGACCTCATAGCAACCTTCCACTATCTGAAGGGTGCTTATAACGACGCTAGAGAAGGCCTATTCATTAGAGATTGTAGTGATAAGACAAGGGGTAATGGATTAAAACTTAAACAGGGGAAGTTTAGATTGGATATAAGGAAGAAGTTCTTTCCTGTGAGGGTGGTGAGGCACTGGAATGGGTTGCCCAGGGAAGTTGTAAATGCTCCATCCCTGCCTGGAAGTGTTCAAGGCCAGGTTGGACCAGGTCTTGGGTGACAGGGTTTACAGGGAGGTGTTGCTGCCAATGGCAGGGGGGTTGTAACTAGATGATCTTAATGTCTTTTCCAACCCTAACTATTCTATGATTCTGTGATCCTGCTATCCCATTAGCTAAAGAACAAATAATGTACAATATGGCTTAGATGCAGTAAGTCTTTATATTAGTATGCAACTTTCAGGATTACTAGTAAAGTGCATGTACTTTTTATTTATACGAAGTATATACTCTTAGATCTGCTGGCTTCTTTAATTGATGGAAACATTCAAAAACCATTTATTATTCCAACGCACATTTTTTTCCTTCTCGTCTTTTTATCTTGGCAGAGAATATAGAAACAGCAGAATCCCAGGTGAGTAAAGACAATTAACTGTTAATCAAATATCCAGTATATTCTAATTTGACACTAATTACTTTGTTATAATTCATTAATAAATATTTAATTTGGCCTTGAGCATGTACTGCTTGTTTGTTTCTGTAAAGACCGGCATGAAAACATTGTTTCTTGTAACATTAGATCTACAACTGATTCAGCAGCAGGATTAGAATGTAAGGAGCACAGCTTAATGGATAATTTCACTATGGCCTAACACAAAAACATCAGGTTTTAAAAGCCTGTGACACTGACGGCTTTTCATTCGGCTTGGAATTTAGAAGAGTGTCTACTTTATATGTTATTGTCAAACTATAAGAAACATATTTTTTGTGTAAGCATCTCTTTAAAAGAATGCTATGTTTTGATGTTAATTTGGCTGAGTGAAATATGAGTTTCCCCAATAATTCCTTTACAAAGTGATTAAGTGTATTTTTTTTCATGTTTACATGTAGATAATCCAAAAAACTAATCTAAAGTGTGCCACTTCAGTTCAGTGTGCTACCTTCAGGCCTTTTAGTACGCTATAACCTGTAACAAGCGATTACAAATATTTCTGAAGCTGTGTGCATTGTTTGTTACAATTGATATTCACAATTTAAGGGACTCATTACCCCAGCACCCTTCAGAAAAAGCTTTTTTGGGGTCTTACTGAATGTTGCAACATGCAGTAACGCAACCGCAGGTATGGTAACTCTGGAGTGTGAAAAGGGAAAATAGTGGGAAATTTTCATAAAGAATATAGTATTTTTGCAGTATGTGTTTTTAACGTATGTTACCGTTTGTGTATGTGTGTTTTATTCTTATATCCTAAAAAAGACATAATGTTTTAAAGTCATAATTCTCAAGTACTATGGGGAAACATTCAAACCTGTTTCTATTTGTTCTACTTTTCACCTACACTAAAATGGGGTAAAAAAATCCATAAAATGTAGAAAGAACTAAATAGTCAGCAGAGGCAGTAAAAAACAGATGTCATAAGTTTTGCAGTGTCATAAAACCTTCACTTTTACAACTGTTTTAACAGCTAGGTAGTAATCAATCTGAATTTATAAGATATTAGTTTCAGACTTAACTGTGAAATGTAAACAGACACCCCTGAAAAGGCTTAATGTATGAACTCGTGGAATCAGTAAGATCTTCTTAGTCTGAATGTGATCTTTTAAAAACTTCCTCTGAATATTGAAAACAGTCAAAGCTTGTGGTTAAAGTTTGTCAACATGCTGTATTGTTGTTAAATACATAAAGATTATCACCTAGAATACTTATATACATTTCGTATTGTAAATTTTCAGCATTCGGGATTTCTTTATAGGTTGATGCAGGAAAATAGTTTGAAGATAGAGTCATAGAATTCTGGTGTTTATAGATAGATTAATTTTGTCTTAAATTGGTGTCTCTGTAGATACACACAGGTCAAGGTACACCACCCCTATTTGCTAAACAGATTCTTTCTGCCTATGGTTAGAAGTATCTGAATGAATTAATGTTAGGAAACAAAGAAATGGAAGAACATTTGTTTTGTGCATGTAAATCTTGAAGACTGAAACTTCTTTTAATCCCAAGCAGTCCGTGCAAGGACTGTAGACTTGTGCAGACATGTTGGACAGGAAGGTCTGCATGGACAGTTCCTCAAATACTACATTGTGTAGCAATTGACACATGGAAGCTTTCATGATTGCCTTTCTTATAAAGTTCATAATTTTTGAAATAAGAATATCAATCCAGGTGTGAACAAGCATTTCTGGATCAGAGACTGAGTGCATTCCTGGCAAAGATCATTGTTTTTATACTTGTCTACAGGCCCTATATTTTGAAAATATCTTAAGTTCCATCATCTAAATACTTTCAAAGATTTGGGTTATGATACAATCAATCTGTGGGTAGTTCTTGCCAGGAGAGTTGTTTTACCAGATACAGTGATGAGTACTGATACAGGTATATGCTCAGTTGTAATCAGTCAGTAGACATTTCTGCTTTTTTGGTGCCCTTCACATTATTTTCTTTCTCATCAGAGAGATAAAATGTGATTCCCACAGTATCACCATTACCCACATTTAGATAGACTAGCAGCCATGAATAGGGATGATGAAAAATGTACAGAAGAGGTAATATCTAACAGTAGTAACCCAGGAACACAGGAAGCTCTGCATACGATTTTATCTTGTAAACCTGTATCAGTTGTTGGCATTTCTGATGAATGTTCCTAACCCTTAAAATCAGAAGACTGGCCTGTACAAGTCCTTTAACCAGCAGATAAATTCTCCTGGATGTTGAATATTCTTCTAAATGGTCATCCAAACACATATGAATTTTCAAAATGCCTATTTTTGTCCTATATTAATTTAACAATGTGTGCCCTTGATGTTAATAGCAGGAGTATGCATACGTTAATGGCAGGTATTCATTTTTTCCCTCTCTTCGCACTGCTAACATCTGAAAGCCCGATTCACCTCCTCTTTTTCTAATGATCAGATATTAAAATCAGATATGCACAATGAGCTTTCATACTGACTTGAAAGAAATAAAAGAAGTGAATTCAATAATATGTGGCTTTAAACTTAATTCCTTAGAGAATTATTTTTTCACTGATTCTGTAATATGAAGGTGGGGTGGAGTTCCTTGTAATTATTGAAGCTGTAACTGGAATAGTTTTCTTATCTAACACATTGAATATAATTCCTGCTGGTTTCCACTAGTGGTAAATGCAAGAAAAATCTGGAAAGAATGACTTAACCGAACAACTTGGGTCACATATCTGTTCCTGAATAGTGCTGTTCTGTTAATAGTACAGCAGTCATACATAAAACTGACTTTCTTTCTGAGGGTACCATCCATTTGCACCCTACTCCTATGTCCTGTTATGTGTATGTTTAAAAATAAAAAGAGAAAAAATAAAAGTAGAAATAGATGAATGAGCAAAAAGCATCTTCGCAATCTATGTTCTATGCCATTATATCAAAGGAGGAGAAATTACACTTGTACAGAGATTCAAGCATTAAACTGAAGCTTATTGCTTCTGTGTGAAGCAGTTTGACATGTGTGAACTATTGACATCTCATATCAAATATCAAATTCTGTGTTATTTTTCCCATTTCCTTTTGTCCTAGCTATAGAATCAACAGTCAAATTCAAATAGCACACGGTCTACTGTAGTTGATACTACTGTAGCTGTATAAACAATTTGTGTAAACAAGTTGTGTAAACTTTGTTTAAACAGGGCAACAGGAGCTTCATTTTGATTGTGCTGCTCTACCAGGTGGAAATAAATCACTTGATAGTGTAATTATAGTTTAGGTTGAAAGGGATCTCTGCAGGTCATTTGATCCGACACCCTGCTCAGAACAGGTTGAGTAGCACATTCTAATACTTCAGTAAGGGTTTATAAAGAAAGAAAAACTTGAAAAAAATCTTATTGAGAGGGTTTGTATAAAAAAGGATCGAGGGACACTTGAGCATTTATTTGCTGTAATATTAATTCATAACAGGCAAATGAAAAAGTTGCTTTATAAATAAAGCTTTGGTTCAATGACAATGAAAAATAAAACAGAGAAGGGTACTGAGTATGTACGCTGGTTGCCATATTAGTAGACAATCTCTGCTGTTCCTATTTTTCTGTGGGGAGGCAAATTTTGCATTTTGATATTGCTCTATAGTTTCAGTGGGAGGATGTTGGGGTATATTTTGGACAGCAGATAGAATAGGTACACAGTAATGAAGGGTAACTTAAAACATGCTGAGAGACTTTGTTTATTTTGAGAGGTGGTACATAGTCCTGGGATGGCTTATCCATAACAGAAATCAAAATTAATTGATTTTCAAACACAGCCAGTGCAATAGTTTTCCTTTGAAATCAATGCAGAATTTTGTCCAGCATGTTTGATAATACTTTTTTGTCTGAAATAGGATTTCTTAGTCTTCTATAACAACACTTAATTAACACTGAATTGCTCTAACATAATTCTGGCTTCTTAGAAAAATTCAGGTATTCCTTTGTTCTGTGGTAGAAGGCCCAGATTGCCCAGGATCTTTCTGTAGCCTTGCATAATATTTTTTTCTGAAATTTTTCAGGATGGGGCTTAGTTGTTAAGGTTTTCTTGCAGGAGAAGAGAAGAGCACTAGCAAACATTGTCTAAATATATAGGAAGTATGGAAAAACAGGAAGTAAACAGTTTGAAAAGACTGCAGAAAATGCTGTGTAGAACACGTGACCTCACAAGAGCAGAACTACATGCAATGTATTTTAGGCTAAGGTTTAAAAAAAGTATTAATAAACACCTAAAGCTAGAATTCTTTGTATTCAACCTCTTAACTGGGTGAGATTTCCCATCAAGAACCTGACTGAATTCAGTGGGGATTAGTTATGTCTGAAAGCCAGTTCGGGGTGGAGTATGGGATCTACCTCTAGATTGCAGTAGCAATCTTTTTTGTTGCTTTTTTATCATTTTTTTAAGTGCTGACCTGGACAAGTATTGTAGATTTGTATCAAAGGACTCAAAACATATTTGGTTTTGTGTTTTTTTTTTTTTTTATTATTCTGTAGAAAGATATATGTATATACCCAACAATTCTGGGCTTCAGTCTGGCATGCAGCCTAGTTTAAGCAGTGCTTAACTGAAACATTGGGCCTCCAGCACAGAAAGAGGGGTTACTATCTGTATTTTATCTGTAATTGTTTTTTTGTTAGCTATGAAAGTAATTAAAATGACCTTCTGATATGGTAAAAATTATCCCAGGGACATTTACACATGAAAGTGTGAAGTTCCCAGAAGCAGTCTCAGGAAGGGCTGGCCAGTCAGATGGTGAGCAAGAGAGATGGTCTTCCAGACATGGAAAACATATGACTCACATACAGACCTGAGCTTAGTTTTCCCAAATGCTAGTGTAGGAGAAAACATTTTATTGTGCTTTTTAATGATAAAGTATAGCTATATAATCATAGAATCATAGAATAGTTAGGGTTGGAAAGGACCTTAAGATCACCTAGTTCCAACCCCCCTGCCATGCCCAGGGACACCTCACACTAAACTATATCACCCAAGGCTTCATCCAAACTGGCCTTGAACACTGACAGGGATTGAGCATTCACAGACTCCCTGGGCAACCCATTCCAGTACCTTACCACCCTAACAGTAAAGAATTTCTTCCTTATATCCAATCTAAACCTCCGCTGTTTAAGTTTTAATCCATTACCCCCTGTCCTATCACTACAGTGATATAAGCTCATCTTTGGAAATGCTAACTGAAGCCATTGACCCACCTACCTTTAAAGATTGTTTCTTACTTTATTAATGAGTTTAATTTAGAGATCAGTCTCATCTTTGCCGTATATAGTAAGCTTATTTACTATAGCTGACATAGTATGTACTTGGAGCCAGGCTGTCTGCTCTGCTAATGGCTGTAGGTAATCCTTCAAACAATTTGCTTTCATGTTATGTTCTGTGTTTGATCTACGACTTCTGGGTCAGCATGGACCTTGTGAGCAAGCAGAATAAATTGGTGAAGATCATTACTGAAACTTTACAGAAGGAATGCTGAGTGACAGAATCAGTCATTTAGATGGTCTTGAGCCGAGCAAGAGCAGTGTTTCTTGCAGAACAGACACTGTTCTGCTGCCAAGTTATCACTAAGCCTCAAGGCCGGTGTCTACTGGGCCAAACAGAAGCAATAAACTGTTAACCCAAAAACAAGCCATAGAATTAGCAACAAAATGTAAGACCAAACACAGGCTATGGAAGTGTGTCTCCCTTCAGTGATAACAAAATGCCTCGCATATGTGTTAAATACAATGATCAGTTCTGCCTCCCCTATTCTGGAGTGTGGTGCAAACACAAGTAGAGCTTTTGTTGCAGATCTATATACACAAACAAATTACAGCTATTGTCTAAGCTATTAGTTATGAGCAGTTTTCATAGTTTCCTTCACAGTTATAGATGCATTGAAATTTTGCTAAGGGGTAGCTAATGCTGAGGCTCTGACCACAACTTTTTCAACTTGTCTATATCAGGTTCAGGTCTGCTCTATGTATCTGTGCTGCAGCCCAATTTCTTTCCTTGTGTTTACACTGTCATAATTTTCCTACCCCCACACATTCCACTAGCTCTTCTATTTGCATGGAAGCATTTTATCATCCACCTGCTCTGGACCCTCTGCATTACAGTTAAATTCTTACCCCCCTGCCCATTCACCCCTCTGCCACTGATATTTACTCACTCCTGTCACAAGTCTAAGAGCACTGTGTTTTGGGCCTTTCAGGCAGATGTTAAACAATGTTTAAGTGTCTTTCTAGGGAAACATTGATTACTCTGGAGTTTAGAAGGGGAATAGGTGCATTTGCAGCTAGATGGTTGAGAAGGTTAGGTAAATTTAGAGCTCATTATGGAAGTATTAGTGATTAAGGCCCCTATCAAGGTTCAATGGTACTATAAAAAAGGCTAACTAGATCAGAGACTGTGACTTTGGTCAGTTCCATGTGCCTAAAATCCCATTTAATGAGTTTGCATCCTAACCTAATTTTCTGTCTCTTATAGTTGCTTTAGGAGTCACATATACATAATCTGCCATATATTGGAAATGTACCAACTGCAGTCATTGTTGTTAACACATGTAGGTATGTGTGTCTGATTTGGCAGGGGAGAGCAGAGAAAAGGAAGACAGATTGCTACACCCATTCCTAGCAAATAGAAGTATAGATTACTGAATATAGAATCAACTTCCCCTGCTGCTGCCCAGGTGAAAAATTGTAACTCAAATGCCAGAGATGAATAGAAGGAAATCTCTGTATTTCATTTATTCCTCCTAATCAATTATGCAGCTCTCAGCTAAGAGAAAGGTATTCTTACCCCACCACAGACTTTGCTCCAAATATTATTTTATTACCTGATTGTCAGAAAAACATGCCAAGTAATAAATTGATTTCCACAGAAAACACAGTGAGGACAGTGTGGCAGCAGACTTGAAAGTCATATAATAAAGAAAAGTACAGATTGAGTTAGTGAGCCAGAATACAGTCCCTCTGATTTGCTGTGAGGATAAGTAAAGAGGGGCAGGAAATGCCAGTCATTTTGATAAAGCATCTGCTTTGTTTAAGACATAAAGAGGTTGCTTTAAAATAACTGAATATTAACAGTAAGAATGGTAGTTGAATCAACCATCCTTGTAAAAAATAAATATATATGTATTCATCAAAGCTCGTATTTGTGCTTGCTCTTGACTTTGATAATGTGAACAACTTAAAATGGTTTTGGTTAATGAGCCAATTATATTCAGACCAGACCACATTCATGCAGCATATTGTGATTAGCTAAATTGCTATGTAATGGCTGGTAGTTTTCTATGCATCTCATACTCCTAACAATGCAGCGAAGAATCATCATCACTTGTCAGCCTGAATTTGTGATTTTTCTCTCCTAAGACCTCCAAGTTTTTTCACCCTTAATGTAAAGTACTAATACGGAAATGCAACCAGGAATGTAAAGTACTAATACAAAAATGCCACCAGGTTACCCACTTCTGAATTTAGGATAATTTGTAAGAAGAAGACCAAATGAAATACAGTCATGTTAAAAACAATTTCTTTCAAAGATGTAATAAAAGCTTTCAGTGGAGCTTGTTAGAGAAACACAGAAAACATGGGCTCACTTGAAAGAGGTTTCAGCCAGAATATTTAATCCAGCTGCTCAGGGGTACGTGATGTGTTCCTGGGCTTACTTTCTGGGGCAATGCCATATGAGTAAAAAACATATCCTCTTGGCTAAATTTATGATACACACTCCACTGAATTTGAAATTGTTGGCAGAAAATTGACCTGCGCTAAAGGACATTTTCTTTTTTGTTTGTCTTTGTATTTGAAAGACAGCAAAGTGGACATATCTGATAAAAGTATTTGTATGCCTCTGCTGGTTTTGCTTAAAGCACAACAATGCCATTGAGGAATACGACCAATATGAGGATTTGAAGTCATCAAATTCAGACATATTATGCTTGATGAAATGTAGGTCTGAATATTTAATCCCTCAAATATTTCATTCTACATCCTTGTAAAATAGTTTAAAGCATTTGTTTTCTAAACTAATTTTTAGAAACATCATTGTTAAATGAGATAAAAATAACAAAAATAATTTACATTAGCCTTTCCTTTATTAAATTTATTGAGAGATTTATAGAATAAAACCTATCATAGGAAAAAAAAAACAACTAATACAAGGAAAAAAAACCCCACAAAACAAACCAACCAAAAAAAAAACCAAACCAACCAAGAAAACCAAACCAACCAACCAAAAAACATCATGTGAAAGATACTGTAAGGACCTGATGGTCTGGTTGTTTCTGCTTTCTCAGAAGAGAATCATGCAATGATTGGGTTGGGAAGAACTTTTAAATATCATCTATTCCTCATAGCCCTCTGGCACTGAGCTGGGACATTCTCAACCAGATCAGGCTGCTCAGAGCCCCATCCAACCCCATCCAGTACTGGTGCATCTACCGCATTTATGAGCAGCCTGTTCCAGCTGTTCTCTACCCTCATCATAAAAAATGTATTCTAACAAATTACAATCAGCAGAAACAGTATGAGAAAAGTAAGATGAAGTCTCCTACTTTGGCACAATGGTAAATAGGCAGTGATGTACCATCTATCATTTGTCATTAGATTCAAATGAAAAAAGAAAACAAAATAAAATACTTTAAGCTACAGAACAAGAAACAGTATTGGTGAAATGTTTTTCCACCACTACATAAAACAGCTCTCCATCCACTGAATATTATTATATTAGCAGGTATGCTGTTCCTACTTTTTTGCCTTCATCCCTGGTTATCCCAAATTCAGTAATCGGTTGGTTGTTTAGGAGGGAGAGATACTTGATTGAGAAAAGAAACAAGTATGTATTTTATTAATTTCCTGTTTATTTAAAAGTAAAATGAAAATCTACTGTTATAATCTTAAATTTTGGCCTAAGGATCAGTTAAGTTTTTCTCAAGGTCAGAGCTCCACTGCATATTCAGGTTGTGTCCTTGTGTTTCTCCCCTTTACCTCTAGCATTATTTTTTCATTCCTGTCTCACGCAGATGTTTTTTGTCTTCCCACTTCTCTCAAAGACATGCATCACATCACAAATTAATAACTAATGAAGCCTCCACATGTTTTGCATGCAATCCTATGCCTTCACATGATTTGCGTATAACTTTATTCTGACTGGTGACTTACGACTATTTTCAGTGAAGACTTTTTTATTTTTAACAGTTGTATTTGTAAGGCAAGTTTATTATTTATAACAGTTATCCTACATAAATAGTAGTTGTATAAATAATAAAAAATGATAGGTATAATATCATTGATACCAAAACATTTTGAAATGTCTCTCTGTATCTTAATGATTATGATAATTCTGTTCAACATTATTTTTTTCCAATAAAATATATATATATTTTTATTTATTTATTTTAGGTCTTTGTAACAGCAGTGTTCAATAACTTGTTTGGTTTTCTTAGCTTTATCTTAAAACAAGATTGTATAAAGAAGAAAATTAAATTTAAATCAATGATTAAAAACTAAGCCTAAACCATACTTTGTTTTTCTTTCTCAAAATAATATTCCAAAATGTTCCCCAAACCATGTTTCTGTTTCTTTTTATTTCACTTTCCATCCAATGACCCCATGTTGCAAAGTATCTTTTAAAAATATAATTATTTTCAGCATTAACAATCCAGAAATCTTAAGGCTGAATATGTAAATGTAAAGTACTACAAGCAATGATGGGTTTTTTAAGATACTTAGAGAGGTTGGTGAGACAGATCCTTGGCATTTAAGATATTAGAGTTTCAGTGGTGGTATCCAGTGATTTACACTACCTCAAGACCTTGTCTTCAGTCTTCGGGGCACACTCAGTACTTCAAGACATTTCCATATGCAGTCATCTGTAAAGTGAGAATGAGCTGTTACTGTAACTGTAACTGTTATGAATGGGTCACAATATAGGCAGAAAAGAATATTTACTCTCCCAGCACATTTTTTTCTATCTATCTCTTCTATCCTTGACAGATTTGGTGGAACCTTCTAAAGGCTCTTCATAGAGCTTTGTGGAAATATGTTCATGATCTAGTGTTGCTGCTTTACCATTCTAATGAATTCTAAAACACAGATCTTGAGCTTCTAAACAACCCTAATGCTAATTGAATCTGTAACTCATTTTGCTTTTGCCTCTGTAGTACAGCTGTAACTACTATATTGTACAGCGGTTGCCTTATAATTAACACTCTTTAGGCATACTCTATCAGGCACAATGTCTGGTCAGGGAAATGGGCTCCAAATTACTTTTTCCAAAAATGGGAAGTGTTGATTTCAGAAAAACTTATTTGCAGTTCCCCATGGGAACTGTCATTGGAGTGATTGGTATCACAGTGCTTAGCCCACATTTACAGGCTGGTGTCCCTAGGATGGTGTATGCATGGGAACAGTATGATGGCTGTGCTGTAACATGAAGAGGAAATGTGACCAAAAAGCTCAAAACATGACCACACAGATGCCAGGAGATAAGAGATAGTGTGACAGAACAGTTTGCTCACTTTTGGCAAACACAAATTTTCAATATTGCTCATTTCCTTAATAAAATGTATATAATGGAAGATGTTTGCTTGAGATTTTGGGGGGTTTGTTGTTGTTGTTGTTGTTGAGCACAAGAATACAAAACCTGTATTTTTTCACTGAAAACAATTTTCTTGGAAAATTCTGTATTTTGGGGCACTGGTAATACTTCAGCTTTTACATGATAACAGCATCAGCTGTTATCATGTATACTTGCTTAGTTGTGTTGTGTTCGTACTGAATTTTAGAATGATGTAACTTTTGGAACTGCTTGAGACCATTAAAGTGTCATGCCATTTTAGAAGATAATTCAGTTTTGTGAAAGAAAAGACAAAATGGAAATCAGGCTGCTTGTTTTAATCAGATAAATGATTTACAGCAAGAAAATAAAGTCCATACTACATGTAGCATAACCAAACCTCTATTATATGTGCTAAATATCTATGAAAGATATATTCAGAATCTGCAAATTGTACTGATAAATGAAGGGATATAATACAGAGTCTGTTTTCCTGCTATTTGTGTAACAAATTCCTGTGAACATGTAGATATGGAGATGTTTAATTTTCAAACCAAAACTCATTAATTTTTCTAATCCTAGAAACTCAACGTGTTGTTGCTATGAAGATGTGAAAATAAAATATCAGATTTTGGTAATTATATATTATTCTCATGAGACCACTGGAGTGTAACAAAATATTGTTATTTACTTCACAAAATCATAATTATACCTTCTATAGTTTTGATCCTGAACCATGATTAGAGCAAATCTCTAACTGCTGAAGGTCTAACAACAGAGCATATTTTAGGAACCTGGGAATAAACTAAAAATAGAACACAAAATTAACTGCAAATTGCTTTTTTTAGGAAACATTAAACATGTCACATGAACGCCCAGAAATGGACTACTAGAAGGAAGAACAGAATATGTTCTAACTAAGTTAAAAGATGTCCTTGTAAATCTGTGTATGGATAACACTGTAGCTCATAATGGGTGTTTGATTGATCATAAGGAAATCTCAAGCTCTTGATATGTGTATGAAGTACATATATCTTAAAGCTTCTCTTTCCAGAAGATGTCCGGTTTCAGAATATTATACCTATCCGTGGTATTTTGGTATTGTACAGAAGCCATAATTCTTGTTCTACAGGAAATTCTGAAATTGGGTAAAAGGGAAGATGCATATGTGACTGAAATAAAGTTGACACAGTTCTGAAAAACATACAAATGGAAGTATATTTTCCTATAAAGCTTTTAGAAAAAGACCTTGCTGTACATTTTTTTTTTTGCTATTTAAATGAGTAAGAGCAATATGCAAGTGAACCTCTAAGAATAATGAGCCCACTGTTATCTCCTCTGGGTAAACAAGAACAAAATGCAGATGTGTTCCTTTTTCCTGAGTAAAGGTGGAGTAAAAGGGAATGTTTGTTGACAAGGTGTGTAGAGTAAGAGAAGCTAACTGGATGAGCCCCTCATAATTTACGTGTTAGATATGGGACAGATGTTTATTTGTTTAGAAATTTGTTTAGCATTTGTTTAGAAATACAATATCAGTGAGATTAAATTTATTCCTGTCTGTACAACTCTGAATGAGAGGCTTTAGACTGAAGAATGACCAAAGCCAAAACTGCAACTTTCAGTAATAGAAAAATGTGAAAGTTGTACATGAAGGCAAAAGAAAGACATACAGTATGATTTTCTTTTTTGTCATAGTGACTCAAGTGATTTCATCCTGAAAAGGATCAGCTATGGAGGGTAGTTTGACAATACATAAGGCTATGGTGGCAGACAGCAAGCAGAGATAGAGAGGTATAGCGTCGTGGAGGGATAGTGTTGATGGCTCTATGTTGCTTGGTTGGCAATCCACACCAGAAATATGAGGGGCCTCTCAGGCTTTCAGTCTAGACTTGGCATGGGAGACCTCAGTAGAGCTTAGGGGATGACCTATCTGCCTCTCATGGGGACTTCTCTATGCTTTTATTGTAAATTATACATGAATTCTAGCTAGGGAAGGGCTGGAATATTAGCTTACTGCTAGTGTATACTGCATCTGCAGCTATTAGTTGGGTGGGCATGTGGAGAGAGAATAGATCTGCCAGCTGCTAATTATTGAAACTGCTTAATGTAGATGTCTTCTTATCTTTCCCTGTTCCACCCAATTACATCCTATTTAAGCCCATTTAACTTACTGCTTGGAAGTGAAGAAGCATTGATCATTCTTGTGTAACTTTCCCTAGGTCTTCTGGGTGGGTATTTGAGATGTTACTGTTAAATTTCATTATTTATAGCCGGAGAGAACTCTAGTTACTGCTGAATGCAGGCTTGGTAGAGTATTACATATTACATTACACCCCTATACAATCTCTTTCACTGAAAGGAAACAAAGCAAGTTGCATCAACTGAAATGTCAAAATCGACCATGTGACCACACCATTATAATCTTAGCTGGATGAGGAAGCTGTATTTCTGAGTACTGAATTATTTAGACTTGCATTAATGTGTTTCAGGGCACGGTGTGATAACACTTTTTAATGTTTTCAGCTTTTTTTTTGAGAATTCTGTAAAGAATTTGTACAAAAACAACTGCCAATGATCAGTCCATCAGCTTGAATGGGCTTAGGTAGCTCTACTGCTATGCAGCTTTTAATACCAGCAGTTGTGATATAACCTATGTCAAAGATGTATATTGAAGTGCCATATCTGTGAATCCAAATGTGCATTCATTGATAAAGTGAGTTAGTGCTCTGTGTGCCAAGCCATTAGTGCCTTCCATAGTTTCACCTGTACTAGCATTTGCAGAAAAAGGCTTTGCAAATGTGACAGTGTCACAGCACTTCCGTTTTAGAGAAACAGGGTACAAGTAAGCTCTGCCTGCTGTGGGTTATAATTAATCTCTCTTTGACTTTCATGAAATGAAAAAGCACTTCCTTGTCATCTTAAAACTCTGTTCAAAGCTTGTTGAAGTCCAAGGGAGTTGCCAACAGGGTTGCTGTTATCAGTGTTCAGATGCAACTAAAGGTGAATCTTATGTAAAAGAGCTAAAATTCAAACACACTAAATGTCAGAGAAATTTGTAATATTATGTAGGATTTTTAGCTGGTAATTGTTTATTACATTTCTTCTGGTCTAATGGACATTGTCTCTATATTATCTAGGTGGTCTGTTATTATAAGTTAAGTGTCTCTTACATGTTAGTGTATGAGTGGCACTGGTACTAATTACTTGTCATTTCAAGGGCAATGTCACATGTGTTTAGTGTCTCTGTCTTTGGTGGCATTTTCATCTACTAAAGTTAAATGGCTTTTTTTACTCAAGGGAATAGCTAAAATCTCTATCTCTGTGGCTGAATTCTCTGGAGTCCTTAAATCAGAAAAGTGACATGTTCCTGTGACAACAATCTTAGGTGTAGTAAGTAGAGTGACAAGAGAATTAAAACATATTAGCAAGGTAAAGAAACCTGTCTTAAAAGCCTCTGCCAGGCACTCTCTATGAAGAATTTAATAATTTTATGTTGAAAAAAATCAAATGTGTATTTCAGAGCGTTCAGTAAGTTGGAAGCCAATTATTCTTGTGTGGAATCTGTTGGCAGTCAATATCTCTTTTTTATTATTATTTTGTTTTACTACATTGCAATATTATTTTTATTAGGGAATAAAGGTTTCATGATAACATTGCAACTAAAAAAATCTGGTTTGACCTGTTCTAGTCTGAACATTTAAGTAGTAGAGATCAGTGAGGGCACTGGATTTATACAGTGTGCCTTACTCTACATGAATGGCACTGAAGGTGATTAATTTTTCACACTCTACATCTGTCCTTGTATAATGAGAGCTACAGTTGTGAATCTGAGTCTCTGCCTTCTCTAGGCAAAAAAAAAAAAAAAACAACAAAACCAACAGTTACAATGCCAGTAAAGCAAATGAATATTTTGCCAGTTTTGTTAGCTTAATTTACAACTTTAATTTGGATCTTTCGGGGCATCTTTCTCTAAATGAGTAAATGAGAATCATTAATTATGGGGGGAAGGGGAGTTTGGGCTTCCAAGTACAAGCAAAATGCATTAGATCACATGTAACTTTAAGCAAATGATGTAACAAGTCTTAATGACTCATTGATATGAGGTGGGAGAAAACTCTCAGTTTAGATCCTTTCACTGAAGAGTAAGATAAGATATTTTAACTCACGCAACCATTAATATATACTTTAATGTTTCACAAAACCTTGCAATTTTAGAAATGAAACAATATTTCTTGAAGTAGGCCTGCATTTAAGAGTTCAAAAGACTGAAATTTAGCCTCAATTCTTATAGTCTGTTTTGAATTCAGAACACTGATTTCTTGAAAATTAAGTAATGCTTAATGATATAAAAACTTGGTGATTTAGTGTTATCCTTTTGACTAGACCTTTTAAAAAAATTACATAATGGATGCAAAGAACATGTGGATGTGCTTGAAGTTAGGTATAATTACAAGTGTGTTTCTTTATCGTCCCTATGTAGAAAATTAAGTAAGAACTGTGTAGGTAGTATTGGAACCCTTGTATGAACACTTCATCTGTGAATGACATTACTTAACACTTGTTACGATGTTAGCTTATGTAGGTTAAGAGGAATGGTATGTCCTCTACGTGATCTTTGACTGAACTCAAGAAGTCTAAGGTCAGCTTTCAAGTTTTGCTTTTTTGCAGGAAAAACCTTTCAAAATCTAAATTCCTGTAGAATCTGTACCATAGTATGGACCTTTCCCATCCCCTCGACTGTGATGAAAGGTGATGTAAAAGGAAATAAAAATTTCAAGAAAGTGAAAATGTGGAATTTGTAACAACCAAACTTCGACCTATGCTCTATAGAGAACAGATTGATTCTTCTGCTGGACTGCAACAAACAAGTCAGGAGAGCAGTTTTTTATGCTGTCATGGTCAAAATGTAGCTCCCACAGGTTGAGATAAGAGCAGTAAGGTATAACACAAACCACTACTGCTACCACCAATAATAATAATGATAAGAGAAATGATAAGGGAAGAGAATACAGTACCACCCACCGAAACAAGCCGGACCCAAAAGAGTGAGCCCTTCTGGGTAATTCCCAGTTACCTCCCCGGGCATGACGTGCTGTAGTATGGAATACTTCTTTGGTTAATTTGGGTCAGGTGTCCTGTCTCTGCTTCCTCCCCGCCTCCCCTCTTCCCTGGCAGAGCATGAGACTCACAAAATCCTTGGTCAGAGTAAACATTACTTAGCAACAACTAAAAACATCGGTGTTATCAGCATTGTTCCCAGGCTGAAAGTCAAAACACAGCACTGCACCAGCTACTAAGAAGAAAAATTGACTGCTACTGCTAAACCCAGGACACATGCAAAGCACTTCCAAAGTGTTACTGTGTATCTTTAGAGGAGATATTAAAGTACCTCAGATTTTGGAACAGCTTTAAATAGTTTGGTTAAAGTACCTAAACTATTAGCAAAGTTACACACTGTCTGTTATGCTTCACTTTAGAGGAATATTATTATTGCTATTAAAGTGTGAATAATTTCCCACCTTAAATGATCGGTATTTGCCATTATGTGAACCACAAAATTGCTATGAGTCTTTAAAGCACTAGTATCATGAAACAGTACTTGTAAAAGAAAGCAAACTTCCAGCTGCCTTAAACTGCTCAACAGACTACTGAGTAAATGTCTTCACTCTGGAAACAGAAGGGATTAAAAGAAGTCATAACAAATGCACCTTTTTGTAAAATTTGCCCTGTCAAGCTGTAGGGCTTTCTATATATCATCAGCTATAATATCACAAATGACATCTTAAGGCAGAAGTAGTAAGAGAAATTCCCTCAGTGTTAGTAAGATAATCTTACATGTTAAAACAAAAATCCCAAACAAACCTATCTTATTTTAAATATTTTCAGGTGGCTATGAAAAATGTTTGGCCTCTTCATGAACTCCTGAAGTTAGGATGACAAACCTCTAAAAGTCGGGTTAAAATTTTCCTATATGACTCTCTTTTTAGGTATCTTCATGGCTGTCAGGGAATTAAAAACATCTTTTGGTGCTTTAATCTCTCTGAGATGCATCACTGATGTCACAGAGCAAAGGGAAGGATAAATGTGTGCTCTGCAGTTCATCTGCTTCAGAGCCTTGTGATATACAGGAGCCCATTACTGCATATCTGCTGGGTGCAGCTTCCACGGTCGAATGCATTTCAGGTGAAGGTAGAACCATGTGCACGTTTCCTTAAGACTGAACTGTTGCCGTACTCTTGTCACTGTCAGTGTTCATCTGTGAACACTTCCTCAGGTACAGACACTTCGTGTTTTCCACAGCTTTGCACTTCTCAGTAGAATTTATTTATGTAGGCCACCTTACAGACCTGGACACTGTGCTCATTTGTCAGTTGGCTCTTGCTTACTGTCCCTTGACATATCTTGTACTTTTTCACCTTTGACACTCTTTAATTTTACCAGAGAAGATCCCGTTTCTTCTGTGCACACTTCACAGGTAACCCAAAGGGTGCAAATTTGATAAATTCAATGCTGTCATGTATTGGTGGAGTAGAGACTATTTTTCATAGTTTTTAGTGTTATTTCATAGCATGCTAGTAAGGAAAGGATTCTGTCACCTGTTCTTAGGCAAACTAAACTTATCGCATAAACAGATTTGAGTTGTGCATCACAAAAATAGCATTTTGTGCTTTGTTAGAATTTCGGATTTTGTATAAAAAAAATCAACATATTCCTGAAGTTCATGGCATAAATATTATTTCATTTACTTCAGGTATTTGCACTTATATTCTATTGGACAACACTCATTGGTGATGCCTTTTTATACAAATAAATTCCAAAGAATTTCTCTGGAATCATGATGAAATTTGCAGCAAATGATGCAGGTTTATTTGTACTCAATTTCAAGTGATGAATTATCTGATTATGACCTATCTATACATTAAACAAGGTGGAGGGGTTTTTTTTTTCATCTTTTTATAGCATTTCTGCAGAACAGAAAGCATCAGTTTTGTTGTGTTTTTTTTTTTTTTTTTTCAGGGCCAAGCAAATACAGTATTTCCTTTATGTTTTTTCTGGTATTGAACTAGACAAGGTTCATAGGTTTTTGCCCACAAAATACCCAGGAGACATCAAAAGGCAAATTTTCTTGCTATGCAAGTAGAAAATTAAGTCCTTAGATCAGTTTCTTTGAGCACATAAGCTTTTCACGATTGCTTTTCTATGACTGTCAAACATAGTAATGCCAATTTAATTGCATAAAGTTAGTATTCAGCATTTCTAGAAAACCTTCCCCTAGCCCCATGTACCTTTTATTTGCTGTTAAAATGAGTTTATTGCTGGTTTATTTTTCGCTGCCTATCAAACAGATGTTGCTCACTCTCTGAGGGATTTTTCAGCTTTTCCCAGTCACTCTGGCTTGGTGACTTGCCAGATGTTTAGTTTCTCTGCTGCATTTCAATAAAAGTGCTGGAGATATGGAAGAGCCTGTAGAATTAACCAGAACACAGATAAGTGTTCTTGCAAAGAAGATGCTTCAAACAGAAAAACATGAAGAAACATTGAGGAAAGCATAATGCATTCATAAATGTCAACTGCATACAGATGCACATTTCCATTACTGTCTTTCACTAGGCCGGCATGATATGATCTCAGTTGCTTCATACCTTAAGCTCACTTCTCTCACAGTTAGGAACACAAGTCAGATGTTTTCCAAACTGAATTAATAACAAACAATCATAAGTTGGACCAATCATACCATCATTAGTATTCAGCAATCAAATCATTCCCACTGGATGAAGAAGAGTCAGAAAGAGAAAAAGGCAATCCATACAGAGGATATTAAAAAGAAAATGTTTGTAAATATTGAAAGATCAGGTACCACTATCTCAGTTTTAATGGATCTTCTCAAACTTTTTACCAGCTAGTCATAAACCAGTAATTGCTCTTTTGTTAAGAAATGTTATTGACAAGAAATAAAAGGGGAGAAAGTAACCTGTGAAAACCTCTTAGGTAACACTCAAGCTATTAGTTATGACAGGTGAATAGCTTAAACTGAGCTGTGCCAAGACACAGCCAGCTACAGTCTCCCCAGCCCAGCAAAGACAAAACTCAAACTCATAAAAAATATTGAGACTGCAGGGATTTTTTCCTCTTTTTAGGAAGAGAAAGTTTGAAACAGAAATGCAGATGGACAACACTGGTCTTATGTGCTGAGTGAACAGACAAGAAGAAAGACTGCTGCCTAATCTTGTGTCCTACAAGCCCTAGTTAAATACTATTGAAAGTTTAGGGAAAAAAAAAAGTTCACTGTGCTTTTAATTGGTTTTAATCAATTTTTGCATTTCCCAGTGGGGAATCTGAAATGCAGACAAATTAGATCACTTCTGCTGGAAACAATTTGTTTGGTAAATCAGGTGTTATAACCTGGTGACAAAATCAAAATTGGGCTGAATTGCAGGGTTCTGTTTTAATGAAGAACAGATGTATGATAGTCATTTGAGACAAGGAACTACAGACAAATTGACTACTCAACTACTTGTAGGCTGTGACTTGTAGCCAGTTAATAAAAAATGAATGATGGGACTGACTGGAAAGCATTCAGAATTATCCATCTCTAACAAGAAAATAATTCAAAATGATGGAGCAATAGTATCCTGAAAATACTAATACCTATGTTGAGTACATTAGGTCTGGTCACTGTCTAAATTGAGGGAAAAAAAAAAGTCTAAGAAATATTTTGAAAATTGCATTTGACAGATTAATGGAAGACATTATAAGCTATGAATTTGTTTGATTTCAGGTAAATACATATTATTGCTTTTAATAATGCCATTTTTTTTTCCTTTGAACTACAGGAAAAATCTCATAGAATCTGTTGCTTTTACAAATAATTATTTTGCTTTCCACTTCTGTCTTACAGAAATTACTCTATATTTTTGGTAGGATATTTCATCAGTACAAAGAACATCTATATGCCTGTCTGCTACTTAAAAATTCCTGAAAGTTTAGAAAGGTGAAAGATATTATCAAAGTTCTATACTACATATTAAAGAAATCCTTTTCTAGCAAGGTTCCAGGTGTTGTGTGGGAAGGATTACAAGAGATACTGCAGTTCCTTTTTATTACAGTTAGTCAGATGTTTGGAAGATTTGTTTTTATCAATTTCATCCCCATCATCTTGCTTTATTGAAAAACATTATTTTAATCAGTGTAATAAAGTTATTTTCCCACTCTTAAAGATCATCCAGAGTAAAGAAATCTGGATCGGAAAAGCAAATGGCACTATTCCATTTATAGCCTTGCCAAACATACTTTTGTAGAGATTAAGCTGAATAAAAAAAGTCTGTGACTCATTCAGAATTCAGACCTAATCTGTATAAGGCTTTGAATTATATTCCCTATACATGGCAGGGGATAAGTCCAAAGGCTCCCCTCTGACCAACCTGTATGCCATCAATTAGAATCTCATAATTAAATTACAGATCAAAATTTATTGCAGTGTTTTTTCAGATGTTTTTGTAAGGACTTTGTGGCAATTTGAAATATTAAATACCAAAGAACTCTTTTCATAAAGGATAAGAGAACTTCTGAAAATGTGGTGACATAAAAGAAATATGGCTTAGCAAAGTTGTTTTTGACTGTTCTATGTTCTTTTACAACATACTTCAGTCAACAAGGAAACGTCTATTTAAGGACTGATCATGAAAACATCATCATCTATTACCCAGTAAATATCACATATGCTTTGTTAGAGGTTTTCAATATATGTGACAAAAGACTGAGAGAATAAAATTGGAATGGAAATTCTGTTGATTGTTCTGTGTGGATGCTTGAACATTGCATCTGTGTAAAGACAGGGCAGGAGAAAGTGCTACAATTTCATTCATCTGACATATTCTCCATAATAGGAATGACTCCTGTATCACAACATATGCTTTAGGGATGGATTTTTGTCCTATGCTTGCTCTTATTTCATGCATATGACTTCTCAAATACCCTAGAAATTTGCAACTTATATGACTTAGAAGTTTTACAGACTTACCCATGTTTTAGGCCATATTAGAGAGGGAGGTAGACCTTCCTATTTTCTCTGTGCTATTCAGTCTCTTGAACATGCATACTCTTAGTATTATAATAGCCCTCTGCTCTTCCCATTCACTAGCAAGAAAGGTCTTGCTAGAATTTACCATCAAAAGAATGAGCCCTATAATGGTGCAGCTCCTGCTTACCATGCTTATATTTTAGTGTCTAATAGAGATGTTCAACTGTCTTACAGATGTTCCAACTACCTGAAAACTCGGCAGTGTTTTAGAACATTGCATATTATTTTATTTAGGTGCAGAAATATGGATAAGAAATGCAAAAGTTTATGGTTAAAGACCTAAAAATATATATTAGACATTAAAACACATTATATAGAAGCAGCAAGTACATTTATATATATTTTAGAATTTATTAAGTTCAGATGTTTGCTAACAAAACATCTCTATTAAGTTTTTCATTTGTCTAATATTTATTAATATACTCAAATTCCTGCTGTTATTCTCCACCATATAAATTCCCAAGCCCATGAAATGTTGTTTGAATTTTGTTTTTAAATAAACCCATGTGCATATATAAAGTTGCTTATGACTAAAATGTTAGCAGAAGACACTTGTATTAATTTTGGATTAATTAATAATTAATGTAGCCCTGTCCAGTTGCCTACCTATACAGCAGGGAGGTCAAGCTGCCTGTCTCAGATCACCTACACAAAGAAGAAAAAAGAGTAAAGTAAGCTTTGCTTTAAATTGATTTGCAATCAATTTAAATAGAAGACAAAAAAAATAAATAGAAGACAAAATAGAAGTATAAGAACATTTGAAAGACAAAGTGTAATGTCATGAGGGTGCACAAATTTAACAGATTTAGTGCAAGATATTCTGCAAATAGATTATTTCTCTCCAGATTCCTGTATCCCTCAGTAATACATTTTTTTTTTCTTTTTCATATCTAAGCCATCTGACTATTTCTAAGTTAAGCCAAATAATAAAATTAGACTTCTGCTGTGGAGAATCAGATTCCCTAATTGTAAATGTAAATGTTGCCAGATGTACTGCTCCCCTGTTCCAATTAACAAATCATTAGAAAACGCAATTAATAAGGCCATGGATATCTCTTGGTTCAGGCTGCTTCTAGAAGAAAGGAGAGAGATAAAGAGAAAATAGCAATGGTTTCAGCATCAGTGTGAATTTGGGGAGGTTTTTGCAACGAACTAGAAAAGAACGATTCAACTTTGTTGTGTTATCACATACAGAAATGGAAAGTGAAAGAAAGGGAATCAGATTAAAGACAGAGCAGGAAAACAGGGCATGATCTCTATTTCTGTGATAAGTGTAAAATGTCATATCTGAAGTGGGCCAGAAACTTCTTTTGACCACTGTTCTCTGTTCAGAAACCATGGGTCAATCCTGAAGTCTATCTGAAATTGTCTGCTAGTTGCAATGACTGTTTATGACTATTTAGCAACTTCCCACTTGTAGCAACATGGAGACCTTGCTATGTAGACTGAATGAAACTCTGAAAATCTTTAAGATAATCTGTCAGCACTATATGCAAGAGTAATATATATGACAGTTGCTTTTATAACACCTTTAAAAATCTTACACTGTTCTCTGTTTTTTTTTCTCTGATAGTGTTAATGTTTTCTCCCTAAATTTTTCACAGTTAATCAGATGAAAACTAGAAATATCAAATTGTGGGGAACAAAACACAGTTTAAAACCTGTAATATATCAAAATACACATTTTATTTTTTCAAATCATCAAGTGATAGTTAGAACTACACACATAGGGTGAGTGTCTTCCATTCTACTGACCGTCATTCCCTTCCCCTCAAGTCCTAAGAACTAGAAATATTTTCCTCACATTCTCTTCTCTTGGCACAATGTGAGCAGCAATTTTTATAGATTTGAGGACAACTCAAAAAATCACAGAATGACTTGGGTTGGAAAGGACATTAAAGATCATTTTGTTCCAAGCCACTGCCATGGAGATGGAACACCTTCCACTAGATCAGGTTTCTCAAAGCCTTGTCCAACCTGGCTTTAGAAACAATACATTCTGAGATCTGTAACTTCACTGCAGATATGGTATAGGTACCAAGTCTGGTAACAAAAGAATCAATACATTGTTACCTGAGTAAAGGACCCGCATCTCTATCGCTGCATAGCAGAGGGTGAGAGGTGTGAAATATTAATGAAAAATTATAAAAGAAGGTGGGACTCATGAACCCATGACAATAAGATCTGGGGAAACGATGTAGAAAGAGAGTGATCTTTTCCAGAAATTCTTCAGGAGCCTGGGGCATGGGCAGAGAGAATTGAGGTCTCTGTCATGCTGTAACATCAGCAGTAAATAGG
Organism: Melopsittacus undulatus; assembly: GCF_012275295.1. NCBI lineage: Eukaryota > Metazoa > Chordata > Aves > Psittaciformes > Psittaculidae > Melopsittacus > Melopsittacus undulatus. Next base: position 94,223,138 of record NC_047557.1, on the reverse strand, counting down.
CTGTTGTGTTTGTTTAGGCTGTTTATTTGTGCAGATTGGAAGATAATGGCTATTTTAGTTGGACTGATTATGACCACCAGTGTTCAAGTCAGTCCACTGTTCCTGAGGATATTCTCGAGAGCTGTTAGGGAAACAGCACAAATCCCTGATTACAGAACTACAGAAAAACGCGATTGCAGTTAACTTGCATAAAAATCGTTTTTTATAATCAAGATTTTTAAAACATTAATATTAAAAAACACATTAAAAATAAATCAGGAACCAACCCAACAAGTATATTTTTAAGGAGAAGTTGTGAGAATGAAAAGTTACAATGTGATGATAAATGTAATTGTATATGCATCCTGCAGCTTTCATGGACAGTAGGTTCCTTCTGGCCTCTACCCTTGCCAAAAGGAAAAATGAGAAAAAATAAATGTGGAAAGAGGTAGAAAAGAACAGGTCAGACCCTTAGAGTCAGTAGACATGCAGTTCCAGTATATCCTTCAAAACAGGAGCATATCACTGTAAGTGGATAAAAGTTTAAGACTTTTATCCACAACAGAAAGAACAAAACCCGAAGAGCAGTTTGCTTGTCATACTGTGGTAATTAGTAGTAAGACATTTAGGTCAGCTTGATTCAGAAAATATATCTGAATACCTTTCAAACTGTGCAGACCAATGATCTCTAAATATCAATACCATGTCTGGAAGATTTTAATTTTCTTAAATCCTTAATAAATGACAGCAGTGTGTCATTATGCCTGTGCTATTGCAAAAGCTAACCCATTAAAGATCTCTGAAGTCACTGTTCCTAGACTGGCATCTTTGTTTTAATAAATTATCAAGCCAACACTAAAGTGTAAGGAGTGAAAAGAGCTGATGCCTGTCTTATGCAACTGCATATCACAGAATGAAGGAGAGCAATAAGAAAATGGCAGGAGGAAAAAGAAATAAACCTGCACCACTTTAAAAACAGGGGCAGCACCTAATCTGATACTCCTATTCACAGGGAATATGGTCATTTAAAATTCAGCTTCTTTCAAGCCAATGAATTCTCTTAAGCCTGAGTAGTGCTCACTTTCAGCATAATGAGAGGTATTTGAACCTCTATATTGTTAACTCAGGCTGGAGAAAGTTCTTAAAGTCTAGTTGTGGGGAGTAGCTATATCTAAGTATGGAAGAACTGGGCTTACAAATATTTTAAGCACAACTTGAGTAATTTGAGCAACTACTGTAACAGAATGCTCTGTTTAATTTATAGACTATGAGGTGCTAAAAATCATTAGTTTAGAAAAAAAAATTATTGACTGTCAACCTAAGGCCTAGGTCTCCACACTTAGCAAGGTAGCAAACAATGATCAAGGAAACAAGTCAAGACCATTTAAAAATAATTGCCACTTCATCTTCTCAGCAGTGCTGCACAGCTTGATTACGCTTGTTGCCAGGGGTGGCTGGATGGGCTGGAGGTCATTCTAGCCATACCTCAAGTTTCAACAAGCCATAACAAGCTTATGAGATGGAGAAGACAAATCTTTTTAAGACTCCAGAGTTGTTGGAGACTGAAATGAGAAAATATTCTGTAATTATGCACAGTGAGTCATTTTCTATCAACTATATTATTAAATCCATGCAAGGTGCACACCCTGTGTCGCATGGCTCTTTTCAAGGTGAATGACATCACACTTCGTTCCCACACTTCTACATTGAATTCTTTCACTCTTCATAAAAGAGAAAATTTTATGGCCATGTCACGCAAAGATCCTCTGTGTCAGAGCAGAAAAACCCACTTTTAACCTGAATGCCTATGATATCCATACTAGGCTTGACATGTGATTGTTTTTGTGATTAATATCCTGCAAAGACATAAGCTACTGCAGTGTGTTTTGTAGAAGTCAGAAAAAAATATGGGCAGACTTATAGGAAGTCTGACCTATTTTAAAAGTTTGAGACCCCACTTTTGCATTGTTTAAAGAAGCCCTGTACAAAATTTGGAATCAGCAGAAATTGTTCAGATGGATTATTTTCATTTGTCCAAAGTCACATTACATTTGTCCAAATGTTAAAGGCTGCCAGTGACTCCAGATTCCCACAAAGCTTGTTAAACACCATCCAGTGCTAAACTTTGATGCTGGCAGTCAGAATATAAAGGATGAAAACAGTTGCTACATAAATGCTAAGGGGTAAAATCACTTGTTATTTCTAATCTTCTAGAAGCCACTTTACCTTTTTCATCCAGCATCAGCCATCCCAAGTACCAGTTCACTTGGAGTGTAAAGAAAGAGGCTGGTACTATTCTGCTTAACTGAACCTTTGTAAAAGCAATCAATAAACTTTCATCTCCTCCAGAAGGCCCACATATTTACATAATTGTACCTACTTTTTCTTCTGTATCTGATCTGCTCTCTTTTCCTAAAGGTTAAGATACAGGGCAGATGTCTATATGCTTGCCGCTGTTATTAGTGTGCTTTGGCCATCTCATTTCTCAGTGGCTTTTATTGTGCTCATCTGTTCAGGAAGAGTAGGTTTTCCAAGGCTCATTTGCTGGTTAATTGCATTCTCAGATCCTCTAAGATGTCTGTAGCACCTGCTTTCCACTTCACAGACTCTTTTGATCTCTCTAGAAATATCCAACTTTGATTATGTGAAAATCTTTCCTAACTGTACTACGTGCCCAGAAAGCAAGTTAAAAACTGCCATTGTGATTATTATGACCTATGTTAGGATTGAAAATACAATTCTACTATATAAAAGCCTGAAATAAAAAGCAAACCTATTTGCTGTTCTGTTTGTGTGCTTCTCTCCTGGCTGTGGTTTTCTTTGCCTTATTAAACACTTAGCCAAGACACAGGATGTAGTGAAATGGTAGATTGTAGTGCTGCAGCTCACAGTTCCATAGCTCTAAAAATATACAGTATAGGCCAAAATATCACCTGCTGGCATGAATTTTGCACTTGCAAATATGCTAAAATGGTGTTTACCCGAAATTTCTCAATTTATTCTATCAGTATGTATTTACAAATGTCAAATGAGTAGTTTCAGACCTTAATTTTCTATTGTATTTGTACAGACATCCCTTGGTAGGGACAAAGGTTTGGGTTTTGTACCTTAAATAGATTGTAACCATTATTTATTTTTGACTTGACATTTGTTTCATAGTTGGTATGCTAGAGAAGGAGAAATGTGGAATACGACTCTCCTTTGTTAATGACTGATTACATGATTAAGTTGCTTAATTGATATCACTATTAGTTTTTACACCTGTCTCCCTATTTTATGGGGTTGTTTTGGGGGCTGCTTGCTAAAATATTTTGAATATGTACAGTTCTGCCTTTTTTTACAATGTCTTGTGGAATCAGCCTTGAGAACAGATTAACCCGCATGTATACATTCATGTATAGCATTGCACATTTTTAGTTGGAATTTTTCATGAGTTTCTCACACAGGTGTTTGCAACTGAGTGTATGAAAGTGTTGCCTGTCTGGGTTTACTATTAATGTTGTAGTGGATATTCATGAAATTGCATAATTCAGTCTCTGACTCATATTGAATATACTACCATAATGTATGCTACTCTAATATAATTAGAAGTAGTGATGATATGGTGGAGAAAATAGCAAGAACTAATGAGTGAGCTCACGAAAAGTGAATACTGCAGGAGATTTAAAAGGCTGAAGGTGATCGCTTTACTTTGATAAATTAAGGTCAAACTGCCTGTACCACTGTTAATGTAATCGCTTCTCCGTGTGATGTCAAGTCTTTACTCTTGCTGAGGTGTACACTTGTGAAGAAAAAGTTTAGATATAACACTGCTCCACCTCCAAATTTAAATGGAAACACTAATGATACTGTCCACAGAGCTTGCAGAGTGCCCCCAAAAACACTAATCGTGACAGATTTGTATCGAATGCTGTTGGATTTCCTAGCCTTCTCAAAGTTGACAACTAATCTGGGGTATTTACTGATAATTCAAGGTCTGCTGAACAAGCCCTTCAAGCTTACTTGCAAAAACCTTTCAAATTTACTGAGGTTCATGATGCAGAGCAGATTTGAAAATAATAAATAAATAAAATCCAACCAGATGCCACTGAGGCACCAAATGCTAAAAATGTAAACTGGTCTGAGCCTGAAACTCATTAATCTGCTGTGCATCTGAGACAGTGTGCAGAGGGTGATTACCTTCCATGGCTGCAAACAGTTTTGGACATGCCTCACTTTATGCCCAGGTGTATAGTCTCCCATTTAGATGTCGGTATTCATGTGCTTGCAATTGGGAATGTGCCTAGTGTATACTGACTACTAGATAATCCAGTGACTGAGAAAAAGCTGAGAAAAAAGTTATTTAGAACCTACTGTGTTGGGTTTTTTTTTCTTTTTTTTTTTGGCAGAAAGATGGCATGATATGTATAAAAAAAAATTAGTAATTCTTTTCTGACTACAACACAGAAGTAGTGCTGCACTCAGAACAGAATACTGTATTTTATATTCCAGTCCAAGATTAAACCAAATGTGTTTCACAGGCAATAACTAAACTAAGAGCATCAGTCTCTTGCAGTTGAGAGGCCATGAACCTTACCACTTTCTGTGTAAAAAACTTGTTGTAGGTTATACTCTCTGAGGACCTGAAGAAATACTTCATTGCAAGTAAGCTCTTGAATGTTTTTTCATCATGCGCAGGCCCTGACTCAGTCACATGTAACAATCTAAGAAGTCATTTCACTATCAAAGTATTAATTTTAATTGGAAACTGAGAAGTTTTGTAGAAGACACGCATTTGAGAAAGAGACATGAACAGAAGTTTAATGTGTTGTAGCCCATCATCTTGGTGTGTGGTATCACAGAATATTATAGGTTGTCACAATACTTATTTGGGATGCATAAGAATACATAAGCAAATATGAGAGGTAAACAGTACAGTAAAAGCTAACAGTTGATGGGTCAGGCTGCTGAAGCCAATGGGAATGCTGTGGTAACTTAGGTTTAAAATGCTGAATAAGTTGTTGTAAGACTCTTAGACTACAACCAGAAGAAAAAAATAGGAGATATTTCATTAATTAGCTCAACTCATGTGGGAAAGTAAGGGTCAATAGCACTAAGAGTCTGATTTATATTTGCCTATGTAGTGGAACAGGCTTTTATGAAAAAAACAAAAGTCATTGTGAATGAATGTGTTAACCCTATTTGTCCTTTTTCTGCCCCTCCACCCCCAAAAAAATAACTTGCTTGTTAGATTCCAGTGAAATTGGGAAAATAGAGCCAGGATGCACTTGTCAGGGATTTAAATTGACCCTCTCACTCAGACCTGTCTCTCTCTCCAAATCGTCTCTTATTTTTGTGATTACATCTGGGCTCAATAGTAACCAAAAAGCAACCCTTTAAAATCAGCTGCGGAGATGGTCAAAAACATTCATACATTGTCAGGTGGTGAAATTAAAATAAAATAAAACCATGCTTTTTTCCCCGTGGATAGAAGAATGTCTCAGTCACAGGTTGACCACCTGAGAAGGAGAAAAAAGATGTGAAATTGCTAAGCACTTCTATTATATACCTCCCAAAATATAAAGTTGGTGACCATACCAGGAGCATAAACCAGATCAGTTTCATGATCAATGCTTCTATTGTATTACAAGTCATTAACATAAAGTACAATGAGACAAGAACCTTAGCCCAAACCCCATACTTGATAAACACTAACACAGCTAATATATATGAAAAGTAATTGGTAAAATCCTGAAACCATGAGATCAAGAGAAAAAACTGTGAGAGCCAATAAAACAGCATTGTGAAAAATGACTATAAATCCTGTCAGATTTGTTGTTATTTCGTGGGTTCGTGCCCCCCGTTGGGCGCCAAAAACTGTCGTGGTTTAAACTAAATCTGCACAGTTCCCCCTTTGTTTCCCCTCCCCCCCCCCCCCCACCTTCCCACTCCCGGAGGGATGGGAAGGAGAGCCAGAGGAATACAACTCCCACGATTCAGGTAAAATCAGTCCAGCAGTCAAGGTATAACACAAATCACTAAAGGTACCAATAACAAATCAATGTTAGAGGAGACAAACAGGGAGAGAGAATACGATACCACCCGCCGCCACGAGGCCAGCCAGGAAGAGAGAGAGAGCTCACCCCCGCCCCTCCTGGCCAGCTTCCAGTTCCCTCTCTGAGCCCAGCCCCAGAGAAGAGAGCTCACCCCTCCCCTCCTGGCCAGCTTCCAGTCCCCTCCCCAGCAGGACGTGCTGTGGAATGGAATACCTCCCCGACTAGCCCAGACCAGGCGCCCTATCTGTCCCTCCTCCCTGGCAGAGCATGAGCTACTGCTGAACCCATGAAACCCTTTTCTCTGCTTTTCCTTGATTCATCTTTTTATTACTGTATCAGAAAGAGTTTTTGTCTCAACTTTCAACTCATTAATTGGAAGCAAAAACAATTTACTTCCAGAACACAGCTGGAAAACTATTTCTTTTTCCTGCTCAGTTTGCCATAGGCTTATTGAACAAACCTGCTTTGAGAGACAGATCAGATTAGAAAGGGGAGGAGTCGTTTCAGACTCTAAAAGTTGCACCTGGGAGTTTAACTATATTAGAGCTCCAGTTAAAGGATTTGTTACTAAATATGGGAATTTTTATGGAAATTTTTATGCTCTATTATTGTTAATTTATTACTTGAGCTCTTAACAAAATTAATAATCTCTGCTTCTCAACAATTTATTTCCCTGTTTAAAAATGGTGGAGTACATGTCGTAAGGGAGGAAGAGGATATTAATGTATTCAGTAGTGCTGTGAAAGTGTGGATTTGGTGAGTAGTCTAGAATCAAGACCAAACGCTTTCTCTAATGAAGCAGCTGTTGCTCATACATATTAGATGTCCAGACTAGACACTTCTAATAATGACTAAAGGAAGCCTGGATACACTTCACTGCTGGTTTTGCACTGGGATATTTTCTCTGTGAAAGCCACATTGTTTCTCTCAGTACTTTATTCTGCCTCTCTCTGCTCAGATATATTTATGTGCCCTACTTATGCCTCCATAGAGGAGGCAGTTTGTTAGGTATTCAAATATGAAAATTGTTTTAAAGATGCAGAATGCAGTTACCTACTTAGCTACAATTAGTAGGGCAATATAAAGTTCACAGAAGGGATGTACCTGATGCAGCATTGACACCTGCTAAAACATGTGCAGTCCTTAGAAAAGAGAATTAGGCAGTTGCCCTACACTGCTATTGGATTTCTGCTTTGTTCTGGGGTTTTAGAGCAAAACTTGTCATACTCAGCTGAGAAGCTTCTTCAGATCTGTGTTTTGATCCTTGCTAAGCTAAATATATTGAGTTTATGTTCAGGTGGGTGTTTTCAGTCACACTGATCATGGGGTTTCCTGCAGCACAGAGAATGGTTGGCAGTGACCCCCTGGTTGGAGTGTTTTGTGCATCTGGAATAAGTCCAGGTCTGAGTGGGTCATGGCTGTGATCTAGTAGAGTTTTCCTGACTCAATCAATTTCTCTAGAGGTTACAGTTGCAAGTGCATTAGCACTTCGGCTGTTCTACGGTTGTTTTTCTGCCCTATTTTTCTCTATAATACTGCATTTTATATCAAAAATGTGCACTCCAAACTAGTCCAATCTTTCTGAACATACTGATGACAATAGTGCGAGAAAATTAGGAAAATTAGAGACCACTTCCCCAAGTCACCCTAAGTTATGACACTAAGGAAACCATAGAGTAAAACATAGCTGCTGCTCCCAGGATGAGATGCAGTTGGCATGGCCAGAATCTACTCAGTGATTGCCCACCAGGTAACCCTGCAACCTTGGCCTATGCTAACAGAAATGGAATGGAGCTGGGTGAAAGGAAGGCCCTCCAGCCAGGAGGGCCTGCCTCCTGCAGGAGTGGGAACTTCAAGGCACCATGTACTGGAAAACCAGGCAGCAACTGCCAAACAAGGAAACTATGTTTGTATTTGTAAAGGTAAAGGGAGAGGATTTTAAACCTGTCAGTAACAAAATATGCATGACTAGAGTCACTCAAGGTCCACAGACATATAAAGTTTAAGCCTGTGTTACTATGGAGAAACCTGGAGAGATAAAGAGGGTCTCCTACAAGGTCAAGTTGAACAACACTGATGAACAAAGAAATGACAGTGGGAGAGCAGACTTTACCCTTGCGTAGGTGGATTAAGAAACAAAGTTGATGTATCTCTACTCAGGAAAGACTATCCTTGAAGCCTGGCACTGCACATGAACTTCATCAACACACAGCTTCACTAGTCAACAAAACATGACTAAGGCGTCCTTTCGATGAAAATGATGTAACCATATGCAAATTAACTGACCACTGTACATTAGTGAGAAGGCTACGGGAGGTTACTAACCTGAATCAAATGGTATAAATACGCAAAATTGGGAAAGGGAAAGTAGGGAAGACTACATTGTAACTTCTGGGATCAGTTGACAGACTGAAGCTGCCTTCTCCCCCATAGAGACATCTGTTGGGTAAGAACTTTATCTCATGCACACATAATAACTATCTCATGGTACTTGATCTTAGTAATTATATTCTGATTGTATATAACTTCAAGCTTGTTTTTGCTGACAGTCTCTATCACCGGCTATCTCTGAACCTTAATTTGTCATGATTTTATATTAATAAAGAACATTATTCCATAAACTCTTGGTGTTAGTCCTTTGTGTGCACTAGCAGTTGCTGACAGTGGGTAACATATTCAAATAAAGTGGACTGACCTGTTGAGGGGTCTCCCTTATGCTGCTGGAGCATTTTCCTGAGCAAGTCAGTCAAATCTCCTTTTGAGCCAGCAGGACTGCCTGGTGAATGGTCCCAATACCAGGATGCTGACAGATTGATTAGACACAAAGTTCTCATATTTCCTGGGTAATTGATAGACAAATCTAATACTAGGGGTTGAGAAAAACTCCCTCTCTTTCACATGACAAATAGTTATAAACAGGTATGGAATAAACACTTCACCTATGAATTCATTTGCCCACTAGGGGACACTGGGACATTACACTTTTATTCAAATGCAAGACATTCCACAAACTGAAGATGGAAAAATCCTCTTGTTCTTGCTCTAAAATAAAATAAAAATCATGCATATCTAATTTCTAATCCATGCAGAATGATGTGTAATGTGTTCTAAAAAGTTTAATGAGTGGCAAGCTTCTGGGTATGAATGCTCAATCTAAGACATTTTAGTGAGTAGTTCAAATTGGTCCATGATATTACAGGTTTTGAACTGCAAAGATAATGGATCATATTTTTGGCATTTCCCACTCATTAAAAACTGTGTCAGAATGATGAATTAATCTGTGGGTATTTTCTGTCCTTGCTATAATCTTTGTCAAAGGAATGAGGTATTGGAATTATAATGCCTTTTGTACTACATGAATAATGAGGGCAGCCTTTAGAACTTTGATGTCCTTAAAAGGAGTTTTTTTCATGGTGATTAGACAACCTGCTATTTTGCCCCTGTACAAGAGAACAAGACCAAATAAAAACATTTAAGTAAAAGCAGAAGCTAAGTTTATGGTGATAAACTAATGTGAATAAAAGTAGGTTAATGGTGCATAGTCTATGTAAAAATCCTCATGTACTTTCCATTAGTATATTACATTTCACAGATATATGGTTACTGTCTTTTTCTCTTGTTGACTTTACTAGAAACAAGCCTGTAATTTATGTAGCTGGGCTGTGAACTGAACTGTGATTTCAATCAGGGAAGAAGGAGTCCTCCTGTGTTTCAAGAGACTGTTGTGCTATTTTGCTCCCTTCCTTGGCAGGTCCTAAATATGGACTTGGAGATTTGAACATTTGTCCTATTTCTTAGCTCTTCTCATGTGGGGTGCTCTAATGTATTGCAGTTTTGCGATACAGGCTAATCATGAAAAGAGCTTGTGACTTCAAAATATCTCTCTGAACAAGTGTTTATGAAGATGAAGCACAACCTACATGTTCCTAAAAGGACAATTTAGATCCCAACCTGAGAGTCTAATCAGTGAACTTAACCTGTTTTGCTACTGGATTGTCCATGGGTTTTTCTCAGTTTATGAGCAGAAAATGCATGATTAGTATTTTCTTAATAGTTCTTTACCTACAGCTTTTCCAGAACAACATACATTTGTACACACATGTAAGTATATACACATACATATCAATACTTCATTTAATAGATATGAGTGGTATATATGGCATAACTCATGATAGGGTCTTCAACACTGTGATTGGACTATTTACCTGGAGAGTTTTACAGGGTCCAGTGAGATTGAAAGTTGTATGTACGTGCAGGTTAGGAAAGTACCAAACAAGGGGATAAAAAGGGCTTAGTGGCAATAAGCCAGGCTTTGAGTCTCTGCATCAACTTGAGTCCATGTTGTGAAGTGCCACAAAAACAAGGTAATATTGGTGGTGAAACTGGCTGTGATAATTCCTAGAATCCTAGAACAGATCAGATGAGAGGGGACCTTGAAAGGTCATCTGGTCCAACCTTTCATTGGAAAGAGAGCCTAAATGAGACTATCTAGTACCCTGTCCAGTCACATCATGAAAGCCTCCAGCGATGGGGACCCTAACAAATCCCTGCTCTGGTATTTTTTTTCACTGTAAAAAGCGTCTTTCTTACATCAAGATGAAAGTTAATGCACCTTTTTCTGTAAGTTGAGGAACAACTAGTTCCTAATTTTGTACTGTTTTTGCAGTTGCGTAAAATCATAGAGAAATGCAGAAACTATACTGAGACAAGAGCATTTGTTTTGTTTTTTTTTTTTTTTTGCTTTATATTCATAAGCAGAGTGTTCTGTATTTCTGAGCAAAGGCTTTAATGAATTTTCTGAATGTTGCAAAAAAGATGAGTTTACATGTGATACCTTTTATGGATTATTTTATTTCTAATGATATCAATTGGGAAAAAATCACTTAAAACAAATGCTTTGCTCAGCATCCAGTCTCTCAAATGAGTCATCTCATATCAGCAGCATTGTTTAAAAATATAAATAGTGAGTGAACTATTTGTCCATTTGGAAGTCAGTGACAAAGTTGGACAAAATTAGAATTTCATCATTTTTTTTTAAAAGAAAATTTGGATAAAGACAGGCAGTTGAGTGTTGCTAGAAGACAAAGATTCAGGGAACAAATCCTTTTATCTTGATATAAAATCAGAGGGAGATTATGTTAAGGAAAACTGTGGCACGCCTTATCCCTAGCACACACATCACATTCATGAAAACCTGAAAAGCTCTTATTAAATGTTCATCTCTTATTGTCTTCGTTGTGGGAGCTGAAGCTTTATCTGTTTTTCATTTTTTATGTCATTTCTGGGCTCCCATTACTTTTAACAGCCTAACTGTTTTTTCATATAACTGAACTCATTCCTTTTTTCCAGCAGGAAATGCACCTGTCATTAGATTCACATGAAATGACCTCATATCACTTACTTGATAGATTTTGTTTGCAGTAAATGCTTCTTGAGAGTTCTTTTTCTGTGACTGATTTTGGGGAAAAGTATCTTAAAAGTGTCTCCTAGCTTTGTTCCCTTCTCTGTGGCTTCCTTTTCAAGAAGAACAGAGAACGAAAAAGCTGAAGGACTTCTACGCTTGCATTCTGGTGGGGATCCTGCTGGGAAAAGTATATCACATCCTTTCAGCCCTTGGTTTAGCTTCATGCCCTTCGATGATAAGTGATTCATGGTGGAACTTCATTTTTTATCTATGGAATAGATACACATTTAGTATATTTACCTAATTAAGATCCTAGTGATGTTTGCATTCTATATGTACTGATACTTGGTTACGTACAGGACATGTAAGGTCAAAAATGTTCAATGAGACTAGAGAGGGTATCAGGAATGGCAGTGCCACTGCTAAATGACTTGGTACAAAACCCTCTGTCTAGAATGTAGATGTTAGAGATATATGCAATCTTTTAAAACAAACCAATGAAAGAATGTAAAAGACAAATAATTCCTAACCACAACAGAAATGACAGGTCCTCAAAGACAACAGGTCAGGTGTATGATAGTGTCCCTTAAGAGAGAAGCATTTCAATTTGTGACTCTTTGTATCCAAAAATAACAAAGAAGAGGGGAAAAAGAAAACAAAGTGGAATTTCATCATTTTAGGTAACAGTTCCTGAAGGTCTTGCAACAATTTTACTTCTTTTTGTGCATAGGTCTTCTATAGTGCTTATGTACTTATGTGCTGGAGCTCATGTCAGTCTCAAAGATTCAAGAAGGGGCAAATGGGTGACCCAGGGAACTACAGACCAGTTAGTCTCACCTCTGTGCCTGGCAAAATCTTGGAGCAGATTCTCCTGGAAGGCATGCTAGGGCACATGAAAAACAACAAGGTGCTTGGTAACAGTCAGAATGGCTTCACTAAGGGGAAATCCTGCCTGACCAATTTGGTGGCCTTCTATGGTGGGGCTATGGAACTGATAGACAGGGGTGGAACAGCTTATGTCATCTACCTGGACTTGTGCAAAGCGTTTGACACTGTCCCATACGACATCCTTGTCTCTGAATTGAAGAGACATCAATTTGATAGGTGGACCACTCGGTGGATAAAGAACCGACCGGATGGCCACACGCAAAGAGTTATGGTCAACAGCTCACTGTCTGGCTGGAGACCAGTAACGAGTGCTGTCCTTCAGGCATCAGTGTTGGGATCGGTCTTGTTCAACATCTTTGCAAGTGACATGGACAGTGGGATTGAGTGTGCCCTCAGCAAGTTTGCCGATGACACCAAGCTGTGTGGTTCAGCTGATACGCTGAAGGGAAGGAATGCCATTCAGAGGGACCTTGACACGCCTGTGAGGTGGGCTGATGCCAACCTCATGAAGTTTAACCATGCCAAGTACAAAGTCCTACACCTGGGTCAGAGAAATCCCAGGCACAGCTACAGGTTGGGCAAAAAGGAAATTCAGAGCAGCCCTGCGGAGAAGGACCTGGGGATGTTGGTTGATGAGAAAATGAACATGAGTCAGCTCCACTGTGCGCTTTGCAGCCTAGAAAGCCAACAGTATTCTGGGCTGCATCAAAAGGAGCGTGACCAGCAGGTTGAAGGTGATCCTGCCCCTCTACTCTGCTCTTGTGAGACCTCACTTGGAGTATTGTGTGCATTTCTGGTGTCCTCAACATAAAGAGGACATGGAGCTGTTGGAACAAGTCCAGAGGAGGGCCACGAGGATGATCAGGGGAGTGGAGCACCTCCCATATGAAGACAGGCTGAGAAAGTTGGGGCTGTTCAGACTGGAGAAGAGAAGGCTGCATGGAGACCTCATAGCAACCTTCCAGTATCTGAAGGGGGCTTATAAGGATACTGGAGAAGGCCTATTTGTTAGGTATCTGTAATGGCATGCTGATGTATATAGGTAGGACTGGGTTTATTATTTAGAAATGCGTTAGAAGGAGGTATAGAATGTGATTTTGATAACTTCAGCTGGGGAAAAAGGAGAAAATTCATAGAAGTAGGAAAAAGGTTATTAAAGTATGTTTGAGTAGAATTAAGTAAATAGGATACAGAAAGTACAGAAAAGTAATCCATTTAACACCTGCATGCTTCTTCATGAGTTACAATATTTATGCCAGAAGCTCAGCACATTCAGCAAAGAGGCAGGAAGATGGTTTGGAGACTTGGGCAAACAGTGTATGAGAACAAACCAGCAGAGGAAGGTGTTTTGTTCTAGCCTGCAGAAGAGGATGAATGTGGTAGAAGGACAGAAGGGAACAACTGCATGTTACTGTAAAAGACATTGCAACTGGCTATAACGGAAAAGAAATTAGCTACATGAGTGGTTAAGTACTTGAATGGATTACCCAGGGAGGTTGCTGAGTCCCCATCCATGGAGATTTTCAGAGCTTGAGGGAATGAAGTCCTTTGTAACCTGACCTGGCTTTAAAGTTAGCTTTGCTTTGAGCAAGAGGCTGGACAAGAGACATCCTGAGGTCTCTTCCAGCCTAAAGTTTTCTGTGATTCATATGTTACAATTTATTTCTTCATGTTCTCTTACTAAAAAGCCTAATTAACAAAATTATGTTAATATAGACATAGTTTGATATAGAAAAATCGTGATGTGTCCAGAAAACAGCAATATATTTTGAAATATGAGAAATAAGGAAATACAAGCAACTAAGAAAAGGCTCTGTGTGTCCCTAATGAAAGAGGAAAAAAAGAAGACAGGAGACATCTTTATGTGGAAAATAAAAATGTGTTTTGTCTGTGAGTCTCTAGTACATTAATCTCTGATTTTCAGAAGTGTGAGGAATAAAAACAGTGGGTTTTTTTATAAGCAATCAAAAATCTGTAAGTTTATCGGAAATTTTAGCAGCCAAAATTTTATCAATGGCAAAAATTAATCTGACAGCTGAAACCATGTGTGTGTTGTACATTATTATCAACACATCTGAAAGGAATAAAAATTAAACTATTCCCTTGTAAGACAGTAAACATTGACAAGAGAAAAAAGAGTTTGTTGTCACTTCATCTTCTTTAATTTGCAAGAAATAGTAGCTACTAGTTGCCTTTATATACTAGTTTATACATGTATTTTGAAAGTTCTCAGAGTGACACTGGCCAGGGAGATGGTACATAGTAATTCAGAATCCTTTTTAATCAGCTGCCTTCTGTACCTACAGGAAAGATAATATTTTAAAAGAAATAAACACGTTTTCTAGGTCTTTAACAAAACTCAGAAAATTTTCTGTACTTAAAAGTCAAATATAATACCACTGTGTTTGTAAGGAATATTTCTTCTGAATGTGTAAAAGCATCTTAACAGTACAAGTCAGAAGGCTGAATATGTGAATGCAGTTTGTTTAGATATCTGCATACAATAGGTTAAGGCCATGGCTCATCAAAAATAGCTCACTTTTAGTGACTTTGCATCATGAAACATTTAGCTTTAAATACATTATTGCCTTACTCTAGTTGGCTGACCAGAATGCCATTCTGATGTAAAAAAGACTTGCTGACTTGATTGCATTTAGATCAGATTATATGTCATGAACAACAATAAAAGTTAGAGTTCTGTCAGCAAGTTTAGGCACTGTAATAAGTGACCTGAAGTACTGCCCCAGAGATTTAATTAGTACCAGCAGGTTTCGTTTGAGTAAGGGTGACAAAATCTGGCTTTCCCAAATTATAACACAGCATATTTTTCCAGTGTGGTGTTTTCATTGAAAAATAAATGTAGTATAAAAATGTCTCCAATATATTTGATGCCTTTCTGGAGTACAAAGCACAGCATATTGCAAAACAAAACCTCCTGAAGTATTTCACATTTTGAGCAGAAAAAATAAATATCTTAAAACACTGTAAAAGATGAGCTAAGCTCTCAGCTTCTGAAAGCATTTCTATATGCAGAAGATACAGGGAATATTATGAGAGCTTGATTTAATGCAGTCTATTAATTAGTATTAATTATTTAAAATGTTATAAAACTCCTCCATGAGCCCCTACTGAGATGCTGGTATCTCAAGCAAACACAATACAGTCAACCATAAAATACAGGGAAAAAAAAGCAAATAAAATATTAAAAAGCTAAACAAAGTTGTGTTAACAAATTTTTATACTGAAATTCTAAATTCCATGAAACTGAGTCAGCTGCACTAACTGATTTGTATTTCAACTCCTAAAATCCTATCTTCTCCAAAAACCTTACTTCATAAATGTCAAATACCTTTGGGTTTTTTTAGGTAAATTTATGATTTATAATTTACCATTGGACATGATTAATTTGTGTCTGGAAGAGAAAACAATTGTCAAAAGCCATCAGACTGTAAACAACACTGAATAAGATGGGCTTTTCTTGATTCTAGAAGATATTCTGGGAAGCAGAGTGAGGTGACTGAGGTGTCTGCCTTTTACTAGTGTCAACTTCCAAGGCCTGAAATTTTGACTCTTCCAAAAAATCCCCAATACATGTTATTATTAATTTGTGTCTAATTAATTTTTACCTAAGACTATACTTCTTTGACCCCTCTCAAGGGATCAGCATGATAGGCTTTCTTAAAGCACATCTAACAGATAAGGACTGCAAAGAGGAAATGATCCAGCAAAATACATTCCTTTTTAATATCCTACCTTCCCCTGTAATTAAAGGCAATTTTAGAATGCAAACGTTTAATACAAGATAAATGTTGTCTCTCCACTCAGTTGTTCAGCATAAAAAAACCATGCAACCATCTGTCACTTATAATTATTAGATACATCAACATGCTTTGTGCTGCAGTTCTTTGAGGTACTCTACACTATGTATGTCAATTTATATTGTGTCATCCATTATAAACTCAGTATATGCGTTTTTATACATCAGTATGTCAAGGGAAGACTGTTTACATTAATGGGCATCCCAACAACTGTTAAAATCACAACTGTATTATCAAATGATCGGTGTTTAAGTAAATCAAGAGATAAAAACCTAACCCCCCCCAGAAATTTTCTTACAGATTACATTCTAGTGAATTTATTTTTTTTTAGTGTTTGGTTGTTTTAATATGTGGGCACCCACTTGGTAATTTTGATTGTATTGGATATGATTCAGAAGAGTGGAAACTTTTGCATTTTACACCTAGGCAAATGTCTGTCAAAGTCTGCTCTCAAAAAAACATTCCGACATTTACAGAAAGATTGGTAGAGTAGAAAAACATACTGATATGTGCTACTTACTTAGGAAATTATTTCTGCTAACCTCTAGTTATGATATTTGTTCTCCCTCTCAGTCTGCTGCTGCTGTGGTTGTCCATTGTATCCTTCCAGATATGCTGATTTAGAAAGCCTTGGAATGGGATTGTGCTTTTCCCACTTACTTATATACTGTTCAGTACAGTGAAAGCCTTGCTCAGTGACTGGTCCTGGTTATTCTGCAGTACTAAGTCACTAAGTTTCCTCCTCTCGAAGTATAGTTCCTGAACAAATTACCATGGAAAACGTCTGAGAATATCTTTCTTAAGAAAAGATTGAGAACCTCTAGACCTTAGTAGCTCAGAATACAGAAAGCAAGGAAGGTCAAACCTTCTGGTTTATAGGTAAGCATAATCTTTTAGAAGCCCAGTGATCCTAAGTTTTGAACAGCTGGGATAGACATTTATTGCCAAGTATTATCCAGTTCTGACATAGGTTTTTTAGGACCTTATATCAAGGCCATACTTTGAAACATCCTGTCAAAATATATTGCCCTCAATACTGCAAAGTCTGTGACTTTATATAAAATTTTCTATTTGCAATGATGACACTTCTCTGAAGTTAAATGAGTATTGTAGTGCTTATAAAATGCAGCATATTGTTAAAGACAGTGTTCATAATAGATTTAGTATTTTGATATATGATAGGTATTTAAATACTAACCCCTACTAGTTGTTTAGTTTATTCTAAAACAACTCCTAAGATGCGTTTTATAAATATATATTTATGTTTATTTCTGTCAGAACTTCTCTTGTTCTGCATTTTTATATGACTACTTAAATAAAACTCACTCTGGACAAAAAAGAGATATGTATCAAAAGTCCAGCATTTTTTTGTTATAACTGTTTTCACTGAGTGTAGAATTTGTTTGTGTCAAAATAGTTGCACTCTGTATTCATTAAGATTTTTTTTTTAATTAAAAAATAGTTTTTATGGAGTTGTTATTCTTCAAGCATATATATTCTATATCCCAAGCATACACATGTGTATTTGCTTTGAAGCTAATGTTGTTTTCTTTAAAACTGAAACTGAGTATTTCTGCATTTAATCTCTTGTTTCACTAGCTGAAAATGTAAGCATTACTCCCCTTCAAGCAGTCCTTACCTCTGTTTGAGGATGTTTTATTTTATAGTTATCACTATGCTTTGAGTATCATAATTTTTAAGAAGGTATATTAAGTTCATGAAGAATTAGTGACTATTAAGTCACTAAGTCATTAAATTTTGGTCATTGAGCATGGTCAAGAAAATTAGTGCAAAACGTTAAAAAATCATAATAATATAATTTCATTTGAATTCTGCTAGAAGAATACATGTTACTTGTTTTTGTGATAGACAATTACCTGTCATAAACATAAGTTGTTTCTACAGATATACATTCTTACTCTAGAAATACATTGAATAAAAGGTAACTTCTTTACATCTTTGAATGCAAAGTTCGTTTTGAGTTGGATATATATTCTATATATTCCTCTTTCCAGTTAAATAAATATTTTGTAGTAGCTAGTGTATTAGGGGTGTTTTTTCCTTACCATTAGTCAGTAAAGAAGCAAGACATCTGTGGATTTAACGTGCCCCTTGCAGGCAGAGGCATCTCCTTTTTTTTTTCTCTGAAAAAATCTGTCTTGGCAGTATCTGTAGTTTTCATACAGTTATCCAGTACTCAGCCTGATGGATATTAGAAAATGTGTACTGAACCTGTACAGATCAACTCCACAGTGCATGCCTGAGAGTTTCAATTCTATAACAATATATTGAACTGAAGTGGTTTTTTCTGTATATACTATGTCTGTCAGGGCAGTAGCGTAACAGTTCCTTAACATGTCATTTGCTGAATTTGCAAATCTGTGTTACCATAGCACTCATTTATGGCGCTGAGAAGAGGCATATAGAAGATAGTCACTAAATTGAGGTAACAGTTCTTACACTGCAGGCAGTGAATGGTATTTTCCTGCCACAGGAGATGGTAGATGCAGAGAGTGTCAACAAGTTTGAAATAGGGTTAGACAAATTTGTGGACAAAAAGTTCACAGATACTAAAGAAAGGCAGAGGTGTATCTTCTATCACCCTTACTCCAATTTTGTTGGTGGATAAAACCCAGTGGATTGCAGGAAGTAGCTAGCCTTACATGGTTTCCATAAACAGCATCTTTCACTTCTGCTTCTGCCAGGGGTAACCAAGCACGGCTATTGGCCTGACCTAGCAGTGCATCTCGTAGAGTAGGAGAATGAGATAAGAAAATGCTCCTCCATATCCTATGAAGGAAAGAACAAGGGTTTGTGAGATTTTACCTTACTTCTTTGGCTTCAGGGCTGCACAGGCCAAAAGACACCTTAAGGAAAGAATCTAGTTCTTAGGGGTGAAGTTTTTAATCCTACATTTGAACAGATCATAAAATTCAGGAGACTGAAGCTGCTGTTGCAAAGTATCTGTGGAGCTGTAGAGACTGCAAAAAGCCTCAGTGTCAAGAAAATTGATGAGCTGCTGTTGCCCTGCAGCTGAGAGGTCCTCTAGCAAGTAGAAATTACCTGAGAATGGGTCTCTCTCACATTGGCCTTATTTTTCAGGATTAAAGGTATTGGACACTGCATAGGAATAGTATGGAATTAATGAAGCCCCCCAAGGTCATCACATTGCAAAGAGGACACAAAAGAATTTTGGGTCTCAGAAGAGCATACGAAGCACTCTTTTGGATACTGCAGCTGGACTCTAACCTGATGTCAGAGGTGGAGCCATGTTATTCTCAGTTTGAAAATTGCTGTAGTATTGGTGTTGAAGTGCTTATGAATACATCAGCAAAGAATGTTGGGATGGGATAATAGAATATGTATCACAGCTGTATGCTACCTAATCACAGGCAGAAACGCATTTAGGCAGACATCCCTTTTCTGCTAGAAAGGATTAGCAATATTCCTAACAGGTTTTTGCCTAATCTGTTTTTACAGGTCCTTTCTAATGTGACCTTCTTAATCTCCCAGTCCATTTCACTGTATCACTGCTACTACTGCTAGAAAACTCTATTTCCTCCTCTGTCATTACTTGAGTATTCCTTATTCCTCTGAAGACTTTTTCTTACAACCATCAGCTCTAAATTTATTACACTTCTACTATTGTCTGTTATAATGCAAAGGTAAGAAGCACTGGAATTTTAGATGTGACTGAGGAAAGTTTTTCCAGCCTTTAAAGAGGTCATATGAAGAAATAAATGTAAGAGAAAGACTAAGCTTGCTTGCCATGGTATATCGGATAATATAATGTTTTCAGAGGTGAGGGGATAGCAGAATAAAATACAACAGAACAGAACACAATACTTCATTGGAAGGAACTTACAACTATCATCTAGCCCAGCTGCCTGACCGCTTTAGGGGTTGACCAAAACTTAAAGCATGCTATTAGGCACATTTTCCAAATGCCTTTTAAGCACTGACAGGCTTGGGGAATTAAACATCTCTTTAATAAATGGTGTTCCAGTACTTCACTAACCTCTCAGTAAAGAAATATTTTCTAACATCAAGGCTGATCCTTCCCTGGTGCAGCTTTGAGCCATTCCCATGTGTCTTGTCACTAGATACCAAGGAGCAGAGTTCAGCAACTCCCTCTCTGTTGCCCCTTCTTAGGAAACTGCTGAGAGCAGTGAGCTTCCTTTTTCTAAACTAGACAAACCCAGAGTCTTTGGCTGCTCCTCAGAGGAAGTGGTGTTCTTGAAAGTTTTGTTAATGTTTTAAACACTTCTGGAAAACTAAAAGGTCCAGAATATTTCAAAATACAAAATGTGAAAGGTTTTTGTTATATCTGAAAAGCAACATGATGTCAAAATAAGAGAAAATTTAGTTGCATACATGGATTGTTAGTTTTCCATAAGAACACAGATGAAAGGCTCCCACTGTACTAAGACTAAATTAGAACCACAGATCTGCAGATTTTTGAATGGGCCCTTTAAACATTCACTGATTTTTGTTAATGAATATGAAAATTTGCCTGATTGATTGCTAATTACAAATGAACTACACTATTAGATTAGTGATGGTATTTCTTGGACAAAGGAAATTGAATCCTCAAGGTTAGTTTTCTTACAGTAAGCCAAATATTCCCTGGCATTCTGCAGCTCCATTTGCATTTCAATTAGATTCTGGCTCTTTGCCACTAGTTACCATACCTTGTTTTCAGTGTAGTAAGCCATTGACTGCAAAATTAAAGACCACTAATTTTTTAGTCTACAAGTTGGTTTCCTATGTGTAAATTTTTTTGTAGTTTAAGCGTAAAATCAGGTGCTATAGTTCTATCTCTAATTTTAAAGAGATAAATCCAACATGTTTGAAAGCTTAGTACCACACATAATTTGAACACATGTATGTTAATAATCTTTAAAAAAGTTAATGACAATACCAGCAAATCCATTGAAACTGCCGCTGACCAAAAATGAGAAGATGCTTAAATATCCAGAAAAAAAACTGTCCAGCTTTATATTTCAGTATGTTTTCAATCTGAATGTTTTATTTCACTGCCTCTTCATTAACAGGAACAACTTTTTAGTGAATACGAATTCTTCTGATTGATTTTCCTGTTTGGGCCTTTGTTTATTTACTTAATTTTAATTAATATATAAATAAACAAATGTCATGTAGTTATCTGTTCCTGCAGTACCTGGATTTTTTCTCTTTCATCATTGGTTTATTGCATCCATTTCTCTAAGTCATTTTTATACTAAAAATCAGTACAGCATCACATACATAATTCTGATGAGGGATAGAGAAAATAAATAGAGGTTATGTACATATATTTTTTTATTTGATCTGCTGAATTGGCCATGCAAAGTCAAGTCTTCTTTTGCTAATTTATGCATATTTAAAAGACCTTTTTTTTGAGAACCTGTCACAAAGACATATACATAAAAATTGGTAAAGTTCACTGCCCATTTCTAGGCAGTCTCTGTCCTTTGTCTTTCCTCTTGTAGAATTAAGATATTTAAATATTGAATTATTTAATGTCCTCTCAAGTTCTGAACTGAATATTGAGGCAGTGCGCTAAATCAAGATCATTGATCTAGTACAGAAATATGAAGACCTTTGACAAAAACAATAGAAGCAAACAGAATTATCACTCTCTAAAATTTCTGTTCTTGTTAAGCTGAATGAATATGGAATTTTATATTACATGCCTTTGGAATGACACTGTAGACTGGGAGTGGGGTTGGCACCTGTCACCTAAGACAATAGGTACAAAATAAATGCATTCAAATTACCATTGTACAGATTAGGCAGTGTCAAAGACAATGCCATCATTCTATTGTTAGTATTAAGAGCACATGAAAAAAAATCCAATGAGACATTGTGTATAGAGTTCTCAAAAGTGACTGTTAAGGTAGGAGAGAGCTTAGTGTCAACATGTTTTAGTGGTGATATCAAACACTTTCCATCTCAGGCTGTACCTGATGAATGTTTAGTGAGTTCTGCTGCTGTTTGCTAGTGTTTTCTTTTCCTGAATTTTAGTTTCCTGATTGTTGCTGTATCACATTAAGTCGCATTTCCGTTTATTTGAAGTGATAGGCTCCTTCAGCGCTGCTTTAAAAAAAGCCAGACCAATTCTGGTTACACTCTTGTTAGTTCTGAAACTAAGCAGGTCCATGTGAATCATCTGTTTAATGACAAATCTTACAAACATACTTTGCGTTGCAGCAATTTAGGTACCTAAAGTGATGACTCAGTAGACAGAACCTTGGGGTACAAGTCACAACTGAACAGTTTTTTCACCTTAATTTTTCTGTGCTAGTAAAGATGTTGACTTTTGTATGTGAAGAAAAATCATTCCACTTAGAGTGATTTGAAAATAAGCAAACAAACCTGAGGCTTTTTTTGTGTGTATGTGCAAATGCTGCATATTTATCACTGTTTTCAGTAGCTTGTTTACTGGTTTGTTTTATGTTCCCTTCCTAATGTCATCAGAGTGCTCCTGGGGAAAAACCTAAAACAGCAAACATCAAAATGACAATAGGCAGGACAAGTATTCCCATACCTTGCATCATCTAAAACAACCACAATAAATAATTAAGTGCAACCATAGCATCAAGCAAACGTTTGGCCAAGAAGTGATGTCTCACACTGCATTTTAAATGTCAGCAAAGTCAGATTCTGGTGAACCACTGTATGGAGAAAATTTAATTGTAAGGAATCTGAAGATGTCCTATTTCTGTGCTAAGTGGCAATATGGGTTATTATCACTGAAGCACAGATGTGCTCAAGGGATATTGGTTGACAGCAATCATCCATGTGTACACTGTATGTGTAGGACTGTGAGGCTCCAATGGAACTGTCTTAAAAGCTTTTTTTCAGGTGTTGTCTTAGGAAACCACAATGTCAAACTTATATAAAAGGAAACTACAAACATCTCTGAACAGTCACTCTTGCTTTGTCTCTGCCCCTACATATAAGCATGTTCTTTCAATTTTTTTCACTGTCTCATCTGTGTCCCAGGTTCCAGCTGGCTTCATGAAGTCTTGCAGAAAGAGGGGTTGCTATGTACTATGGATTCACTGTTTCCAGCTGCTCTGGAACCTAACAGGTAGTTGATAATGCTTCAGGCCCCATCTTTTTTGTGTAGTTATTCTTCCTTTTGCCAGTCTATAAACAGTTGGTGTTAATGGATGTTGGAGGCAGCTTACCTCACTAACGGTAGATCATCAGGTAATACTCTCTCCAAATCAATAAATATTAGAAATTCTTTTGTTTAGTTTCTGGAAAAGCATTACAGGTATGAATTGTAAGAATATTATGGTGATTCAGTACATTAAAAGAACATATAGACTATTCTTCATTATAGTCTTTGATATAAGCACGTAAGTCCTCAAGTGGAGGTAGACAGTCATCCAGTGTCATCAGAGTGCTCCTTTGAGAACAAGGAAGCTGAACCTCACCCAATAACTGGATGCAGAAGAACTTTTCGGTAGTCTTAAAATACATTTTAAAAATTACAGCTCCTTCTGGGATTTTTATTTGTTCAATGAGATCAAATATGGAGTGAATATTCTATTATAATTTAAAGATATACTAATGTTTTCAAATCTTTATTAGTTTAAAGTTGTTGCCACAAAGGGATTTAAAACAAGGCTTTCCTCTTTGATCTTCTTGACTCAGATACTCTAGTGTCTACTGTGAAGATACATAAAGACCTAGTTAGATTGCATTGATATATAAGCAAATTCTTGGCTAGCATAAATCAGCATAGCTTTATTGAAGTCAATAGAACTATACGGAGCCTCTATTGAACAAGAATCTCCTGCTGTTCCAGACTGAACACAAATTTATCTTTTGGAACTACTTCATTGTGTGCTTCCAGCTGTATCTTTAATAAAAAAAAAACAAAAAAAAACCCCCAAAAAAACAAAACGTCCATAGGTATCATTGAAATAACAGCTTTGAGACTTGTGAATTGAGTATGGATTTTTAACAAAGAAGAGATAAATGAGAAAAAGATAAAGAGCAAACATTAATATTTTTATAAGATAAAAAAAAAAGAAAGTGGTCTTTGCTTCTCACAAATTTGCAGTAGACATTAGGAGACTACAGGAAATCTCAAGGAATTCATACCAAAATGTGGGATGCTGCAGTGAATTTGTTCCTGCTGCATGTGAATGCTATTCTTTTGGGGTATTTTCCTATTCCTGTATTAATTATGTCAGAAAAGTCCTGGAATCTGTCTTGGACACTTTACTGTAATATTACCTGAGAACAGAAGGCTCTGTTCTCTTCATATGGTATTTAAGGAACAACTATGTGGTAAGTCTTAGAGTTTTATTGGTTTGGATGTCAGCTTTCAAGGATCTGGCAGCCAAACAGTAGTTGAAGTAGTTTTGTGACTCATCCTTTGTACAAAGGATTCTTGGCAAAATTACAAATTTAACATCTATTGGTGCATATCTTAAATAAGTTACCTTTGTCAATTGGTGTACTGCACTGTAGGAGCAGTTTATTAGATTAAAACTTTGTACAGAGATATACCTACTGCTGTATCATCTCATATTAAAGTCCCATCTTTAGTGATGTGTCTTTGTACTAAACTCAGGAATTGTGGATGTGAAAATATCTGGTAATAATAATAATACACTGTAGATGTTATTTTGCCTGTTGGTGTGGGTTTGACCTTAATGATACACTGCACATATTATTGTCTAAATTACTTTTGTAAGACTTCCATAGTAATTAAAGTGGCTGTAAGTATTAATTTCTGGCTATAAGTTACACATGGATTATGGTCAGTGACTGTTACAACTATAAATATGTGGTTTTAGGAGAAGAGGTTACCTTTAAGTGATCAGTGAATTATTTCTGTATTTGCATCAATATTTGATGAGAAATATCTATGTCCACCTGAATGTAGAAGGTCTACTTTTTAATATAGGTTACTTTTTTTTTTTTACCAATAAAATAATAAGAGCTTTAAAAGCAAATTATAGAAATGGGGACTGATTTTAGATAGTTCTTATTTATTTTGTGTATAAATATCTTTTATACTGTTTGCTTTTCATAATGCTTAATGAGCAATTGCCTAAGTATTTGAGAAAGACATGAGTTTACAATATTCAATAATCATTTCCATATTGCACTTACAATGTAAAATATAAAATCGTTTTTTACTTTTACCTTCTGTTGCTACTCTTAGTACATCTATTTTGAGCTAGTAATTTAACATTAAGTGCCACATTTCAGAGGTCATGAACATGTACAGTGATGGCAATACAGTATTAATAGACTTACAGAGATAGGTATTTTAAAGCAGGCATAGGAAAACTTAATCAAAGTGTCAGCCCATCCAGTGTCTTCCACACTAATAAAACCCAAGATTTTTATATGCTTCTGCATTTTCTGCTTCTGCGATATCAAAGTCAAATTGTAACAGAAAATTCTATAGAAAAATGATGAAACTGGTAATTTAGAAAAAAAACACAACAAACCCTTCAGGAAAAATTCCCTACATTTTGCAAATACATGTACTTGAATAGCTCAAGTACATCCTTATTTTCAGAAAGCAATATTGCTGTCTCAGTATGAATAAAATAGAATGAAATAGCTGGGTACCTTTTAAATTTTTAATGTTTTGTGAATTGTCATTGATTACTTCACAAATCATCAGAGAGATGACAGCTGAATGGTTTTTATTTGTTATTCCTTTTAATAAACTTACTTATACT
Source organism: Melopsittacus undulatus (assembly GCF_012275295.1). Taxonomy (NCBI): domain Eukaryota; kingdom Metazoa; phylum Chordata; class Aves; order Psittaciformes; family Psittaculidae; genus Melopsittacus; species Melopsittacus undulatus. The sequence continues at coordinate 94,197,295 of NC_047557.1, read as the reverse complement.
TTGAATCTTTTTCTGTAAAAAGTGTCTGTTAACTACAACCACTCCATGGATAATGATGTTGAGGAAATCAATAAAGTATATACCTAATGTGATGTGTTTCTATGATTTACACTATTTGGACCATGTTCCTCAGGACCTGAATATGCTCAGGCAGTCTTCCTGAACTCTTCCACCTTGTGAACTGTCCCTTGGCGTAACTTAATTGGTTCTGCAACATCCTGTCTGCTGGGAGTTCCTTACGCTCTAGCAACTCCTGAAAGCCACAAGCTTATATTCAGAGACATGTTCTTCTCAAAAATGGCATACAGCCAAAGATTATGCATTCATGTCCTTTGTCCTAAAATGCACTCTGCCCCCAGCTGCAGCTGTAATATCTGTTCCATTACTGGTCATGAATGTCATTGATGATATACTGCCATTTAAGACAGAATCATTGCCTGTCAAGACAAAGTCAGAAATAAGTTTTGCTTTTATTGTAACTGCTGGCAATGGCTGGGGGGAGCAGGGAGAGTTGTTCATGTGAAGGCTTCTCTCCTGGTCACTAGTATCAGACTACATAACCATTCCAAGCTTATTTAAGCCCCTGGTCTTTCATGGCATGTGAACCTCAATGTTTCTTGTCCAATAGTTACTGTAGTTCAAATAGACGTTTGAATCTCAAATAGATTTTTGAATCTTAATGTGTTTGAGAAAATATTGGGATAATGGCATTTGGTGGTTTGGAATATTAGCCTATTCAGAACAGGGAAGGCTAATTTTTTTATCACGTTCACCAACTTGTTTCTTACTGCCAGTTTGGGAGCCATCCATCATCTATCTTACATGGTTATTCAGCAAGTCAGAACTGATAAATCTGAATTATCTGGTCTCACTTGTCAGCATGCATATCATCCTTGAACAAATGCAAAATCAATTCCAAACCAAAGGGTATGCTCCTGCCAACTGTTAACTATTGACTGTGGAATAAGTTACATGTTTCCTAGTGATTAGCAAATGTTGGCAAACTTTGTGACTCGCAGCTTAGTTTGGGAATTAGGATCATTGCATATACTTTGAGGAGGCAGTGAGGTAAAGCACATAATGGCTCTTGTGTTGTGTTCTGGAACATAATTTCCCATCTAATTCAATTTCTCTGCATCCTTCTCTCCTTTTCCTATAAGGAAATAAAAAATGAAGTCATAAAAGTCTTCTTAACTACTAATTATTAAGTCTTTTTTAAAGTACAAAATGGACAGAGGATGAGAAAAAATCTAAAAATGACAGCTCAGTACTTCCATGAGTCCACATGTCTATAGCATATGGCCAGGCACAGGCCTGATTTAGCAAGCCTTCCATCTAAATACCCAGCTCACCTCCCAAGGGGTAAACAAGCAAGAGTCACTCCTTTACTGGGTGGCATCAACTAACTAGAATCAGCTTGCTAAAATTAGTTGAAGCTAATGTTTTTGAGAGTGTACCAAAATGAGCTTGAGGTGGTTAAAAATGTACACTTCTGCCAGATGTGGGTTTCCATTTCTCAGTTGGAACATATGCTTAGTCTGGCATTAAATCACCCACAGTGCACACACAGTCTCCCTTTCAGGGTCATCCAGAAGGGCTAGCTGTCTGCTGAGCATAAAATTCTTCAGAATTTCATTCTTAAGGGAAGGAGAAACACAGCTTATCATAGAATAGTTAGGGTTGGAAAGGACCTTAAGATCCTCAGGTTCCAGTCCTCCTGCCATGGGCAGGGACACATCACAATAAACATGTCACCCAAGGCTCTGTCCAACCTGGCCTTGGACAACACCAGGGATGGAGCATTCACAACTGACTTGAGAAACTTATTCCAGTGCCTCACCACCCTTACAGTAAAGAACGTCTTCCTTAGATCCAATCTAAACTTCCCCTGTTCAAGTTTTAACCCATTACCCCTTGTCCTATCACCACAGTCCCCAATGAAGAGTCCATCCCCAGCTTCCCTATAGGCCCCCTTCAAATACTGGAAGGCTGCTCTGAGGTCTTCACAAAGCCTTCTCTTTCCCAGGCTGAACAGCCCCAACTTTCTCAGGCTGTCTTCATAAGGCAGGTGCTCCAGTCCCTTGATCATCCTCGTGGCCCTCCTCTGGACTTGTTCAAACAGCTCACAGAATCACAGAATCACAAGGGTTGGAAGGGACCTCGAAAGATCATCTAGTCCAACCCCCCTGCAAGAACAGGGTAACCTAGAGGACATCACACAGGAACTTGTCCAGGCGGACCTTGAATATCTCCAACGTAGGAGACTCCACAACCCCCCTGGGCAACCTGTTCCAGTGCTCTGTCACTCTCACAGTAAAGAAGTTCTTCCTGACATTCACATGGAACCTCCTGTGCTCCAGTTTACACCCATTACCCCTTGTCCTATCACTGGATATCAATGAAAAGAAACCTAGCTCCATCATCCTGACACCCACCCTTTACATATTTGTAAACATTGAGGAGGTCACCCCTCAGTCTCCTCCAAGCTAAAGAGATCCAGCTCCCTCAGCCTCTCCTCATAAGGGAGGTGTTCCACTCCCTTCATAATCCTTGTGGCTCTGCGCTGGACTCTTTCAAGCAATTTCCTGTACTTCGTGAACTGAGGGGCCCAGACCTGGATGCAATATTCCACATGCGGCCTCACCAAGGCAGAGTAGAGGGGGAGGAGAACCTCTCTTGCCCTACTAACCACACCCTTTCTGATGCACCCTAGGATATCATTTGCCTTCTTGGCCACAAGGGCACATTGCTGGCTCATGGTCATTCTCCTGTCCACCAGGACCCCCAGGTCCCTTTCCCCTTCACTACTTTCCACAGATCAACCCCCAACCTGTACTGGTACATGGGATTGTTCTTCCCCAGGTGCAAGACTCTACACTTGCCCTTGTTGAATTTCATCAAGATTCTCCCTGCCCAACTCTCCAGCCTGTCCAGGTCTCGCTGAATGGCAACACAGCCTTCTGGTGTGTCAGCCACTCCTCCCAGTTTAGTGTCATCAGCGAACTTGCTGAGGGTACACTCAATTCCCTTATCCAGGTCGTTGATGAATATATTAAACAGCACTGGTCCCAGCACCGACCCCTGAGGGACTCCACTAGTCACAGACCTTTAGCTAGATTCTGCCCCATTGACCACAACTCTCTGCCTTCTTCCTTTCAACCAGTTCTTGATCCACCTCACTACCTGATCATCAAGCCCACACTTCCTTAGCTTATATATGAAAATGCTGTGGGAGACAGTATCAAATGCCTCATTGAAATCAAGAAAAAACACATCTACCGCTCTACCATCATCCCTCCACCTAGTCACTTCCTCATAGAAGGCTATAAGGTTTGTCAAACATGACTTCCCCCTGGTAAAACCATGTTGGCTGTTCTTAATGACCCCCTCATTCTTGATATGTCTAGAGATGGAGTCAAGAATAAGTTGTTCCATCACCTTTCCAGGGATGGAGGTAAGGCTGACCGGTCTATAATTACCCGGGTCCTCCTTCTTGCCCTTCTTATAGACTGGCGTGATATTTGCCATCCTCCAATCCTCAGGCACCTCTCCCATTTCCCACAACCTACCAAAGATGATGGAGAGTGGCCTAGCAATGACCTCCGTCAGCTCCCTCAGCACCCGTGGATGTATTCCATCCAGACCCATTGATTTATAGATGTCCAGATTGCATAGCTGATGCCTAACCCAATTGTCATCTACCAAAGCAAACTCCTCCTTTGTCCTGACTCCTTCTGGGGCTATAGGGATCTGGGGCCCCCGGGGAGAGTCTGCAGGAATAAAGACAGAGGCAAAGAAGGCATTCAGCACCTCTGCCTTCTTTATATCCTCTGTTTCCAGGGCACCCACCTCGTTCAGCAGTGGGCCTCTATTGCCTCTTGTGTTAGTTTTATCTGCTGTGTATTTGAAGAAGCCCTTTCTATTGTCCTTAACCCAACTAGCAAGATTAGGTTCCAAGGAGGCCTTAGCTGTCCTAATTATCTCCCTACATCCTCTAACAACTGTCCTATATTCCTCCCAAGTGGCCAGCCCCTCTTTCCATAATCCCTTGATTCTCTTTTTCCACATGAGTTTGCCCAGCAGTTCCTTGTTTAACCACGCTGGCCTCTTAGCTCCCTTACTTGATTTCCTACTCATTGGGATGCTCTGATCCTAAGCTTGGAAGAAGTGGTCCTTGAATGCTGACCAACTATCTTGAGCCCCTTTGCCACCCAGTACACTTTCCCATGAGACTTCCCTTAGCAGTTGATTGAAGAGGCCAAAGTTGGCCCTTCAGAAATCCAGAACTGTGGCCTTGCTAGGTATTCTATTCCTCCCACACAGGATCCTAAACTCCACCATCTCATGCTCACTGCAGCCAAGTTTAGTACTGTGAGTACCGAATCTAGCAGCGCTCCTCTCCTAGTTGGTTTGTCCACCATTTGCATTAAGAAGTTATCATCAATGCACTGAAGGAACCTCCTAGATTGTGGATGATTGGCTGTGTGAGTCTTCCAGCAAGTATCGGGGTAGTTAAAATCCCCCATGAGGACTAAGGCATGCAGTCACAAGGCTCCTTTCAGTTGCCTGTAGAAAACCTCGTCAACTCCTTCATCCTGATCAGAAAGTCTATAATAGACCCCCAAAACTGTATCACCAGTACCAGCCTGTCTCTTAATTTGTACGAACAAACATTCCACTTGCTCCTCATCTGCCCCTGGAGAGAACTCAATACATTCTAATCGCTCTCTCACATAAAGAACAACTCTCACTACCTCGCTTTGCTGACCTATCTTTCCTAAAAAGGACATAGCCATCCATAACCACATTCCAGTCATGTGAGCTGTCCCACCATGTCTCTGTAATTGCCATCAGATCATAACCTTTAGACCACACACAGACTTCTAACTCCTCCTGTTTATTCCCCATGCTGCTTGCATCGGTGTACAAGCATTTCAGGGAGCGAGCAGAGCACGCTGATGGCACTCTCGGGAGGCAGGAAGCCTTCTGGCCTTCATAACAATGCCCCACTAGTTCAAACCCAGCTACGACCCCCTCACACTTTGAATCTAACCTGAAGCTCTGTGAGTGAGCTCTGCTAACTCTTGTCCTAGTACCCTTTTCCCCTGTGGGACAGGGTCTAAACAACTATCCTTTCCCCAAAATGAAACAATAGATTGATAGTCCTCCCTAGTCTGCCATCTTTCAAGCCCTAGCATGTTTCTCTTGAGCTTGTCCCTAACAGGCCCAGTTATACCCCCTCTCCCCTTCATATCTAGTTTAAAGCCCTGTCAATAAGCCCTGCTAACACCTGCCCCAAAACTCTTTTCCCCCTCTGGGACTGGTGTATCCCACCTGCCACCAGCAAACCAGGTGTCTCATATAGAAGCCCATGATTGAAAAACCCAAAACCCTGCCTTTGGCAACAGTCACATAGCCATATAGTAATCTGCAGTCTCTTCCTATTTATCTCTTCACCCTTGCTTGTAACAGGTATGGAGGCAAACACTACTTGCGCTCCAGACCCTTTAACCAGCCGTCCCAGGGCTCTGAAGTCTCTCTTCATTGCCCTTGCTCTCCCTGTAATAATTTAATCACTGCTAACCTGAAAAACCAGCAGTGGATAGTAGTCAGAGGGCTGCATCAGATCAGAGAGTTTCCTTTTAACATCTCTAATCTGAGCCCCAGGTAGGCAGCAGACTTCCCTGTGGGATGGATCTGGTCGACAAATGGGCCCTTCTGCTCCCCTCAGAAGGGAGTCCCCACCACAATTACTCTTCTTTTCTTCTTGGTTGGGGAAGTTCTAAGGCAAGGGGGTGAGTGACAAGCCCTAGGTGACTCACTAGATAGATTTACCCCTCCATCTCCATTTACCTGGCCTGTAGTTCCAAGACCTCATACCTGTTATTCAACGGCAACTGGGAAGGAGGAAGGGATTGCGAGGGTTTTCGCTTACCACTCCAAGGAGGGACTTCCCTCCATACCTCCTTGTCCCTTAAGTTCTCTCCTTCTGTCTGATGGTAGGAGGGAAGGGGATCCATCACTTGTTCAACCACTTCCCTCTGCCCGTGCCTTAGGGTGTGGCTCCACCAATCTATTTCACTTTCACATCCTCTGATGGCTCTCAACCTTTCTACCTCCTCCCTCAGTTCAACCACCTGCCTGAGCAGATCATTTATTTGCTCACAGCGAACACAAGCAGTGTCACTGGCTCCCTTCAATACAAGTGCCGGGCTCAGGCATTCGCTGCAGCCAGAGACCTGCATGGCCGCATGTCTGAAGGAAGGCTCAGTCTGGATACCCACATTATTCCTCACTACAGCTTTTGATCATGTTGTGACCATGATCTATCTGGTTGATCGAGTCGTCTACATCTCTTCACACAAACAAGCAGTCCTTCCTTCTCCTGCGCTCCAGGTGAGTCCTCTTGATGAGGCAGTTATCCTGCTTGCCTGCCCGCGCAAACTGCTGTGCAAACTGCCTCGACTCGCTTCTGATCCCCATGCTCCTAGTCGCCACACTCCCTGGACAGGTTTTTAACCACTCACAGCTGGTGCCGCTCCTCCTGGCTCCGCCTCGGGTGAGTCAGTTCCTCGCATGAGCTGAGCTGCTGGCTCCTGGGCAAGTCCTGTCAACGACTTGAGACTCCCTCCTCGGTGGCTCATGTCGCTCTGAGGTGAGGCTCCTGGATGCTGATCTCCCCCCGCTCTGCTCCGGTGTTGCAGGCATCCTCTCTCAAGCTACTCACCTCAGCAACTTCCATGTCCTTTTTATGTTGAGGACACCAGAACTGCATACAGTACTCCAAGTGAGGTCTCACAAGAGCAGAGTAGAGAGGCAGGATCACCTCCTTTGACCTGCTGGTCACACTTCTTTTGATGCAGCCCAGAATATGGTTGGCTTTCTGGACTGCGAGTGCACACTGAATGCAACTCATGTTCCTTTTCTCATCAACCAAAACTCCCAAGTCCTTCTCTGCAGGTCTGCTCTGAATCTCTTCTCTGCCCAACCTGTAGCTGTGCCTGGGATTGCTCTGACCCAGGTGTAGGACCTTGCACTTGTCATGGATAAACTTCATGAGGTTGGCATCAGCCTACCTCACAAGTGTGGCCAGGTCCCTCTGGATGGCATTCCTTCCCTCCAGCGTATCAACCAAACCACACAGCTTGGTGTCATCAGCAAACTTGCTGAGGGCGCACTCAATCCCACTGTCTATATCACCAACAAAGATGTGGAACAAGACTGGTACCAACACCGATCCCTAAAGGACACCACTTGTTACTGGTCATCTCGTTGTTTTGCATGTGCCTTAGCATGCAGTCCGGGAGAATCTGCTCCAAGATATTACCAGGCACAGAAGTGAGACTGACTGGTCTGTAGTTCCTTGGGTCATCCATTTTCCCCTTCTTGAAAATTGGGGTTATATTTCCCTTTTTCCAGTCATTGGGAACTTCACCTGAAGGCCATGATTCTTCAAATATGAGGGACAGTAGCTTGGTAACTTCATTCGCCAGCTCCTTCAGGACCTGCAGATGGATTTCATCAGGTCCCATGGACTTGGGTACATTCATGTTTCTGAGATGACCTCAGACCAGATCCTCTCCTAGAGTGGGCCGAAGGTCTTCATTCTCACAGTCCTTGCGTCTGCCTTCCAAGACTTGGGTGGTAAGATCAGAGCCTTTGCCAGTGAAGACTGAGGCAAAGAAATCATTCAGAACCTCAGCCTTCTCCAAATCCAGTCTGTTTTTCATTCGCTGTGTACCTATAGAATGCCTTCCTCTTATTCTTCACCTCCCTAGCCAAGTTTAATTCTAAATTATTTATAAGCAGTTAATATAATAGGCAATTGAGCTGGGTTATGGAGTGACCTTCAAGAGATAGTAAACTTCCATGTGTACCTGAGAACACCCAAGGTTGTTGCTGTTCTTTCTCACCATGAGTTATTGATGGAATTTAACACGTAGAAAGCCAGAACATCAAACTTGCTATTACTGCATGTTACTAGCCATGCAGACTGAATACTGCTATGACAATATTTTTATAGTTCAGAAAATATGTGAGTAGGGTTCTGAACCAGAACAAGTCTAGCAGGTTAGGTAGAATTTATCACTTAATGTTTTTAGATGCACTCTTCTCAGGTATCTAAATAGCAAACTAAAACCTTATAAATATTAACTTAGAAGATCCTTCCTTACCAAATGATCCTGGAACCTCAAGTTATTAAAAAAATCCCCAAACTAAGCAAATTACTAGAGCACTGCATGGAGAAATTAAATTTCTGTGGAAGTCTTAATGTGGATTCATTTAATTAGTTTGGAGAGATTTTTAATATAGAGAGACCATAAGATAAACACAAATTAAAGAATAACTTCTTCTGAAGTATTTTTACAGGGGGCTATTTTATGCCTGCTGTGTCTGGTTTTATATCTTTAATTTGCTGAGTAAAAACAAAGATGTTTCTTTTTCTCTGTTTAGTGAAAAACCCCTGGATTTAAAAGCATGAATATGAGTGTACATACATTTTCATGTAACTGATCCTTATTGTAACCTAGAGAGCAATATAAAAATCCTTTAGACAGAGATAGCCAGCTATCTCCTATAACTGTGTCCAACCTTACAAATAGCATAATATGGTATGGTGATTTTTACTTTTATTCTTGAGCTTTAGAAGTTTACAAAGATTAAAAGTAGATATCACATTTAAAAACATGAAAGCACCTCCTGAATTCTCCTTCAGTAATTATCAAAAAATATCAGCTCTCTTTATCAAATGAGAGATTTTGAGATCCAAAATATGAGAAGCTAATAGAACCTAATATGTCCAGTTTTAATACTTAATTTTCTGTTGATTCACACACAGTGAGTCATTTCACATAATAATTCAACATCTAATTTATAACTCAAAAATATAAATTTTAATGAAGTTTCTGAGATGCTCCATCCCTGGCAGTGTTCAAGGCTAGGTTGGACAGTCTTGGGTGACATGGTTTAGTGTGAGGTGTTCATGCCCATGGCAGGGTGGTTGGGACTAGATGGTCTTAAGGTCTTTTCCAACCCTAGCAATTCTATTATTCAATGCTTCTGATAGTCATTGCATCTTCAGTGTCTTTCAAGCAAAATCTTAGGAGTTTTTGTTTGTGCCTATATGCTTGTTTTACTTGTTTGTGCCTACATGTTTGTTTTACTTAATTGTTTGTAACAACAGACCTATGACAAAACTGCAGTACTGTGTTTGCACAAATCGGAACAGGATAGGGTACATTCAAAGTCAGTAAAGTGTAGAAGGAAAAATTATGTCTAAAATATAATTCCACTGAAGAGAGTGGATGTTCTGAAGTAAGCAGACATCCATACTTTATCACATTCACTAGGCTAGCTGTTCTGCTGCCACTTACTTCACCAGCATGAGCACTGCACTTGAGTCACACTTTCTTAGCAATTCTCCATATTTGATTGATTTTTTTTTTTAATAGCTGACTGTGTTTTCATACTTGGATAGTTTTCAGATGCATTTGTGCAAAAAGCTTACAGGTTAATTTCTTTTCTTCATATATAATTTAGAGGACAATATGTCTTCTTCTGCATGTTAACTTTCATACTGTATAAATATACTACTACTCAGGTACTTTACTCTTTTAAAGAGGCAGAAATTCTTTGCTACCTTAAATTAATAGGTTAGTTCTTTGCCTTCTAATATGAAACTATTTTCATAGATTTTTTGTGCAGCTTAATTTGTCTTTTTGGAATGCTTATTAATAATTGATCTATTCTAACAATCTGTTTTCTCTTCTTTAAGGTTAGTGCATGAAAACATCCTCCTCTAATATGACAATATTCTTTTTTCTAGTGTTGGGTTTTTTTTTATCATTTATTGTTCCTTTAGGGCAACTCTGAAAGAGGAGTAATTAAGCTTTTCCTAATAGATTCTGAAAAATTGACAATTTTATGCAAGGAGAGCAAAGTTAATCATGTCCCAGGTAGTAAAAATTTGGATTTTGTTGTAGACTTAGTTATTCCTAATTAGTTTTCTCTGTTATATCTCATCTGATGGTTACTTCTTAAAAGTACTTCTTTGTTCTTATCATATGATGCTGCTTTGTAGTGCATAATGGGTAATCTGTCCTCATCAACCTTGTGTCTCCAGTTGAGCTACCTTAGAAACCTGTCCTTTATGATGCTTTTTTATTATTTTTGGGAAAATAAATCAAGATAAGAAAAAATAATAAAGATATAGAATTATATATATATATAATTGGTTCCACTAAGAATATCTTTTAAAATAAAAATTATTCATCATACTTTTTTTACATTTATCTTTATTAACTATTTTTTCATTATTTTTTATGCTATATGATAATCCATGTAAAATCTTTTTTGAACTTATAGTAATACATGATATTTACAGAAAAAAAGTTCTCAACTTGCTAGTCTGGTATGGGGAGAATTTTTTAACCAAACACTGAGGCTGTTGCATCTTCAGCATTTATTTTGCAAGATTCGAAAGGACAGTGAAGTAATTGCAAAGAGGAAGAGTAATGGTTAAATTTGCCACTGGATGTGATTTTATTCAGCATTTCCTAAAATCTTTTTTTTTTTAAAGTGAATTCTCAGTTGGTCCTAACAGACTTCTCAGGCTTTTACAAATAGCCAAGAATCTATCATCAGATTAATTCAGTTAAGTTCTCTGGCATGTGATCCTCAGACTTCATATCTTACAGCTAGGTGCTTAGCATGGACTTGTTGAACCTTTTCTGGGACCAAAAATCTGTATAGCATGTGAACATATAACTGTACAATTACAGATGAGAGACTGACACCATTTACCCCTGTAGTTTGGTGCTTTTGAACTAAGTTTCACACTTCATGTTAAGAGAATCATATCATGAGCTTTTCAAAATTTTAATTTGTTAGTACTTGATTTGTGGCTTAGTATTCAAAGATGATATAGATATGTCCCTAGATGTGCTGTTTACATTGTATCACTAAGACCTAGGTAATTTCTTGCTTTCAACATACACTGTAAAAACTAAAATCAGTTCTAGAAAAAGATTAGATGAGTAGTTGGCATAATGTTACAAAACTATAGTAGAAAAGCTATTGCAGAACTTTTCAGCCTATTGTACTTGCAGCTCTTTAGCAGCCTGTTCACATTAAAGCCTTGATGGTTCCAGGAATATCCAGCTATACTCTACATAGGACTCAGAATAGCTCTCCAACTGTTGTTCCCATACAGACAAGTCTCTCTTGTGACAGGAGAAAGGGACTAAGGCTTTTAGGTTTTCTTTAAGCAAAGCATTTGAGAATAATTTTTTGCATTTATTTATACTTGCATGAAAAGATAAAGAGGGTCAATTTTTTTTTTCTTTTTTTTTTTCTTTTTTTTTTTCCCATATAACAGTTCTACTAGTAAGGATTTTTTTTTTTTTTTTTTTACTTTTCAGCACTTCCATCTATTACCCTAAAAAAAAAAAAAAAAAAAAAGGGAAGAATTGTTTGAGAACTGTTTTACAGATTAAAGAAGCTAGTAGGATTTGGGGGCCAGACTCCTTCCATCTGCTTATCTTATTTCCCATTTCTTCATCAGCTTCATCAGCAGGAGAAACAATACTTTATACCTGTGAGACTGTGATCTTTTTGCATTTATGGAACATTTCAGTAAAACTGTATTTTTATTCAAAGTGTTTCTCTGTTGGAAAATCATGTACATTTCAATGATGGAATCACAACAAGCATTACTGATACAGTCATTAAAAACATACATGTTCAGATAATACTAGAGTTTTCTGTGTTTGTAGTATTAATGCACCTGAACCAGTGCAAAAAACAGTTACGTATTTCAAGCTGCAGAAAAAAAGGCTCACTTTTTTCACCCCTTAGCTATCATCAGATTTTCACTGTTCCCTTTCTGGTTTGTTCTGTTATTATGGAGTTCTTTGAATTGCTTAAGCAGTCAATAGAACTACTTACCTACTATCCACAGTTCTTGACATCAGCTAAACAATCCATGGAAGTGTTTTATAGAACGAGACAGATGCAGAAGAGATATAGAGAAACTAGAGCTGTGAAGTGACATTACACATTTTATGAAATGACAAAGAAAACACACTGATAGTCAAATACCTCCAACAACAGCAGCATTTTAAGGAGACCCAGTATCACAGTAAATAAGATTGTTTATAGCCTTGGCAAAGGGAAAAAGATTTTGTCATAGTTCTCTATCAGTAAATTCTCCCTGAAAAAAAAAAAATGTTCCTAGGACAGAATAGTTAATGCAAAGAAATATACTCCTAGCGAATAAATATTTTTTTAGAAGCAGAATTGTATCCAAAAGAAAAGTTTATGGCTTAGATAACATCTTTGATAATTACATACCCCCATTCTTTTCACTGCAGTGAGAACTTGGTTCATTTTGTGTAGTGTTAAAATCTTTTCTTACATTGGTGCGATGTGTGGCTCCTTTCTGATGTTTTTCTTATTCTTCTTTTTTGGCATTCTGCTCTGTCAAAATTGTAACTCAGCTCTGCTTATAGGCAGTAATTGGAAAAAGGACTGCTTATATTTAGTATAGGAATGACAGGTTTTCAAATAATTTAATTGACTTGACATTGCTTTTAAGCTGTTAAAGTAATCTGCTGATATAGGGATTTCAAATTTTACCTTTAGTTACCTGGTGAAAAGTTTCAATTTTCGTTCAGGCTGGCTAAGTTGTGACTGTTGGTGTGATTATTTACTGAGTAAACAGAAAGGTTGTATGGATCAGACATTAACCCCTGGGTGTGAAGTATCACTCTACCTGTATGTTCCAATAATTTTAAGAGTAATATTATTTGTAAATCATACTTAGAATATATGTGTAAATGACAAATGGTTTAGCGTTAATTTGAAGGATTTTTGTGTCAGACTTCATACACTTACCAATGGAGTATGGCATTCACGCAAATTTTCAGTGCATTCAATTTACTGAATACAATGGACAGCTATTCATTCAAACTCTTGTCAAAGATAATGGACAGTTTATGTGCTTACCTAACTTTGTATTATAGAAAGAAGTTTAAAAAAAAAAAAGGGGGAAAAAAACCAATTAATTTAACAGTGAGAGAAGAGTAGTAGGAATCAGAACTCCTTAATTTTCTTCTTGGTTCTACTACTGATTTGCTATATGTGCATGGGCCAAGAGTGTAGTCTACCCATTTCTTACCCGAGCTGCTTTAAAGAGCAAGCATAATGCTTCTTACGAGTCTCTTTCTCCTATTCATGATGTGAATCTGAATTAATGCTTAAAAAGCATTTTAAAGTCCTGTAATTGAGGCACTGTGTAAGTGTGTGTATTAATATTTTACTGAATACAGTAATTCCTGAATTTTAAGTAGAAACCCTGCTGTTAAACGGTACAGTTGGCATGAGTGTAAATATTAAATTGTTGAATCCAAATTAGGCTTTAAATCATATTTCCTCATGAAAAAAAAAAACTACTTTAGTAATCTTTCCTTTTTCAGCTGGAATTTTCCTGGCTAGAATTTTATGTAAAGTCATTTCTTAATATACTGATACCTCTTAAACTTTAACAATACAAACAGTATTTTGTTAGATTTTTATGTGACAGATACAGATGACAATCAAATTATTTTTGTAATGAAGCATCCAGAAATACACAGAGCAGAGGGGCAACAAATGTTGGTTTGAATTAATATTTAAATCTCATTGTTTGAAACAGTCCTCTTGAAAGAAAATCATGACTGATTTTTAATAGCATGGAAGCCCCTAGAGTCCTTCAAGTCTATCAGCTCTGTAGTGTCAGTCTCTTTTAATCAGTCCTTCTTTTATCACTAAGCCCTAGATGACAGCCTGAAGTTTCACCCTGCGGTGCAAAGCATGGAAATATATATGTGAGTTATCTGACTTCAACTTTAAAGGAATTGTATGGAAACAGAAGGACAAATGCTGCCCTTATCACATTCAGCTTTCTGGATGTCATTGAAAATAACATGGGCAAATTGGAGAGGCCTAACAAGTAGGAAATAACAATTTCTTACTAATTAAATTTCATTTTACATGATAATTGTTAAAGTCAATGGTCATATAAATCTCCACATTTATTTATAAAATCTTAATGCTGACAGAAAAGCCTATTTCACATAAAAACAAAGGCAGCATTCTCAGTTGATGTGAAGGGACCTCAAATTTCATGACTCATATTGCATTTTTTCTTGTGAAAATTGAATGTCCTGTGGCAAAGGTCCCAGAGCTGCATCTCAACACATAATTTTTGTTGGTTTTTGTCTTGTATAGTATTGCCTGAACTATGTCACCTTTCTTCATTCAACCAAGCACTGTCTTTATCTGAGATTCCTAATGCTACATTATAGAGTTCATAGGGAATTTGAAGAGATTGCAGTATGAACATATTGCTATAAATACAATGAGTAACAGCCAATGCAATTTGTTAGTTGTTGCAATGCAGTGGATCTCTGAAATTAATATACTTTATTGGTCCATCTTCCTATACTTATCTCTATACCTATCTCTATACTATCTCTGTACCACGATGTCTTTTTATATGTAATGAAGCCTGAATCTGTCTGCTATATTCAGACATTTGTATTAATACAGTCCTGGGATATCTAGTTTCTGACAACAACAGGTCAAAAATCTAATACAACATATCCATTAATTTTCAATATCCTCTTCATTTTTACCATTCTGGGGGGTCTTTCTGTATTTTTTGTGGTTTCATATTCAAGAATGGTTAAAATGTCCTAGAGGACACTTAAACTTTCCAGATTCCTTAAAACCAACAAAAATCCACCACTTGATGTGATGGCAACTTAAAATCTCTGTCACACTGGAACAAATAAAAGAAATCTCTGGATTCATACTGAAAGTGCAGGAAGTACAGCAAAATCCCAGATTATGAATTGAGGAAATTGGAGCAATGGCTAATCTTAGACTGGAGCTATCTAACTAGTTTTTACTAAGTTCTTTCTATTAAGAAGCAGTGTTGGGCTACTCAGGAGCTACATACAATTTTCCTAGGTAAGAACTGCAACAGCTTGTTAATGACTGCTTCTTTTGAGAACAGGGGAAGAACAAGAAATACAGTCTCTTCTGAAGACTGTGGAAGCCACTGTAGATCTGAGAACTTAATATACTCTCTATAAAATTAAAATATTGTCAGTATCTGGACTCATTTTCCATTTGAATAACATTGCTCCATATCAATGATTTAAAAGCTCAAAACAAGAAAAATCAAGAGTGACCTCATAATCTGAAATGTCTTCCAGTGATATTATGAGCATTTGTGGACTTTAGCTTCTTAAAACTGCCTTCTTTTGCAAGCAGCTATATGATTCTTGAAAAGTTTTCAGGAATGTAATTGACTCCATAAAAAAGCTGTATTTTCACTTCAGTGCGAAACATTGTTTACCTGAGAGGATACACATTAATACAATGTAATCTTATCTTAAACTTCCGTGGAGGAATGAAGCCACAAGTAAAAATCTGGAGGCATGTCACCTTCCACAGTCCAAATCATTATAACCCTCATGATAAATAAACCTAGTGTTTGCTTGATGAAGCTGAACTAGGAAAGACTGGATGTATGATTCAGGTGAGTAACAGCTGGTGAGCAAAGTTAGGCTGATCCTCCTTAAATAAACATGTTTTCCTAAACTATCTCAAAAACCACTGTAGCCTACCCAAACTACATTTTTTTTCTTTTTAAGATAGCACAAGTGAAAGTAATAAAAAGATGCCGAAATTTTAATTAGCTGGAAAGGGTACATTTTTAGCAATCTTCTGTCAAAGCTTCATAGAAATTGTACCTTTTTGCTTTGAGGCTGAATACAGCTTAATACAGACACACAGCTTCCACCAGCTTCTCAAAGCTCATGCATCTCACAATTTGACAGACCTCTAGAATTTGTCAAAGCAGAGAGATATTTTTCTAATTCTATTGGCAAGTCACAAATACATGATGCGAATGCAATATATTTATGTAAACCGATAATGACTATATTAGATGTAGTTTACACTAAATGATGTGTAATCCTTTATTCTTTTTTATGTAATAAAGGAAATGAAAACACTTGATGTGTATGGAATCCAAATGTATTTGGGTGTATCATACTTGCTAAAGCCAGAAAGCATGGAAAGCTGAAATATATCAATAGAGGGAGCTCCTACTGCATTTTTTTGAAAAGATGTTTTATAACTTAGGTGGACAAGCCATTTTGCAGTTGTTACAAAGAAGCTGCCCTTTGTGATGTACTCTCTGGCTGTTTCACAGCATATATGAGGCAAATACATAATAATGCAAAAGGAAAATGGCTTAATATCCACCTGGTATAATATCTTTTCTATATTAAGGATGTGTTGCAGGTTGCAGACCACATATAGAATCATTGTCTTACTTCTGTTTTTTTTTCTGCAGGATCTCACTTTGAACTTTTTGGTGACCTCAAATGTCACGCAAATATTGAAAAAAAAAATCAATACTTAAAAAAAAATGGTGTGTCATGGTAGAATTTAATTTATGTAAGAGAGGAGGAGAACAATGTTTTTTCCCTCAATATCCCATGTTGTCTTCATCAATCGGATATACTATATCTGGTCTCTGAGTCTAATAACGTCTTTTCAATGTTCTTAAAAATCCTAAGGGTGTAATTTACTAATTTTTTTCACCTGCCTTTTCAAATAACGAAGAAAGCAGCTTGATGACCTCAAGCACCAGAGACCTTCTCTGTTGAGTTCCTTAGAAACTTCTCTCCTGTGGTTTGATTACTTTGACAGAAATAAATTCATGGTCACTGTTAATAATGACAACTAGCAGTAGCATGAGAAAAAAAGCCTTTGGCATTGCTGACAAAAGTCAGATAGCAGCACAGGTTGCTGCTGCTGCTATGTTTAGTCACAAACTCAATTACATATCTTGCACATCTGAGCAGGCTCTATGATTCAATACTGTGAACTATTACTAAAGCAAAGGATAGTGAGGCTGTAGTTACAACTGAAATAATGCATTTAACATACTGCTAAATTCAGTCTTGTGATTTGCTCATGAATTTTCCCACTATATTTGGCTGAAGGTTCTTGCCTTAAAGCTTCTTTCTGCTTATTTCTCAGCTGTTGTTTGAGTGATCATGCAAATGTCCCAATTAATGTTTGGGGGAGGAAAACAATAGAATTCTTGTGTTTTCTTTTATGTTAAGAGAAACTCCATGGTTTAAAAGTTTTGGTCACTTTCTCAAGATATCTAAGTACCTGGATGCACATGTAGGTGTTTGGTAAGGTTTCTAGAATCATTGCAACTCCTTTCAGGTTTTAAAGCTTGCATTTCTTGATGTGTAATGTTTTTAAAGTCCTAGGCTTAAGTGACTAACATGGCTAAGTGTCATTCTTAAACTTTAGAAAATATATTTGATTCTTGGGTCAATTGAGTCTGCCTTCATAACTTGTTTCACTGAGTATTTCATGGCTAACTGGCACACTAAATTCATATGTCTTATAAAGTGGGGCTCAACCAGAAAGAGGTGTTTAGCCTGAAAGCCATCCTTTATATGCAATGGCTTAATAGATATTAAAGGTTGGTGTTTTTAGAAACAACTTACTGAGTGAGCCTTAATTTCTTTCCCCACACAGTTTTGAGTACTCATTAAGAATCCCCTTACTTGAAAAAAGAAAAAAAAATTGTTAAGACTTTATTTTAATAAACTAATGAAAAATTATATCAAGTATTTATTTCATTTCATATATTTAATTATTTCCCTTGGGAAAATGTAGGAATCTTTAAAATCTGGTGATTGTGTTTTCCATCATGTTTAGAAATCATAAGAAATTTTTAAAATACATTTAGTAATTGATAATGAAGCATTCAGTTACATCAGAACTCTAGATCCTTGAGGGACTTTTTAATTTGCCATACATATTTGTTTTTGCAGCTTTTCAGGAAATAATACATTTCACTACTTATTTGCATAAGTTATTCTTTCGTAATTTTAAAATTTTATTATGCATAGTTGTGTTCCAGATACCAATGAGGACAAGTAAATCCTTGATTTAGGCCTAGTCAGAAGTGGATGTAAAGTGGAAAAGTTTATATAAGTCTTATAAGTATAGTCCAATTGAAAAAAGGTTTAGTGATACTAATGGAAGAGATGTCAGCTTATGAATCAATACTATATCCTGAAAACATACAATAAATGCCAATAAATGCAACAAGTAACCATGCCAAATGCAAGGTCTTACACCTGGGTCAGAGCAATCCCAGGCACAGCTACAGGTTGGGCAGAGAAGAGATTCAGAGCAGCCCTGCGGAGGACTTGGGAGTGTTGGTTGATGAGAAAATGAACATGAGCCGCCTCCAGTGTGCACTCACAGCCCAGAAAGCCAACCATATTCTGGGCTACATCAAAAGGAGCGTGACCAACAGATTGAAGGAGGTGATCCTGCACCTCTACTGTGCTCTTGTGAGACCTCACTTGGAGTATTGTGTGCAGTTCTGGCGTCCTCAACATGAAAAGGACATGGAACTGTTGGAACAAGTCCAGAGGAGGGCCACGAGGATGATCAGGGGACTGGAGCACCTCCCATATGAAGACAGGCTGAGAAAGTTGGGGCTGTTTAGCCTGGAGAAGAGAAGGCTATGTGGAGACCTTATAGCAGCCTTCCGGTATCTGAAGGAGGCCTATAGGGAAGCTGGGGATTGACACTTCGTTGGGGACTCTGGTGATAGGACAAGGGGTAATGGGTTAAAAGTTAAACAAGGGAAGTTTGTAGAATCATAGAATAGTTAGGGTTGGAAAGGACCTTAAGATCATCTAGTTCCAACCCCTCTGCCATGGGCAGCAACACCTCACACTAAACCATTCCACCCAAGGCTTCATCCAACCTGGCCTTGAACACTACCAGGAATTGAGCATTCACAAACTCCCTGGGCAACCCATTCCAGTATCTCACCACTCACACAGTAAAGAATTTCTTCCTTATATCCTATCTAAACCTCTGCTGTTTAAGTTTCAACCCATTACCCCTTGTCCTATCACTATAGTCCCTAATGAAGAGTCCCTCACCAGCAGCCCTGTAGGCCCCCTTCAAATACTGGAAGGCTGCTATGAGGTCTCCACGCAGCCTTCTCTTCTCCAGAAGAGAAGCCCCAGCTTTCTTAGCCTGTCTTCATAAGGGAGGTGCTCCAGTCCCCTGATCATCCTCGTGGCCCTCCTTTGGACTTGTTCCAACAGTTCCATGTCCTTTTTATGTTGAGGACACCAGAACTGCACACAGTACTCCAAGTGAGGTCTCACAGGAGCAGAGTAGAGAGGCAGGATCACCTCTTTTGACCTGCTGGTCACACTTTTTTTGATGCAGCCCAGAATACTGTTGGCTTTCTGGGCTATAAGTGCACATTGCCGGCTCATGTTCATTTTCTCATCGACCAACACCCCCAGGTCCTTCTCCTCAGGGCTGCACTGAATTTCCTTTTTTGCCCAACCTGTAGCTGTGCCTGGGAAGTTTAGATCGGATATAAGTAGTATGCTCTTTACTGCAAGGTTGGTGAGGCACTGTAATAGGTTGCTCAGGAAGTTGTGAATGCCCCATCCCTGGTGGTGTTCAAGGCCAGGTTGGACAAAGCCTTGGGTGGCATGTTATAGTGTGAGGTGTCCCTGCCCATGGCAGAGTGTTGGAACTAGATGATCCTGCGGCCTACTCCAACCGTAACAATTCTATGATTCTAAATACTCTATACTACTCTAAATATTCTTGTCTTTATGATGCAAATTATGACAGTTTTAAAGAACTGGTTATAATGCAGTAAAATGTGACACATTGAACTGTTGGCTAGCTAACGTATCTGAATGAGTAAATAGGCAGTACACCAGCTGCTAGCTTTTCAGATAGCATAGAAGTATGGATGTCCATTATTTTAAAAAGCCTGTAAAGCCTAACTGTTAGTGGTTGACCACAGAGTATTGCATTAGAGCTAGTGCAGTATGTTATGGGCCAGCTCAACACACTTGGTATGTGTCACTTCAGATGTGTAATTTTATTTTTAGAGGGAAAACGAGATGGATAATTATGCTTAGATTATGGGTATTTTATGCTCCCTGCAGATACATTGATGATAATTCCCTGGACTGAGACATTTCATTTCATTGAGTGAAGGCTTTCATATTTTATCAAGGCTTTTCCTGGGGCCATCCTTAAGCACTAACAATAAAAAAAAAACAGTGGCTTGAGGCTTCGAGTTAACCTTAGCAACTTAGCCCAGAGACAAAAAGGCAATTAGGTCTTATAACACAGAGCTTTGCAAGATTTAACTTTAGGCATCTGATCACCATGCTAAAACCCTTTTCACTGAACATTGAGCTAAGACTACTTATGTTATCTAGAGGCAGAAACTTGCACTTCAGGATGAGGTACATGCAGATCAACATGAAGAACAAGTTAATCAAGGACCCAGCCTTTACCATCTGCACTGCATTAAGTTGTGCAGAAAAACAGATTCATTGAGAAAGCAAATAAACCTGAAATGGAAGGCATCCTTGAGTGCTGACAAAGCACGGCGTTCGTATCAACTATCCTGCTGTCTTAAAAGCCTCAGAGGTTAAGTAGGGTTCATTAAAATGGATCTGGCCTCTGTATCCGCTAGACATAAGAAGGTATCTTTCTTCAGATGTAGTTCACAGCTCACAGTATCTGACAAAGGCAGACTTCTAATTCCCTTAAAAAAAAGTAACATCTTAACTGTCATTTTCAGGAGACAGGTGAAAGCCAATTCCCATCACCTTGTCCCTCTGTCTCCCTCCCCACATTATTGAATCTTTTGAAAATTACTCAGTTAGGAATAAGAATTTAATGGCTTGTTTTTCCCCCTGTGAATACAATCCCCATTACATGTTCCTTGGGAGAATCCTTTGAATCCAAGGCTACACAACTTTACTCACTCTTTTTTTTTTTTAATTTTTCCCTACTCAGATCAACCCCTTTCTTTGTGTTGTGTAATGCAGAACAACTTGTAAAATGGAAGACAGAGTAAAAATTGACCATTTCCACTCCGAGATCCCAGGAATCTCTTAACATTTGCCCTGAATTTAGGTTTCAGTAAATGTAAAAGTCAAACTGGTATACCATATTTCTCATTTATTCAATGAAATGTCATGCATAGCACAGCCTCTTTTGAATTTAATTGAAGAGACTTGGCCTTCATTGGCTCTAGCTTAAGTTTTGGTTTGACAATGAAACTTTAAACTGAATGAGTTCTGGCTGCTGTAGTTCTTTCATTTGTATGGAAAGTTTTTCTCATACCCACAAACATATAATAAGTGCTGAAAAATGCCTTGTTCCTAGCTCACATTTCACTGTCAGAGGTGATAATTTGCACATGTATTGGTACTTTCTGTGGGCAAAGTTAGAATTCCTTATCTTTGTCTTTTTCCCATGAAACTAGCCAAAAAGCCAGACAGCAAATTTATTAATAGGACATATTTGCTGACAGTTTTAAAACATCTTACTCAGGACAAGAAAGTAATTGGGAATAGTTAACATGAGTTTATGATGGGGAAGTCATGTTTGACCAGTGTGATGGTCTTTGACAACGAGATGACTAGATCCATGATTGAAGGGAGCACAGTGGGTGCTGCCTGTCTTTACTTTGACAGTGTCTCCTATAACATAATAGACAAACTGTTGAAATGCAGACTAGACAAAGAGACAGTGAGACGGATTGAAACCTGGCTGAACTGCTAGTCTCAAACAGGTTATGATCAGTGACACAAACTCCAGTTGGAGGCTAATAATGAGTTATGTACCCATGTGTCAATACTGTGACCAGTACAGTTTAACATTTTTCTTAATCACCTGCATGATGGGACTGAAAATCAGCAGTTTGCAGACGAAAACAACATTGGGAAAACTGTTTGATATGTGCTACCATTCAGAGATACCTGAAAGATTCAAGTCAGAGAATCAAGAGAATCAATCTGACAGGGATCTTGTGCAGTTTAACAAAGGGAAATACCACGTTTTGCATTTGGGGAGGAAAAATTCCACACATCAGCACAAGTTGGGTGGGGGCCATCCAGCTGGAAGGCAGCTTTGCAAAGAAGAATCTGGGGGTCCTGGTTCACAAGTTGTACATGAGAAAGCAGTATGCCCTTTTGACAAAGAAGGTCAGCAGACTGTCACCAGCAAGTCTGAGAGAGGCAATCCTCCCCCTCTGCTCAGCACTGATGAGATAGATTTGCACTGTTGCTTACAGTTGTTTCCCCAGTACAGACACGGATATATTTGAGTGAGTCTTGTGAAAGACCATGAGGATGATTAAGGGATTGGAAACTGGTAAATAAGAAGAGGCTGAGGAGCTGGGACTGTTCAGCTGGGAGAAGAGAAGGCATGGGATTTTATCGGTGTGTACAAATATCTGAGAGATTAATTAAATTAGAGCCAGATTCTTCTCAGCTCTAACCAGTGACAGAACAAAAGACAGGGACAGACTAAAATACAGGATATTCCATTTAAACATAAGTAAAAGGTACTTTACTGTGATGCTGGTTAAACAGTGGAGCAAGCTGTCTAGAGAGGTTTTGAAGGCTTCATTTGTGGAAATGCTTAAAACCCAAATTGACATGGCCTAGGATAACCTGAAGTAAGTAACCCTACTTTGAGCAGCAGGTAGGATTAGAAAATTGTTATAAGCCCCTTCCAGCCCTCTCCATTCTGTGATTCTGTGGTCTTTCTGTTTTCAGATTTTTATATTGGCAAGCTTTCACAACCCCTTGCTATTGTACTTATTTTTCTTGCAGAACAGTCTGAATAGTATCACAGTCCACATTGCTTACAGTTTAAAAAAGATGTACCAAAGCACAACTTCCTTTCTGACAAGTTCTAAATCACAGGGATTTGATTCTGATGTACAGTTTTGTATTACGTATTATGTATGAATTAATTCTGATGCAGTCTGTACATAAATCAGCCCATTTCTCATACTTTACTTTTTAAGCCTGGTTTCCTTTATTACTGCAATGTGTAGCCTTTTCCCCCTTTAAACAGCTTAAGCCTGTAAAGTATTTCTGGTAATGTATAGAAACAGTGTCTTTGGTAAAAAAGATCAGGCTTGAATAAATGCTAAGCTTTACCTTGCAATTGATAAAAGACAAAAAGCATTGGAATACAAGGAATATGCATGTACAGTACCAAAACAACAAGAAAACATTTTCACAGTCAGAGTATGGGTGAAGATGCACTACTTGTTACATTTAGAGTTAAAAAAAAATGTTTATAAGAAATAGAGCTTTTTCATTTTTTCATGAAGCAAATAGAATCTTACTTTGAATCTGAAACTTATTTTACTATGGTATTGAAAAATGATGAGTGAACAGGGGTTATATGGTGATACCCAGTAGGTTCATATGCCTGTAGAAGAACCCAAAATTAAGTAGAGCTTGAAAAGAAGATTCGGGTAGGAGTATGTATTACAAGGTATGTAAATTTATTCATCGATGAAATTCTGCAGAACGTGATATATTTGACACTGTGATTCTGAAGGCGGAGGTTTGCTAAAGTTCTTCTTAAACTTGTAGTGATTCTTAGAACAGATAGGCTGTTTGGAAGTAATAACACTAAACAACACTAAAACAAGACTGAAGGATTGAGTTCATCCATTAGATTTGCATATATTTAGATTTTTATTCAATAGTTAGTACAAAAACTATGGGCAAACTGGTGTGGACATCAGGTAGTATATAGACTAAGAATTTAAGGCAGGCATCTGGAATATGTGATTTTTAATGGCTAAAATAATCATAAAAGGACTATCATCATTTTCTTCCTGTATTTATATATCAAAACAGTTCTGGAAGTACCCTATTGTCCTGGGTTCAGCAGCAGCAGTCATTTTTTTTTTTTTTTCTCATTCTTAGTAGCTGGTGCAGTGCTGTTTTTCAGCCTGGGAACAGTGCTGATAACACAGATGGTTTTAGCTGCTGCTCAGTAATGTTTACTCTGACCAAAGACTTTTTGAGTCTCATGCTCTCCCAGGGAGGAGAGGAAGGCAGGAGGAAGCAGAAACAGGACCACTGACCCAAACTAACCAAAGAGGTATTCCATACCACAGCACATCGTGCCCACTGTATAAATTGGGGGCAGTTACCCAGAAGGGTTAGATCACTGCTTGGGTCAGGCTGGGTATCGGTTGGCAGGTGTTGAGCGGTCGTATTCTCTTGCCTTTTTATTTCTCTTCTCATTATTATTATTGGTGGTAGCAGCAGTGGTTTGTGTTATACCTTAGTTACTGGACTGTTCTTATCTCAACCATGGGAGTTACATTTTTTCAATTCTACCCTCACCCCTCCATGAGTTGGGGGAAGGAAGGGGGCAGGGAGTGAGAGAGCCGCTGCGTGGTTCTGAATTACCGGCTGGGCTTAAACCACAACAGTTCTTTTCACTCCTATTATATACCTTCCAAAGCATGGAGGTGGTGAACAAACTGGGAACACAAGCCAGATCAGTTTAATGACTAATGATTCTGTTATATTACAAGTCATTACCATAAAGTACAATGAAACAATAACCTTAGCCTAAGGCCCCCCGCTGATAAAAACTAACACAGCAAAAACTGGCTGTAAGCAAGGTATGACATGCTGAACCTATGAGATCAAGAGCAATAACCTTGAGAGCCAATAAATCAGCATTGTGACGAGTGACTATTAATCTGAAACAATGAATGCTTATCACAAATATGATTAGACACATTCTGGTCAGATCTATTGTTATCTCAACCCTTTGTGCCCCATGTTGGGCTCCAAAAAGAACTGTTGTGGTTTAAGCCCAGCCGGTAATTCAGAACCACGCAGAGGCTCTCTCACTCTCCCTCCCTTCTTCCCCCCAGCTCATGGAGGGATGGGGAGGAGAATTGAAAGAATGTAACTCCCATGAGTTGAGAACAGTCCAGTGACTAAGGTATAACACAAAACCACTGCTGTTACCACCAATAATAAATAATGATAAGAGAAATAAAAAGGCAAGAGAATACAATTGCTCACCACCTGCTGACTGATACCAAGCCCAACTGAGCAGTGTTCTAACCCTTCTGGGTAACTGCCCCCAATTTATACAGTGTGCACGATGCGCTGTGGTATGGAATACCTCTTTGGTTAGTTTGGGTCAGTGGTCCTGTTTCTGCTTCCTCCTGCCTTCCTCTCCTCCCTGGGAGAGCATGAGACTCAAAAAGTCCTTGGTCAGAGTAAACATTACTGAGCAGCAACTAAAAACATCTGTGTTATCAGCGCTGTTCCCAGGCTGGAAAACAGCACTGCACCAGCTACTAAGAACGAGAAAAAAAAAAAAAAGACTGCTACTCCTGAACCCAGGATATCTATTCAATTGGAAGGTTGCTGGCATTTGTATGACATTATCAGAACTTGTCTCCAGCTTAAATCCCTCAAGAAGCTTCCCTTTATTTCTGGATCCCATTCTGAGCTCAGGCATGAGTTTTAGCATGATGCAGAATGCTGGAGTCTGAGAGAAACTCCAGGTGCAAATGGAAGTGGGAGTCCAGCTACCCAAAGTATTTTAAGGTCAGACTACGAGGTGTGAACAGAACTTATGATTCTACAATCTTAGGCATATACTGAACTGGACTTTTCAACATCACATATGTGCGTACTTCAAATTGCTTTACTGTGTCTTGCCTTAGCTGTGACCATTTTCTGGCATACTTCAGTCCTCAGGGAGTCAGCATGAATTCCTCAGAACATGAGACCATAGGTGCACATCCTTAATAGTTTGAATTTAGTGAGCAATCAAGCATGGCCTGATGTATGGTTTGCTGGTGTAAAGGAGAATTCTGTTGAAAAATTAAAATAAGATGAACTCCGGATCTCTGAAACTAATAATGCGTCTTTACAAAAGCAAAGGGAATTTAATTCAAGTTGTTTTGGTTTTCTTGTTGGTTTGTTTTTTCTTTTATTTTTTTTTTTATTTATTTTTATGGACCTGGTATGCTGAAAAACATAAAGTATATAGTGTAATGAATTCTGATTGATAATCAATAGATGCTTTGGTGAACTTATTGTATGAAATCACAACAGATGACCTGACACTTCAATGCTTATCTGTTCTTTTTGAAGTCTTCTGCCTTAAGGGCTAGCATTCTCCTTGTCTGCATTCTATCCCCCAGCGGACTGGGAGATTGAATTTAATGGTTAGCTGAGCAAGGATGAGCTTAACTCTGCTCATGTTAGCTTAATCACTGTTCTCAGTAAGAAAACTTATTTTGGAAGTGTTTATGCACCTTGTTTAGTTCAGTAAATGCAAACATGATGTGCATAAAGGAAATGTTTTGAGATCCTTTATTTGTCACATTTAACTTCAAGTATAGAAGTCACTGATTAAAGATTTGCACTCTTTGATGAGTTGACCTGAGATTTTTAATCACTTGAAATCATATAAGACAAATTTAAGGTTTCTTTATATGTATCTGCTTTTTAATTGGCATGATTTCAAGTGTCACAATCGTTCACACAATGCATGATACATTCTTGATAGTTAAATATATTTTTAATTTTAATGAGTCATAGAATTTAATGGTTAATTCTTTGTGTGAATTGTGACTAGGCTGTGATATTATGAAGGACATGCTAGGTTGTTTCATAAGTAGATGTCATACTTTAGTCAAAACTCAAACCTCAGTGATTAAGTTCTAGCAAATCTAGCAGGAATACTCATTAACAGGTAGACAAGGAATACACATTAACTAGGGAGACAAACCCAAGTAACTCAAAACTGAAATAAGTGCATGACAGTGCTGAACTAAGTCCTTAAGCAAACCCTTTTCCTTCTCTGTTTTGCAGCCATCACTCTGATAAGTCCTCTTACCCTGCAGTGAGTTGATTCAAATCACTAATCAGATGCATGAGACGGAAAAAAAACATTCCATAATTTCAACTGCATATCTTAGGAAAAATAATACAAGCAAAACCTAAAAGCAACACCTGTAAAACAAAACAAATGTCTGCACAGCTTTGGCTACTATGGATAAATTCAAGATCTAAATACCTATGCTTAATTCCTAGCTTTCAATACTGAAAAGTTTAACTTGAAGATTAGAGACACTCATTGTATACCACCTTACTTCCTGCATCAGTTCAAGGAGTATGACCAGCTCTATCACTGCATAAAAGCTATAGCAGTGGCTTAGGTTTCAAGTAATGATGCAGAAATATATAAATCTTAAATTATTATGTCTGGAGATATACCTAGTGCTTCCAGCTGTGGAGTTTAAAACAGTTTCTGTGAATAAGAAACAGGAATGAAGCAAAATGAAGTTTACTTTCCTACAGGTTTAAAATGAGTCCAAGTTATTTTCTGAGTCAAACTGTATCAGTAACTGATACTTCCCAAAATGTAATTTTAGCAGACTCTAATAACGCATGGTTAAACCAGCAGTTACCCATTTAGTGTAACCTTTGCTGCTGGTAATTGAGAGTATGGATTGCTTAGGCAGCTTTGAATTAGAATTAGTCATAGGAACCTTTCAAAGAAAATATGTAAAAAGCTTCATTCTGAGTCCAATTAGAGCTAAGGTCAGTCTTCTTTAGCCCATCTCATTAGTGCACTCTGGCAGTGAAACTTACTTCAAATCTTCATATATTTGATTCCTGGGTATTTCTTTTGAATGGACAAGTCACCTAATAGCGGAGGTGTCATCAAAATGTAAAAAGTTACTGCAATTATTGTCCAAATAACATACATATTTGTACATCTCTCTCCTCTCCACCCCCACATGTAATGGATCTAATTGTTCATGAAGGCCACCAGTTTTTGTGAGGTGCAAGTAGCCTCACTGCCCTTCACTCCAATGGGAGTTGATGCATTACAGTTGGCCTCCATGACTACCCTGTTTCCAAAAGTACAGTGTCTGAAATAAATTGGTAAAAAACTCAGGTAAACATCCACAGTTTGTTACAAAGAGAGTTGCATTTGCATTTGGTTTTACTACACATATACAACCACTTCATGTTTGGTTATGTTATTGTAGCTACATAACTTGAAATTAATGCAGTAGGAGTTCTATTCCACAGGAGTACAGGAGATAAAATGTATTTCCCTTCCTAGGTGTATCTAGAATATATCACAGGATATGTATCTGCATATTAATTTATTTTGTTTAGGTGCTTATACGCTTCCAAGTATTAAAATTGTTAAACACTCTGAATTCCAGACAAGAATCTCTACACCAAAGTGAGTAGCCAGGAGCATTTGCTTGCCATGAAATCAATTCCTAACCTGATTGGACCCTTCCCAGAGTAGATGTCACGGCTCTTTCTTTAAAAGTTTTATAAATAATTAGGTGGTTGAAATAACCCTAACTCCTAAAGTCACTTAAGGGTTTCAAGCCATCATAAGACATTTGTCATTATGTTTATTAAAGACCTTTCAGGTCCAGAGCTGTTTTTTGTCTCTTGTTTTTTGAAAAGACCTAGTTTCAGCAATCAGAGGGAAACACTTTGTAAGTGTCCTGTAACAAAAATTCAGAGTTAAAGCTTACGAAACTTCCAAATTGATAGTTTAAAAAGCATTAGAATAAAAGGCTTCTGAGAAACTGAGAAGTAGGTCCCATTTGGCTGCAAATGTCATATTAGAACAGTCACCCAGATTGTTAAAGGTGCTTTATGTCCCTTTAAACAAAATTGTCCTTACAAAGAGGACAGTATTGGGAGGAGCTACTTGTAGAACAGATTTATCTGTTATTAGGTAGAGCAGATGCACCAAATACAATTCAGCTCTTCTGCAAAAAATATCTTTACATTAAAGTTACAAGCTTTCAAAATCTCATCTTCTATCTTTACATATAATTTCATTATTGGCTCTCTGCATTTCCTGTCCCTAGGCATGCCACATTATTGTTTCTAAGATGCAGGGATGATACAATTATCTCCAAGCTAAATTAAGTTCCTCAAACAGTCCTTTATTTGACTTTCTTATCTTTATGTTCTTTCTCACTCATTTAATGTATAAAAATTACATGCTGTAAAGTTTGATGGAGAAAGCCACCCAAATCAATATCTAGCTAAGGGTCACAACTGGGGATATTTTTATATGCATTTAGAGCTTATGAGTAATTTTTACTCATTTCCTTTGTTTCTGTAGAAGGAAAATTGAAGAGAATATAATAGTGAATATTGAAAAGTAAAATACAATGAACCCCATATATCCAGTTTAAGTGTCCCAGATATGAAAATAGATATGTATGTATACGAAAAGAAGGAGGTTTCTTTCATAAATACTTCATGGTTTGCATATTTCTGTGATTCAGGATGCAGAAAAACAGAGGTATGACTTCCAGAAAATATCACTATATTGGTTAAACAGACAATTTTCCATACATTACACTATTAATTGCAGTAAATGAGTATGACATATAATAACTCAGAAATGTAAAACTATATTTAAAGCCAAGGAAAATCATGTTAACATAGTGAGATTTCTAGATTTTCAGATAAAAGGGAGAAAAGTCTTAAATGTGAATGTGAAATAAAGTCCAAATGACATAAACACAGTTTACAGAAGAGAGGCATAGACATGAAACAGGTCCTGATTAAATACTGACTAGAAGCAAATGCTTATAAATGTATTTTAGAATGTTTTCTAATTATTCTTAAGGAAAAAAGAAAAAAAGAAAGTGGTGAAAAAACAGAGCTTGGATAAAGCATTTTCTTAGAAACTGTCTTACTAAAGGAAGAAGGAACTGTTATGACAAGCAGAGATTGTAACAGTTGCAACTAATGTTCTGAGATTGCAGGTACAGAAAAGAGGACAAAATGCTTTTACACAAACTTGTAGTTGGCAGAAGTATAAATTGTGGGCAGGCAGCATGCGCTTGCAGCCCAGAAAGCCAACCATATCCTGGCTGCATCAAAACGAGTGTGACAGTGCGTCGAAGAAGGTGAGCCTGCACCTCTACTCTGCTCTCGTGAGATCTCACTTGGAGTATTGTGTGCAGTTCTGGTGTCCTCAACGTAAAGAGGACATGGGACTGTTGGAACAAGTCCAGAGGATGGCCACAAGGATGATCAGGGGGCTGGAGAGCCTCCCATATGAAGACAGGCTGAGAAAGTTGGGGCTATTCAGCCTGCAGAAGAGAAGGCTGTGTGGAGACCTCATAGCTGCCTTCCAGTATCTGAAGCGGGCCTATAGGGCTGCTGGGGAGGGACAACTCATTAGGGACTGTAGTGATAGGACAGGGGCTAATGGGTCAAAACTTAAACAGAGAAGTTTAGATTGGATATAAGGAAGAAGTTCTTTACTGTGAGGGTGGTGAGGCACTGGAATGGGTTGGCCAGGGAAGTTGTGAATGGTCCACCCCTGGTAGTGTTCAAGGCCAGGCTGGATGAAGCCTTGGGTGATATGGTCTTAGTGTGAGGTGTTGCTGCCCATGGCAGGGGGGTTGGAACTAGATGGTCTTAAGGTCCTTTCCAACCCTAACTATTATATGATTCTATGACCTTTCATCTTGCTGAAGTTGTGGCATCCTCAGTAATTGCATTTTACTTGAGAGAGGCAATAGCTGGGCTGGAAAAGGTATAGTTGCTGCATTCCTGCACCTTTCAATGAGATAAAGAGAGAAAAGCTGAAAAATTTGATTGCTTGGTCTCTTTTCCCAAATAACAAGTGATAGGAGACAAGGTAAAGGCCTTAGGCTGTGCCACAGGAGGTTTAGTTTGGGTATCAGGAAAAATTTCTTCACAGAAAGAGTGATCAGGCTTTGGAACAGGCTGCCTAGGGAAGTGGTGGAATCACCATCACCAGAAGTGTTCAAAGACCATGTAGATGAGGCCTTCAGTTAGGTTTACTGGTGGACTTGGCACTCCCGGCGTAATGGTTGGACATGATCTTACAGGTCTTTTCCAACCTAGGTAATTATATGATTCCATTCTATGATCATTGTCTGCACTGGAATCAGAATAGAGCCTGAGAGGAACTGTGGCTCAGAGAGGTTACTTGTGATTGTTTTTTCTTCACTTGCGCAAAATTTACAGTGCTTTTGCTATTTTTTTTTTCTCATTATAAAAGTTAAAGAGGAAAAAAACCAAGTCATATGCTTGGTGTTGGATTTTCCACAAAATCCTAGCATGTTTTCAGTCTAAACGCAGTGAGAAAATGTTAAGTATATTTTGAAAGCAAAAAATGCCATTCTTTTCTGGAGTTAATTAATAAACAGCTGAAGGACAGACTTTAAGCAGCATAGGATCATAGAAACATATAGTTAGCGCTTGAAAGTAAGTTAAGATAAGTTCCAATGCCCCTGCCATGGACATGGACACATCATAGAATCATAGAATAGTTCGGGTTGGAAAGGACCTTAAGATTATCTAGTTCCAACCTCCCTGCCATGGGCAGCAACACCTCACACTAGATCATATCATCCAAGGCTTCATCCAACCTGGTCTTGAACACTGTCAGAGATGGAGCATACACTACCTCCATGGGCAACCCATTCCAGTACCTCACCACTCACACAGTAAAGACTTTCTTCCTTATATCCAATCTAAACCTCTGCTGTTTAAGTTTCAACCCATTACCCCTTGTCCTATCACTACAGTCCCTAATGAAGAGTCCCTCACTAGCATCCCTGTAGGCCCCCTTCAAATACTGAAGGCTGTTATGAGGTCTTCATGCAGCCTTCTCTTCTCCAGGATGAACAGCCCCAGCTTTCTCAGCCTATTTTCATAAGGGAGGTGCTCCAGCCCCTGATCATCCTCGTGGCCCTCTTCTGGACTTGTTCTAACAGTTCCATGTCCTCTTTATGTTGAGGACACCAGAACTGCACACAATACTCCAAGTGAGATCTCATGAGAGCAGAGTAGAGGTGCAGGATCACCTTCTTCGACGTGCTGGTCACACTCGTTTTGATGCAGCCCAGAATACTGTTGGCTTTCTGGGCTGCAAGTGCACACTGAAGCTGGCTCATGTTCATTTTCTCATTGACCAACTCCTTAAGTCCTTCTCCGCAGGGCTGCTCTGAATTTCCTTTTTGCCCAACCTGTAGCTGTGCCTGGCATTGCTCTGACCCAGGTGTAGGACCTTGCACTTGTCATGGTTAAACTTCATGAGGTTGGCATCAGCCCACCTCACATGCTTGTCAAGGTGCCTCTGGATGGCATTCCTTCACTCCAGCGTATCAATGGAAGCTCACAGCTTGGTGTCATCGGCAAACTTCCTGAGGGCATACTCAATCCCACTCTCCATGTCACTTGCAAAGATGTTGAAAAAGACCGGTCCCAACACCGATCTCTGCGGGGCACCACTCATTACTGGTCTCCAGCTGGATATTGAACCATTGACCACAATCCTTTGCATGCAGCCTTCCAGCCAGTTCTTTATCCACAGAGTGGTCCACCTATCAAACTGGTGTGCCTCCAATTCAGGGACAGGGATGTCGTGTGGGACAGTGTCGAATGCTTTGCACAAGTCCAAGTAGATGACCTCGACTGCTCCATCCCTGTCCATCATGTTTGTAGCCCTGCCATAGAAGGCCATCAAATTGGTCAGACAGGATTTCCCCTTGGTGAAGCCATGCTGGCTGTCACCAAGCACTTTGTTGTTTTTCATGTGACCTAGCATGCCTTCCAGGAGAATCTGCTCCCAGATTTTGCCAGGCACAGAACTACAGAACTCAGCCATGTCACCCAAGGCTTTGTCAAACCTGGCCTTAAACACTGCCAGGGATGGAGCATTCACGAAGCATTCACAACTTCCCTGAGCAACCCATTCCAGTGCCTCACCACCCTCACAGTAAAGAACTTCCTTACATCCAGTCTAAACTTCCCTGTTTAAGTTTTAACCCATTAGCCCCTATCCTATCACTACCATCCCTAATGAAGAGTCCCTCCCCAGCATCCCTACAGCCCCCCTTCAGACACTGGAAGCCTGCTATGAGGTCTCCATACAGCCTTCTCTTCTCCAGGCTGAACAGCCCCAGCTTTCTCAGCCTGTCTTCATATGGGAGGTGCTTCAGTCCCCTGATCATCCTCGTGGCCATCCTCTGGACTTGTTCCAATAGTTCCATGTCCTTTTTATGTTGAGGACACCAGAACTCCACACAATACTCCAGGTGAGGTCTCATGAGAGCAGAGTAGAGGTGCAGGATCACCTCCTTCAACCTGCTGGCTACACTTCTTTTGATGCAGTCCAGGATACGGCTTGTTTTTTTGCTGCGCACACATACTGCAGCTAGCTCATGTTAAGTTTCTCATCGATCAACACCCCCAAGTCCTTCTCCACAGGGCTGCTCTGAATCTCTTCTCTGCCCAACCTTTTGTCATACAGATAAGTGCAGACAGTATTTTTGTTGCTTTTCTCATGGGTAAACATAATATTCTACTGAAGAAGCAGCAGTAAGTCTTCATACGTGGTTCTGTTTGCAAATGAACTGATGAAACAAATAATAATTCTTAACATATTTAAATTCGTAAGCATGTTACATTTTGCCCTTGACTGGGTATATAGAGCTTTAATTCCATTTGGTCAGGAGTGGAGAGTATTATGAGAATCCTGTATCATTCTTCGGTTTGAATTTTCTGTAGTATATGAACAAATTTTTCCTTAAAGAGATGTGAAGCTCCCATGTCAGATGGGTCATTCAAGATTTGTTAGTAGAAATCAGTATAAACGTTACTGATATGAGTATAGTTTTGGTGCTTATGTGTATGCCCATATATATATATATATATATATATATTCACAAGCTCTTTAAAATAGTAAGCCATTTTGCTTTAAGAAGTGCTAGTATATTTGGCCAGTTTTTCAATAGCTAAAATGTCCTGTTTTCTATCTGGTCTATATCATGAATATACCTCAACCTCCAGAGTATTTTGAACATACAGTATTAATAAATTTGAATTCAGGTGCTTTATCTTTTTTAAAAAAAATACTGACAGCAAATACTGAACTGCATTGATGCATGAAAAAAATTAAAGAATAATCTGCAATATTTTTATCTGTAATGGGATCTTTGTGAATGAAAGAAAAAATAATGGTTGTAACAGAGGCATAAAATAGGGATTCTTTACTTGCAGTCTCAATTTATTTTATATTTTTTATACCTATATCTTCTGTTGTTCTATATTCTATATATTCTATTTTTCTATACCTATACACTTGTACAGTCATTTATAAATCTATATTCTGTTTCTATTCTTCTTATTCTTCTTTCTATACCTATATACTTTTACAGAAATTTATAAATTTATATTATTTTTTCTATATTCTATATGTTCTATTTTTCTATTACCATGTATTTAGGTGACAAAGCAAATCACTCGCCCTGTCTCTGTGACTGTTATCATAACTATACAATTTAAATAGTATCCACTGAATTTTTAAAGTATTTCTTAAATCATTAGCTAAAGAATACCAGAAAAGTACAATCTTATCTTTTTTCAATCAGTGCAAACCGTTGAAGTGAAAATTACACAATTAAAAGCCATTTGCTCCAATGATTTTAAGTTTAAACATAGGATTCAAAATTAAAAGAAAAAATACCTCTTATTAGATAAAAATGCATAAAGAAAGAAGAGAAAACATTTTAGTATAACTGTCTTCTGACTCTAGTACTCAAGGACATAAGAAATGCCTCACAGAAAAAGTTCTTTCAAGGGATTCTTGCTCTGTTCTACATGATGTCAAGATTAATTAAGTTGACTGTACATGCAAAACACAACCTCTCCTATTCTTTGAATAACCTCTCCCAGCATGCCCTAGCCAAGTCATCACTATGGCAACTAATCATTCCCATATCCACCAGTACTACAATGACAAGCAGCATCCATCTTATGTTATTATTTATAATTGATCCCCATGGAAACATTGGTTATATGTATGCTACACAGAAGTTTGAGAATACAGGTATATTTGAAGCTGTGTATAAGGGTGTTGTAAGAGATTCAGGATGCCCATGTTTCCATGATACAGCATTATTTGTGGTTTCAACAGCTCATCTACCTGTATAAAGCAATAATAAACATTGGAATGTTAATACTGGCACTCTGAATAAAAAAAGGACACAGCATGAATTATGGGAAAAAGGGTCCCCAAGCTAAAACATCCATGGCAAATGTGCTGCTCATTTGTAGGATGAAATTTGCTAAAGTCTTTATGTGGTTGTTAGCACCTAGAACTTATAATGTACAGTCATTTATAATTGTGCATAGCCTCTATTAGAGTGCCTTCTAATTACAAAACTTGGAAGTGCAAAACCAGAAATTGCTGAAATGAGTTTCATGTCCTATCTTGCTTTAACTTTCCTGGAAAAAAGCAATTTTGGTTACTCAGAAAATGTAAGAACCTCTCACTTCTCCCCTTTTTCACTAAAAACCTAATAAATAACATCTGTTGAGGGGATTAGTAATAACGGGGTTATTTTTCAATGTTTTCCCTATTCAGCTTGTAGCTTGTTCTGTCTTGTTGATACCAGTACTGAGTTAGTTAATGTTCAGCATTTAAATGTGTAAATATTCTGGAAATGGGGGTGAGGGAAGGGTTTTCTATTTAGTACAACTATCTACTTACATGTCTGCTACGGCCTTCTTCTGTGATTGTGTAAATTGACCCATTTCAGTGTCTCTTCTTGGGAATTTGCAACAGCCCAAGGTTTGTTTTGCTTACTTTTTATATTCAGGGTATTTGCAGGAGTGTGGACTATTTCTGGGTAGCTGCAGTGGTTAATCAGTGTGTCAGAGAAGTAGCAGGTGATTATAACTGGTACTTATGACTTCCTGATAAAAGCGTCTTAAACTAATAGATCATTATATCCAGTCTATGTAGCAAGCCCACATGCCACAGGAGCAATCATACAAAAATAGCAAATAAGCAAAAAATCAGAGTTCCTGCTGCACCAATGGGAATCATAGTTTGAGGTAAAACATATGTTGGATATATTCAGCAGCACAATGTAGAGGACTGTGTAACCATACATTTATCAATAGAAACCAGAGCAGTGTTTTTAATATCCAGCTGACTATCCTTATGAAAATTAAAGGAGAATAAGTCTGATTTATAGGCTATAGATAGGTAATCTGTTCTTCTGAATAAAGATTATTTATCCAAATAAAAAGTTGGAAGCTTTTGTTTTATTTCTGTGAACATCACAAATATGATAGATTAAGCAGTGGATTGTAACTGTGAATTACCTATTCAGAAAACTCTTGCAACCAATACAAAAATGACTGTCTGCTTTTCCATCCCTCATCTATAAGAAAGAAGGAGTTGGATATGTTTCTCAGAGAAAAAGTCTGTTTTATATTAATATGAATATTAGACATCGGAGAGCAGGAAAGGGAGGGAAGGGGGGCATAATAAGATGCTTAATTTTTAAATTATACTTTAAAATAATTTATAGGGCAAGGTAAGTGCAGAACAAATTTGATGCATTTTAAGACTACATTTTAAGATTTAAGCCAGCTACAGTTTGGACACAGCTAGAAAATTCTGAATTGCATCTATACAATCTTAATGGTTTATCATGTGTAAATGGCAAATTATATGTTAGGCCTTCTTTAATGTACACCTTGAGGAACTGATCTTGCTACTGTCATCTCTTTATGAGAGATTACATAAACCTTTCTGTTATGTTATAACCTCAGATTGTACAAAGTTAATCTTATAGGCCTCAATGACTTTGGCTAGTGACTTCTGCTTTTCCTCTGGGACACTGACAATGGCTCAGACTGAAAAATACTTGGGTTCTTAGGAAAAATAAAAAGGACTGTTTACCTGTACACCTATAAACACATAATGCAAGATAAAGAGGTATAATGAGGTAATATACAGGCTTACTAATATGACTGATAAAAGCAATATGTGTATCTTTTACCAAAAGTAGGAAAACAGTCTGTTCACTGAAGTGTCAGTGTATTTTTATTATTTTGTTTTTACTGGCATCCTCACTCTGAGGAGCTTCTGGGAACCCATTCAACTTGCCTTCTTCCCTAGACTACCCCCTTTGAAATTTTGTGTTCTCTTTATCATGGTCTCTTGAAGGGGAGAATAAAGGTGGTTTTTGTGTGTTTGAGAGCATGTAAGCTTTGAGAGCTCTTTGGGTTCTTCAGACTGCTTTATTGCTCCTGATCTCTTTTAATTTAACTGCTTACTCTAAAGTAAATCAGTATCAAATAGGTCAACTACTGTGCATAAGAAATTCATAAACAAAATATACAGTTTCCTTTTTCCCTTACAAGATAAACTGGAGGATACAATCCAATAATTTATTACAATGTAATTAACTGGCAAGGTATTTGCTACCATAAAAGCTTCCCCTAAGGAGCTGAGATAACATGTTTGGTAGAATTACAAAAAAGGTGATGAATTTGACCAAACAAGACAAAGCAGTAATAGAGAGCTAGAGAGAAAATTACATTAAGAGTGCTTACACAGTGCTTCAAAGAGTCAAAAGACATAAAGTCAGTTGCAGTAGGAGTAAATCCTATATGTTGAATAGGCAATATAGACATTATTTCATTGGTGACTTAATAATTCAAAAATGAGCAAATGTTTAACCTGTGTACAGAATGAAAAGAACATGTCCTTTGACACAGACCAGGAACTCTCATCAAAATGAAGAAGTAATACTAGGAGATTGCAAGTTTAGTTGCAAGACAAACTTTAAATTCAGTAGTTAGAATCAGTAGCTACCTGGATGCATAACAAGAAAACAGTATCAATTCAATGCACAAATCACTAAGGTAGAAATGGTGTTGCTAATACCACAACTGAAAAAGGCTGGTTTCTGAGCAGGACATGGGAAGAGCCTTATATTATACTCTAATAGAGCTGATAAAAAATATTTTCAAAATTTAGCATAAAATATTTTCAATGGCATTTACCGCTCCCATGTATTCTGTTAAATCACCTTGTCTGCACAGAGCTTTACTCATGAAATCATGTTGCCTTTTCTACTAGGTTAGGCCTACAGCTCCTGGATTCCCTTTAGATTAAAAACTTACCCAGTTATTTAAATATTTTCACTAAGACCCCCTAACTTTATTTTCTTTTTTTTCTTTTTTTTTTTCCAGTTAAGGTTATTCTTTTTAGATGCTCCTCTTTTACTTCTATTCTTTGGTTTATATGCTACCTACGGCTGATGTTTATTTGTGGGCTTATTATAAACCCTATCACAACTGTTATTCTGAGGGCTAACTGTGAAGTTTTTTACTTGAAACCATGTATCTAAGACAGCATTTCAAATTAGTACAATCTGGGGTACAGCAAGTACCTCATGTGAGATAAAGTTCATGTGCATGCATTTCAAGAACATGTGGTCTGAGCACTTTCTGCGAGTATGCAGTCCAGTGCAGTCATGCCTGCCAGAGCTCATTGGTATGTTCAGATGCTAGGGATGCTATTTTATTACTTTGTTTAGGTTTCCCAAGTTCCTTTCACCACGTTCTGCTGTCATAGCTAATAAATAAAAGTCTTACTGGGTAATTAGCTGATTGGATTATTGGTGACAGAAAGTGTTTTCAAACACTTCATATAAAATCAAATCAGATACATTACTTTTCAATTCTTCATTGGACTATAAGTTTAAATGGTTCTGAAAGTGTTATTTAGCTTCAGTGTTCCTTTCATTGTATTACGGTGTTAGATTATGTTCCTTACTTAGTGTTTAAAGTTTGTTTATTAGAAGTGAGTCTCATTTGCACTCATGAAAACCAATAATAATTTTGTTTAAATTTACATAGCATGGTATTTTTGATAAAATAAAATATTTACTCTTCAGGTACTTTTAAAGGAATACTGCAATTAATACTTTTATTTTGTATAGTTAACAGTTGCATTTGCTCTATGTTAATACATATCCTAAGTTTCAAGATTTTATGTATCTGACACAAGAACACTTCCATTCAGACCACAGCATGTCATGCCCAGTATATAAACTGGGGGAAGTCACCTGGAAGGCCCAGGTTGCTACTCAGGTTGGGCTGGATATAAGTCAGGATGTGGTGAGCAACTGTAATGGGCATCACTTGTGTTTAGCAGCAGTTTTGTCCCTTCGCTTTTTAGCTTTATATTGTCTCCCCTGCAAATTTCCCTTATCATTATTATTATTAATGGTAGTTTTATATTGTACTTTAGTTACTGGGTTGTTCTTATATCAACCCATGAGGTTTACATTCTTTTGATTCTCCTCCCCATCCCACACGGATGCAGGGGGGGAAAGAAGGGAAGTGAGTGGCTGTGCGGTTCTGAGTTACCTGGCTGGGTTTAAACCACGACAGGCAGTATGCTTTGGAGGATGAGAAAGTGGGAAAGGATAATTTTCCAAATATTGCTTACAAAAAAATAGTATTATCCATTGCCAATACTATTAAATTCTGTATGTATTAATACAAGGGTTTTTTGTACCATATGTGTATCACCTAGACAATATGGGTCTGCTGTCAATATTTGCTGATAATCAAGTTTGCAATGACAGCAAACTGGGGGAAAAAATCCCCATGATATAGCTATCTTTCAGTGAATTTTATGCTGGAGGAATGGTCTAGGTGGATTCCTATTATCCCTTCCAATACTCCATGATTAAAGAATCATAAAATCATAGAACAGCTAGGGTTAGTAAGGACCTTAAGATCATCTAGTTCCAAACCCCCTGCCATGGGCAGGAACACCTCCCACTACATAATGCTACCCAAGGCTTTGTCCAACCTGGCCCTGAACACTGCCAGGGATGGAGCATTCACAACTTCCCTGGGCAACCCATTCCAGTGCCTCACCACCCTCACAGTAAGAAACATCCTATTTATATCCAACCTAAACTTCCCTGTTTAAGTTTTAACCTATTACTCCTTGTCCTATCACTACAGTCCCAAGCATCCTTACAGGCCCCCTTCAGATACTGGAACACTGGTGTGAAGTTTTCATGCAGCCTTCTCTTCTCCAGGCTAAACAGCCCCAACTTTCTCAGCTTATCTTCCTATGGGAGGTGCTCCAGTCCCCTGATCATCCTCGTGGCCCTCCTCTGGACTTGTTCCAACAGCTCCATGTCCTCTTTATGTTGAGGACACCAGAACTGCACACAGTACTCCGAGTGAGGTCTCACAAGAGCAGAGTAGAGGGGCAGGATCACCTCCTTCAACCTGCTGGTCATGCTCAATGCAGCCCATCATATGGCTGGCTTTCTGGACTGCGAGCGCACACCACAGCCAGCTCATGTTCATTTTCTCCTTGACCAACACCCCCAAGTCCTTCTCCATAACGCTGCTCTGAATCTCTTCTCTGCCCAAAGTGTAGCTGCACCTGGGACTGCTCCCACCCAGGTGTAGGACCTTGCTCTTGTCATGGCTAAACTTCATGAAGTTGGCATCAGCCTACCTCACATGCTTGTCAAGGTCTCTCTGGATGGCATTCCTTCCCTCCTGCTTATCAACTGAACCACACAGCTTGGTGTCATCGTCAAACTTGCTGAGGGCACACTCAATCCCACTGTTCGTGTCACCGACAAGGATGTTGAACAAGACCAGTCCCAACACTGATGCCTGAAGGACACTACTTGTTACTGGTCTCCAAGCAGACACTGAGACATTGACCACAACTCTTTGCATGCAGCAATCCAGACAGTTGTTTATCCACTGAGTGGTCCACCTATCAAATTGATGTCTCTCCAATTCAGAGACAAGGATGTCGTGTGGGACATTGTGGAGACAGTGTTCTCACAGGAGAATGGATATTTGGTACATGAGCTCTGAATAACTCCGAGGGATACAGCAAGGCCGTGGGAGGCCTGAGGAAGCTTAAGCACACCAGATAAGAAGAAGCTGTAATCCACTGACTTATGAGAACTGTGGACTGTTGGCAAGTGTTTGAGGTCAAGTTCTCACACCTGTGCTTAACCAATTATATGTTAGTCACTAAGGGTCTTCAAGACAAGTATCCAATCATGATATGCCAAATTGCTGTAGGTGTGTGTAAGCAATAGTATATAAGGAGTTAATGCTTTGCAATAAATGGCTTTTTGTCTGATCATATTGGTCTCTGACTGATTCTGTTCCGTTGCAAATGGCGCCCGAACAGGGACCCTCTGTAAGTTCACACTGAAACGGAAGAGGGTGTGAATCGCTGGGCCGCGAAGAAATCGGCTGGAATCAATCTGGCTGGACCAAGATCGGGAGGCAGAAGCCTTGGAGGAGGAAATCCTCAGATCGGAGCCTCGTGAGCCCAGAAGACACTGTAGAGTGCAAATAAGGTGAGCAGCCGGATGGTTGGAAGGGAGCTTAAGGATGGGAAAACAGTTAAGTAAAGAAGAAGAAGTAATACTTAAGCTCTTCCAACATATCATCTCTGTGAGAGGGACAGACTATGATGAAGCTATGCTAAAAAGATTGTTGCTCTGGATTACGGAGAAGGAGTTAATTGTGGGAGTCGGCGAAGCTTTTAATCTCAAGACTTGGGAGAAAATTACTAAGAAAGAAGACTCTGATTTATGGATGTTTTCAGTCCTTCTTAAGGTGAAGGGAGCAACCTTGAAAGAGACAGACTTAAAGTTAATGTTGAAATGGTTGAAGACGCATTAGCCAGAGATTGATGAGTCTACCGGACTTGAGATCTCTTTGTGGAATGGGGCAGGAGTTAAAACTGTGGAATGCAGCCACGAAAGGCAATGATGCTGTGAAAAGTTTGTGAGTCATTTGGAGAACTGTTTTAGAGACGTTAAAGTCAAAAAAAAAATGAGATCATGGAGATCAGCGTGCCCCTCCCCCCCTCCCCCCCGCACCTCCGCCAGTTGCCGCTATGGCTGTGAAGATTGAAGACAGGGATGAAGACAATCCTTTCAGCTCAGGCCCCATGGACCCCAACAAGGAGCCTGTGCACGTTCATCAGTCTGCTGTTGCTGCTCCTAAGATTCTGACTCCTGATAATGCCAATGCTGACCTGGATAGTGCTTTTGACCTGGAACCTATTCATCCAGAAAAGAAGCCTGATTTATATCCCCCAGATCCTCTTGATAAATGGGCAGCTGTAAAGGGAGAAGTGAGATGGGTGGGGGATGTGGATGTATTGCACAGTTTTTCATGGTGTGTGTGCTTCCCACCCAAGATGGGAAGGTCTCCTGTATGCTCTTATCAGGGGTATCAGGCAGAATGTGTCAGACTATGGAGTTGGGACCCTATATAAAACTCCTTTGATAACAGTCTCTCTGTGATACTCATGTACTAGAAGTTGGTAAATATAAGTATGTCCATGTTTCTATCAACCCTTGCAGACCTTTATAGATATTGCTGGCAACTTCTTCCAACATAGGCTGGCCACCTGTGTCA
The DNA here is from genome assembly GCF_012275295.1 of Melopsittacus undulatus. Lineage (NCBI taxonomy): Eukaryota > Metazoa > Chordata > Aves > Psittaciformes > Psittaculidae > Melopsittacus > Melopsittacus undulatus. The sequence continues at coordinate 94,155,011 of NC_047557.1, read as the reverse complement.
GAATGAGTGTGCATTTTGGTCAGTATAAAAGCCCAAGCCTCATGCGATGTGAGGGAGGCAGAGCCTCTGCAGGGACGCCCACTAAGGTTGAGCCTGCCACCTCGCACTGCAATGATGCTTCTCGGAGCTGATTTCCTGATAGTCTTCACGAGGTCCTTGTGCCATGCCCTGCATGTGGGACTGTGTAGTGGGACCAATGATTGTCTGGATTTTGTGTTTCAAATACTGTAGTTGTGTGGAGTGTGCTTGTGGGATCCCAAGCGTGTGTGTGTGTGTGTGTGTGTGATGAGGGCAGACAGTGTTCTGTATATTTTTTGTTGTCAGGTTCATGTAAAAGTTTTTAACAGGTAGCAGTTCAACATTTCAGGCAAGAAAGGGTTAATGCAAAAGTGTGGCAGGTATTTATGGTTGCTGCTGCTGAGAAGGCTGCTGCCGACAGGCCGGTGGTTTTAGCTGTGCAAAGCAGGGTGAGCGACTTTGAAAAAAAAAATGGGTAATGATAACTCACTCTAGCTGTTATTAGCGACTGTAGTTTTGTTGTGTATTGCTTCAAGCTTGTTTTCCAGCCAGTGTACAATCAACAGCACGTAAGGGATTTGATTCAGTGACACTGTCAGTGTGGGTTCCTGAATAGGTTAGTTGAATCACCCTCCGATACAGTGGGCTGTTCAGTACGGTTCCCACAATGGGATGCAGACAGGCTGGTCAGACACAAGGGTCTTGTCTTTCCTGGGACACTGACAGGCTGATCAAATATAAAGGGTTCAAGGAACCCCCCCCCTTATAATGTTAAAATGTGGTCTGAGCCATAGGGATTAGGAAGTATTGCTTTTGATTCTGCTTGTGTGACAGAAAAAAACCAAAAGAAAAAGGGGGAGTGTAATGATGGAGCAAACCCCTTTGACTGTTAAAAATGTGCAGTCTATTTCTGCAGCTGCTTCACATTCCGTTTGCCTCAGAATGCTTCTGCTTTAAGGAATCACTTTAACCTGTCTATTTCTCAAGAACTGATAACTCAAAGGAAGGGGTATATTTCTGTCCTCCTACCTACAGGTCCATGGTAGCTGCCTGGAAAGTTTGTCAAGCCTTGCCATGAGTGGGACAGATGAGTGGAAGAACTCGATGCATCAGCTACAGGAGCTGACCATGAATACCCCAAGCAAAATGAGATAGAGGAAGAGAAAAACAAATGATTGCAAAACATCACTTGGGGGCAGCTGAAAAGTAACAACTTGAATATGTGTGCTTCTAAATTATTAGAGGCTGTGATTTTGTGTATAAAACCACCTGTATGCCACATGTTATGAAGGTTCAAGTGACTTCAAATCAGACCAGTCTTACTGAAATAATGCTACCTAGAGTAGTGGGTTGTTATGTTACACAAGTCAAGCAGTGATAGAGCAGACACAACAAATTGTAAAAAACTTTTAGTAAAACTAAAAACAGGAGATGTGGAGACAGTGTTCTCACAGGAGAATGGACATTTGGTACATGAGCTCTGAATAACTCCGAGGGATACAGCAAGGCCATGGGAGGCCCGAGGAAGCTTAAGCACACCAGATAAGAAGAAGCTGTAATTCACTGACTTATGAGAACTGTGGACTGTTGGCAAGTGTTTGAGGTCAAGTTCTCACACCTGTGCTTAACTAATTATATGTGTCATGGGTTCAGCAGTAGCTCATGCTCTGCCAGTGAGGAGGGAGAGATAGGGCGCCTGGTCTGGGCTAGTCGGGGAGGTATTCCATACCACAGCATGTCCTGCTTGGGGAGGGGACTGGAAGCTAGCCGGGAGGGAAGGAGTTAACACGCCGGGCTGAGCTCGGGAAGGGAAGGGGAAGCTCGGGCTGGGGCTTCCGGCTGGGGGGTTCCGGCTGCTGGCCTCGTGGCGGCGGGTGGTATCGTATTCTCTCTCTCTGTTTGTCTCCTCTAACTTTGATTTGTTATTGGTACCGGTAGTTTACTTCTGTTATACCTTGATTGCTGGACTGATTTTACCTCGATCCGTGGGAGTTGTATCCCTCCGGCTCTCCCTCCCATCCCTCCGGGAGTGGGAAGGAGAGGGGGGGGGAAGGGGAACAGAGGGGGAACTGTGCAGATTTAGTTTAAACCGTTTTTATCTCAATCCGTGGGGGTTACATTCTTTAGATTCTTCTTCCTAACTCTCCGGGAGTAGGGAGAATTGATTTAAACCACGACACTTTTTGGCGCCCAACGTGGGGCAGAGGGTTTGAGATAAGAACAGATCTGAGCGGATTTATAGTCATTTGTCACAATGCTGTTTTATTGGCTCTCACAGTTTTTTCTCTTGCTCTCACGGTTTCAGGATTTTACCAATTACTTTTCATATATACTAGCTGTGTTAGTGTTTATCAATCATGGGATTTGGGCTAAGGTTCTGGTCTCATTGTACTTTATGGCAATGACTTGTAATACAATAGAAACATTAATCATGAAACTGATTTGGTTTATGCTCCCGGTATGGTCACCAACTTTATATTTTGGGAGGTATATAATAGAAATGCTTGGGAATTTCACATCTTTTTTCTCCTTCTCGGGTGGTCAACCTGTGAAGGAGACATTCTGCTATCCTCCCAGTGTTCTCTCCAGATGGTCTACAACATCATTTGAGGGTTTTGAAGTTTTTGAATGGCCTTTCAATACTGCTGAGACTTGTATGCTGATTGCGATGGGGATCGCCATATTAGCACGCATACAGAGTGTGTTTTGCCCACAGTTATTTCATCTGATTTCAAGAGTTAAGCGGAGTCAGGTCTGGTCCTGTGTTGGGGTTAAACGACGAAATAGGAGGACCAGGAATTCTTCCCAGAGGCTGGATAGTCATGAGTGGCAGGGTGTATGGGATAGTATGGGCAAGCATCTAGGTCAGTGGGCCCCTCCAGTACTTTGGAATTTTACTCCTGAACAAGTGAAGAATCCGGAAGAATTAGTAAAACAGCTAAATGAGGTGTGTTGTCGTCCTGGCCATACCAGAGATGGACAAATTACAGCAACGTGCTGGGGCTTGGCCTATGCTTATAGGGCCTTGATCGACATTGTCCAACATCTTCAAAAGGAAAAAAATGCCCCTGGATCTGATAGCAACACAGAAGTCAGCGCAGCTGTTCCAATTCCAAGTACAGCAGCTACACCATCCCCAGTAGTAAGTACAGTTGCTACCCAAACTGCTACCCCAGCAACAAGTACAGCAGCTACTCAAACCTCGACTGCGATAGACAGTGCAGCTGAACTACAGGACCAATTCGTACCAATATCGGTTGCTCCTGTACACAAGAGAAAAACCAAAAGAGAGGCAAGAAGGACGAGGCAGGATGAAGAAACTACGCATCCACTACCTGGTCTAGTATCTGATCAGGGGTCATCATCACACGACGAAGAAGAAGAGGTGACTTCTCGATCTCGGACCTCAACTGAGCTGCGGAATATGCGAAAAGATTTCACCCGTCAGCCAGGGGAGCACATCATCACCTGGTTGCTCCGATGTTGGGATAGTGGGGCCGATGGTCACGAACTAGCAGGTACAGAAGCCAAGCAGCTGGGGTCACTTGCTAAAGAAGGGGGAATTGACAAAGCAATTGCAAGAGAGAAAAAGTCCCTCAGTCTTTGGAGGCGGCTTTTGGCAGCTGTGAAAGAAAGGTTTCCATACAAGGATGATGTTATGAGTCGTTCGGCCAAGTGGAATACTATAGACAAAGGCATCCAGTCCCTGAGGGAATCAGCTATCGTAGAGATGATTTATCACATCAAGCCGAATAATGGGGATGTACCCATAGACCCAGATGAAGTCGAATGCACACGACCCATGTGGCGAAAGCTTACACGAAACACACCGTCGTCATTTGCCCATTCATTGGCAACAGTAACTTGGAATGACATAGTACCACCAACAGTGGATGAAATGGTTCATAAACTCCGAGACTTCGAAGATAATCTTACCCCTTCCATCATCTCAGCTGTGGAAAAAATGTCTCAGGATCTCAGACAGGATCTCAGACAGTTGAGGGATAATCTGTCTGATTTATCTAGCTCTTCACGTGTGCCAATACGTGTTTCAGCTATTAACAAAAGACGTCCTATTGCTCGAGAGAGAAGATATATAAGATACACACCACGGGCTACCCTATGGTTTTACTTGCGGGATCACGGAGAAGACATGACAAAGTGGGATGGAAAACCTACTTCAGTCTTGGAGGAACGTGTGGGTGAATTGAAAAGAGGAGCAAGGGCCAAGACTGATCGCCCCATGAGAGCTGCAGCTTCAGTCTCTGGTGAACAGGCTCCCAGATGGAGCGGAAGAGCTGATTTTACTCCAGCTCCTGTGATAAAGAAGAATGATCCATTTCAATACGACTTAGGTGTCCAAGATTGTGACGACGATGACTATTAGAGGGGCCCTGCCTCCAGCCAGGTGGAGGTAGGGGGCAATCGTATTTACTGGACTGTGTGGATCAAATGGCCTGGCACATCAGTCCCACAGAAATATAAGGCTCTAGTTGATACCGGTGCACAGTGTACCCTGATGCCATCAAATTGTCAAGGGGTGGAAACCATCTATATTTCTGGAGTGACAGGAGGGTCCCAAGAGTTGACTGTACTAGAGGCTGAAATTAGCCTGACTGGGAAGAAATGGCAAAAGCACCCCATTGTGACTGGTCCAGAGGCTCCATGCATCCTTGGCATAGACTACCTCAGGAGGGGGTACTTCAAAGACCCAAAAGGGTACCGGTGGGCTTTTGGTATTGCTGCTTTGGAGACTGAGGAAGTTGAGCAGCTGTCCACCTTACCTGGTCTCTCAGAGGATCCTTCTGTTGTGGGGTTGCTGAAAGTCGAAGAACAACAAGTGCCAATTGCGACCGCAACAGTGCACCGGCGGCAATATCGCACCAATCGAGACTCCCTGATTCCCATCCATAATCTGATCCGTAGACTGGAAAGGCAGGGAGTGATCAGCAGGACCCGCTCACCTTTTAATAGCAACATATGGCCAGTGCGAAAGTCTAATGGAGAGTGGAGACTAACAGTAGACTATCGTGGCCTGAATGAAGTCACACCACCATTGAGTGCTGCCGTGCCGGATATGTTAGAGCTGCAGTATGAATTAGAGTCAAAGGCAGCCAAGTGGTATGCCACGATTGATATTGCCAATGCATTTTTCTCAATTCCTTTGTCGGCAGAGTGCAGGCCACAGTTCGCTTTTACTTGGAGGGGTGTCCAGTTCACTTGGAACCGACTGCCCCAGGGGTGGAAACACAGCCCCACCATCTGCCACGGACTGATCCAGACTGCACTGGAAAAGGGGCAAGCTCCAGAACACTTGCAATACATCGATGACATTATTGTGTGGGGTGATACAGCAGAAGAAGTTTTTGAGAAAGGGAGGGAAATAATCCAAATCCTGCTGAAAGCCGGTTTTGCTATAAAACGGAATAAAGTCAAGGGACCTGCACGGGAAATTCAATTTTTGGGAATAAAATGGCAAGATGGACGTAGACATATCCCCACAGAAGTGATCAATAAGATAACAGCAATGTCTCCACCAACTGATAAGAAAGAAACACAAGCTTTCTTGGGTGCTGTGGGGTTCTGGAGAATGCACATTCCAAATTACAGTTCAATCGTAAGCCCTCTCTATCATGTGACCAGGAAAAAGAATGATTTCAAATGGGGTCCTGAGCAACAACAAGCCTTCGAGCAAATTAAACGTGAGATAGTTCAGGCCGTGGCCCTTGGACCAGTCCGGACCGGTCCAGATGTGAAAAATGTACTGTACACTGCAGCTGGGGAGAATGGTCCTACCTGGAGTCTTTGGCAGAAAACTCCAGGGGAGACTCGAGGTCGACCCCTTGGTTTTTTGGAGTCGGGGATACAAAGGCTCGGAGGCCAATTATACCCCAACGGAGAAAGAGATATTGGCAGCTTATGAAGGGGTTCGAGCTGCTTCGGAGGTGATTGGCACTGATGCACAGCTCCTTTTGGCACCCCGCTTGCCAGTGTTGGGCTGGATGTTCAAAGGCAGGGTCTCCTCTACACATCATGCAACTGATGCTACTTGGAGTAAATGGGCTGCACTAATTACACAACGAGCTCGGATAGGAAATCCCAGTCGTCCAGGCATTCTGGAAGTCATCATGGACTGGCCAGAGGGCAAAGATTTTGGAATGTCACCAGAGAAGGAGGTGATGCGTGCCAAAGAGGCACCACCATATAATAAATTGTCAGAAAGTGAAAAGCAGTATGCCTTGTTCACTGATGGGTCCTGCCGTATTGTGGGAAAGCATCGGAGATGGAAGGCAGCTGTATGGAGTCCTCAGCGACAAGTTGCTGAAACTGCTGAAGGAGAGGGTGAATCGAGTCAGTTTGCTGAGGTGAAAGCCATCCAGCTGGCCCTGGACATTGCTGAGCGAGAAAGGTGGCCAGTACTCTATCTTTATACTGACTCATGGATGGTGGCAAATGCCCTGTGGGGATGGTTACAGCAATGGAAGCAGAGCAACTGGCAACGCAGAGGTAAACCCATTTGGGCTGCTGCATTATGGCAAGATATCGCTGCCCGGGTGCAGAAGCTGGTGGTGAGGGTACGCCATGTAGATGCCCACATACCTAAGAGTCGGGCCACTGAGGAACACCACAATAACCAGCAAGTGGATAAAGCTGCTAAGATTGAAGTAGCTCAGATGGACTTAGATTGGCAACATAAAGGCGAATTATTTTTGGCCCGGTGGGCCCACGACGCTTCAGGCCATCAGGGCAGAGACGCAACGTATAAATGGGCTCGTGATCGAGGGGTGGACTTAACAATGGACACTATCGCCCAGGTTATTCATGAGTGTGAGACATGTGCTGCAATTAAACAAGCTAAACGGTTGAAACCTCTTTGGTATGGAGGACGATGGCTGAAGTATAAATATGGGGAGGCCTGGCAAATTGACTATATCACACTCCCACCAACTCGCCGAGGCAAGCACCATGTGCTTACCATGGTGGAAACAACCACAGGATGGCTGGAAACATATGCTGTGCCCCACGCCACTGCCCGGAACACTATCTTGGGCCTTGAGAACCAGATTTTGTGGCGACATGGCACCCCAGAGAGAATTGAGTCAGACAATGGGACTCATTTCCGGAACAACCTTATAGGCACTTGGGCCAAAGAACATGGCATTGAGTGGATATATCACATCCCCTACCATGCACCAGCCTCTGGGAAAATTGAACGGTACAATGGGCTGTTAAAAACTACACTGAGAGCAATGGGTGGGGGAACTTTCAAGCATTGGGATACCCATTTACCAAAGGCCACCTGGTTGGTCAACACCAGAGGATCTGCTAACAGGGCTGGCCCAGCCCAGTCAGAACTTTTACATATTGTAGAGGGGGACAAGGTGCCTGTAGTGCATATGAGAAATTTGCTAGGGAAGACAGTCTGGGTTACTCCTGTTTCAGGCCAAGGCAAACCCACTCGTGGGATTGCTTTTGCTCATGGACCCGGATATACTTGGTGGGTAATGCAGGAAGATGGGGAAGTCCGATGTATACCTCAAGGGGATTTGATTTTAGGGGAAAACAGCCAATGAACTTAATTATACGTTGTTGCTTGCTGTGTAATTTTTTTTTATATATAGTCCATCAACTAGATGTCTTCAGGTCACCAGCAACTGGCCCTGACTTCCCTCTAACCATCGTCCCAACAGAGAATGAACTTTGATAGAACCAGATGACTTCTGCAGTAAAGGGATGATCAATATCGGCAGGCAACTATCCAGCACTGCACACAGACTTCCCTGCTATAAAAGACTATTACAAACTTAATGTCATGGACCAAATGGACTCAATTGCATTGTAGGGATTGGTCCATGTATTAAGAAATGATTTCTTTTTGTTTGTCTGGGTGTGCGCAGATGTATATATATGTGTGTGTATATCTATGTGATGATGTATTGAAAAATGTGGGATCTAAGCAGGACGTGAATGGTATGGAATAAGGGGTGGATAATGTCATGGGTTCAGCAGTAGCTCATGCTCTGCCAGTGAGGAGGGAGAGATAGGGCGCCTGGTCTGGGCTAGTCGGGGAGGTATTCCATACCACAGCACGTCCTGCTTGGGGAGGGGACTGGAAGCTAGCCGGGAGGGAAGGAGTTAACACGCCGGGCTGAGCTCGGGAAGGGAAGGGGAAGCTCGGGCTGGGGCTTCCGGCTGGGGGGTTCCGGCTGCTGGCCTCGTGGCGGCGGGTGGTATCGTATTCTCTCTCTCTGTTTGTCTCCTCTAACTTTGATTTGTTATTGGTACCGGTAGTTTACTTCTGTTATACCTTGATTGCTGGACTGATTTTACCTCGATCCGTGGGAGTTGTATCCCTCCGGCTCTCCCTCCCATCCCTCCGGGAGTGGGAAGGAGAGGGGGGGGGAAGGGGAACAGAGGGGGAACTGTGCAGATTTAGTTTAAACCGTTTTTATCTCAATCCGTGGGGGTTACATTCTTTAGATTCTTCTTCCTAACTCTCCGGGAGTAGGGAGACTTGATTTAAACCACGACAATATGTTAGTCACTAAGGGTCTTCAAGACAAGTATCCAATCATGATATGCCAAATTGCTGTAGGTGTGTGTAAGCAATAGTATATAAGGAGTTAATGCTTTGCAATAAATGGCTTTTTGTCTGATCATATTGGTCTCTGACTGAGTCCATTCCGCGGCAGGACACTGTTGAGCACTTTGCACCAGTCCAGGTAGATGACAGCAACTGTTCTACCCCTGTCCATCAGTTCCATAGCCACATCATAGAAGGCCACCAAATTGATCAGGCAGGATTTCCCCTTAGTGAAGCCATGCTGGCTGTCACCAAGCACCTTGTTGTTTTTCATGTCCCACAACATGCGTTCCAGGAGAAACTGCTCCAAGATTTTGCCAGGCATAGAGGTGAGACTGACTGGTCTGTAATTCCTGGGTGTCCTGGGTTTAGCAGTAGCAGTCAATTTTTCTCCTTCTTAGTAGCTGGTATGGTGTTGTGTTTTGACTTTCAGCCTGGCAACAGAGCTGATAATACTGATGTTTACTCTGACGAAGGACTCTGTGAGTCTCATGCTCTGCCAGGGAGGAGGGGAGGCTGGGAGGATGCAGGGACAGGACACCTGACCCAAACTAGCCAAAGAGGTATTCCATACCACAGCATGTCATGCCTGGGGGTGTAAGTGGGAGTTACCCAGAAGGGCTTGCTCTCTTCCGGATCGGGCTTGTTTCGGCGGGTGGTATCCTATTCTCTTCCCTTGTTATTTTCTTTATCATTTTTATTATTGGTGGTAGCAGTAGTGATTTGTGTTATACCTTAGTTACTAAACTGTTCTTATCTCAACCTGCGGGAGTTACATGCATTTGATGCTCCTCCCCATCCCTCTGGGAGCGGGGTGGGAGAAGGAAAGAAAGCAGTGGGGGGGGCAGGGATGAGAGAGAGGCTGTGTGGTTGGGTTTAAACTACGACACTGGGTCATCCATTTTCCCCTTCTTGAAAATGGGGGTTATATTTCCCTTTTTCCAGTTGTCAGGAACTTCACCTGACTTCCATGATTTTTCAAATGTGACGGACAGTGGCTTAGCAACTTCATTTGCCAGCTTCTTCAGGACCTGCAGGTACATTTCATCAGGTCCCATGGACTTGTGTGCATTCAGGTTCTTAAGATGGTCTCAAACCAGACCCTCTCCTACAGTTGGCCTAGGGTCTTCATTCTTACAGTCCGTGCATCTGCCTTCAAAGACTTGGGTGGTGCGGTCAGAGCATTTGCCAGTGAAGACTGAGGCGAAGAAGTCATTAAGAACCTCAGCCTTCTCCAAATCCTGTGTAGCCAGCCCTCCTGATAGCTTCTAGAAGGGGCCTGCATTGTCCCTAGTCTGTCTTTTATTCGCTATGTACCTTTGAATCCCTTCCTGTTATCCTTAATATCCCTAGCCATGTTTAATTCTAATTGGACCTTAGCTTTCCTAACCTGGTCCCTAGCTTCCTGGGCAACATCCCTGTATTTATCCCAGGCTGTCTGTCCTTGCTTCCACCTTTTATAAGCCTATTTTTTTTTCCCTCGAAGTTTCCTCAGCAGCTCCTTATCCATCCGAGGAGGTCTCCTGGCCCTCCTGCTGTACTTCCTTCTAGTTGGGGTGCAACACTCCTGAGCTTGTAGCAGGTGATTCTTGAATATCAACCAACGGTGCTGGGCCCTCCTGCCCTCTAGGGCTATATCCCATGGAACCTTACTAAGCAAGTTCCTGAAGAGGCCAAAGTCTGATCTCTTGAAGTCCATGTCAGTGAGCTTGCTACACTCTCTTCTCACTGTCCTGAGGATCTTGAACTTGACTATCTCATGATCGCTGCAACTCAGGTTGCCCTGGAGTGTCACATTTCCAACCAGCCGTTCCCTGTGGGTGAGCACAGGGTCAAGCAGGGCACCTCTCCTTGTCAGCTCCTCTATTACTGACAAAAGGAAGTTGTCTTCCACACAATCGAAGAACCTGCTGGATTGCTTGCGTTGGGATCTACCATCACCCCAACAGATACCAGGGTATTTGAAGTCCCCCATGAGAACAAAGGCCTGTGAGCGTGAGGCTGATCCTATCTGTCTATAGAGTGCTTCATCCACAGTCCTCTTGATCAGGTGGTCTGTAAAAGATCCCCACAGTAATGTCCCCCATCTCTGTTCTCCCTTTAACCCTGACCCACAAACTCTCTGTTGACGGCTCACCTGTTCTCAGAGTTCCATACTCTCCAGCCTAACCCTAACATAAATAGCAACTCCCCCTCCTCACCTGCCAGATCTGTCCTTTCTAAAAAGCCTGTAACCTTCCATTCCAACACTCCAGTCATAGGAGCCATCCCACCATGTTTCTGTGATGCCTGTTATATCATATCCCCACAGACGTGCACACATCTTTAATTCCTCTTGCTTGCTCCCCATGCTACGGGCGTGTGTATAGAGGCATCTGAGCCAAGCTTCAAATGAAGCCAGCTCATTGGCTGGAGAGGCTGTGTAAAGAATGTGAGAATGATTTGTGTCAAGAACTTAGGAATCATTGTTACCTATGTACCTGTGTCCAGTGTATCATGTGTGGAATGTATAAAAATTACTTTGATTATAATAAATGTTGCTGTCAATGTAATGAAGGGAAAGAAGAAGAAACAAGGGAATAGACTAGTCCCATCTTTAATAATTTTTGACTGTTAAAATAATAACGGTGCTTAATGGCTTTGTTTTACTGCTTGAGTGCTTTAAGAAAGGGATTGGGTAACCCAGTGATACATCCTGTTACAGGGGTTTATGAAACCTATGTATTGAATAAATAACCATATAAGGAATGGAAACTATGGTGGTTAAGCTTGTGATACGCATCTTCTTGAGTTATTCTTTTTGTGTTACTGAGAAAGATTGATAACCTTTGTAAGAAGTTTTTCAACCAGAGACAAGACCCCAGCAACAAAGGAAAATCAATATAAAGGAACCACGTCGACATAAAGGAGAAGAAATGATTGGCTGAGACCCAGGACCACAAAAGTATAAGAAACTGAACCCCAATGACCCCGGTGTGCGTTCCTGGTGGAGCGGAGACTCCCTGGTGCACCCAGCGCTGCTTGCTTATTGCCTTCTGATATTAATCAATTGTAAATAAAATTAATTGGATTAGATCTTGGCTAAGACAAAATTTTTATAACAGCTTGTCATGGTTTAAACCAAGCCACACAGTGCTCATGCACTCACTTCCCTGCCTTGCTTCCCCAACTCCCGGAGAGCTGGGAAGAAGAATCCAAAGAATCCCACGGGTTGAGATAAGAACAGTCCAGTAACTAAGGTATAACATAAACCACTACTGCTACTACTACTAATAATTATACTGATAAAGGAAATAACAAGTGAAGAAAATACAACATCTCACCAGCTGTTGACCCATAACTCACTCCACCATGCCCAACCGAGCACCAACCGATAACTCCTCCAGCCACCAGAGTCCCTGCCCTTCCAGGTAACTCTCAGTTACATCCTGGATATGACGTGCTATGGTATGGAATACCTCTTTGGCTAGCCTGGGGCAGGTGTCCTGTCTCTCCTTCCTCCCGGCCTCCCCTCCTCCCTGCAGAGCATGAGGCTCAGAAAGTCCTTGAACAAACCAAACATTTGAGCAGTAACTCAAAACATACTTGCTATCAGCAACCCTTCTCAGCCCGAAAGTCAAAACACAGCACTGCACCAGCTACCAAGAAGGAGAAAAAATGACTGCTACTGCTCAAACCAGGACACAACTACAATATCTCTACATTGCTCTGAGCATTTATTATAGGTGCTGCCAACTGACTGGGTGTGTTGGGATGGAATGATGCTCCCCTCCCTCAACACAACTAGTTTAAGGCATCCTTGACCAGTCTGGCAAGCCTCCCAGCAAAATCACTCTTCCCCTTCTTTGTCAGAGCAGCTCCACCAGGCCCCAGTAGACCTGGCCTGCGAACTTGGGTTCTGTGTTCAAGACACCCAAATCCTTGACTATGGCACCACCCTTCTAATCATTTATTAACCTGGCCAATCCTCCTAGCTTTTTTAGGGTCATCCCCTGTATCCTGGAGAATTGATGAAAAGACTATCTGAGCTCCAGTGCCCCTAACCACCTCTCCCAGGGCTCTGTAGTTCTTCTTTATGTTCTCCAGGCTACTGCTATCAATATCATTAGCACCCATATGGACCACTAGAAGTGGGTAATAGTCAGTGGGGCTTACTAGAGCAAGCAGCCTCTCTGCAACATCCCTGATCTGTGCCTCAGGTAGTCAACACACCTCCCTTGAAACTGGGTCAGGCCGACAGATGGGTGCCTCTGTTCCTTTCAAAGTAGAGTCCCCTGCTACTACACCCCACCGCTTTTTTCTGGCTGCACCAGTTCTTTACCAGAGCACCAGCTGCCTGTTCATGGTGCCGAGGGTGTTTCCTCATCAGTCTCCTGCAGGACAGCAAAGTGGTTCTGGGTGTGGAGAACAGATTTAGGAGGAAGCCCCTAGCTTTTAGTTGCCTTCTTCCTCCTTTTTTTTTTTTTTTTTTTTTTTTTTGTTACTATTTCCCAGCTCTCTGGGTTAACGGCCTCCTTTTTTCCTCCATGAACGACAGGGGACGCTTGAGGCCCTTGCACAGTTTGGGCCTGGAGCAGGCAGTGCCGCTTCCTCTCGGCTTCCCTGACACCTTGCGGCTACTTGACAGCGTCCGGCAGCTCAGACCCTGCTGCAGGAGGACCTCCACCAGGGCGCACCGGTTGCAGCCCTGTCCATTGTGCACCTTTCCCTCACCACACCAGTGCAGACACTCTACACTCCGAGCTCTGCACCGCAGCCTCCCCTCTCCTCGGCTCTGTCTGCGTGCCTACGCTGGGCACCGCCGGGACAGCCGGGGTAGAACTCCCAGCCCGAGGCCTGGGTGTAGGCGAATGCTTACCGTCCAGCTCCAGCTGCAGAGCAAACCGCCTCTACCCGCGCTGTTCGCCGCGCTCCCTGGGGTAGGTTTTCACCCAGTCAGGGCTGGTCCCGCTCCTCCTGGCTCCGCCCCTGTGAGTCCCTGCTCGCGTCAGCTGAGCTGCCGGCTGCTGGGCAAGGCCTGTCGAGGAGTTGAGGCTCCTTTGGAGGCTCTGGCTGCTCTGAGTTGAGGCTCCTGGGCGCTGAGCTTCCTCCACTCTGGTGTTGAAGGCGTCCTGTCTCGAGCTGCTCACCTCAGCAATTAGCCCTAGTATGCTGTACAGATCTCCTTGTAAAAATACTACAGACTCCATTAATCTTTGTTCCAAGTCCTTGCCTCTCTCCAGCACCTTTTTTTTACTGTTCTATACCTATCCTACTTGGCTGCATATCTTTGATACTTATGATACTTTGATATTTTGACCTTAACCCTTCTGTATTTTGGTTTTTTGGTGGAAAGCACACTGCCTCTCCTTAATTAAAACACCCAGCTTGACCTACAGTTGTCCAGAGTTGTAAGGTTTGCATTCTTAAAGGAATTTAGGTTTTGAAAACTAGTAATTATCTGTTCAGTATATAGCAAGCTGTGATTTTCGAAGACTGTAACTGTCAAGTCCAGTTGATGGCAAAAGATCCACCCTTGACATAGTCAATAATCTCCAGCAAATGTCAAAATTACAAATGACACAAATGATGGAAGAAAAGATCATCACAATTTTTTTTAACAGGGGGAAAAGTTATTTTGCTTACTCTTATTTTCAGAAAGAGATTAACTAATTTTCATAGACTTTTTCTCATAGAACAAAATTGAATATATCAGCCCAAATTGATTAGTGATATAAACAACCCCAAATGTTAGTAAGAATATTGGGCGTAGAATGATTCCTGCTTTCCTTAAACAAACATCACTGAAGTCAGTCCAAGGCAATTAGCTCTATATGATTATATGCTTATGGCTAGGAACAATAACATCTCATTATTAAATCATTCATCCTTTTTTTGGATTTGCTTTTGCATTTAAACCAGATAAAATTATGCTGTAGTCTGTTACTTTTAAGCTGTTTAATTTAACCAACTTATTAAGTCAAAAGAAGTTTGCCTGTCCCTAACCCACTCTCTTAAAATATATTGGCTTTCACAAAACCAAGTAGCTGCTAAAGAAATAAGTTTGAATTTAATCAAGTTACGTACTAAGTGTACCACTTTCATGCTATCATATTATTAATGAAATAGATGTTCAAAGAATTCTGCTGAGGAAAACCTATCATAACTGAGAATTTAGCTTTTATTTAAGAATCACAAAAATATTTGTAATTTAAAGAGCTTTATAAACTGAAGCAAAGTTTAGGAAGCTGGAATCCTAAACAATAATTTTATGCTATTTCTGAACTCTAATTCATGTTACGTATTTCAGAAATGGAAATTTTATAAGGTGAACAAGGGAGGGATTTGTCTTTCATCTCAGCACAAGATAGGTCTCTTTCATTTAATAATTAATGGCAGTCTTCTTGTATTTGACTAGGTAAAAAAAGTAAATGGACAGGTTGATTATCAGTTAGCAAGAGATTAGAAGTAACCTAGATTTTGATGTTGATTAGCATAACAAAGGAAAAATACAGGTGATGCTAGAATTTTTTTTTGTACCAAATTTATTGTGTCAGGTGTGGGATGAATATCAGGAGTGAATAATAAGATCACTTTTTTTTAAGACTACAATTTTAGGTATCTGCAATTGAAAACAGGACTGCATTGTCAGAATTTTTCCTTATGGACCTCCATCATGATGCTATTGTTCTCCAGTTTTCCTCTGGTGTGTTGACTTCTAAACAAAAGCCTTTTCCCCATGTGAGCAGACAGACCTTCAAAATTTCTATTAATGTCTGGCTTTTGAAAATACAGCTTTTAAACAGTAAATGTAACCACCCATCAAATATGTGTTTAAAAGGTCTTGTTTTTGTTTGAAGGCGTATATTTTCTGTCTCTTTTCTTTGGTTCAGTAGTTATACAATGATGTCAAAAGTATGCAAAATCATTAAAGAAAAAGAAAAAAATCTGTTTGAAGCCTCTAAGCTTTTAAAGTTTTGTTTTTTAGTTTTCATGACTCTTATTAAACCAGTTAGGATTCTCATTCTATTTATATAGGCAACCAAGGAGATTAAAAAAGTTTTTATTCATTAAAATTGATTTATATAGGTAACTGTTTATAGATTACTTGAAGAATAACAATTATATATACCCTAATTTGTACCTTTGGAATGATATTCAGAAGAATAGTGTTAAAAATAAACATGAAATGATATTTAAAACCCCCTCAAATCTACCACAGGAAGGTTAGGACTTAATAAGAGCGGTTCCTTAATTTTTCTTTCTTTTTTTATGTATTATATGTAGTATGTATTATATGTAGTGTTATACTGAGTAAGTAAATGTGATTGGATAATTAAAATAATTTTACAGTTCTTCACTTTTATTTAAAGGCTGGGTACCTCTTTAAAGTAATGTGTGTGCATTTTACAGCTGATATTTACCCCTATTGCTATATTTTTCACATAACAAGAATTTTTCTTTAATGATTCCCTGCATCATTCCTCAGACAAGGAGAGCTGGATTGGTCCAGTGTTGTCAACTCTACAGCACAGCCAATTTAATGGTAACGAAAGTAGCTGCTGCTGAGAATAGCAGGATGCAGGAGGTAACAAATTAACTCTCTGCCTGTGGCTGGGGAGTGGGAGGAACAATCGTCATCTACTCCTGAGAAAAAAAAAAAAAAAAAGAACAGCAAACAAAGCTTCCCCAAAATCATCCTCTGGTGTCCTCTGCAGCCGCTTCCCCCACCACTAAGAAGCTACAGCATGATGAGATGAAAGAAAGATAGCTGCTTCTTTCAGCATCCTAAAGGCATCTGAGAGGGTTGGATGAACCATGGAGTGGATCGAGAGATGCTCAAGGACAGAAGCTGTACTGGAAAACTGGGAAAGAGGAAAAGTTCAAAATTTTAAGATTGTCTCAATAAAAGCCTTATTAAATTCAGGAATGTTGATTTACTGTGAACACTTCTTTGTGTTTCTAATCTCTTGCAAACCAGCACTTGCTGACTTTCAGGGTTTTTAGAGGAGAACTAATAGAACATTTTGTAGCTAAGGCATTATCTTAGTAGTATGGATATTGAGTCCTACCCTTTCCTGTGTACTCTGAAAAAGTCTATTGATTTTTGCACAAAATCTTGATCTGAATCCGATCAGAATAAAAATTCTAGCAAAATGTGTTGGCTGCCATCTCAGATCTTATGATAAAATGTCATCTAACATGACATCATATGATTAAAAAAACTCCTTGGAGATAAGTACTTAGTTCAGTATCTTTCAGGGAAGAAGAAATCCACAAGAACAAATGAAACTGTAATACTGAAATGACCAGCACAAGTGATAAGTTGTTATACCATTTTCTCAAGCTTAAGATTTCACAAGACAGCAGAAGGAAAATTACTAACTGCTTCATTTTTTTAGTTAAATTATTTTGATGCATAATGAACATTTGTTTTATGTGGAGTTTAATGGAGTTTTATTGATTCAAATTTCATTTTCTCTTTGAAAGCTCCCCAAATAATATAATATATTATCTTCAGGGTTTTAGTCCTTTTGTCCACAGACTTTCACAGGTAAGCAGAAATGGATGCTTCTAGTTAAATTAAAAGTAGAAAATAATGCCCCTTTCTAGGCTAAAAGGCCATTTTCACTTAGCAGTGAAAGAGACAAAGTGGGTTTTGATTTTTAGGTTTTTTTTTTTTCATTATATTATGCTCTATTCAAGATTGTGATAAAGAGTTGCAGTTCTGGAGTAGATATTGGTTACAAGAAGTGGCTAGAGACATTGAACTTTGAGTGTGATGGCTGAGGCATGAGATGAAAATTTGTACATGCCCATGCAGAAATGTAGCTATTCTTACTTATAGTATAGTAGTTTTATTTCATTACAGACCTCCCTGCTCTTGTATGCAACGTTATTAAAAGCAAGTGTTAAATCTTAAAAAATTTTTTCCACTTTAAGTGCCTTTGAAATTTAGAAGTCAGTTCTGAGAGATACTGAACACTCTCCTTTTCAGACACAAACTAGTGCAAATTGGCAGAACAAAACACTTTGCTGGGTCAGGTTTTTATTATTCTGTTTGTCTAATATTCTATGTTATACTTACATAATGTAAATCAAGATGAAGTGTTTGGTAAACTAACTGAAAGAACAGTCTCTGCATTATTATTGTCTAGAACTACCGATTACAGAGGTGTTTGATCCACCCTGAGAGCTGAAATGAATGTAGGATTTGTTGCTCAACTGTTATATAGGTTCTGTTCTTGGCATATTTTTACATGATAACACTGAATGATAAAAAAGTTAGTAAGTAAAAATGCATTGTGGGACACAAGAAAACTTGCCAAATAAGGTACACAGTAACTAGAAAAAGTCACTTTGTGTCAGTTTGACACATTTCTTAAAACTACTTGCATATCTTTGACAATGCAAACAGTAGGCTGTAATACTAGGAGAAAAATAAAAAAAATGAGGAAAAATAGCGTATATGTTTTTGATAAGTCCTGAATTTAGTTTTGAATGCAGTAGGATTGAAATGTCCCCTGTCCTTAATTTTTCCTTTAACATGCTCTTGAAATTATATAAACACACACAAAATAGCTTGTTATTTCTTGCCTCATATTGTAAATCTCTTTTACCATCTAAAAATATGTCAAAGTATTACAAAGCCATCATTCAAGTCAGTTAATATCCTCATGACACAGCCTCAGAGGCATTGTTCTTTATGTAAGATGACTTTAAGCATTTGTTTCCCTTTCTAGGTTGAACTTTCAGATGGATAAAAAATATCCTGTGAAATTAAGAAGCTTAAATAACATTTGAACAGAAATATTCCTAACAATCTAGTACTGAGATTGTGGCAGAAGAAGCACATTTTTTCTGCCATTGCTGCAGCTAAGTCATCTGTAAGAGCTTTCTACATAGTAGTAAAATGTTTTTATAAAAGATACCATGTTCACAATATCCAGAAGCCAGTTCTAGCCAATATGACAGACATTTTAACATACATTTGAATTTATATCTACATGGAAAACTTTTAATAATCTACTTTAGAATTCCTGTACAACCACCTGATTTATTTCTGTATCCAGTGGTTATTGTGTCACCTTTGTGCAGAGGCTACACACATCCAAAGTTCTCTAGAAATCATGCTCCAACATACAACTTCCCATTGTATTAATGTCTGAGACTAATATACTTTCACTAGGGGACTCTTTTCCAAGTGAAAGTCATATAATGATCATAATGTTGCTAGCCACCAGCCACTATGGTTGGCTATGGTGCTTACCACACGTATGGTTGTAACCTCATTATTTAGATAAATAATTATCAGAACGCACATCTTGGCTTACTAAGACTATGTTGTTCCTAGATGAAGTTTCATAAAATAAGAAAGAAGAGCTACAGTTCCTTGAAAGTTCTAAATTTTAAAAAACAATCAACCTTCACTTTTTCTTCTTTTTTTTTTTTTTTTTTTCCACTTAATTAAAAGACAGGAGTTTTCCTGTCACAATGCTTTACAGATAGACAAAGCTTCTATTTTTCTTTTCATATAGCCAAATGCCACTAATTTATTTCTTCAGATATGAATAATTATGTTAATGTAAAGAGTAGGGAGGTGCAGGAGCAAAATATTTTAATATCATTTATGCGTAAAACTATATGAAACTTCCAAATCACTACTTTCATAGCATTTTAAACATGTTTGTTTGAGATTTCTGAATAACACCTGCTGTAGGCAAAAAATAAATTTGTTCTTGCTACTCTAAGAGGAAGACTTTCAGTGAGAACTGTGGTTCCATCCCTTCTCCAGTACTAATAAAAGGTTAACATAAAAACTATGAGAAGTTTGCTTCTTTATGGAGGTTGAGACCAGGAGCTGCATTTCATTTGTACTGAAAGGATAGCCAAGCAGCAGGCACTTTGCCTGGAAGTATACTTGGAACCTCTTCTTTGGCATAAGAGGCTCTTGAATTGCTGCCTCAAGAGAAAGGAGATTGCCAAGTAGGTTTTTCTTCCCTTCTGGCCTTGGAATCTGAGGTTTGTATACCCTTTTGTCAGTTAGTAAATCACATTGCATGGATTGAGTGGATTTATATTCTAATTTTTCTGTAATTCACCTCGGCACCATATATTATATGTGATGATTACCAAAGTTTTATTCCCAGCTAATTGTTGCTCCAAGCAATATTCATCTAAGGCAAAGATTCTATAAATTTAGGAATATTGCACTATTAGCATCCACTGAAAATTTACTGGTAATTTTTAGGATTACTTTACAAGTGCCAAAAGCAATGCAAGGATAGAATTCTAGCTGTGATTTATAATACATAATAAAACATTCCCTGACAACTGAAATGAAAGAGCGCTTCTATTTGTAGCACATTATATAGTATGCAACTCCTATCAAGAATGTGATTTACAGGAGCCAATGATCTAAGGCATTTGCTTGCTTGTGCTAATTAGCACAGACTGGTTTTTAAATATAGCCCTCAGCAGTGGCAAACAAATATACTCTAGGTCACTTTTGGTTGACTACTTGTAGGTGTTCTGGTGGAGAGGAACAGGGACAGAAGCTGATCCCTTTTTATTGGCAGCTAGTAACAGCAAACTCCACTGTTTAAAGAATTTGGATTCAAGTTTAGGGAGTCTGTACAAGTTGACAGGAAAAATGAGCATGCTTTCTGTTTATTCTAACAATAAATTCAGGATGCAATAAATAAATGGAATCCAGAGGTAACAAGGGAGAATGCAATAAGGAAGAAAGTCCATTTCACTTGACAGTGAAAGAATGTTTAGAAACAGAGTCACCTGTTCTATGGAAAGCTCCGCGCACCATACAAATGAGCTACTTGGAGATACCAGACAATAGATCTCATTGATCCATTCAGCTTCACATTTTTAGTCACGTTCTGTTTTCTGTTCTAACTTGAGAGAAGACAGAAGCCAGATTAAATACTTTTATTCTGCTTTGATATCAAGAGGACGTAATGATGGCTTTGGGGGAATTTATGCAATAGTTTCTTGCAGCCTTGTAGACTTGTGAATCTGTGTGGATGTGGAAGATATTCCTAGAAAGTATGCTTTTATCTCTACTTGCTCTTACAATATCTCTGGAGAAAATAATGAGTACTGGGCTTCAGTATACAAAACATGGTTTTGATCCTTGAGTGGTGTTTTTGAAAGTGGTGTAAAAAACACAATTATTAAGTCTGTCTAGGAGATTACTCATTCACTAAAAAATTATTCCGACTTGGTTATTTTTCAGCACAGAATTATCAGACAGCAGGTCAGCTGACTTCTTGATTAGAAAGGTATTTGTGATGTTTATATGATTTCTTTTTTTCACATTCTGACATTGTTTGCTTTACAATGTATGTCCTGATAATATGTGTAGTCAGTCCCTAGAAAATGAACAGCTAGGGATTTCACATTTTAGCAAACATATCTATATTGGCTGTTCAAATACATGAGTTTTTTTACAAGCTTTTGTAATACAAAAGCAGGAAATGCATAAAATTAACTTATAATAATTCATTCATAGCTTTGTGAATTACAGTACTTCAGGTTTTGGATTATTTTGTTTTCCTTTATGTTACATACTGACAAACCTTTAAACACTGTTAGTTACCATCTATCCTTCAGTTTTAATAAACTTTCATTTCTCTTTTCAGGTTCTTTTATTGCTTTTTACCATTTTAAAAATATTAATTCTCCTGTATCAAAATTGATCTCTAAAAACAGTAATACTGTGCTCTTTTATAGCCCCTTACTTTCTGAATTTAAAATGCATTTTGAACTAACTAATATTACAATTGCAGTCTGTAATATAGGTAAGGAAGGACTATATACTGGAATATGTTTGTAACTCACCCAAGGAAGCAGTTGTAAAGAGAGAACTTTGAAAATGGTCTTAAAATTTTGACAGAGAAAGCTCTTCAGTGCATTAAGGGTAAATAATCATGATCAGCCACTGCAGCAAAGAGTTCTATCTATCCATCTTACATTACCAAAAATTTTCAGTGCTTCAGGTTCATGAAAATGTAGGTTGTTTGGTTGTTGCTTTCATTACAAGTTAGTCTCTGAAACCTAAGGAAGAATTGGTACTACAGTTTTTTGGTCACTGAAAAAGTGGTACACAGGAAAATTTTTCAGAGAATGCAAGAACTAGAATGTGTTTTTGCAACCCTGTGGGCTAAAACATTGTGCCAGTATGACTGTATTTTGAAATAACTTTCACAGTGAGACATATGTGAACCCTTATGTTAACCTCATGGCAACAATGGTGAGCTGTATGATAAATAGTCATTTCACTCTGCTGCTTATCTACTGCCAGTCAAATAACAAAGAACAAATTGAGTAGGAAGCTGTAGAAGTTCTGTAGCAGTTCAGCATTTTGGTGGACATATTTCCCAGTGTAGTGTAATGTATTTTTTCCAGTATTTTTATAAGATGTGCATTTTTTTACATAACATTTATGGCAAGTTTGTTCACCCAGTCGATCTTCCTTACTGTATGCATCTTTTAAAGTAACTTGTCTGTATTTTACAGATTTGGTTTACTTTTCCTTTTGTTGAGATTTGAAAAAAAAAAAAAAAAAAATTATCCCAGGGCATGGGCTCCTAGATAATTAGTTAGGTCATTTAGTAAATTTCTGACATGAATTTTGTATGGATATTATTTCTGGATAATAACACTGCTAAAATATTTTTCTTTCTAATTAATTTAGTGTCATATATTGGAAGGGAACAAATTTTTCTCTAGTAAGGATCTTCAAAGTTGGTGAAAGAATGTTGATTTTTTTTTTTCTTTTTCTGGCTATAGTGATGTTATTTTATGTGAGATGGGAATTTTAATATAGTTTGTGTAGAAACTGAAGAAAAACTGAGACATTTCATTCTCTTTCAACCAAACCTAGGAAATAAGAGGTCTGAAAACTAAGACATTTTTAATGTTAATTATACTTATGCCTCAGATCTTTAAGGGTAGAAGGAAAAGCTTCATATTACTGAGTAATTTTCAAATGTGAATTACAAATATCAAATTATAGGATATGTCAGATTAGTCAAAGTAATTAGAGAGCATATTAGGCTTTATTTAGCTTTTCTCTAAAGAGAATCTTTACATGTAGGAGACATATTCAGAGACTCAAGTTATGTTCACTCTGAATAGATTTTGTGTGATTATAATTTGCTAAAGTAACCCTGAACAGTATAGTTTATATTGTGCGGAGTGGGGACTATGCTGGTGTCTTCTTGGAGAGACAGATAGTTTATTGTCAAGAGTTAACCTGCATTTTACTTGCTTTTCTCTAAGTGTGAAGCTCCACTGAATTGCATAGACTTTAGTTCTTTGAGATTTCTAAATGAAAGGGACAACTTTAAAACAAACTTATGACTTACACTGAAATATAAGAAACATCCAGCTTTTGTCCACTACTGATAATATTCTTAGATGGAAAGTGCAATTATAGTTGCACTATATAGTGTTAAAATATATCCTAACAAGAAAAAACAAACAAAACAAAAACGTAATTCCTGACACCTCATGTTTCCTCTATTTTGTTGGTATTTGTTCTTTTAGTGCCCTCCTGCCTTGAGTTCAACATTTCTATTTAATGATCTTATTTATAGAATCCCCACTCTGGCAATTTGAAAACAGGTTTCAGTGATAAATTCTTTTCAAAGAGTATGTGTTCAATTAAATATGTAACCAGATGTTATCAGTATGCCTCCTTAGGTAGCAGCCTTTGTTTTACTTCAGCCACTGGGGATACTATATTTTCCACCTCACTTTTACTCAATTCTATCAACTATTCACAGATTTTAGAGCCATTACTTTAACTTCTTCCTGTGTTAAGTTTCTTATATTCTTATACATACAAGTATTCCTCATAAGGAATCCTTACTACTATCAATATTTACTATTAACATATTAAAATTCTAGTAATATAGCTACTCCATTAACTATTAATGTAAGCTTCTTGTATCCTTATGCATACAAATATTCCTCATAAGGAACCCTTGCTACAATCAGAATAGTTACAATCTGTTCAGCATACTTAAGCTTGAAATAGTTGTAAGATATAAGTCCAACTACAAGTATGTCATCTGCACTAGCACTCAGCACAGATTAATTCCTTTCTTGCTGTTCTGTTCTGCAGCTGTATAGATGATAGTTGCCAGCTGAAGTCCTTTTCCACACAGCAGATGTGGACTTATCTCCATTAGCTGATTCTCTTGCTAATTTTTCTGCCTTTTCTTACACTGAAATAATTCAAGTTTGTGAGTGTTGATATCACTTAAATATGTTTTAAAACAAAGGAAAAAAACCACAAAACCAATGTGGGAAAGTTAGGTGTTGGAATCTCTGGATGATCTGCCTTTCCCTTAGATCCTTTTTTCCTGTCTTTCATAACTGTTTCAAAGCAAGTGCACCAGTGCATCTGTTTGCAGGCACCTGGTAACCATTCCAATGTCTGCCTCAAAAGAGAGCACTGGTGTGAAGGGAAGTGCACCTGTGTACACCATGGACAGATTTTAATTAGATACAGGTTTTTTCCTTTGGTTTGATGAGGGTGCAACTCATCTTTTCTGAAAGCATTTAAATGAGCATGGAAGGAGTGCAAACTTTCTATAGCCTGGGTAAAGGAACTGCAATCCGCCGCATTTAGCAGAAATCTCATTAAAGAGAATTCAATAAAAGGTTAATTTCTAAATTCATTTCAACTCATGCTTACTGATAACCAGAGGAATTTTTGTCCAGTTGTAACAAAATATCCGTGAGTAAAGTAAGCTTTGGATCATTTTCTCTTCCTAGGTTGGGCTAGTTCAAAGGCTTTAGGAATAGCTTGAATATGTTTTGTAAAAGTACAGTGACTCTCTTTCTAATTGTAATTTTCTTTAACTGTATTTAATTTATACATTACTGAATGTTAAATAGGTTATAAAATTAAGATATTTAATTTTTAATTGATTTTTCAATTTCAAGGTTTTTTTTAAATTAGAATTTTAGTTATCTCTTCTGAGTGATAGAATAAATTTGTGGTTTATGGCTTTGCTGCAGAAAAATCACAAGTAATTCCACTCTCTCTACTAGTTTCAGAACTGCTTACCGTATAATCCCTGGTTCACATGTCACATAAAATTCAGTAATTTTGCAGTCTTTCTGTGACCAGAAGAGAATGAGAAATGTCATGGCAAAATGTCCTGCGAGTGACAGGTGAGTGGGATGTGAAAATCCGAATTTTTCCTCATCATTTTGACCTTGGTTTTAAGCCACAGTCTGCTTCCATCTTCTCACATTTACAGAAATCAGTGGAATTGTCTTCCTGAATTTTGTTAAAACAAGGACTAACTCTTGGAAAAAAAAAAAAGTCTATTTGGAAATAGGAAAAATAAGAGATAGAATCAGCCTGCTTGAGTTTGAGACATCTCAGAAATTAACCAGAATTATAATGTTTGAAGAATTTTTTATTATTGTGATTAAAATATTTGGTGCTCCCTGGAGAGTAAGTACAGCTTGAGTTATGGCTCCAAAAAGGGAACAGCTGTGGCTTGTTTGTTTGTTTGCTTGTTTTCATGGACTCCAGATCAAGCATTTGGGCACCCTTTCTATTTTACTGCTACAAATGGTGAGGAATAACAGAGGGAACAATTCAGAAGGGCTTACAGAAATGTTATTTTTAACTGCTGTTTTAACTGTAATAGGACTCAAATGTT
Organism: Melopsittacus undulatus; assembly: GCF_012275295.1. Lineage (NCBI taxonomy): Eukaryota > Metazoa > Chordata > Aves > Psittaciformes > Psittaculidae > Melopsittacus > Melopsittacus undulatus. Next base: position 94,129,727 of record NC_047557.1, on the reverse strand, counting down.
TCTTTCAAGGATCACTCTTGACACATAATAAAAGATGTTTCTCAAATAATAAGAGCAGAGAAGAAATACACTCTCCTGATTCCTTTTAGTACATACTGTTTCCCTGCAAGGGTGTCGTGGTTTAAACTAAATCTGCACAGTTCCCCCTTTGTTTCCCCTCCCCCCCCCCTCACCTTCCCACTCGCCAGAGGAAAACAACTCCCACGGATTGAGGTAAAATCAGCCCAGCAGTCAAGGTATAACACAAATCACTAACGGTACCAATAACAAATCAATGTTAGAGGAGACAAACAGGGAGAGAGAATATGATACCACCCACCGCCACGAGGCCAGCCCGGAAGAGATAGCTCACCCCCCCCCTCCTGGCCAGCTTACAGTTCCCTCCCTGAGCAGGACGTGCTGTGGTATGGAATACCTCCCCGACTAGCCCAGACCAGGCGCCCTATCTGTCCCTCCTCCCTGGCAGAGCATGAGCTACTGCTGAACCCATGACATTATCCACCCCTTATTCCATACCATTCACGTCATGCTCAGATCCCACATTTTCAATATACCATCATATATATATATATATATATATATATATATATATATGCATACACCCAGACAGAGAGAATGAAATCATTTCTTAATACATGGACCAATCCCTATAATGCTATTGAGTCCATTTGACTCCATTTGGTCCATGATGTTAGGTTTGTAATAGTCTTTTTTTGTAGCAGGAGAGTCTGTGTGCAGTGCTGGATTGTTGCCTGCTGATGTTGATCATTCCTTTACTGCAGAACTCATCTGGTTCTATCAAAGTTCATTCTCTGTTGGGATGGTGGTTAGAGGGAAGTCAGGGCCAGTCACTGGTGACCTGAAGACATCTAGTTGATGGACTATAAAAATATTACACAGCAAGCAACAACGTATAATTAAGTTCATTGGCTGTTTTCCCCTAAAATCAAATCCCCTTGAGGTATACATTGGACTTCCCCATCTTCCTGCATTACCCACCAAGTATATCCAGGTCCTTGAGCAAAAGCAATCCCACGAGTGGGTTTGCCTTGGCCTGAAACAGGAGTAACCCAGACTGTCTTCCCTAGCAATTTTCTCATGTGCACTACAGGAACCTTGTCCCCCTCTAAAATATGTAAAAGTTCTGACTGGGCTGGGCCAGCCCTGTTAGCAGATCCTCTGGTGTTGACCAACCAGGTGGCCTTTGGTAAATGGGTATCCCAATGCTTGAAAGTTCCCCCACCCATTGCTTTCAGTGTAGTTTTTAACAGCCCATTGTACCGTTCAATTTTCCCAGAGGCTGGTGCATGGTAGGGGATGTGATATACCCACTCAATGCCATCCTCTTTGGCGCAAGTGCCTATAAGGTTGCTCCGAAAATGAGTCCCATTGTCTGACTCAATTCTCTCTGGGGTGCCATGTCGCCACAAAATCTGTTTCTCAAGGCCCAGGATAGTGTTCCGGGCAGTGGCGTGGGGCACAGCATATGTTTCCAGCCATCCTGTGGTTGTTTCCACCATGGTAAGCACATGGTGCTTGCCTCGGCGAGTTGGTGGGAGTGTGATATAGTCAATTTGCCAGGCCTCCCCATATTTATACTTCAGCCATCGTCCTCCATACCAAAGAGGTTTCAACCGTTTAGCTTGTTTAATTGCAGCACATGTCTCACACTCATGAATAACCTGGGCGATAGTGTCCATTGTTAAGTCCACCCCTCGATCACGAGCCCATTTGTACATTGCGTCTCTGCCCTGATGGCCTGAAGTGTCATGGGCCCACCGGGCCAAAAATAATTCGCCTTTATGTTGCCAATCTAAGTCCATCTGAGCTACTTCAATCTTAGCAGCTTTATCCACTTGTTGTTTATTGTGGTGTTCCTCAGTGGCCCGACTCTTAGGTATGTGGGCATCTACATGGCGTACCCTCACCACCAGCTTCTGCACCCGGGCAGCATATCTTGCCATAATGCAGCAGCCCAAATGGGTTTACCTCTGTGTTGCCAGTTGCTCTGCTTCCATTGCTGTAACCATCCCCACAGGGCATTTGCCACCATCCATGAGTCAGTATAGAGTATTGGCCACATTTCTTGCTCAGCAATGTCCAAGGCCAGCTGGATGGCTTTCACCTCAGCAAACTGACTCGATTCACCCACTCCTTCAGCAGTTTCAGCAACTTGTCATTGAGGACTCCATACAGCTGCCTTCCATCTCCGATGCTTTCCCACAATACGGCAGGACCCATCAGTGAACAAGGCATACTGCTTTTCACTTTCTGACAATTTATTATATGGTGGTGCCTCTTCAGCATGCATCACCTCCTTCTCTGGTGACATTCCAAAATCTTTGCCCTCTGGCCAGTCCATGATGACTTCCAGAATGCCTGGACGACTGGGATTTCCTATACAAGCTCACTGTGTAATTAGTGCAGCCCATTTACTCCAAGTAGCATCAGTTGCATGATGTGTAGAGGGTAGACCCTGCCTTTGAACATCCAGCCCAGCACTGGCAAGCGGGGTGCCAAACGAAGCTGTGCTTCAGTGCCAATCACCTCCGAAGCAGCTCGAAACCCTTCATAAGCTGCCAATATCTCTTTCTCCGTTGGGGTATAGCTGGCCTCCGAGCCTTTGTATCCCTGACTCCAAAAACCAAGGAGTCGACCTCGAGTCTCCCCTGGAATTTTCTGCCAGAGGCTCCAGGTAGGACCATTCTCCCTAGCTGCGGTGTACAGTACATTTTTCACATCTGGACGGATCCGGACTGGTCCAAGGGCCATTGCATGAACTATCTCGCGTTTAATTTGCTTGAAGTCTTGTTGTTGCTCAGGACCCCATTTGAAATCATTCTTTTTCCGGGTCACATGATAGAGAGGGCTTACGATTGAACTGTAATTTGGAATGTGCATTCTCCAGAACCCCACAGCACCCAAGAAAGCTTGTGTTTCTTTCTTATCAGTTGGTGGAGACATTGCTGTTATCTTATTGATTACTTCTGTAGGGATATGTCTACGTCCATCTTGCCATTTTATTCCCAAAAATTGAATTTCCCGTGCAGGTCCCTTGACTTACTCCTTTTTATGGCAAAACCGGCTTTCAGCAGGATTTGGATTATTTCCCTCCCTTTCTCAAAAACTTCTTCTGCTGTATCACCCCACACAATAATGTCATCGATGTATTGCAAGTGTTCTGGAGCTTGCCCCTTTTCCAGTGCAGTCTGGATCAGTCCATGGCAGATGGTGGGGCTGTGTTTCCACCCCTGGTGCAGTCGGTTCCAAGTGAACTGGACACCCCTCCAAGTAAAAGCGAACTGTGGCCTGCACTCTGCTGACAAAGGAATTGAGAAGAATGCATTGGCAATATCAATCGTGGCATACCGCTTGGCTGCCTTTGACTCTAATTCATACTGCAGCTCTAATATGTCCGGCACGGCAGCACTCAATGGTGGTGTGACTTCATTCAGGCCATGATAGTCTACTGTTAGTCTCCACTCTCTGTTAGACTTTCGCACTGGCCATATGTTGCTATTAAAAGGTGAGCGGGTCCTGCTGATCACTCCCTGCCTCTCCAGTCTACGGATCGGATTATGGATGGGAATCAGGGAGTCTCGATTGGTGCGATATTGCCGCCGGTGCACTGTTGTGGTCGCAATTGGCACTTGTTGTTCTTCGACTTTCAGCAACCCCACAACAGAAGGATCCTCTGAGAGACCAGGCAAGGTGGACAGCTGCTCAATTTCCTCAGTCTCCAAAGCAGCAATATCAAAAGCCCACCGGTACCCTTTTGGGTCTTTGAAGTACCCTCTCCTGAGGTAGTCCATGCCGAGGATGCATGGAGCCTCTGGACCAGTCACAGTGGGTTGCTTCTGACATTTCTTCCCAGTCAGACTAATTTCAGCCTCCAGTACAGTCAACTCTTGGGACCCTCCTGTCACTCCAGAGATATAGATGGGTTCCACCCCTTGATAGTTTGATGGCATCAGGGTACACTGTGCACCGGTATCAACTAGAGCCTTATACTTCTGTGGGGCTGATGTGCCAGGCCATTTGATCCACACAGTCCAGTAAATACGATTGCCCCCTACCTCCACCTGACTGGAGGCAGGGCCCCTCTAATAGTCATCGTCGTCACAATCTTGGACACCTAAGTCGTGTTGAAAGGGATTATTCTTCTTTATCACAGGAGCTGGAGTAAAATCAGCTCTTCCGCTCCATCTGGGAACCTGTTCACCAGAGACTGAAGCTGCAGCTCTCATGGGGCGATCAGTCTTGGCCCTTGCTCCTCTCTTCAATTCACCCACACGTTCCTCCAAGGCTGAAGTACGTTTTCCATCCCACTTTGTCATGTCTTCTCCATGATCCCGCAGGTAAAACCATAGTGTGGCCCGTGGTGTGTATCTTATATATTTTCTCTCTCGAGCAATAGGACGCCTTTTGTTAATAGCTGAAACGCGTGTTGGCACATGTGAAGAGCTAGATAAATCAGAGAGATTGTCCCTCAACTGAGATCCTGAGACAGTTTTTCCACAGCTGAGATGATGGAAGGGGTAAGATTATCTTTGAATTCTCGGAGTTTATGAACCATTTCATCCACTGTTAGTGGTGCTATGTCATTCCAGGTTAACGTTGCCAATGAATGGGCATATGACGACGGTGCATTCCATGTAAGTTTTTGCCACATGGGTCGTGTGCATTCGACTTCATCTGGGTCTATGGGTACATTCCCATCATTCGGCTTGGTGTGGTAGATCATCTCTACGATAGCTGATTCCCTCACGGACTGGATGCCTTTGTCTATAGTAGTCCACTTGGCCGAACGACTCATAACATCATCCTTGTATGGGAACCTTTCTTTCACAGCTGCCAAAAGCCGCCTCCAAAGACTGAGGGACTTTTTCTCTCTTGCGATTGTTTGTCAATTCCCCCTTCTCTAGCAAGTGATCCTAGCTGCTTGGCTTCTGTACCTGCTAGTTCGTGACCATCGGCCTCATTATCCCAACATCGGAGCAACCAGGTGATGATGTGCTCCCCTGATTGACGGGTGAAATCTTTTCGCATATTCCGCAGCTCAGTTGAGGTCCGAGATCGAGAAGTCACCTCTTCTTCTTCATTGTGTGATGATGACCCCTGATCAGATACTAGGCCAGGTAGTGGATGTATAGTTTCTTCATCCTGCCTCTTCCTTCTTGCCTCCTTTCTGGTTTTTCTCTTGTGTACAGGAGCAACCGATATTGGTACGAATTGGTCCTCTGGTTCAGCTGCAGTGATTATCACTGTAGTTAGAGTAGCAACTGTACTTGTTGCTGGGATAGCTGCACTGTCTGTCGCAGTCAAGGGTTGAATAGCCGCTGTACTCATTACTGGGGTAGGTGCACTGTCTGTCACAGCTGAAGTTTGGGTAGCAACTGTACTTGCCGCTGGGGATGGTGTAGCTGCTGTACTTGGAGTTGGAACAGCTGCGCTGACTTCTGTGTTGCTCTCAGATCCAGGGACATTTTTTTCTTTTTGAAGGTGTTGGATAGTGTCGAACAAGGCCCTATAGGCATAGCCCAAGCCCCAGCATGTTGCCGTAATTTGTCCATCTCTGGTATGGCCAGGATGACAACACACCTCATTTAGGTGTTTTAATAATTCTTCCAGATTTTGCACTTGTTCGGAAGTAAAATTCCAAAGTATTGGAGGGGCCCACTGACCTAGATGCTTGCCCATACTCTCCCATACACCCTGCCACTCATGGCTGTCCAGCCTCTGGGAAAATCTCTTGGTCCTCCTATGTCGTTGTTTAACCCCAATGCAGGACCAGATCTGACTCCGCTTAACTCTTGAAATCAGATGAAATAATTGTGGGCAAAGCACACTCTGTATGTGTGCTACTATGGTGATCCCCATCACAATCAGCATACAAGTCTCAGCAGTATTAAAAGGCCATTCAAAAACTTCAAAACCCTCAAATGATGTTGTAGACCATCTGGAGAGAACACTGGGAGGATAGAAGAATGTCTCCTTCACAGGTTGACCACCCGAGAAGGAGAAAGAAGATGTGAAATTGCTAAGCACTTCTATTATATACCTCCCAAAATATAAAGTTGGTGACCATACCAGGAGCATAAACCAGATCAGTTTCATGATCAATGCTTCTATTGCATTACAAGTCATTAACATAAAGTACAATGAGACAAGAACCTTAGCCCAAACCCCATACTTGATAAACACTAACACAGCTAATATATATGAAAAGTAATTGGTAAAAATCCTGAAACCATGAGATCAAGAGAAAAAACTGTGAGAGCCAATAAAACAGCATTGTGACAAATGACTATAAATCCTGTCAGATTTGTTGTTATTTCGTGGGTTTGTGCCCCCCGTTGGGCGCCAAAAACTGTTGTGGTTTAAACTAAATCTGTACAGTTCCCCCTTTGTTTCCCCTCCCCCTCCCCCCCCCCCCCACCTTCCCACTCCCGGAGGGATGGGAAGGAGAACCAGAGGAATACAACTCCCACGGATTGAGGTAAAATTGTCCAGCAATCAAGGTATAACACAAATCACTAAAGGTACCAATAACAAATCAATGTTAGAGGAGACAAACAGGGAGAGAGAATACAATACCACCCGCCACCACGAGGCCAGCCAGGAAGAGAGAGAGAGCTCCCTCCTCCCCTCCTGGTCAGCTTCCAGTTGCCTCCCCGAGCCCAGCCTGGAGTCTTAACCCCTTCCCTCCCGGCCAGCTTCCAGTCCCCTCCCCGAGCAGGACGTGCTGTGGTATGGAATACCCCCCCTACTAGCCCAGGCCAGGCACCCTATCTCTCCGTCCTCCCTGGCAGAGCATGAGCTACTGCTGAACCCATGACAAAGGGCTTTACCTTCCATTGATAAATAAGCAGCAAATTGTGCCGACATTTTGCAAAAATGGCTAATAAGAATTATTCTATTTAGGCCTAATCACACTCTTAAAGAATGCTAATTTTATAGAGCCTGTTATTCCAGAGCCCTTATACATCACAGCCACATTGATACTTACTACCTTATGCATTAGTGAAAATGGAGAGATCTGGCTACATAACTGCAATTTTGAGTTTTCTGTTCTGTGTACAACTTGCCAGCTGAGGTCCTTTTCCAGACAGCAGATGTAGATGTACTCTGCAAGTACAACTTACAGAGTGGCATTCTGTATTTATTTCAAGTTAAATAAAGACCAAATCATGGGTCTGGAAATCTAGAATTTTCTCTGGTACCTTTGGGTTTTGCCATCTAGATTAGCTTCAACTTCACTGAAAATGGAAAAATTTGGTCTAAAATTGTAATAGATTGGTTGCAAAACTCATAAAACTTTTGTTTAACTTCCTATTTCTTGATCTACAAGGAAAAAAATCCCCTTTGATTGGGGTGATCCATCATGCATATTTTCATTAGATTTTGGAAATTTTTAGAATTAAATAAGCTCAAATTTTTACAAGGGCTTATATTTCAATCTTAAAAATAGTACATTCCCATAAGGGAGACATCTGTTCAACTGAATAATTTTCCAGAATGCAGAATTTCTCTTGAGTTCTTAAGCTGATAATTTTTGGTAAATTCCTCAATGTATAATATATGAATAAGGATATGATCCTGATGTTTCTTGGAGGTTTCCTAAGGTTGAAGATTAATGCAAAATGGGAACAAGCACCTGATTTGTATTGCTGAGCTTTTTTAATTGCTAAAGTTTTGAATAAAACATAACATAAAGACACAAATGACACAGCTGAGTAATCCTTTCACGACTTTTGGGACAAAGAAATTATATTACTAAGGATTAAATATGAATAAATACAGTATATCACAAAGTGTTATATTTAAACATTTAATGTAACAGCCTTACAATATAAATTAACTGGGAACTTCCTCTTTAAAAACATGCAGCTGAAAATACCAAACCCAAATCCCCCAGCATTAGTAGAAATGCTAGGGAAAGCCTGCCAAAAGGAGGACCTTTGCTGAATACACACTGTTCAGATCACAGAAGGGCCTGTTATTTATACTAGTTAAGTGGCATGGCTTTTTGCTTGAAAATGCAAGCTCTTTAATGTATTATAGCTTAGAATATGAAATATCAACTATTAGTGTAGTCTTACAGTAATAATTCTAATCAACTTACCAAAGGAGCACTACAGAAATGCAACATTCATTGAACGTGAAATATGACTAGGGAGGAACAAGAATGGTGGATGTTGATCTGACTACACAAAATGTTTCAAAACCAGTCTTTTTTAAAGAAGGGACAAGAGTCCTACTGCTCTCAACTGCATTATTTCTGGTTGAGGACAGTTGCCTTGAAAAATATTGATCTACTTTTAAAATCATGATATACTAAAAAAATAAATAAAAACCTGAGTCACAGTACTTCAGTCTCTTATTTCTTAGCAAATCTATCCTTACCAAAAGATGATGTGTCTTGCAAGAGATGAGAATCAGGACGATATTCCACTTGTGAGAAGGAAAAACAGGCACTCTGCTAACTTTTCCTGATATAAAATATCTGTGTCTCACTGGACTCATCCTTAGGATCAAGAAATCAAAAATGGTAAAAACATCTACCTTTTTCTTCAAATTTTTATCTACATTATCAATAATCATATTCTCACTTCTGGTGCAGAACCCCAGTATTGTGTGTTCTTTGCTCATGAACACTGGACCCGAAAAAAAAAAACCCAAAACAACCAAAAAGTAAGAAAAGTTAAAAATCTTGAGTATAGATAGTGTAAAAGAGAGATTTACCACAGTACAGTTGTACTTTACTACTACAGTACAGCACTTTAATGTAGCTATAAACTGTAGACTAAGCTCTAACTTGGTAAGTTCAATAGACTAATTCAGTAACATATCAGTAAACTCTGTGAAATTCTAGGTACAAACTCTGTTCCAAGAAATATGACAACCTACTTCAAACTTTTTCTATCTGAGCACAGTTTACTGTTAAGAGTTTACAGACTACTTGTATGAAAACCAAATTCAGAGAAAATATAAATCTATATGGATGTGAATCTAACTTTATTTATAATTTACTTATCATATATATTGATCTTAGATAACCTTCATTACCAGTACTTGAAATGGCTAAGTAAGAACAAATTACATTTATTTGTGCTGCACATGAGTAATATTGTAGAAAGGATAAAGTTACTTGGTATTCCTAACCACAAAATGACCACAGTAGAGCCTTGACTGCACCTAACCACTCTGTCGAGCCTCACTTGAGGCCCCAGCATTACCCTGCCCCCTTTAGCATAGACCTGAGCTCTGAGGGAGAAGTAGTCTCCAGCTCAGTTCAGGACCTTGTTTATCCTGACTTCTCATTTGACTTTTTCTGGCCTGAGATCTGCCTTGTCATCCTGAATGTGCCTGCTGACATGGACTCTGGGCAGACCTTGTCTGCCCTTTCGCTGGCCAGTCTGCTTGTGATGGGATGAGTACTGGACGGTGAAACTTCCTGCCCTGCTAGGTAGGTTATCACTCAAAGTCCCAAAGGTAGCTCCTGACCATTGCTGTCCCTGGTGGACTGTAACTGAACTACAAGTAATCTCAAAACCCTTAAACTACATGAAATTACCACTGTTGTCCCTTCTCCACAAACAAGAGCCTCCGCTTAAGGGAAAAGTCTCACATTTGAAGAATCACTGAACAGTCAAGTTTGGAAAGGGCTTCTGGAGGTCATCTTGTCCTACTTCTACTACACAAGCAGGCTGCTTAGGCCAGGCTGTTCACGTTGGGCAAAAAGGAAATTCAGTGCAGCCCTGCAGATAAGGACTTGGGGGTGTTAGTCAATGAGAAAATGAACATGAGCCAGATCCACTGTGCGCTTACAGCCCAGAAAGCCAACCATATCCTGGGCTGCATCAAAAGAAGCGTGACCAGCAGGTCAAAGGAGGTGATCCTGCCCTTCTACTCTGCTCTTGTGAGACCTCACTTGGAGTACTGTGTGCAGTTCTGGTGTCCTCAACATAAAAAGGACATGGAACTGTTAGGACAAGTCCAGAGGAGGGCCACGAGGATGATCAGGGGACTGGAGCACCTCCCATATGAAGACAGGCTGAGAAAGTTGGCGATGTTCAGCCTGGAGAAGAGAAGGCTGCATGGAGACCTCATAGCAGCCTTCCAGTATCTGAAGGGGGTCTACAGGGATGCTGGGGAGAGACTATTCATTAGGGACTGTAGTGACAGGACAAGGGGTAACGGGTTGAAACTTAAACAGCAGAGGTTTAGACTGGATATAAGGAAGAAATTCTTTACTGTTCGTGTGGTGAGGTACTGGAATGGGTTGCCCATGGAGGTAGTGAATGCTCCATCCCTGACAGTGTTCAAGACCAGGTTGGATGAAGCCTTGGGTGATATGATCTAGTGTGAGGTGCTGCCCATGGCAGGGGGGTTGGAACTAGATGGTCTTAAGGTTCTTTCCAATCCTAACTATTCTATGATTCCATGATTCTATGACCATGTCCAGATAGCTTTTGAATAGCTCCAAGGATGGAGATTACAGAGCTTCTCTGTGCAGCCTGTTCCTGTGCTTTATGAAAACTGACACATTTGCTTTGTTCATGCTTTTATTTATTTTATTTTTTTTAGGTTAAATTCAGATGTTGTTTTGTTTAGAGCTGTGATGCCATGGTTACAGTTGCTTTTTTGACTTGCATGTTGATATTTTAGGGATTATTAGATATAATTGTAAGAATGTCAATTAGTCGTTCACATTATCATGTTTGAAAATACAGCAATTACATATTATTAAAATATTTTAACATTTCAGAACACTTATAAGGTGACCAGGAAGTTGCTAATTTGTAACACTTACGTACGTTGGTTTACTTTAAAGACTACTGTAGTTAATACCTGCTGAATCTTTAAAAAATAAAAATTCTCAAAATTTGAAAAATAGTCTTAAAGTCATATGATTCACATTTATTGGAACACTTTCCTCTGATGGGATAACAAATAGTTTCTCTTAAAGACGTGCATTTTAAGTTTTTTCTGCAGTAGCTACATTAACATAGTTAAGAGCAATATGGGCACTGATATTTTGGTAAAAACAATAGCACAGAACAATGTTTAAGTTGTGAAGTGGGGAATGATAAGTGTGTTTAGACAATATGAGACAAATAGTGGCTAGCTTGCAGCAAAGAAAGATCTATAGCCTATTTCTGAAGCTTAAGAGAACAGGAGTTTGGCTTTTAGAATTTTTTCCTTTCATTCTTTCTCATAGACTTTGGTGGTGCATTAAGAAGATTACATTGCAGAGATTTTTCTATTTTAGTAGTAATGAGACCAGCTCTTATTTTGTTTGCTTATGGATAAGTGGTTAACTTGACCATTTGGCTTTCCATATATAACTGTGAGGGGGGTTTTGTTATGGTTCTTTGGCTTCACCCCTGAATTCAACTTTCAGTTGTTTATACTGTGCTTTAGTCTGTTGCTTCTTCAAATTAAAAAGTATTGTTCAGTGCAACTAAAAAAAATTGTAATTATATCATTATCTGAATTGCATTTTCATGAGGGCACGGAAAGGCGATAATATTCAAATTCTACCTAGTATCTTGTATGTTGATGTGACAGCATGTGACTACTTATGTACTACTGTTCATTACAATGAAAAAAATCAACATGATTTTCCTCCCTCGCTATTTTCCATGAAACAGAGTAAAAAAAAATATAGAAAACACAGGAGATGGAGCAAAGGAAGACCTTAAACTTAAATAAAACAAACTAATTAACTTCCTAGACATACAGAAATTACTTTTTAGTAAATATTTTTATTGATCCTTTAGAAACAACTCTATCTGAGAAGAAACTGATTACTAGAAATAATTGGGATATCCCCTTTCCCCTTTTATTTTTTTTGTAAGAATGATTTACCTCAGAGATTATATCCTATGGATTACTTTTGTTCTAAAAAATCAGCTGATGGTTGAATAGTGCTCTGATATAGAAAAATGCTCAGAAGAATTTGAGGGAGAGTAACTATGGCTGGAAATAAGAGCTTTGGTGCCTAATTTTAAATAAATCCTTCATTTCTCTTCAGTTTCCTATTTGGGATGATTTTGCCCTCCAAAGTATTTGCTTATTTTGTATGAAGCCTGTTATTATATATAAGTGAAAAAATCATATTCTGTCTCCACAAATACTATAGTAATTCAACATTTATTTTTATCTTAAATTTTAACAAAATTTAAAATATTTTTATGAATGGAAAGAATTAAATGTCATTTAGAAGATCATAGATTTGTTGAACTGATAAACACTTAATGAAAAATAAATGTTATTGTCTGATGTTATTATAACTTTGCTTATGGTATATCTGGTTTTTAACTAGATGATCATTAAGGTCCCTTCCAATTCAAACCACTCTATGATTCTATGAAAATATCCCTATTTGTGGAAGAGTGAAGGGTGGTTTCAATTTTAATTTAGAACTGTCATGACCATCTTTTGACAAAAGGCACACCTGTAAGCAGTCAAGATTATTTCATCATTTGAAATCAGCATTACCTGCCCTTTTAAGCACCTAACCTTTGTGAGATGCCTGGGAATGAAAAAGTAGCCATACAGTGCCATTTTGTAGAATCAGCACAGAGCAGATTGAAAGTGTCCAGCTGTTTAGTTTACAATGCTTGAATAATTTAGAAGAAACTTCAGTCAGTTCTAGAGTCCTAGGTATTTTTTGATCAACAGTACCTTAGATTTTGAGACTTTTTGGTGGAAAACTTTCTGAATTCAGTTCTTGTACTGCAGACAGTGGTGGTCATGAGTTTCTTGGCTGACTGGTTCATCATTGTAATAGTTCCTGTCTTATCTATAATGACATTTTAAACAGTATTTCTTCAACATACTATTAGAATGGACTGGTATTGATCAGTGTGGCTGACATTTACTTTGAGAGGTATAAGCACTCATTCAGTACTACTCTATAAACATAAATAACAGTGGTTTTGTTTGTACAGCCAAGTATTTAAAGATACAGTATAGTGACCTGATAAAAAAGCTATTTCAGGGATCACCCTAAAAGGATGTTAATTGATTAGTAGATAAACTGAGATGCTGCTGAGAAGGTACTCCAAAATGCTGAAATTCAAATAAAAATAGGAACCTGTTGAAATAGATCCTGCTGTTAAAAGTCTACAAAGCACAGCCACATTTTATTGCACTGTGTTCTTAAATGGGGAATTACAAGTCCTAGACCTTCTGAGATTAGGAGCAATAGCAAAAAATACAGAGCAAAATGTGTCTTTTGGAGTCATCTCTTGATCAGGCAGGGCAGGGCTTTTTCTTTAGTGTCTTCTTTTATCTCTTGTTTGCACATACACGAATTGACGACAGTTTCTGGAGTCTGAATTTTCTTGTCCTTTGATCTTCTCTCACTATATTTGTAATGCTGTAGAGATTTTGACAAAAGTTTATAATACCATGTCATGGGTTCAGCAGTAGCAGTCATTTTTTCTCCTTCTTGGTAGCTGGTGCAGTGCTGTTTTGACTTTCGGGGTGGGAGCAGATGCCGGTGACGCATACGTTTTGAGTTACTGTTTAAATGTTTGGTTTTGTCCAAGGCCTTTTCTAAGCTCATGTTCTGCCAGGGAGGAGGGGAGGCCGGGAGGAGGGAGAGATAGGGCGCCTGGCCTGGGCTAGTCGGGGAGGTATTCCATACCACAGCACGTCATGCTCGGGGAGGTAACTGGAAGTTGGCCGGAAGGGGGGGGGGGGGGGATTAGCTCTCTTCCAGGTTGGGCTCGTTTCGGCGGGTGGTATCGTGTTCTCTCTCCTTCTTTATTTCCTCTATCATTGCTTTATTAGTGGTAGCAGTAGTGATTTGTGTTATACCTTAATTGCTGGATTGGTTTTATCTCAATCCGTGGGAGTTATATTCCTCCGGTTCTCTTCCCCATCCCTCCGGGTGTGGGGAGGTAGGGGGGAAAAAGGGATGTGTGGTACTGCGGGAGACTGAGGTGGGGTTTTAAACCACGACATACCATGATAGTTTTGTTTTCACAAACTTGCCATTAACAGTGTCAGAAGGCAGCAACTCATCTGTAGTTTAGTATAATTTAATCATGCCTTTAGCTATTTGGACTATCAGGTCTTTCCTTTGGTTGGGTGTTGCAAGGCTTACTCTAGCGAGTACCATGTGTTCACGTTCAGATAGCATTTTTTTTCTCTTATGTGAAGTTAGGCCACTTTTCACACCTGTAGCTGAAGCTAGAAGTCTTCATGCCCTTTCTTTGTTAAGAAAGAGTCATGTGAATTGACTGTATACAGACATTACCTTTTGTCCATTGCATTTTATTCTTTTATAGAGTTCTTTGTTGTCCATATGACTATTTCTTTTGAACCAGTGTTACTACTGTTGTTGTCTTTGCTGTACTTGCTCTACTGGTGCTCTTGAAAATGAGGTTAAAACTGCAACAGTTTTTCCTAAATGTCAGACTGGTAACATTTGCTGTAATATAGCTTTTATAGGATCAAAGGATTGTTGAAAATTAAGCTTCATATGGGTAACTTCATTTATTTATAAATTTCCATTTGCTTTGTTAAGGATTTGTTCTGATGTTTGTAGTCATCTTGTGTTTAGTTACAGATCTTGGTTATGAGTTAACCCCTGTAAGAGTGCTCAGGATCCACAGGAGGAACTGATTGATTATTTTTTGTTGTAAATAATTCCCTACTTTTTTAGATTGTGACAACTTACTTTTTTTGTGTTTGTGCCACTTGGATGTTTATATTACGGCTTTCTAATTACTCTACTTTGCTCAAGTTTACCTTGAGGTAAGGGCCGTATTATCTGCTTTGTCAATGACAAGGAAATATTTTGGCAATTTTACTTTTCTTTCTCTGGTATCCACTCATGAGAGATACAGTGTATTGTGCTATTTAAATTTCTTTCAGTTGTTCAGTGTGCTGGAATTTAAAGTCAGGTATAATTTTTTTTTGGAATTCCTTTCTTCTTGTTGCTTGTGTTTTAATTTATTTGGCTGTATGCTATGGTACATCAAGGGTCAGCACCATTCAGAGCTATGGAATCAAAGAGCTGCATGTTCATTAGGGACTGTAGTGATAGGACAAGGGGTAATAGGTTGAAACTTAAACAGCAGAGGTTTAGATTGGATATAAGGAAGAAATTATATACTGTTAGGGTGGTGAGACACTGAAATGGGTTGCCCAGGGAGGTTGTGAATACTCCATCCCTGGCAGTGTTGAAGGCCAGGTTGGATGAAGCCTTGGGTGATATGGTTTAGTGTGAGGTGTTCCTGTCCATGGCAGGGGGGTTGGAACTAGATGATCTTAAGGTCCTTTCCAACACTAACTATTCTGTGATTCTATGATTCTATGTTTCCTAATATGAGTATGTTACATAGTGTCTCATGGTTTTTCCACAACAAAGGAAAGGTTTGGTTTTATTTTTCTATAAAGTATTCACATCTGTCTGAAATATGGGTTTCTCATTTAAAAGCTATGTAAAGTGTAATATATGTACTTGTACCTGTGTTTTATTTTATTTGCAATTTCTTGAGTTTTGTGCCCAAAGAAGTGACTTGTATAAGATGCAGACATTTTCCTTTATCAGGTACTCCATACAGAATAATAGAAGAAAACTAAATGCCTACTGGGGAGGCAGAGAGTGGAATTACTGGAACTATTTTAATCCTACTTTTTTCCTAGCAGCACTAACACTTCTATAGTGGTAGTTCTAACACAACTGGATACAACAGTGAAGCAAGTAATTCCAATCATATAAGTCTGGTAGCAAATTTTGAGGTAATTTTCTACAGGTTGATCAATAAGAAGTTCATATCATATAATCCACATTGAATTTATTCCTGTAATATATCTTACTTCAAGTGTAGAAGTTGTTAATTGCTAATCCATATTCATTAAACAGAACAAATGAGGACAGCATGAGTAGATGCTTCATGTACCATCAAATCAAATGTGTAACTTCTGAGCTGAGTTTTCCATTCAGGTCACTTGGGTTTGTCTATCCTCTGTCACCATGACTTCAGAAAGTCTTTAGAGATTATCACAGAATTTGAATGACTACAGTTGGTGCTTTTATTGGTAATGCCTAATATTAAATAGACATTAATTAGACATTTGGAGTTGTATGTATCTTCTTAATTGTAGTTATTGTTGATCATCAGAATGTGCTTGCATATGAAAATGTTGATTGTATTTCAGTAATTACTTCTGCAGAACACCCTTTTAAATTTATATTTCTTTTATCTTTAAACTTCCAGTTGAAGCTCCCGGGTTGTTCTAGGCATAGTATACATTTTGTTTTAGGGCACTTTCGAGCACAGCATGCGAAGTTTATCATACAGTTTTTAGGGCTTAATCGAAAGCCCACTGAGGTTGACATAAAAAAAAATAAAAACCTTTATTTGACAAGTCAGCTTTGGATGATGTTCCAGGTCTTCTCCTTTATGCGTATTGCTCCCAGCTGTGTACAATTTTATCAACTATTTGCCAAGTAGTTAGGTATTTCAGCAAATATACTCATCCTGAATTGGTTTTTGTTCAGTACTGCTGTTGCTTGTTTTGTAAAAAAGAATATTATTTTCAGTTTCTGTTTGATAGTGATTTGTGTTTTTAATAAATGAAGAACAAGAAATCAGTCACAGTAACCCATAAGCAAATGATGGATACCCTTAACCTTGTAGAAATATTTTTCCTGTAAAGAAAACCTATGTATTTTTAGGAAGAAATTTATTCTCAAAAATTGATTAAAAAATAACAATTATTCTTATGAATTTATGTGGATCTTCAATACCGATTGTGTTTGCAATCCATATCTTATACTACTCAACGTCCAATTTTACAAATACTTGTTTCAATTCATATAACAAATGGAATTAAATTCATTAATTTAATTTAAAATTAATCCATTAAAATATATTTACAATTACATTTAATGTAAACTACTATTTATATTTAAAATTCCAGACTGGGTTCCTAAAAACATAGCAGAAAAAAGGACTTCTTATCTGGACAAAGAAATGAAAAGAAGTTGGTTTCTTATGGCCTGATAAACAGGAATGAAAATGGAATGTTTTGGCAGGGCAATTAGCAGAGGCTTTAGAAATGTTGATTTTTGTGGGGTTTTTTGTGTGTTTTTTTTTTTTTTATTGGCTTTTTTGGTGTGTTTTTCTAGTGTATGTTTTTTTGTGGTTTTGTTGTTTGGTTTTTGTTTTGTTTTGTTTTTTTAAGATAAAACAATGATTAAAAATAATCTCACTTTCTGAATTAAAAAAAAAAAAACAACACAATTTTTCTAGTGAAAATGTTTCTCAGATGGTCCCTCTTCTGATACACTACCATGCTCTAGTTTTCTTTCTCTGTCAAAAAAGCATCAAATATTTCTAATGATCACAGTATATTTGTGTAGCCTGATTAAGGATTAATATTGACCACCACATAATGTCATCACAAGGGAAATTGCCATGTCCAAACTTGACTGTAGTACCTAATTTAGTATGCAGAATAATTCTATAAATATGCTAGCTCATGTCTAAATTGCAATTTTGTTCATGAGTCACACAGAATATCTTCCCTGAGCTGGATATAAAGCAAATCTGGAACAAAAATTAACCAGACTTCCTTTTATTATACACTTGGACTAATGTAAGAGGAAGTATAATTACATAATATCTCATCCAGATCTGTGACAAGACATACATGAGTTGGCAAGTGCCAACAAGCTTGATCATATTGGTGATCCTGGGAGGAGAGTGCCAGTGGATAGGTTCTACTGAAAAAGGACTTCCACAGAATGCAATCCTGTCTTTGAAAGACAGTAAAAGTTCTTGAAGAAGACATGGCCTATAGACACTTCATCAGTACTCTGTTAGGGAATATTTTAGAACACAATTTAGGAGGTTTTAGAATGGATTTTTTAAAACATTGTTTTTATGGGTTGAATATGGTTGTATAAATATAGATTTAACAAATTGGTAAATCTGCAGTTCATGCCTGTTTCTAGTACCACATAGATTGCATGGCCTACAGGTTCTTACTCTTTGAATGAAGTAGAAGCGCGTACTTTGTAATACAGTTATTCTGTATTTTCATTTGAAATGCTGGTTCTGAGTAATTTTTCCATTAATCGCTTAGATTGTGGCTTAAGGTGGCTATACTCCTTATTTTTCCATTTTTTGTCATACAAGCTTTTTAAGTATTCATTACCTATAGGAAGTTTTCTCAAGCTTGAAGACTAGATGGATATATGAGCATGTGCTATAGTTCAGTCAATAAGCAGTACTGCAGAGCAAACAGCAGTAATAAAACTACATTAAAATGGTTTGTTTTCAAATCTGTAAAAACTTTAATGAATTTGAAGGTTAATGAAGATGAAGGAACAGATTACCCCTCTGCTTTGCAGTTTCCCAGATAACACATAGTACCCTGCACACCTTAACTCTCAACACTGTGATTTGCGTAAGGAGGCACAGCCTGGGGCTCTGGAACAAGGCACATCCACTGTACCTCCAGTCTCCTGTGTCCTGGCTAGGTATGGCTGGAGATCTAGAGCTGGGCTGCTGACTTTTCTCTTTGGAAAATTCCTCATGGTCTCTATGCAAATGCCCTTCCACACTGAGAAAACCTGCCTACTTACTCTGTATACTACCAACATATGAGGGGAGCAGTGTGATGGTGACAGCACAACATTCCTTCATCTGACATTTCTTACAGGATCAGGATCCCTCCCACATGGTACACTCCCTTCTTTCCCCCTGCATTTGTAATAATACAATGTTCTGACTAGACTTGAGTTGGCAGAGCTTGACTTTAGTAAATGGGAAGACTGTACATCTGTCATTCATTGCAGCAGTGAAGTTATTGCTCACATTGTGCATTTTGCTTCAGAACTATGGACAGAAATATTCTGTGAACATAAAATCTACCTTGTTGGGGAGCGTAGTATTGGATAGAACAATAATTTCTGTTTCAAAAAGATGTAAAGGTTTACTGTTTTTTTTTAAGTGGAATCACTGTATAACAAAAGTTTTAAATTCTTTTTATATTTTTTTTCTTCTTGGGATATTGAACCTTGACAATATTTAAATTTAAGATTCTGTGTAAAAAACTGGTTTTAAATGAATGGTACTTTTAATAATTAATCAACTTTCAATTTTATTTTGCCTTCTTTTGACAAGCATTCAGGAATTCCCTGCAAACTGACAATACAATCCAGAGAAAGTCTGGTTTATGAATCTCAATACAAAAGTTTTCATTAAACTTTTGCCCTGCAGTAAAGCAAATTATTGTTAACTTCAAAAATGATAACCTAGACTTTTCAAAATTGCAGTGACAAACAGTTGACTATTTGGTTTTGAGCAGAGAGATGGAAACATTTTATGATTTGAGAATACAACAAATATGTTGCTTGCTTTAAGTAGAAGCAATTTTGAGGCAGGATACTGGTGATATGCAGGATTTGTAATAATATGTATTTTTTTTCCTTTACTTCTCCTTTTCTTGTATGAAAAAAACAATGAATTTATGCTTTCACTATAAAGCATAAAATAAGACCCTTGCACTGTTTTTCATTCAAATATTCCTTGTTTTTAATGACTCTATACTGTAAGAAGGTACTGAGCATATAAACAAAGCAAATGGAAATGACAAATGAAATTGCAGAACACTAAAATGTCAATATAGGACAGTTTGCTGTTAACTTTCTCAGAATATATGAAGCATATATTGACTTAACTGATTTTTTGTACTTTGCACTAGCTATGAATTTTACCACAGGAAACAATACAAATAATTTTTTTTTACAGAAATTATAATAAGAATATAATGCATTATAAAACTCATCCATATTTTCATAAAAATGCTATCTAGTGTAACAATAATTGACAGTATAACATATTTGCTATAGTCTATTGAAAGTTTTGCTATATATCTTCTGAGTGGCTATATTCAAGAAAATGTTATCAGATTAGATACTCAACACTGTTAGCAGGATTCTCTTGAGAACTATTTGCTAAGCACCTCCTTATCTTGATATTTCTCTGGGCATTAGTTTTCATATTACACTGCATTTTACATGAAATCAGCAAAACTGTGAACTTTCATATTGCAAGCCTGCCACATCTTCTTTGCCCTTTTCTTCTTGCATTGAGATGTAACACATGGTTTCAGTCTAACTGAGTGATGTGCTTTGATGCCAGGCTCTGTCATTGTGAAATTCTGGTATCTTTTTTTTTTTTTCACAATCTAGCCTGTACTATATGCTTCAGGTAACAGTAAAACCCACAGTAGTTATGATTTTTGTAATACTTTCTGTGATGTGATATTAATTATACAGTGTTAAAGGCCCACACATTGGCCTTGCCCTTTTGTGCATTCATCAGTGTCAAAATTACATTTTTCTCCTTCCCCAGTAGCTTCCTATTTGTTTCTAATGTGTTCTTTCAAGCTAAAGATAAAAACATGATTACTGGGCATATCAGGCTTTGTTTATACCTACCAAAATTGAATATATTCTCGACTCCTGTCTTTCTTGGAAGAAACTTCCATAATGGCCTTAAACCCAGCACATACATACAACAAAGGTGCATATAAACTATTCAATATGAATGAAGAGGACAATCAACACTTTGGTATCTCTGCAAATTTAAAAGCATAAACTGTCTTTAGACCTTGGCAAAACATTTGCAATGAATTGGGCCCTTGATTTTACTTTGAGACATTTCTACAGGAAAAGAGCTTGTATTTTTGTTTATAGCTACTCAGTGGAGCACAGTGAGATGTTGAGCTAAAATTCTACTAAAGGGAAGAAAAAGTGTTTAATGGTTACTAAATATTTATGTTGAGCTTTGAAAACAAGTATTCACCTGATTAATTCTGTGGGAAGGAATAAGTATTCAGTATTTTGGTCTGAAGCTGTATTTCTGGTGAATGCAATTGAAAACAAAGGGCAAAATAATATGTAAGCTTTGTAAAGACTAACTTTTATGAATTATGGATTTCTGCTTGAAAAGTAAGTCTTTATAACAAGTTGCATGTTATCAAAATAAATTTTTCATTTTTTTTGTTTATTTTGTAGGAGGGAAAAAGAGTGCAGTGAATTTAATATGATCCAAAATTTCCTCTTACCCCAGCATTTCTATTTTCTAGTGCATGAACTGAATAAACATTTATCTTTAATGGTATCTACAACAGCTCTGTTAGCTTCAGTAACATCCTTGAGAAATGCATTAATTCCTGCATCTGACTAGGAAAGATATTTAGGGTTCAAAGGTAGTGATAAAACCAACAGTCAGAAAACAGAATATTGGAATCTAATGTTGGATCCTGGAACTGTCATACTGAAAGAAATTTTTGTTGATCTCATGCTATTCGTGCACAGTATATGCAATACAGAATATATGAAGAAGATTTTGCAGTAGGTTTTATATGATTAAGCTTGGTTGAGGCTATTGCCTATGTTTCATTCTTTCCCAAGTCTACCTTGTTTTATAATATGTAGATCTTACTGAAGAAGTAAAGAAACAGTTGATGTGTTATTCTTAGTTTTACATGAAAACCTAAGAACACTTGAGTTGTCAATACACCAGAAAAAATAAAATCAAGAATACAGGTGGAACACTTCTGTAGTTACTCTGAGGTAAATGTTTCTTCAGCTTATTTGTCATTATAAAGCTCAATAAAAAAAAAAAAAGATTTCTAAAACATTTATCTTGATGTATTAAGAACAAAAGTCTTGGTGATTTTTCATCAGGAAAATTATTTGCCAGCTCTCATTCTGGGTATACAAAAGGCTGTATATAACTAGCTGTGTTACATCAAGAGTTGGAATTTCAGCACCTATCTGACACAGAGAATTTCTGTGGCATATCCTAAAAAAAAATATTTCTGTTTCTTCTACTGAAAACAGTGACAAATATAATGCTCTAGTAGAATATAATGGATTGTAGGAACTACTAGTGTACATAGCAACCAAGATCTCATTTTGCATTGACAGTTGAGGCGTAAATTGCATTTTAGACCTGTTTCAAATGCAGGAACTCTACAAAAGGAAATGCAATTGTAAGCATTTATACATTATAAGCAGCTGATAGAATTATGTACCTGGATACGTGTATGTATGTACCTATGACTTTATATGTGTTTTTTTCCAAAATTCTTTGTGTTTTCAGGGAAATTAATTCTTCTTAGGATATAAAAAATAATAAAATCCAACCCCCAAAACCCCCCAAAATGAAACCCAAGCCAAAACAAAACAACCAAACCCAACATATATACAAACCACAAAAAACACGGTAGGCATAACTGGGAAAAGACTCTGCTACAGAAGCAAAGGCTAATCTTAAATACTGTATTTACTTACCTAAATAAATATTAAACGTACCTGGATAGAAAAAGGTGCATAAAATTATATCATTTTTAAAATACACAGTTATTTAACAATTTCACCTCCTTAATCTTTTAAGGGGAAAATACATACACTGGCTAATTCTATGGGGCTTTTTTGATTTTTTCCCTCAACAATTAAAGGGTGCCCTGAATGTCCTTTCTGTAATAAAATAAATTCTGCTCAAGTTTTTGTGTTGTCCAGCTTTTTTTGAGTTAGTTTAGTAAAACCTAATGTCTGTTTTTCCATGTTAAGATATTAGCATGACATGCTTTGACATCAAATTTTCTTTTCATTGAAGAATTTCATATAATTTTAATCAACTGTTTTGTAAACAGAAGCATCATTTAATTAGAGCTTTTGAATTCTGCATGACCTTGTTTTGCTCTTTCTAAATATTTGATATACTGTTCATAATAATCTTCAAAATGTTCTTAATAGAACACCACAATCTGAGTAGTAATATAATTTCCTTTGATTTATGTTTGCTCTTATTATTTACTTTAAATATTTGAGAGAGTCATGCTTTTGTACCATATAATGATTTTACTATAATTAAGCTCTATGTCTTTGGTTGTTTGACATGACAGCATAATACAGTCATAAGAAACAGGACCCAAAGGAACTTCATTACCTGATTTAGCAGATTCCGTATTGCAGTATCAGTTATACTGTTCCTGACAGGCATTTGTATGTAATCTATAGCAAAAGATGTGTATAATCTTCTTAAGCTGTCTGGTCTAGTACTGCATTAAATGCTAGCATATTAGAAATGTTGTCTATACTTTATTGTTCTAAATGTTATTGCTGTTCTTGCAAGAAAGTTGCATGAGCAGTAAAGGAGCTTGTACCCTTTTCCTGTCTGCAGAAACATTTTCTGTCCGTGAACACTGTTTTCAGTCTCCTCCATATCTTTGGTCAGGCTTTGTCTGAAGCAGGAAAAACTACTCTAAGAATCCATAATATTCACAAAATTGCAAAATGGAAGGATTACTTCAATCTCTCTATCATATGACTGAAATCAGTGTTTTATAAATAGTCTGTTTCTTGTTTTGGATCCCCTGGTCTTATATTTGTTTATTCCTTTACCTTTAACAGCTTTCCCTCAGCAATTTGTGCTGAGCTTTCTCTGCTTCTCTGAGTCAAATGCTGTGTTCACCTGCTGCAGAGGCAGCACCCACCCTCCCCGTGCCTGTCTGCCTGACCTCTTTTTTTCTACAATCATCAGATTTTCTTTCTCCTCACATGTTGTTTCTCTGGGGTCACTGATTAAATAAATCAAACAAAAGTGGTCTGGTATTGATCTTTATAGCATGCTGTTAGTATTTTCCCTCTGCTCTAAAGTGAATTATTTTATAAGCACTTGTCTTTAATAACTGAGCCAGTCCATTATCTACTCAAGCAGCTCAGCAGTGCCAATATTACAATCACAACACAGTATCAGATTACTCAAATATCAAGTGAAACATGTCTCTTACTTTCTCTTGCTTAGTGCTTTTGTCCTTGTTGTATGACCCAGAGAAAAGTCAAAAATGTCCCTTCTCAAATGGATCTTCTCTGCTTTCTTTGTGTTTTTGTTTTTAAATTCAGGAAAAGATAAATAAGCGATTGTTTCTTTTACTTTGCCTTGGTTACAGTTTTTTCTTCTATTTCTTGCAAGAGGTGCTTTTGCTTAACGCAGGAAAAGAAAAATAAAAGGATTTTTTTACTTATTCTTTGAAAGAGTCAAAATACCAAAGAAGGAGCAGGAGTTTCACCACAAATCTCTTTTCTTAGTATAATAGCTTAGAGGCAGTAGGTAGGAAAAAAAAAGCTATTGATATGGAATTCAGATTTGTGCTACAAAGCTAAGCCCACACCTTTTTGGCATATAATTTTTCTGCCAGTAGGAAGAAGAATAAAAAAGTTGCAGAAATTCTCATTTATGACTCTAGTAGACTTAAGTTTGGCTTTGGCAATAGCAGTGTTAGTCTATTATATTTATGTATGTGTAACAGATGTATAACCACAAAGCTACAGCTGTAGGCGATGCATTTAGGTGAAAACACTGAAGCTTAATATCTGATAAGCTGCCTACTCAATTATACTCTTGGACTGAATAAGAAATTGATTAAGTCTGATGTTTCCAAAATAAAAGCAAGTAACTACTAAAATAAACAAATTAAATAAAATGGTCTTCAGCTAGGACCACTACAATACATGCATAGGTCTGGATAATGTTGCAAGGGAAAATTTGCTTTTTGGTTCACCTTAAGGTGTAACCTAAGTTTCAGGTGTTGTTGATAACTTAATGGTATTCCTGACTGAGATTTCTTGAAGAGGGTTGAATTTTAAGAAATTTTTACCTTACTTTCTGAAATCAACACCTTTCAAAACACCTCCAGGTAGATTATAGAAAGCTGAGCACTGATCCTCACTAATCACCTGCTCTAACTGTGGTACATTTAGTTGGTAACTTTGCACGGATGGAAAAGGAATTCAGTGTATGGAGAACCTAATATTCTGATGTTATCTTTTAAAATGTTTTTCCATGATTAAGATATTGTTCTGTAGTGACCTGGATTACAGTGAACCAACTGGGTAAGAAGAATTTTATACGAGTATGTTACTGGTTGTTGAGCATTAACATAGCTAACACCATTTAATTGTGCAAATTTAGTTTCTTAAAAGATATGGAGTATTATAATGTTGGCTAGAATAGTCTTAAATTGTTTTCTATAACCTGTCTTCTATGTGCAGGGTTTTTTTCATTGCAATCGATTCTATGAAATGAAGACATTTACTGTGTACTGTACCAAATTGAATCATATTGTAGAAAGGAGAATGCAGTTAAGTGAGAGATAAATTGCTCTCAAATGACAAAGAAATGTTAAGCCATAAAATGTGTTGTGAGACTAATGGATACTTCCAAGTCAGAACACTGGAAAGAAAAAGTAAAAAAGGATATGGGCTTATAAAATGGAAATACAATTGCAGTTTCCATAGGGGTAGATTCTAGAAGAACCTGGGAGGAAGGCACTAGTTGGTAGCATTTGGACAATCAGAAACAATGAATAAACAAAGGATTGATGGTCAGACTTTCTAACTCATGATATTCCATGTCCTGTGGCTGGGTTTTAGCCTGAGGCTCTGCTCCCTGGACCTCCTCACTCACAGTGGCCTCTTTGGGAATGAGCTCTGTGCAGAATACTGAAGTGGCATGTGTGTGGTATGTGAGTAGGGCTTTGGAAAGCTCTGGGGTTTTGACGTTTTGCCAAAATCAAGTTTTATAATTAAAATCACAGATGGGAAACCGTGACTCTATTCAGTTTTTAACTGCCCAACCTAAATGGCATTTCATAGGACCAGCAACATGCATTTGTCTAGCAAGCCCAAAATAATTTTTAAACCAAGTCCAAAGCTTTGTCGGAACCACTCAGTTTTAAAAATCCCAGTGTATAAAACTGATTTTTTTTTTTCCTAATGTAAAGCATTAGGTGGCTTTGAACTGCTACCAATTCTCATATTTTCACTTGCATTTTTATTCTTCTCAGCACAAGTTCTCTATCTTAAGCATCATAAGACAGGTCAGTGTTAAGAAAAGACTTCCTGTATCAATCAGAAATGCAGAGCTTTGCAGAATCTTCCTGTTGCATTTCATGATAGCTGGAGAAATTCCCAGGTCAGACAGGGTGATTTGGAAGCAAATGCAGAGGTATGTGAAAAAGCTGATAAATGGTTTGTCCCTGCCAGGCTTACAGTAGGGCAAAGTCTATGCAGCAGTGATGTGAAAGAGATGGTAGATTAGTGTGCAGGCAAACTACTGTGTTTGCCTTGAAAGAGCTGATTCCTGCTGATGAAATGGAGAAGGGGAGTTCAAGAGAATTACTGAAAGAGAAAGGTTGATGAAAGCCACGAAAGCAGGAATTGAGCATGATTCTGGAGGTTATATTCTTTCACATTTGGACATTGTTCTTAATGAATACTATAGAGAAGGAAATTTAAATCAAAGTAGCAAAACAAGATTATTTTTGAGAATTTTACCCGGAACATATTGTGGGGAGAAAGCATCAAATCTGAGACAAAGCCAAGCTGTATGAGGGAAGTCAGGCATGGCTCAGATAATGAAAATCTGCACAAGTGGTAAAGTATGGAAGGGGAAAAGAAGCCTTGGTTTGTTCTGGAATTCACTTCTGCTCATATTTTAAGTTCACAGAAAGATGTGCAAAAGCAGGATACAGTATATCTGTACAATATAACTGATTTTACATGTTTCTGCTGTTAATATATTACTTTTCTTATCAAAGAAATATAGATATTCTTTCCCATGAAACCAGTATAAACTTCAGTAAGATTGATCTCTGATTAGCAAAATACAAATATTATAAATCAATAGTATAGGTCTAATCTATAGCAGTTTTTGTTAAAAATCAATAGGGTTACCATCTGATGTTTTATAAGCTGGAATAGCCACATCTATAAATCTTTTTATGTTACAAAGTTGAAACAGTTATCCAAGAGAACAGTAGCTTTTATAGTAATTAGAAGAAAAATTAATTTATTTTCAGAGGAATATATTTCTTATCCCTAAAATAACTCTTTTTGAATTTCTCTTGAACCTTTGGTTCAAACTTTGATAGCTACTGTCAATCAACATCCATTATCCTGTGGCCAACTGAGCTGGCAAGCAGTTGTGTTTGCACAGATGCTACACACTACTATTTGGCTTATGTGAAAAGAATACATTAGACATCTGCTATAACATTTAATTTGATTGATTTATCACGCAGTGTAAAATTGCCTTAAAAACATGCTAAAATCCTTGGTAATATTCTAGGAAGTTAAACTTAGATCCTCATTGTCCTTTTCTAAATTACTGAAAATAAACCAAACTGATTCAGAATACAAATTATATATATATCTCCCTATATTTCCCAAACAGAATTATTTTATTATATAATTATCTTATAAAATTTGCTACCACTAATGTACTTATAGAAGCTTTTCTTGTTGCCCTTGACATCCCTGGGGAGATTAAATTGCATCAGGCTTTAGCTTTCCTAAGATGATCTCTCTCTGCTTGGACAATTTCTCTCTATTCTTCTCCTTGAGGCTACTTCTCCTTGCTTCCACCCTCTGTAGACTTCCTTTTGGTGTCGGCTTGTCCAGGAGCTTCCCTGCTCATGCATGCAGACCTCCTGGTGACTTTGCATGACTGATGAAAAACAGAAACATTTTTTCATGATCTGCTAAAATTAATTCAAATCTGTTTTTCAAGGGTGTTTTTCGGCATGTTTTTCCTTTGAAAGTAAATTTGTTTTCCTATTATTTTTACTGTATTTCATCAATAATGTGATTTTAGAACAGAAGAACATTTGGAAGAGCATTAGTACTCTTTAAGAAAATTATTCAGATGCCTATACATTTGCCAAATGGCTGCTTCTGTGTTGATGCTTTACACAAGTCACTAAAACTAACAGCAACTGACTTATCCCTGAAACTATTTCTTATCAATATTATCATATGCTTTTTTCTATGTAATAAGCAACAAGGCTACTTCTAGGGTTCTTTTGTCACCACAGATGGGATGCTAGGATTTGGTCCAGCCAAAGTAGCACAACCCTAACAGTACTACAGTTCTAGGACTTAACATGAGAATGTGTAGATGTCTTTGACTAGACACATGGTGGTGTAGTAATGCACTGCTTTTCTCCTAGATTTGGAGTGGGGAAGTATGCTAATGATCATTTTGGGGGCCAGCTCTGGAAAGTAACTCTTTTTCAGTAACAGATTTAAAAGCTTTGTCTGGTGGCTTATTATTAAGAGATTTCAGTTTAAGACCTTCACTAGAATTCATTAGTAACAAAGTTTTGATAAATAAAAGATATAAAGACAGTCTAAGTGTTTCTCAATGCATAATCCTGTATTTGTCCAGTGATGTTAAATGAGAATGTGCATGATCACTTCTAATCACTGTAAACATCTGGGTAATTTAGGAGTTTATAATCCAAGACTTTGGCAGGATAATTGTTTACATGAAGGAGCAACTAACCATTTGTGCAGACTTTCACACTGGTAAGGCACACAGACAGTATGACATAGCACATCAATCAGAACCTTCAGATGAAAGATTGGCCAGCTCTTACACCTGACTTTTGGTGATATTGAATCTAAAAGATCTTCTTGACATATTGGAAGATAGCGATTTGTTAAGAATTTTAAGTGGAAGTAATGGAAGCCAAGATAGCTCTGTCACATTCTGAAGTAGTGAAACTTGCTGCAAGTACTATCTATGGTGGAAGAAAAATAGGAGAGAAATATGTTATATGAAGGGTGTTTAGCTTCAGTCTGGTATATTGTGTTGATTAATGTTACCTTTACAACACTTGCTTTGCGCTTTATGTGTATCCTTGCTTTTCCTTCTTTAAATGCTGCCATCATGTTGCTTCCATATCTGCACAAACTGCTTCTCTTTAGAGAAAGGGCCTATTTTCATCCTCTGCTCTTAAAAACTGTTACAGTCTCATGAGATTGTCCCAACATTAACTCCTTTTTTTGTTATTTGCCATTGAGAGAGACACAGAGGTATTTCTCCACTTACACAGTTCTCAAGATTGTTGTGGAATATGGGTAGCATGCAATCACTGAAGCAAGAGATGTTATTTAATGCAGTCTCATTTAAATGGCTGTTATCATTCCTTCTTTTCTCATGTTGGCCAGTAATTAATTTTTGATAGGGTTCTTGGCACTATGAAGTGTATTAGCAGGTTTTGGTTTGCTAGTCTTCCTTCAACTTTATGCTGGCTTCAGATGTAGAACTGCTTCTGAGTGTGTTTTGAAAATGCTACGTAAGGCACCCTTGCCATTGCAGTTCACTTCTCATCTGAGCCAACATTTCAGAGGGGTGTGTGTATCCGTGTAGCGTGTGAGTGATTAGTAGTGATGGACTGTGCATAGTGGGCTATACAAAGGATAGGAACATACTTGGGAGTGTTAGTCAATGAGAAAATGAACATGAGCCAGATCCACTGTGCGCTTACAGCCCAGAAAGTCAACCATATCCTGGGCTGCATCAAAAGAAGCATGACCAGCAGGTCAAAGGAGGTGATCCTGCCCCTCTGCTCTCGTGAGACCTCACTTGGAGTACTGTGTTCAGTTCTGGTGTCCTCAACATAAAAAGGACATGGAACTGTTAGGACAAGTCCAGAGGAGGGCCACAAAGATGACCAGGGGACTGGAGCACCTCCCATATGAAGACAGGCTGAGAAAGTTGGGGCTGTTCAGCCTGGAGAAGAGAAGGCTGCATGGAGACCTCATAGCAGCCTTCCAGTATCTGAAGGGGGCCTACAGGGATGCTGGGGAGAGACTATTCATTAGGGACTGTAGTGACAGGACAAGGGGTAACGGGTTGAAACTTAAACAGCAGAGGTTTAGACTGGATATAAGGAAGAAATTCTTTACTGTGAGGGTGGTGAGGTACTGGAATGGGTTGCCCAGGGAGGCAGTGAATGCTCCATCCCTGACAGTGTTCAAGACCAGGTTGGATGAAGCCTTGGGTGATATGGTTTAGTGTGAGGTGTCCCTGCCCATGGCGGGGGTGTTGGAACTAGATGATCCTGAGGTCCTTTCCAATCCTAACTATTCTATGATTCTATGATTCTATTAGATTCCTGTTATGTTTTATTATCTAATGGTTGATTTTTATCTGGTACAGAAGAGGAGAATGTGTATATAATTTAAAAACATATTTTTAAATTATATTTTATATTATTTAAAGTGGTGGCAAGTGTGCTTTTATGTAGAGGTTTTCTTTTTCTTTTATAAATTCAAAGTAAGTAAATAAGTCAAAAGAGGACATTACTAAACGGAGAGTACTGAGAGTTAAAACCAGCCAACCCACAAACACTTCAGTGTTCTGCTTCAATCTACATCAAATGGGAAATTTTTAAGACTACCCCCAAAACCAACAGCAGATAAGTAACTGGCTGCTGCTGCTGCTGTCCTCCTGTCTTTTCAAATCCTTCATCTCCTGTAACCAGGAACAGGCTTATACCTGATTCTTTCCTCAGACTTATTTCAGTAGTGAGCTTTACAAACGTTGCCAGAGTAGACTTGACATAAATCCTTAAGAAAAGGAATGTGGGGAGACGGAAATAGTGGACCAAAATAAATATGCCATATTTTATTACATTGTACTAAAGACTTTCTTTCTATAAGAGTGAATATCATGAAATGTTCATGACTATTTGAAGGGATGGTATATAATTTATACATAAAACAAGTCCAAAATTTTCATATTATCTTAAAAAATTGCCTTAAAAATATCATTTGTATCCTTCAAATAAATTGTAACAGACATTGCATTCAAATTAATTTAATATTTGACTATGCTACTATATTACTGCTTACCTCTGCAGAAATTTTTGGGGAAAATATTCAGCTATCACAATAAAGTATTTCTTAAAGCATGTCTGAAACATTTCTGAAATTTCATAAATTATGTGGCTTATGCACATCTATACTAGCAATAGTAATATGTCATTTTGTTAGTTATAAAAAACCTATTATATATGTGACATACATATATGTAAATGTGCTATGTGTGTATACGCACACACTTAGGAACAGAGAAGCTGTTTCTATTATATGATCTTGCTTATTCTGGTCCTAGTTTATGCATGTACAGCATCATCATGAGGCCTACTACAACAAACTCAAAATTCTGTATTTTTATGTAATTCCTTCTTTTGTAAGACTTGTATCACAGTTTTTAAGAAGTACTAAGGAATAAAAAGATCATATGAATCATCTTGTGTCCTTTGAAATGAAGCAACACAAGTCATTTTAGGCTACCTGAAGAACTGACACATTACTCTGTTGTGCATATCCAGTTAAACTGGGGTACAAAAAATCCCCAGAATACAGAAACCAGTTGACTTCTTTATAGAAATGGCCCTGCTCACATAATTTCTGTCAAGAGATATTATCATCACATACTAAGGCATCAGAATTTTCTAGTAATTTCATAAACAAATTCTCTACGAAAGGAAAGTGTAATAGAAGTTGTGAGAAAAAGCAAAAAAAATTTGTCCAAGTTATTTTTAATTACGGTTTGGTGTTTTTGAGAGTTAAGAGACAAAAAACTAAGACCTATATGAACCATATTGCCTGTTTTCCAGGTCATAATGTAAGACAGGCTGTTGGCCAATCGAAGATAGACTTATGAAAAAGTGTCAGATCAAAGGAGGTAAAAAGATGCTCTTTTTTGATAAACAGGTGATTTTTAGCCAGGTTGAAATAATTTATCTGACTTCTATGCATACATCACTTTCATTTGCAATTTTCTGGACAATAAAATGATAGAAATCTGCATCTAGTCTAAAAAAAAAAAAGCCATGAAATATTTCTGAGATATTGTATCTGTGGCTGTTTTTGAGCCTGTTACTATTTTTTCAGGTGGTGATATAACAAAGAGCTAAAAAAGTGTACTAAAATTTTTATTGAGCTATAACAGAATATAAAAATATAATGTAGAAAATTACTTATATTTAATAAGACTGACAGAAAGCACCACAATATCATCACAAATGCAAGCAAAGGGCTTATGCTAAAATTTTTCTGATATGATATTTGTCTGAGGGATATGCAAATTACTTTTGTTTTTTGAATTTGCAGTATCTTAAAATTCATATTGTCAAGGCTGAGGAAGATAACTCCAACTACAGAAAAAAAAATAAAAAATGCTTAAATGCCTTGTGTTAGAAGTATAATTTAAATTTAGACTTATATTCAGAATAAAGCAAACTGACATTTCAGGCTATCCCTGAAATGCACTCAGATGCAATATTAAAGGAAGATTATTCAGGAGTAAATGCTAAGACAATATAGAGAAGGTTAACACGGAAAGCTAATTAGTTTCCTTCACTCCAGTCTCCAAATGAGCCTTTCGGCCTTGTAGATTGGCTGCTGAGGTATGTTGCTTGGAAGAAAGGGACATGAAACTACACAGGAAGAACTGGAGGAGCTAACGGTACATTAACAGGTTCTGTAACACCTTGCCTGAGAACTGAATGAGGCTACTGCATTTCAAAAGCTTCTGGTATAATTATATTTTTGTGCTGATATGTCATTTTCAAGAGACTATTGGAATCCAGCTATTTACAAATGTACCTTAAGGTAGTTATCTATGATTCTCCTAACTTTGTAATTCTGTACTTTGAAACAACTCTTAATAGGTAAGCACTGCCAGCAAGCAATAAATGGGAAAGAGTAAACAAAAGCACTGAATGATAAATTTGCAAAGCTGTGTTCCAAAAGCAGATCAGGGAACACAATTAAACATTGGCACCTATCCTACATCTGAGTTTATATTTGTTTTAAATGCAGATTATCACTGGTAACAATATAAAATCTTACAACCAAATTATACGGAGGTTACTAACATGTATACAAGACAGTAATTTTCCTGTGTACAGTGCTGTACTCAATTGCGCTGCAGTAAAACCTTTTCCAAAGGCCTTCCTTATTTCCAGTTATAAATTATTTTTTTTTCCTCTAAATGTAGGCAAAACAGTAGGAGGTACATCTATAGTTACTGATGTCCCTCAGCTGTTCTCTTTCACAAAACTTATCCTTTTGGTTCTTTAGCAGCAGAACACTTACTAATTTTGACATCTTCAGTTGCTCAATTACACAAGATATTTTATCACTGAGCCTACATCAGACTACAGTTATTGTGGGAAGCTGCTGAGCTACTGAGCATCAAAAACCTGTCATTTTCACACATTTGTTGAGACATTGTAACCTGAACAATAGGCATTATCCAAGGGAGATATTAATGGTACTAAAGTGTTTTGAGCTCTGTCTGACCTGAAAGTCAGAAGATATTTGGAAGGGAAAATACAGGCTAGTCTTAGGTCTATGTGGTGGGCTTACCCTGGCTGAATGTAAGGGGCCCACCAAAGCCACTTGGGCTGCCTTCCTCAGCTGGACAGGAGAGGTTCAAGACAGGGAGACACTAACCAGTTATTGCCATGGGCAAAACAGACTTGATTTTGGGAAAGAAAATTAATTAATTTATTACAGGTCAAATCAGAGTAGAATAATGAGAAATAAACTAAAATCTTGAAAAGACTTTTACCTCACCCTCCTTCTTCCTGGGATTCACTTTGCTCCCTTTTTTCTTTACTTGCCTCCTGTGGTGGCACAGGGAGATGGGGAATGAGTGTTGTGGTCAGTTCAGATGTTGGCTCTCAGCTCCTTCCTCCTGAGGGGGAGGATTCCTCAAGCTCTTCCCCTGCACCACTGTGGGTCCCTCCATGGGGTGCAGCCATTTAGGAACAGACTGCTCTAGCATGCATCCCCCGCAGGGTCACAAATCCTACAAGTCTAGCTATGCTTCTGACTCCTCTCTCCATGGTGCCACAGGTCCTGACAGGAGCCTGCTTCAGCACAAGCTTCCCATAGGGTCACAGCTTCCTTTGAAAATCCTCCTACTGGGTGTGGGATCCACTCAGGGCTGCAAGTGGACAGCTGCTGCATGGTGGACCTCCATGGATTGCTGGGGCACAGCCTGCCTCACCATGGCCTGCACCATTGGCTACATGAGAATCTCCGCTCCAGTGCCTGGAGCAGCTCCTCCCTTCCTTCTGCACTAGCTCTGCTGTCTGCAGAGCTGCTCCTCTTGCATATTCTCCTACCTCACACACTCCTGGCTGCAATTACACAGTTCATTTTTTCTGCATCTTAAATATGTACCCAGAGGTACTTCTGCCATCACTGATGGGCTCAGCAGTGGGTCTGTCTTGGAGCCAGCTGACATGGGCTCTGTCAGGCATGGGGAAGCTTCTGGCAGCTCCTCAAAGAATCCACCTCTTTAGCACCACCTCCCCAGCACACTACCAAAACCTTCCTATGCAAACCCAATACAGTCTAAATAGTGAAGAATTTGCATGGAAGAAAAGCCTCTGAGAATGTGTTAATATTAGCCTCCTGTCCAACAGATGTTTATGTATAAAGTAATATCACTTTATTTTGTTAATTGATGTCAGTAGAGAAAACCAAGCTGTTCCATGCAGTGGTTTGGTGCCCTTTTTTGGGTCCTGCTCTTCATTTATCTTTGGGGAGTCTTTTTTGAACTTTTGTGTCTTCCTTACTTTTCTTTAGTACCAAGGGCATTCAACAAATGCTCTTGAGTGTTTCAGTGTTATTTAACTAAATGTTTTTATTCAGCCTGTAGTTTTGGCAGTGGCATTATCAAGATGCTTGGTTGTCCCTGAAGTTACAACTTACAAGTAAGTAAACAGAGTTAATGCTGCCTCAATTTATTGTTTCCTATTATTGTTATATTTCCACCCTGTGTGAGGTACATTGCAGAATTATGAAATATCTCCTTTTCTATGCCTCTGGTACTCAAGATGTTCCATTTGAGTTTAGATTATATGCAGTGTACACAATTCAGGAAAAGAGAATTTACTGGCGATATGAGTAGTATCTGAAGGTAAATCTTATCTTAGTATATAGAATCATAGGATCATAGAATAGTTATGGTATATGAGAAGATATTTATAAATTCACTAGTTCTGATTTTATAGATAGATCAAAATATTGACCTCCTGTTGACATTAAAATAAGTAATAAAATGCAGTGCATATTTTCCTTTTTTAAATATTTGAAAGAGAGAATATATTTACTTTCATATTATTCTGTTTTAAAATGCTGAGTTATAGGTCAATGTGAAGATTTCCAAGAACAGAGAGACTAAGTAAGTGTTGCATAAGCTATCTGTTCCTGGACACTTTTTGAAATAGAACACCACCACCACCCCCCAGGAATATTCTTTCTTGCCTTGAAATTTTAGTGCTTCTTCTAATCTGTCTCTTTTTTGCTCGAAAAAATCCAAGCTGTCCGATAGAAGATATTTCTATGAAATAAGGCAGGAGGGATTGGCAGCTCATTTCAAGGATTCCAGAGTCCTTATTTAGAAGGGTACTTCATATGAAAAGTTAGTATTTTTTCAAAGCAAAAGCCAAGTATGTTTAGCTGGAACCATAAAGTTAAACATACATGATCCCAAAGAAAAATCAGTTTCTGGTAACAGAGGACTTGTGCTGCAAAGAGGTGTCTAAATAAATTACATTTTGTGATTGTTTCATTAAGAATTTATTAAAAGGAAAAACAAACACAAAACAAAATCAAAACAACAAGCAAGCAAGAAAATGCCAAAAAAACAAAACCAAGCCAAAAAAACCACCACAACAGGAGCAAAATCAAACACACACAGAAAAGAAAAAGTTAAAAAACAAACAAAACCAAACCCACAAAACAAACAAACAAAACTCAACAGAAGGGCCATAAAATGAAGAGGGAATGTGCAGAAACTTTGACATTGCAACTAAGTAATTGATAGGAGGGTTTAAGAAAAATCTGCTACAAATGGAAATGAAGATCTAGTTGAGCACGTTAGAGAGATACAAGTTTTGCCCACTACACTCTAAAAGCTGTGAATTAGGAGTGTTCTGATGGAATTATGTAAGAGAAGCAGTTAATAAGAAATTAAATATTTCAAACATATGCAGTCTGTGAAAGAGCTGCTGCATCACTGAGCCTACCAAAGAGCGAAGAGAGCACTTAAGGTGAATAAAGTTTATACTAAAAAGCTAAGTGATTTGTAACTCTTTTCAAAAAGCATAAATTAAAATGTCAGAGGAGGTACTTGAAAAACATTTAGCAGAAATAGGAGAGGT
The DNA here is from genome assembly GCF_012275295.1 of Melopsittacus undulatus. Lineage (NCBI taxonomy): Eukaryota > Metazoa > Chordata > Aves > Psittaciformes > Psittaculidae > Melopsittacus > Melopsittacus undulatus. The sequence goes on along the minus strand of NC_047557.1, from coordinate 94,093,637 downwards.
CCAGAGAAGGGTGACAATATAATAGGAGACCTGGGAAGGTTTTGTTAAAAGCATAGATATAGAACGTTTAGAACCATATTTGTGGAACAGAGTGGAGTGAAATGGGACATAAGAAGCATGAAAATACCAGCTATAAAAAGAAATTAATATTTATTCCTTTTATAACTGTGTATGTATTTTTTCATCAAAACATAAAGATAGCCTGGGACACTCACTGACACAAGCTGTAGGATATTGGATGGTTTCTGTCTTGGGTGCACTATATAACGTCAGGTTTTGCAATAGGTAGACTCAAAGATCTGTAGACATTTCAGTGCTTCAAACATAAAGCATCAACACATTAAGCAGAGTAATGATGAAATTTCTTTTTAAAGTGACTTTTTTTACTATAGAGTTTCTAAAAATTTCCCTAGAGTACCTATTTGAAACCTAGACAAATGAACAGATTAGAAGCAATATTAGTTCTAACTAATGTGCAAGTTTCCTACAGGAATTCTTAATTCAACATACAAAATGTTGGCAATTCTGTTTCAGTTTAGAAAATCACTTCAAGAATGCATGTATCTTTGAGAATCTATATATGTGTAGTTTGCTAGTATGGTTTTCATAAATTGGCATTCAACATCTTATTATGGTTTTGGTTGTGGTTTTTTTTTTTTTTGTCTATGATGCAGCATGCATGACTGAATCTTCAGTATTCTGCTGCCAGTTTCCCCTGCATTATTGGCTTGTAGCCAAGTTTCATTAAAACATTTTGAATTCCCTTAAACTAAATTCTAAAGGCCAGTGCTTTCGCCTCTATGGAGTACTAGTTATAATACATGCACAAATGACTAAATGTAATAACTGGTGTGAAAAGTCATTCCTTAGGAATTTTACAGGAATGTGAAATACAGTATCCAGAAATTGAGTGACTCTGCTCACAATCTTAAGTGTAGAGTTAAAAATATAATGCTTACCTTCTTCCCAAGTAGTGGAACTATTGCTGTGAGTTTACCTTGTGAAAATCAAAGCATCTTGCAGGTTAGAATTTGTCCATAAATAGGTCTTTTTCTAATCTTGTTTGTAGTCTATAAACATTCTAGTGCTCTGCTGCAAATATATGTTGACAGTACAATTAAAATAAATGGTTTATTTTTCTTTACAGCAAATTACCTGTGATCTATATCCAATTTGCTTCCTGAATCTAAGCTTTTAGAAAAAAAATATACAAAATAAAAGATAGGAAAATTCAGGAATAAATGAAGAGCTGGTTTGGATAGATGAATAATGTAACATAGTCTATCTCTGAATATTGATACATATAGTTAACTTACAATAATTTTGATCCTCTTCAGTTCTGTCTCACATGCAGAGAATGACTAATTGAAACCTTATTTATTTTTGGTATTATTTTTTTTACTTTCTGCATGTTATTTTCAGGAATTATTTTCTTAAGATTGAACACTGGATTTCTTTGTAATCTAAATGTGCAAATAAAACAGTTAGTTTAGTCCTGAGCCTGGTGACATGGTTCACTGAATTCTTTGCAGATACCTTAGAACGAATGCTTTAAACATTCACTTAATGAATCACAGAATCACAGAATCCCAAGGATTGGAAGGGACCTCGAAAGATCCCCTAGTCCAACCCCCTGCAAAAGCAGGGAAACCTAGAGTACATCACACAGGAACTTGTGCAGGCAGGCCTTGAATATCTCCAATGTAGGAGACTCCACAACCCCCCTGAGCAACCTGCTCCAGTGCTCTGTCACTCTCACAGTAAAGAAGTTCTTCCTGATGTTAACATGAAACCTCCTATGCTCCAGTATACACCCATTGCCCCTTGTCCTATCACTGGATATCACTGAAAAGAAACCTAGCTCCATCATCCTGACACCCACCCTTTACATATTTGTAACCACTGATGAGATCACCCCTCAGTCTCCTCCAGGCTAAAGAGACGCAGCTCCCTCAGCCTCTCCTCATAAGGGAGGTGTTCCACTCCCTTCATCATCTTTGTGGCTCTGTGCTGGACTCCTTCAAGCAATTCCCTGTACTTCTTGAGCTGAGGGGCCCAGAACTGGATGCAATATTCCAGATGTAGCCTCACCAAGGCAGAGTAGAGGGGGAGGAGAACCTCTCTTGCCCTACTAACCACACCCTTTCTGATGCACCCTAGGATGCCATTTGCCTTCTTGGCTACAAGGGCACATTGCTGGCTCATGGTCATCCTCCTATCCACCAGGACCCCCAGGTCCCTTCTCCCTTCACTACTTTCCACAGATCAACCCGCAACCTGTACTGGTACATGGGGTTGTTCTTCCCCAGATGCAAGACTCTACACTTGCCCTTGTTGAATTTCATCAAGATTCTCCCTGCCCAACTCTCCAGCCTGTCCAGGTCTCGCTGAATGGCAACACAGCCTTCTGGTGTGTCAGCCACTCCTCTCAATTTAGTGTCAGCAGCGAACTTGCTGAGGGTACACTCAGTTCCCTCATCCAGGTCGTTGATGAAAATATTAAACAGCACTGAGACACAACGTTATTAGCAGCTTACCCATCCAAAATTGAATTGAATAAAACATACAAAATAGTGAAGTTGCTTGAATGACTGCAGTTTAGCACTAAAGGAAGTTCTAAAGTGTTCTGAGTCAGGGCCGTATAATGATTTATTCCTTAGAATAAACTAATATAGACACAAATATGAAGAAATATATTTTCTTGATACTGATGGTGTTCTGCTTTCTCAAGATATGAAGCAGGAATTATTGATAAAAATAATATTAAATAATTTATCATTCTTAAAGGGCTAGAGATGAGGAACAGATACATTTATAGCATTTTTTTTTTGTACTTGGAATAAAATCAGACATGAACTGAAAGCCTCATTGATGCAGCACCAGATTTTTTGGTTTTGGACATTACTTTCTTCCCATACACATTTTTATTTTACTGCTTGATTGTTCTTTTCCTCTCTTGTAAACCTCTGCTTCTTTTACTTGATGAGATCTTCCTGCTGCTACTTCTCCTCTTGGCTTAAAATAAGATTAAAAAACCTATACACTAGATTGTTTTGAGTAGTTTTAGAACTTCTGTCAGGTAGTATTGCTGGTTTTCTACACTAGTATAATTTTAGAACTCAGGTAGCTTTGTTTCTTCCTCACATAATATTTACGTTCACCTAGTTTGAAATTATTGGAGTTTTTATTTGTAAGAACTTTTTCCAGTTTAATCTAGTGCACAAAGCATTCTTGTGATTACACCCATTTCTACAAAAATCAGGCATCACTGTTAAACATTCTGCCTTCTTTAATGCAACATGAGGAGGAATTATGCCAGCAAAATGCCTAATTCCAGAGAGCTCAAAGGGAATGTGGCATCAATGGAATTAGCTGATCACTTCCAGTTTAGATAAAGCAGCCTACTTCCTGGAAGACACAGCATATTGAGTCTGCTTCTCCTTTACCACTAAATTAATGCATTATATCTCAAAAACTGTCCTGCGATTCCTTGACACATCCCAGCCTAAAGAATCTAGTTTGCTGTGAATTCTCCTTAGCTCCTTTTCTTGCTTTCACCTGCATTGCACCTCAATTACCAGCGGGTGTTCAAGCACTGCTGAGGTCATTAAACCATCAGTTTGATCTTATTTGAAGTATCCTAGATAGGGACTGTGAATCATGCTGTGTTCTATATTCTATAAATACAATACAAAATGAAAATTTTAAACCCAAAGACTGAAAGGAGGATTAGATGTTTTGTATGATAGGTGGCAAGTAAAGTATATCAGCAACCTTACAGAGGACACTGCATTCATTAAGGCAGCAACTAAAAATAATTTTTACAAGACATGATCTTTTCACATGATGTGAAGGATGTCTGTTTTCAAAGAAAATCCCAGTGTGTTGAATTAATTTCTCACTTATCCTGAGAGTGGCAAGCAGCAGAAGAAATGAAATGCTTGTAAAATACATTGCAGCATGGAACCTAAAACCAGTTCAAGCAATAGTGTAGAGTACTTCCAAATTTACTCATGGCTGAAAGTGTTACAGGGAGAGCAAGAACAAATGACCCAATTGAGGCAACAACTGATTTGCACTTTGCCCAGGTTTTGTAGAATCTTAAGTAGAGCTTAAGTTGACAGTACCTACAGAATTGAAGCCTTTGGGAAACTTGACAGCTGTTACAATAAGTTCTTTATCTAGGACTTAAAAGCTCATATTGAGAAAAAATGTAGTTAATGGTTCCTTGATGTCGTGGGACAGGGTAGGATTATTTAGGATTTAAAGTGTCAGGCAGAATGTGAGTCACCAGTTTGTTTATCTGCATTGAAATTGTCCAATGTCAAATACTTGTTAAAGCTTTATTGATTTAAGTGTATCATCTTATGAATTCTATATGTATATGTGTGGGTGTATATATACATTATATATATAAATACATATACTATATATATTATATATATATATATGCACACAGAGCTTTGGAATCTGCTTAACTAAAAAGGGAGAGTAGCTTTGGCAGGACAATACATAAAGTATATTGTTCTTACTTAGAATGATGAAAAAATTGACATACGTATGTCCTAGTAACTGATAGGCTAACTTGAAAGTGAAATGAAAACCAGAATTAACTACAGGAAAAAGACAGATTTTATTTAGCTTCTACTTTTAATATTTCTTGGTAGATGTTTAATGACATAAAAGAGAGAGAAAAGCCATTAAATTAATCAAGCAAATATAAATTTGCTAAATCAACTTCTTATTCTAAAAATATATATTATGTGGTAAACATTGTTAAATGAAAAGATATTTCTGTTTTAATCAGAGTGCAGTTATTTCAGCATCTAATAAACCACTAATCTGGGGACTTGAATAACCTTGACATAACAAAATATGTTGCAACTTTCTTTAGCTGCCCCAGTTTCCATATATCTGTGTTTTGCAGTCAAAGGAATGACCCTGTTGCTAGGGCAATTCATGGTACATGGAGAAAATGGTGAAGAGTCATAGATAATTTATTCTGTTCCTAAGCCTTCTCAAATCAGAGATTTTCCTCTTTGCTTCAGTGAATTTAGGATCCACTAGGATTTTAAGAATCAGATTGATACTTTTTTCAGTATATGTGATGCTTTTTAGTCTTGCTTTTTATGAGAGCACATTTCTGAAAGTGAGCTAAATTCTACCTGTAGCTGCACTTGTATGCTTCCTTTAGACTGATGACTCACGAAGACCTAAGATGCTTTAAATTAACAGAATACATATTGAAGCCTTAATACCTAAAGATATGCAAAGACAAAATATGCTCTCAAAGAATGAAAAATAATATCCTCTAATGTTAAACAAGGATTATATATTTCATGAAATAGGAAAGGGAAAAATCAGTAACAGCAAGTGTTCTAAAATTGCTTTGATTCTGGTTAAATATATATGATGTAGTTCTCTAGAGATGCCACTAAGCTGAGACAGATTCACATCTTTGGTGCTTGGGGACCAGAGATACAAAGCTGACTAACTGGGTCAGTGAATGCGGCTTATGGGAAGTGACTGCAACAGATGCTGTGTTTCCAAGGGTGGTACACAGATAGTTGTGGTAGTTAATGACATAATCCTCTCAATTTAAAGTGAAAGTCTTCAAAGTCCTTCTAGTCACACAAACTTCTTCATCTTAGTATTCTTAAAGAAGTGGGGGAGGGAGAGAAATTGTGGATACTTGAGTCAGTTGGCAGACAGATATTGGAGAAAGAAATGACTTTTGCTGACAGGCCTTTGCTGTGACTTCTGTAGTCCTCTTTTACAATCCCTACTGTACAATTCTTACTAAGACCTATTCTAGTTAGAAAACTTCACTAAAACATTACTGGGACTTCCAGTGCACAAAATGTGGTCTTTTCTCATCAACCATTACTTAAATTGTATTTGTTGAAAATTAAAAATATAATGTATCCAAGTATAGTTTACTTCAGTTAGAATTATTTAAACCAGCAACTTCCAATCATATTAAATTATATTAAAGTTGCTGTTTATTTAGTATTCTGCTGTACAGGAGAAATGGTACTACCTACAGTGCAAGTCATTGTGAACAAAATCAGAAAACAGTGCTCTAAGCTTGCAGTGTATGTCAAAGTTATTCTAATTTAGCACTACAGAAGCTTAGACAGATTTTCCATGTAATAATGCATATTTATTCTCTGTGCTTACTGATTAGATTTCTTTGTATAAGACATTTTAACTTTTTTTTGGTGACTTAAAGATTTCTTAACATATAAAGGTTGGGAATGATTTTCTAAATCCCAAGTTTATTTGCCTGAAATACTGAACATTATAATTGTATTTGGTTCTAGTTTCCTGAAATTGCATTTGGAAGTAGTGCAGTCAGAATGTTTTGTACCACATCCTCTTCTGCTGTTAGTTACTTATTTTCTGGATATCTATTTTGCTAACAGCCAAGTAGGATGTAACTTTTCAATTTTGGCAGCAGCATCCTCAGAATCATATCACTGTACTTCACTGTAATGGATTATTACACAACATAACCCACCCTACAGACATACAGCCATAGTTTGTTTATTGAGCAATAGTGTATGTGTATCTAATACAAGTGATTCTTGGAGAGAAGCATAGTGGAAGTAGTATTGGATCATGAAATCAAACCAGATTTGATTTGAAATCTAATTCTATTTCAGATAGCATTAGATGTGTTGAAATTTTTCTTCAAAGAAGTAGATTTTGATAGTGCATAAAAGGAGAAGGTAAAAAAATAGAGGTGTGAGACTTCTTTGTCCTCAAGGACTGGTGTGTGTGTGTGCATGTGTGGAGGAATATAGCAATTTTAGAAAAGCTAAATATGTTATTTTTCCTTCCTTGCAGTTAACATTTTGACTAAATTAATATTTTAGTAGGAAATCTTGTGTCAACATGGTGATAAATAGCAGGTTGTTCAACACAAATAGCAATTTTTCCTTAATGAAAACAAGCATTAAACCAAAAAAGGAAATCTCTGGACTGCAACAAATGTGTTCCTGCTTAATCAGTTTCTCTTGTCTATAAAATACACCCACATATCAGAAAAAGTTCATAAAGTGAGAGTTGGAAGACATCAATAGTAATGCATTTGAGTTGCAAAATTCACTGCAGAGTGAATGTCACACACAGCTTTAGTTGTTATCTGAAACCATTAAACCTTGTCATAATCTGCATGCTGATGCCAGAGCAATCAGACAGCAGTATTTCACTAGCAGCACTTCTGAAGTCTGTCATATTACTCAGCTGCTGTAAAGATGCCTCAGGTTCCCCCCCCCCCCCCCGAGCAAATTCTCCATGTGTTCAGATTTTATTGGCCAGTAGGCTATTTTTGTTTCATCTCTTGATTTTGCAAAATTGTTCATAACACATAAGATTAGTGAATGTATGCAGTGGTCAAAGTGTAAATGAATTGTTCTTAAATAACAACCATATTATGTGCAGGATGAAACCAAAGCACATTGTGTCTTAGGGATATTTTTTCATAGTTCCTGGTTAGTGTTTTTATTTGCAATTCTTTAGAAGAGTACCAGAGGCAAATCACAATGAGCTAGTCATACATAAAAGAAAATAACAAGAATTGAAATAAACATTATGTAAGTTATAGACAGCACAGTACTTTTGCTTTTGTGCTTTGGTGTTGGGAATTTACTTTTCCCACTCTAATACAGTAGTGCACTTGGAATTGATATTAATGCTGCTTCCAAAAATTAAGAATAGAAATGCACATTAGAATAAAAAGATAAGCTTTCCTTATACACATCTCAGTGGCAAGTGTTTTTAAGATGGCAATTAATTTCAGATGTCTAATAAAGAGTTATGAAACTCTGTCTTTCTAGATATTATGAAATTAAACCATCTGCTCTGCTTCAAATTCCATGCAAGGTCCTTTGCTATCTAAACACAGCATCTGGTGAAACCATACTGTATGTATACAGTTAAATCCAGGGGTTAAGAAGAATGGTAGCTGCTCTTTCAGCCCATAGATGGATAGCAGTTGCTAAGATACTGTGTGGCTTATGGAGTGTGGAAGGGTCTCAATGTTGTACATACTTTCTTGGGCTTTGGTATAGAAAGAAGTAACTTTTACTCATAGTGGAAGGATTGAATAAAAGCTTCATTGGTGAATCCTTGCCTAAAAAAGATCCCAGATCTGCACACTCAAACCACCTCTCCTAAAATATATTTCTGCTAAAATATATTTCCGCATTAGAATAGGTCATTCTTAAGCAGTTCTGTATTTGTTTAGTATCTTTCTGAGGGAAAAAAATTCAGTCAGACTTACCACTAGCATGGACTAATCACTTGGGCATTTTTTCGTCTGTTTTGTCCTGCAGAGAGCTGGCAGATAGAATTGACCTTGTATCTTGTTCTGTGCCTCACTCAATGGCCATTTGGTAATCTGTAATAAAAAAGGGCTATATTCTCATTTCCATTTTTCTGAAGTTTGTCCAAATAAAAGAAGCTTTCTTGAGGAAGAACTGTGTTACGCTATATTAAGAGCTATGAGAATGTGAATGATGGAGGGCATGGAGAAGATCTTCAAATTCATCACTGCAGTGGAATGGTATGCTGGCTACTTTCATTAAATGGTTTAATCTGTGCACACATCTGAGTAACTAATGACTATAAACCAGCTTTATGTGAAGAGTGTGAGTCTTCATTGTAGTGGATTAATTATCAAGCTTAGTGGAAATTAACAGTTTGTCTTGATTTAATAATAAATATTTTAATGTAAAATATAAATACCTATATTCCAAGCACGCTGATAAAGGAAAACTAACAATGCAGTGTAATAAAGCTGAATCAATTTTTTATTTCAGGTATTGATGATTTTTTCAGTGTTGTAAATAATTAATATTTTTTTTAAGTTTCAAACACTATTGAGACAACCCTTGCCCTTATTTTCCATGCAGCATATTAAAAGACTCTTTTGAGGACATTTGGTTGGCTAATGTGGCTTCAAGCTAAATGTTTGCACATTGCAAGGTCAGTGATCAGTCATAAATCATAAATCAGCAGTAACACTAGATACGTAAGTTAAATGGTTGTTGACTTCATTTTAATGGATTTTAAGTACAGAAATATGGTCTCTTTCATCTTTATTACTTTATTTGCTTTTAGTAATCTTAAACATTACCTAATAGGCTTTTGCTTCCTTTGTTTTTGAAAAAAAAAAAAAAAGGAATTGAAATAGTCATATACCCAAAATAAGGTTTTAAAGGAAAAGACCACAATAATCTCAGAATGTAGGTTGATCTGTTAGCTTAAATACAGCACTGGACAAGTTGATATTCTTAATGCATGGAACAAACAAATCATGATAATATAAAGTGGTTAATTTGAGGTTAAACAGGATCTTCTCAAGAGCTTGAATCAGTACAGACAATTAATTCAGGCAAATTAGTGTACTTTTTAATCCTAAACTAAAAAGGGAATAAATAAGAACTTAATTCTAATTAAGGTCATTATTAACTTGTAGAACTGAACATTAGTAGCTCACTACAAAATATATCCTAACATGTTTAATTACAACTTCATTAAAATTTCTTAAATTTCTTGTTAACTTGAATTAAATGAAGCTTAGCTGGTCTTAAAGAAATACAGACCTTAAATCAATGCAGGCATATACTAAAACAGTTTTGAAATTTGTGTTTTAAAATTGGTGGGTTAAATTAATATAAAATATATAGCCAAGCTCAAATGGTAGATATTTTCACTGTGTGATTGTGAAGTTATAGTGTTCTTGAAACATATTTGCAATATAATTTAAAATTCTTATACCTAAAATCACAATGTAGATAATATTGTAGTTAATGGTGGATATTTGTCTTAGATAGTAATTGTCTGATTAAAAAAACCTTTGCAGCCTGAAGCTGTCTCATCAACAAGTAGAACTCATCTGAATCATTTCCCTTCTTCTCAGCCTAAGAAAAGCTGTCTACCATGCAAACTCAGGAAATTTTATAGAAAGAATACTCTTTGCACCTAACCAAAAACTTTCTAGTGAAAATAACATTTGCAATTTAAAAGTTATGCAAATTTTGAGGTGATTCTTATAATTTGTTTGAAATATTTTTCAAAAGAAAAATTAACACTCCAAAGTTCTTCTACAATAAAAAGCAAAGTAAAAATTCTTCGGTATTACAATGACATATTTAGAGACAGAGCTTTTTTTTTTAATTTTTCCTCTTTTTTTTAAGTATTAAAACATTTGCCACTTTAGATGTAGCAGAGGTATGTGTGGTTTTTCCGAAACACATACATTCAGGGCTGAAAACATTTTTAAAGAGAAGTTAAGGAGTTTGGTGGTCATCTTACTTTTTAGGCACTTACCTGCCAAGAAAATTACCATTAAAATGGCTTATATCCTTCCTGTCATTTGTTGCACAGGTGTCTGATGACCATTGTCCTAAGGAACATTGAGGTTTCCTTTTTTCATGAGTATAGCGAGATGCATTTCATATAAGAAACTTTAACCATGGGAAAAAGCAGATGAAGAACATAGTAGACCTAAGTTCTTGGAAGTGCTATGCAGTTTTTCAAATTCTGGGAAAATGGCAGTAAGACTAGGGCTAGCTGGGCCTTCCTTCTGTAAGTTTTAGAAACAGAAGTATTTTCTGTATATGGAGTATGCTCACAATTTCAGCTGTATGGCTCTGCCTTGTGGAAGTCTATTAATGCATGTTATATACATTAAGTTTTTTGAACATCTGTGGTAGGTGAAAAAAATTGCTAAAGCAAATACCTTTAGCGAAAGTCTATTCATAATTACTGCGAGATGAGGATGGACTAACAAATTAGGTAGAAAAGCTATTAGGAAAATTACTGAGAAGAAGAAAAGCTACCCTAACTATTGGAATGAATCCCAGGAGACTGTGATTTTGGCCTAATTTTCTCACTTTCTGTGCTCTGGTTCCTCCTGTAGAATAGAATGGGATGTTTTGCTGTGCCTGTCTTTGTGGGTTTGGGCAGCTGCATTCTCTTTTCCTTCTGACAAAACCATAAAACTACACTCTAGTCAATGCCTCAGGCCTCTGTTGATCATGTATCCAGGAAAGGCCGTCTTGTTCATCTTGAGTTAGTTCTTGCTCAAATTACAAGCACTCTGTATTGGGACAATTGTCTCACTTTTTCTTCTCCCTGCAGAAGAGGAGTTAGTCAGTGAGTCATGGTGAGGAATAGACTGCATGCTCATCGACTATGGGAAGGTCCATGATCTCTACAGGCAGGTTGCTGGCAGTTTCTAATAACCTATTTCAAAGTAATATTCACAAAACTATAACAGGATCAAAATGTCACCTTAAATTTCAGTTTAAGGTAGAAACACTTTATTTGTCTAATATTTTCCCTGCCTTCAGGCTTCTTCTGCTCCTCTTTGATTCACTCTGGTAGAGCCTTAGCAGAGGAATTTGTACGTATAATTGGTGGAATACCAGAGACTGTAGGTTTGTGTCAATGAGATTACAGAATATAAAACTCTAACAAGGAGAAAGCATGTACATAGCAGATGAAGCTCTAATTTTTCACTGTTTTTTTTTACCTGCGTATTTTTAAAACCTTAAGACCAAGAAGAGCTCCAAACAAGAAACTGGATGGATTAAAAAAAAAAAAATCAACAAAGCCAAAACCAAAACAAAACAGAAAAGCTGAAGGTTTTTTTTCTGCTTACTTACAGCTCCCGCACTCTGAGGGGTTGTTTTGTTTTTCTTCTTCAGTCACCTGAGATAACCACTTAAACAGCAGTTGCTGTTGATATCTGTCAAGGTGTATATCATAAAAAAAGGTACTAGATATCATTCCAGATGAAATGGATCTAACTGTGGAGAGGCAATTCATTATTGTACACTTGTACTGTGCTGCATGGAAGACATTGACATAGAAAACAATGATGTCTTGTAGCATATTCTGTGCTGCTGTTTTGATTAAGAGAGGTTACTGTCATGTGTTGCTGGTTGTAGGTTTAAATAGTGCAGGAACTAAAATTTGTTCAGGAAGGAGGTGAAGAACATCAGCTGCATAAGCAAGTTGTCATTCTTGGCATCTTTCTCCTAAAATTAAAGGGGGGGGGGAAGCTAATGGCAGGAACTGACTTGTGGAAAGCAGCTGACAGCATGAAGTTGGCAGTTTTTGGTTAACAAACTCATAATACAGCTGAAAGTACATTGAGAAGCCTTCTCTGCCAAAGGGAATAGACATGAAGAAAAACATGTGAGAAATGTAAGTACCCATGTACTCCAGTTATCAGGGCTACTTTGCCATCACCCTGAAGAAAAGTGCAATACTGCTACTTTATTTTCTTTATGGAAAATTTCATTTTCTTAGGAATTAGTCTAGGTAATTGGGGAGAAGACAGATGAGGAAGGGGAGAACAGGACATGACAGACTTCATCCTGTGCTTAGGCACAGAAACAGGAAACAGCAGTGGAGAAGACACCTTAGGTTACCTTGTCATTCCCCTTGACAGGGCAGAATGATTATTTATGATATAGCTAAGCATTTGCCTACGTTTTTTTAAATCTCCTATACCACTACATTTTTCCAAGAACAGTGAATGTCTGTAAGTCTCTTTCTCGTCCTCATCCATTTTTTTGTTGATGTCAGATTTTATGCAAAGACTAATAACCAAAACATGTCCGTGAGTTCTGAATTCCCACCTCAAATATCTTTCATACAGAATTTCCTGTATTTCTTAAAGTTTTCCCATCCATGCTAAACAAAAAAGCACTTAACATGTATTAAAAAAAAAGAAAAAGAAAAAGAAAAAATATTAAATTGAGTTGATTTTATTTTAACATTGTTTATTTTATATTCTGCTCAGAGTCTAACTCAATCAGCAATTAAACCCACTGGTTATCAAATGCAATACCTTTCACGAGACTAATTGTTCGTTCACTTAAGATTGGAGCTGTTCTGTTTGCTCTTACTGAGCACATTTGAAATTTTAATAACTTATGCAAAATATTGTAGTCTTAAAATCCTGTTTGGATTATTGAAAATGATTTGAACAAATAGCCGAAGTTGTTTGTTTGTGAGATTTCTACATTTAGCCTATAACACTTGTCACATTCACAATCCAAACATCTTTTCCCCAGATAATCTATTTTCTTAATTACGTATTTCCAGCAACATGAAAGGTTTCTTTTGATTTAGAAGAGGAATTTGATCAGTTTATAGGAAATGCATAGAGACATCAAATTAGCTACTTGTGGAACTGAAATTTGCTCCCTTTCATGCATGGATATGAAAATATTGCGTTTAGACAGCTGTACCTTTGGTGATCTGGAATAATTTAAGAAATTAAATTGCAACAACTCTTTGTTTCCATCTTCACACAATTTACATGCCCTTTTTCTTGTTACATCAAAGTGAAATAGATTAGAGTAAACCCAATCCCACATAACTGTGTTGGAGAGGAAATGCTCAGATGGTTAAAAATGTCATTTTTTTTGTACCTGTTTTATTATATAAGAAGAAGAGAAATTACCTTACAACTAATAAAGTTTCCAATAAGTGTATGTGTAAAAGGAATAGAATATTCTGTTTCCATTGTAGCATGATTATAAAGAGATAATTTTAGAGGTGCAGTTTTTCAGCATTATATGACATAATAGAAAAGTAAAAAAAAAAAAAAAAAAAAAAGCAGTATGGCAAGATGGACTATTTATGCTGACTTCATAACCCCAGCAAGAATCTGCTGTTCAAATCTCATTTACAGCATAATGCAAAAAGCTTAAAACCTCCATTTAATCATGAATTTGACTTCCTAAAGAAAGGGAGAAATCTATAAAGCACACAGAGTGTGAGTGTATTTGTTGACTTGATTCATATACTGTCTCGCTTTCAAGTCTTTTTATGTTCAACAGAGATAAGCAATCAGATTTATTAACTATTAAAACATTAAGCTTGTTAATGGCATTCAGCACCCTCACAGAGTATGAAATAGCTTAGCTCTTGAAATAGCTTTTGCTGCAAAGCTCCAGCACAATTCTGAAGGTTAATATCTTTGGTCACCTTATGAGCAAGAAAGCACAGAAACCAGATGACTTGTGCAAGATCACCTGCTTATATCTGGCTTCAGGGACACTGACATTGGCTAGCCTATTTTTATGTTGTATGTTAATCTTTGCTTGCTATTATCAAGGGAAAAGGCTGAGTGTACTAACATGAGATGACAGCTAAAAGAAGTCAAATTCATCTACTGTCTTTTTGTGTCCTAAGGTTTGTGTTGGAATACGTAATGCCTGCGATATGACAGCTATTAGAAATCAGACAGCAGTAAAAAACAGTAGGTTCTGGGACAGAACTAGAAGTACAGATATTCCTTTTTTCATTCTCTGACAAACACCCAGATGCTCTTTATTGCCCTGAAAGACAGGTTTCTGAGCCAGAAAGGAGGACTTAAAGACATTAAGTGAAATACAACACAAACTTATGATTTCATATCTTGAGAGAATTGTGCTGAAGCTGAATAAAATCAGACTGGAATAAAATAGTAAATTTTGTAACTCATCTCATTTGGGTAGAAGGAAAGTGCTGAAATGATTTTGAAAAATATCTCTCACATTGCTGAAGAAATGTACTTGAGTTTAGATAAAACAAGTTACTGTGCAAGTTACCTGCATCTTAGAGTTCACAGGTTTGGTCTGCCAAACAGAAAGATTTATTTGGATTGCTTTGCTTTGCTTTGCTTTGAAGAGGACACCATAATCAATATGACAAAGAAGTATAGCTCTAGGTAGTATTTATTTGCCTAATTTGCCTTCATCACATTTTTGCCAATTTGTGCATGCATGCCTAGTTATTTGTAAATTGCCACAGTTTGTCTGGAACATGTAGTTAATACAGGATTTACAAGCAGAAAGCAAGTATCCTGCATATTTTCTAAATAGAGTGCATAGTATCATAAAGAATGCAATTTCCAAACTTAAATCTGGATAAAATTTTTGCAGTTTCCTGAACTGAAAGAGCTTAAATATAACATACCTTTATCGGACTCTGCTGACATAAGCCAACATTAAATTTCATGGCTTCACTTCAACATAGTCTGTCTTGAGGTGAAATTAACAAAAAAAAAATCTATCTTCTTTTTAGTTCTGAAAACATTTAGAGACACATTTAGAAAATGAACAGCATTTTGGATGAAGATAATAAGACAGTGGGACCAGCATATGTTTTAAAGAAACATTTAAAAAGTATAAAAATCTTCCTTTTATTCTAAATACATTTACCAAGGAAACATTCACCTATTATTTTTTTTAAAAAAAAGATATTTCAAGCTATTACTGTTGACTGACTACTGCATCTTTCTGTGTTACAAAATACCCAGGCAATACTGATGCATTTCTTGTCAATCTCTGCACAGTTAATCACTCTTCTTTTTATTGTGGATTCCAGCTAATTTTTAACATTTTGAGAAAAATCTCCACTGTACCATGTTTAGATGCCATGATCATAAATCATAAAATGCCCATGTAACCCTCCTGTGTTAGTGTTACAGAAGATTGTATATTAACTGTAGTACACAATGAAACCTTTGTGGGGCAGTAGCTTTACTCATAAACACGAGGAAGATAATTCTTGTTTTTGCCTCATTTAGAAAGGTTGTCCACTAGTTAAATCAGTATTAAATGCATTTTCAAAGCAGAGCTATCATAAAACACTTCCAGCTTCAGTGTCATCCTCACCAGGAAATCTATATTGGTAACTTTACCATCATCTAAACAATTCTAGATTTCAACTGTTTAGGTTTTTTTTCCCTTTTTGAATCACAGAAACGTTAACCCCCCCCACCCCCCACTTGTCAGTAAGTGGAAAGGAGATTAGGTCCATTTGTTTGCACAAAGCTAATGTTTATGAATCTGGTAGATGTTTGTACTTCTGTGTTTATCTTTGGGGTTTTTTTGCAACTGCCTTCTATGTGTGTAAAGATTTTCTAAATGTCTCATTTCATTACTTGCTTCACTGCATTAACAGAGCTGCTATTTCAGTACTTCCCTAAAATTAACAAATTATTATGCGCTAGATCTCCAGTCATTCTTATTGTTTCCTCTAGATTCTTTCTACATTGTCTTTTCACAGGATCTTAAGAGTGCTGAATAAATAAAAGGACTGTTTCAAGTGACTTGCTTAAAATCTTACTGATCCAGTAATATATTACCCTATTTAAAAAAAAATATAAACAGGATATTGCTGATTCTTATTTAATTTGTCGATTGCTGTAAAACCAGATTTTATTCAGTGTTGCTAACTGGTTGTTCCTGCTTCTCTATGTAACAGGATATTTATACCTAAATTCAATACCTTGTACCTCTCCATGTGATATTATACCTTATTGATTGATGTCTGTTTCTTGAATTTGAGATCATTTCTGGATCACTTCTGAAACATTTGTGACCCTATATCAGCTAATCATGTTTGAAGAGTGTATGTATATACATATATATATATGTATATATATACACATATACATATATACATATATACTTGTTTCAAACAGTCTATATAACTTTCATTCCAATGGTTATAGGTGCCCTTGAAAATGTGTCCACTACATGAAGCTGCTCACTGGAGAAGTATTTCGTGTTTAATTAATGCTCCTGCAATTTTGCAATCCCCTGTTCATGTGGTGGTGGTGTTTTGCACAGTGGATTCTATAATGTAGTTTCCGATGAATTGTAGTCAGGTTGTTTACTGACCATTTTTCTCATTTCTGTATTCATGAAAGTACTTAGAAGTTTTCAACATCTCTTTCTCAGCCTGAAAATAATTTATTGGACTTCAGTCTGAGCTTAAATATACCACTGGTTTATTGTCTTGCAGAAACAATTCTCAAAGTATTTTACTATTAATCAACAAAGTTCTGTTTTTTTTGTAGTGTTTTTAGTGTCAAGTCCTAAAATCTTTCTGAGAAATATTCCAGAGTTATTATATATTCTCCATAACCCCTCCCAAAACCTACGATGATGGTTCAGTTATGACAGACTAGTATACGTTCCTACACATGTAAATAAAGCTAGAAATGCTCCTAATAATTCTTCTGCTTCAAACTTTTTTTAACTTTCACTAGGTTTTCCCATTGAGTATGCATTCAATATGGCTAAATATCATGTTCAGTTGTCCTGTCTTGAGCATGTAAATGTGTCAATGCTGGAATTAGACAACCTCTGATTAGAAAGCTGAATATTTTCATATCACATCAACAAATTGTTAAAAGTATTGCTTTTACAGATATATTTTCCAAATATGAAGGACACAGTATCGAGTCCTGGGCTCAAGTAAGAGAATGTCTCCTTCACAGGCTGACAACTGAAGAAGGAGAAAACAGGTGTGTAACTGCTAAGCACTTCTATTGTATACCTCCCAAAGTATAAAGGTGGTGACCACACTGGGAACATGAGCCAGATTAGTTTCATGATCAATGATTCTATTGCATTACAAGTCATTACCATAAAGTATAACGAGACAAGAACCTTAGCCCAAGCCCCCCACATGGCAAACAGTAACACAGCAAATACCAGCTGTAAGTAAGGTGCAACATGCTGAAACTGTGAGATCAGAAGCAACAACTTTGAGAGCCAATAAATCAGCATTTTGATGAATGACTATTAATCCGAAACAATGCATGTTTATCACAAATAAGATTAGATACACTCTGGTCATATCTGTTTTTATCTCAACCCTTCGCACCCTACATAGGGCGCCAAAAAAACTATTGTGGTTTAAGTGCCATCAGTAACTTCTGGAGGGCCAGGGAGGAGAATTGAAAAAATATAACTCCCATGGATTGAGATAAGAACAGTCCAGTAATTAAGGTATAACACAAATTACTACTGCTACCACCAATAATAATAATGATGATAAGGGAAATAACAAGGGAAGAGAACACAATGCTACCTGCCAAAACAAACTTGACCCAGAAGCGGGAGCCCTTCTGGGTAACTCCCATTTACCTCCCCCAGCATGACGTGCTGTGGTACAGAATACCTCTTTGGCTAACTTGGGTCCTGAGTCCTGTCTCTGCTTCCTCCCAGCTTCCCCTCCTCCCTGGCAGAGCATGAGACTCACAAAGTCCTTGGTCAGACTAAACATTTTAGCAGTAACTAAAAACATTGGTGTTATCAGCACTGTTCCTAGGCTGAAAGCCAAAAACACAATGCTGCACCAGCTACTAAGAAAGAGAAAATAACTACTACTGCTGAACCCAGGACACAAGCCTAAACAGTATTTTACCAAAAAGGGAGATGGATGGGAATAATTTCCTTTTTTACTAAAAAAAAAAAAAAAATATTTAAAAAGCATCAAAGCCATCAACAGAAGTACATGATTTGCTGTGAAAAGGAGAACATTTCTTTCTTTGTTTCAAAATGTATGCATCTAAAATGCACATAAATGTATTTTAAGAATAGAAGTAACATGATTAGAACAATTATAATATCTTCAACTGTGATTTTCAATATTTTTTCTGATTTTATAAAACATTTTTGCAAATTTTATCTTTAGATCTACAGTATAATATGTCTGACTGGCCAGTGAATATTTGCTGATGTATGGATGGATAGACTGATTTTTATTTGTGTGTTTTTCTCAATTCTTAAACCATTGAGAATGAAACATTAGAGAATCCTATTTTTAGAGCAATTAAGGACTGGCCAACATGATATTTTATGTGAGAGGCATGTTAATAATTGTGCTAGAGAAAGCTAAAGATTTACTTGCTCAGTTCAATGTATATGCAGGTCATGTAATTTTAATGCAGAATACAGGTTGAACAAGGGTACCAATTGTATGTATAGGAAAGATTAAGAGTTGGAAGATGCATAGTAGAATAACTAACAGCTTTGTAGAAATGAGTACTTATATTGGCAGTGATTTACTCTCAAGAATCTATATGGAAATATATTTTCCATCTTTTAAGCTACTTGGAGAGTGTATAATAATGCATTACTAAAGTATAGCCCATGGATCTAAAAACAATGGTTAGACAGGAATAAACAGAATGTATCTTCTCCATGTATAGGAAGGCATAAGAAGGAAATCACTTGCTTCCAAGCTTTTTTTTTTTCTTTAAATGTTTTATAATAGTCTCTTGCTGTTTAAAGGCCTTTTTCCCTGAGGCCTTGTTTCAATTATTTTTCCTGTATTCCCATAATCTGCTATTTAGGCTTCATTTATTTGAAGAGACAAATGAGACCATCATTGTAAATACAAATCCCATTATGCCAGCTCAGTGTTGTTCAGTCTAAAACTACTTAGAACAGGAGGATACAGACAACTGATAATCATCTTGCATTCCTACTGATTC
This sequence comes from Melopsittacus undulatus, assembly GCF_012275295.1. Classification (NCBI taxonomy): domain Eukaryota; kingdom Metazoa; phylum Chordata; class Aves; order Psittaciformes; family Psittaculidae; genus Melopsittacus; species Melopsittacus undulatus. The sequence goes on along the minus strand of NC_047557.1, from coordinate 94,074,331 downwards.
ATAATGAGTTAAAACTCTCTAAGTCAATGATGATAATCAAAAGATTTCTAATATGCATTTTTTCATGTTGAATGACAGATGACTTAAGCAGTTGGAAGAGTTGTCCTTGTTTTTTTAATAAGATTGAAAGGCTGTGTTTTAGTCACAGAAATCCAATGTGTATACCATAAGTTTATGAAATGCCCCACTAAACCTTACACTTGCAATCTTTTACAGTGCTATGGTTACCTAGCTAGTAATTCATAAAGAAGTCTGCTTGTGGTGTCTGTGCAGTGCCTGTGTGTTGTAGTTACTGTACCCAAAACCAGAGACTCTTGATAAAAATCTTTCCAAAAGGTTTAGAAAAAAAAACATATTTGGAAATGGACAGAGCCTTTAAATTACTCAGTGAAGAAGGAAGGCCATCTTACCTCTTGTGCTTTCCCACTTCCATCTGCAATTCTTCACTCTTTCAAGACTTCAAGAGAGAAGTCACACATCTGTGACTGTGTCAGTTGTGTGTATGCAGCAAGTGTCCCAGCTGCAGGAAAAAGACCTTAGTCCGACTCAGCAATTACAATGTGATTAGGGCTGTCAGATACCTGAGGGCCTACTCAGCCTGGGTAAAATTGTCACTCCTCAAGTTTTTCAAAAGAAAGCAGTACATATTTTCCAGGTGTGGACAGGGAAGAGGATGGGGAGAATGAAACTATGATGTGGTGAGCAGTCTAATGTACAATACCTTAAGCAATGTCCATGAGAGCTGCCGTAGTTTAAACCAAGTCCCCCAACTCCCGGAGAGTTAGGAAGGAGAATCCAAAGAATGTAGCCCCCATGGATTGAGATAAGAACGGTTTAATTGCTAAGGCATAACACAAAACCCCTACTGCCATTTACTACTACAAATAATAATGATACAGCAAACAGCAAGTGAAAAAAATACAACACCCCACCAGCCACCGACCCATAACTCACTCCACCCTGCCTGGCTGAGCACCGCGTGCTCCCTCCTCCATTTTTCTCCAGAGCTCACCCCTCCAGCCTTCTCTTTCCCAGTATCCATCCTGGGCATCACGTGCTATGGTATGGAATACCTCTTTGGCTAGCCTGGGTCAGGTGTCCTGTCTCTCCTTCCTCCCAGCTTCCCCTCCTCCACCTGGCTGGAAAAAAACCTTGAACAAAAACACCCTCAAAACATGCTCAAACCATGACAATAGCTAACTCATTAATTTCAAATGGAGTTCATAATCTCCTCATTCTTGATTACAATTTACCTTTTTAAATCCTTAAATCCTTCCAAATTAGGCAACTAAGCCCGAGGTGCTATAGGGTTACAGGGGCTCAAACAGGAGTACAAATAAATATTTAGAATTTTTAAAAGGATTGTTTCTCTTCAGGGCCACCATTCTCCCAAATTTCAGGATTTTGGAATATGTTTTTGAAAATTGAGTTTGTGAAAGGACAGAAGGCCGCTTTAAAGAAGCAATGGATTATAAACTCTCATGTTGTATTCTGATTTACCATAATGATAGTTTTCAGTTCTATGTTGTTATATATTGCTGTGTTAAGCCATCAAATTTATGAAAATTGAAAAAGTTCTAAAGCTAAACCAGCCAAATAGGAACATGCAATTTTTGCAATAATGCTGCATGGTATAGATGATATAATCTCTTGATTGTATGGAAAATTGATTAAAATACACCTTGCAAGTACACATATGAGATCACAAGAAGGTTGGCATAAATATGCAAGTTTATTCTTTTGACTGGAAGAGGTCTTGCAAAAAAAAAAAAAAACCTAAAGAATGTAGTTTTAAGTTGAAATATTCTGTCTGTAATACTTGACCTTTTTCAGCAAAGTATTTGTTTTGCTGTCCACCAGCTGTTATTTTAAAATTTGTTTTGTGTTCTGTCAGAAATAAAATATAGAAGACATTTAATAAAGCAAAACAACCTTGAAAATTTGGCAAGCAAATGTAGTTTGCAGCAAATCACTTAATCCTGTTTTGTTCAACATAAAATCAATTGGTTATATGTTTTCCAAGTGCATTTAAAAACTACCACACCTCCTGAAAAATGGAATAGAAGGAGCAAGAAGGTAGTGCTGGAGGATTCTAAGAATTATATTTTATTCATCTGAGTATGCATGTTGCTTGTGGTAAATAGACCATATAATGTAACAGAAAGTAATTAGAAAGGGTCCAGCTTACTTCAGGCATTGCAAATGAAAATTATAGTTAACTTTAATCTAGAGGAGAAAAGTGGAAATAATGGCAATGTTTTCAGGAGAACCAGCAGCTACACAGGGAGAATCTGCAATTGTAGTTTTCTTTGCTTCACTGTGATATTATCCTAGTATGCATGGTATTTTCTATAGTTTCCCATTACTTTTATCCTCTGATTCTGTAACAACATATCCAAAAGAGGAAATGGTTGCAATACTAAATGGGACTCATACCCTTGAGAGCCAGGTGGTAGGAACTCAGTGAAGCAAAGGAGCAACACACTGAATGCTATGCATTACCGCAGTCTCTCTGAGGTTACAAATTAAAACAAGCTGGGTGAGAGACTCCTTTGCTCAGTGGTGTCCTGAGAACTTAATGGACCATTGCTGGTGTAACTGTTCAGTCAGTGAGACTGAGCATCCACAGATGGGCTCTCCTCAGGATGGTCAGGCAGCCAGGCTCACCACAGTGCTCAGCTGCATGGCCATAGGCCTCTAGCTTTACAAGCTTCTCCCCTGTGTCCTGAGTTTGTGTTTAAAACAGTGTATGTTTTCACAGTTGTTGGAAATGCTGGCTATTTTTTTAAGTGTTCTTGAAAGGATTCTCCTTTATAGGAAAAGTAGCATTTTTGTACTGTAATAAAAAGGGCTCTTTACCAAGTGAAAATGCGCTAGTGTGATCAACAACTTACAGAAGGAATACAGGAAACCACAGGTGTTTTCTTGTTAACATTTATTGGGATAAAATCACCAAGTAAATTCTTGTTATAATCAGATTTGTTTGTTAAATATAGTTTCACACTGATAAACACCTAATAAATAAATTCCTTTCAAGGTTGTTTCTCTGTGTCAAAATGGACAATAACACGCTTTTTATGGTATAAAACGTACTGCAGGCTTAGTTGGTTTTAAAAATCTATTAGCAATCTAATATAAATGTTCAGAACTTAAATTCCTCAGTTTTTTTTTAATTATTACTTTCAGATAAAAAGTAGAAATATGTTGTTCTGTGCTGAGCTTTAAAAACATGAAAACTAAAGCTGTGATATTTTTAAATCCAGTTATATTGTCTACTTAAATTTAAACTCTTAGCCCATCCCACCTACTACTTATCAAAAGATAAAGATCAGACAATTCAATGGTAGAATAAATTGATTGATGGTGCCTGGGTGGTTTGGAAGATGATGAAAAGCAAAATAATACTGAGAGTTTTCTTTGCCTCCTTTTGACATCCAGAGATAACAAGTATTTGCACTAATCTCCATAGGACTCTGATTCCACATAAACAAACAAATTGAATTTTCACTTATTTTAGTGAGTCTAACTATAGAGCATATGCTTATTGAAAGCTGGCAGCTGGGTATTTGGCAGCTATCAGGTTTTGTCCTGTGAATAATATGGGACTGATTATATATTCAGTTTTACAGCACAGTTATATATGATTAAATTTCACAAGGAGATAATTGTATCAATACGAGCACTATTACGTGACAGAAATATTTGGTGGACCACAGATACTTTCTTCTACATGAACATCGAGAAGCTTTTTGAAAACCCACCCTTCGTACTATATTGCAAATCTGTGAATATTTGCAGCCCTGCTTCAACATACATGGCCACAACTCAGGAAGTTTCCCAAATGTGCTGATTAATACTGCAGCTGACTCTTCATGTAGTGAAACATAGTCTAATTGCTCTCTGTGCTGATAGTGCTTTTTTCGTTATAGTACCTATAGCAAGGAAAGTCACACATCTTCAAAAGACTCTTATTTTTCTTTAAACAAGATGATGACTAAAACCTAGCTGAACTTAAATCTATTTTCAGATTTCATTCCTCAGCCTTTACTCAAGCAAAACTTTCTAACTGGAATTGTTAAGTAGAAACTTTTTCTGCACGGGGAATGTTGGATATGGCTTTTTAGGAGCACTAGAGTTTTATGTATGTTTGTATGATATAAGTAGGGACAAGTATGTTGGGAAATACCCAGGTGTCCATTTATGTATTCTGAATCTTGCAGTGCTCCTAATTTCCATGCCTTTATAAAAAGAGGCAGCGGAAAAAGAAAATCAATCAACAGTGTTTGCGCATTAAGGCTTGCTCAATTTTGCTGCTTGGATTCCTCAGCATCTTCGAAATGACTTTAACACATACAAAATACCAAACTCTGTGAGGTGGGGCAGGCAATTCTTAAAATAAAATAATGCAATTGTGGAAATTCAGACTCTTTAGAACTGTCAAGAATATTTTTAGGGCAATATAGCAGTACTGCACAGTTTTTTCTTCAAAATGTAAATGAAAAAAATATAATTAACAATTTTTAGTTGATGGCTTCATCTCTAGCTGTGTTATTACATCAGAGATTTTGACACTGCTAAGAAAGCTGGATACTCACTGTCTTAGGGTAGTTTAACACTAACCTAACATACCTATCTGTTCCCTAGAATGCTTGATCTGGAGTGTCCAGCGTGGTTATCTTAATCATGAATCTCTGGAGCTATCTTGGATTCTGGCTTTCTGGGCTATCACATTATTAAATGCAACCGCTGACCTCTGATGTTCATTGGCAATTGTAATATGTGTCTCAGGAGCAGCATCATTTTTTCTGAATGCAAGCTATGGCTAAAGGGAATTGTTCTGCTTCTTGCTTACACCAACATGGAGCAAATGCTAGTGTTTCTGTGGCTGGTCGGTGCACCCGAAACATTCAGTTTCACTGCAAAACTTAAATGAAATTGAAGGGCAGAAGCAGAATAAAGGAGGGATGGACAACAAATATGTTAAACAGGGTTTTCCTTCCCAGCAGCAGCCTACCCTTGCTCTGAAGCAGATACAGACTGTTTTGGAAGACTGCCTAGAGTTTCAGATACATTCATTACTGGAGCATGATACTTTTGGTTAAAGACTCCACATCTCCTAGGGCTTGCATCTTCATATCCCGGCCCAGTTTGCTTTTACAGACCTTGTATGGAAGGGACAGGACCTGAATACAGTTCTATGCTCTTTGCACAAAAGGTGTCACCAAGAAAAAGGAGTGGAAGTAGGAAATAATGGGAGGGAATGTGGTAAATCTCTGTTTGCAACTGATTTATATTTATGATTTATAGAATATACCAAAGGATAGTGGGTGTACTGTACCAGGTGGTGTGTAGCTGTGTAAATTTGATTCCAAGATTTCAGAGCTGGAGAGAAAAAATTTGTTTCCCTGTAATAACTGTCTTTGAGAAGCCTGCTGTGTGAGTAGGGGATTGAGGAGGTATAACACCACAAATTCTATCCCTCTTGTGGAATTCTTCTGAAACCAGGGTTTAAAAAAATTAACAGAAAAAGTAAAGGAAAAAACTTGCCAGCTGATTTAAATAAGTGAGGTCCCTAATATCAACCAGAAGACCTTATCTGTGTAGACTGCAGAATTTAGTACAGATCCATTATTACAGTTGTAGCATGGCAGAACATAAATACACTAACAACCTGAAAGCTCATCAGCTGCTTACTGCCCTGCTACTATGCATCAAATATTGTCCCTGTGTAAAGACATTTGGGAGCTCTTGTGACATCTTTAACCTCAAAAGATCAGGGTAGACAATGACACCTTTGTCACCAAAATGGTAAGTTTCCCAGTATTTTCTAATGCTTGTGTAATTATACTACAGAAAAAGGACTGAATATTGAAACTACCTAATAATGTCAAAACATAACTGCATACACCTAAACATATACAAAGAGTATGGGGGAACAGAGAGTAAGGAAGAGAGCAGTCATTTGGAGGCAGCCTTATCTGTTTATCTCCCTGTGTTTTCTAGTATAAAAGAACTTTTGAGTGGACTATATCCAGAGTGAATAGATCTGTGAGCCTCCTCTGAAAGTACTGATCACTCAGAGGGTAAATATTGTTTTAACTTTATAGTGTTTGAGTAATTTATCCATGTCAGATTTATTAGTGGTTTTATATACATTTTTTATAAACATAATATAGAAATGCTTTGATCCAGATCTTGCAAAGCAAAACAAAACAAAACAAAGCCCAAAACTGCTGAGGGTAATATTATTATCTGGTTGTTGTGTGGCACTTTTTGCTTTTTGACCCATTAACTACTTTCAAATCATAGATTTCATGCACTGCTTCCTTTCTCTCATAGTCATCTGCAAACACATTGATTCTGCATTTCCTGTGGAGTGGAGGTAAAAATATTATGGTACAATTTCTGTTCTTGGACAATGTGTGAACTGCAAATGAAGGCTCTTTTTCACTTTCAAATTTTCATTGGTCGAACATAATCTTGCCCTTTGTTTTGACTTCAGGGATTAATAAAATGCAGAACAATAGATCTGTCTAGTGAATTGTATATTATTCTAGGAAGATCTGAAACCACAGAAGGGCTTGTTGCTGTTCACGTTTAGATGAGCACTTGAAATAACATAAATATTGTTGAAAATATAATTATGTTTGAGCTAAAAATATTTAGGGTAATAAAACAAGAGCTGGGGTACTTATATTTGCTTAATTAAGGTGTAAGGCAAAATGCAGCATGCTGCAACATGATACTGTACTGAAACATAGAACAGAATCATAGAATAGTTAGGGTTGGAAAGGACCTCAAGATCATCTAATTCCAAACCCCCTGCCATGGGCAGGGACACATCACACTAAACCATATCACCCAAGGCTTCATCCAACCTGGTCTTGAACACTGACAGGGATGGAGAATTAACTGCCTCCCTGGGCAACCCATTCCAGTACCTCACCACCCTCACAGTAAAGAATTTCTTCCTTATATCCAATCTCAACTTTCCCTGTTTAAGTTTCAACCCATTACCCCTTGTCCTATCACTAGAGTCCCTAATGAATAGTCCCTCATCAGCATCCCTGTAGGCCCACTTCAGATACTGGAAGGCTGCTATGATGTCTCCACGCAGCCTTCTCTTCTCAAGGCTGAACAGCCCCAACTTTCTCAGCCTGTCTTCATATGGGAGGTGTTCCAGTCCCCTGATCATCCTCGTGGCCCTCCTCTGGACTTGTTCTAACAGTTCCATGTCCTTTTTATGTTGAGGACACCAGAACTGCACACAATACTCCATGTGAGGTCTCACGAGAACAGAGTAGAGGTGCAGGATCACCTCCTTCAAGCTGCTGGTCACGCTCCTTTTGATGCAGCCCAGGATACAGTTGGCTTTCTGGGCTGTGAATGCACACTGCTGGACCATGTTCATTTTCTCATTGACCAACACCCCCAAGTCCTTCTCCATACGGCTGCTCTGAATTTCCTTTTTGCCCAACCTGTAGCTGTGCCTGGGATTGCTCTGACCCAGGTGTAGGACCTTGCACTTGTCATAATTAAACTTCATGAGGCTGGCATCAGCCCCCCTCACAAGTGTGGCAAGGTCCCTCTGAATGGCATTCCTTCCCTCTAGTGTTATCAACAGAATTACACAGCTTGGTGTCATCAGCAAACTTGCTGAGGGTGCACTCAACCCCACTGTCCATGTCACAGACAAAGATGTCGAAGGAGGTGATTCTGCCCCTCTGCTCTCGTGAGACCTCACTTGGAATATTGTGTGCAGTTCTGGTGTCCTCAACATAAAAAGGACATGGAACTGTTAGGACAAGTCCAGAGGAGGACCACGAGGATGATCAGGGGACTGGAGCACCTCCCATATGAAGACAGGCTGAGAAAGTTGGGGCTGTGTAGTCTGGAGAAGAGAAGGATGCTTGGAGACCTCATAGCAGCCTTCCAGTATCTGAAGTGGGCCTACAGGGATGCTGATGAGGGACTATTCATTAGGGACTCTAGTGATAGGACAAGGGGTAACAGGTTGAAACTTAAAGAGCAGAGGTTTAGGTTGGATCTAAGGAAGAAATTCTTTCCTGTTAGGGTGGTGAGATACTGGAATGGGTTGCCCAGGGAGGTAGTGAGTGCTCCATCCCTGTCAGTGTTCAAGACCAGGTTGGATGAAGCCTTGGGTGATATGGTTTAGTGTGATATGTCGCTGCCCATGGCAGGGGTGTTGGAACTAGATGATCTTAAGGTCCTTTCCAATCCTAACTATTATATGATTCTATGATTCTATGTTGAACAAGACCGGTCCCAACACCGATTACTCAGTGACATCACACATTACTGGTCTTCAGGCGGACATCGAGTCACTGATCACAATCCTTTGCGTGCAGCCATCCAGCCAGTTCTTTATCCACCAAGTGGTCCACCTATCAAATTGAGGTCTCTCCAATTTAGAGACAAGGATGTCACGTGGGACAGTGTTGAACGCTTTGCACAAGTCCAGGTAGATGACATCAACTGCTCTACCCCTATCCACCACATGGAGGCTATTTCTAAAATTTAAGGCATAAATAATGGGGCCATATTTAGGCAAGACACAAATTCTCCCCATCTACCCATGTGCTGTGTTTTCCATGGGAAGAAAACCTGATTGCATTGTGCAAACTTCTTGCCATCTAGTGAGATCTCTGGAGATTTTTCTGGAGACATGCCATGAGATGCAATTGTCCTGCAACCTATGTGTGCCAACAGACTGACAAATTTGAAAGATGAAATTTGTTGGCATTGATCAGTTTCATCGTGTCAAAATTATACCTGTTTATTTTTTCCTACACTGCCAGAGATAAGTCATATTGTGCGACTGGACACATGGTCCTATCTGCAACCTTTTACTTTCACTGTTCAGATCCATCTAACTGTTTAAGTTCATATTGTAACCCACACTTTCTGTTGTGTCCTGCCATTAAGGTTGTAGATTTGTCTTATCATTACCCTTGTGCTTTTTGAAGGATGGTGAACAGACAATGAAAAGTCAGACCATACCTGGATTGAACTATATACTAGCTGTACCTGTGGCATACTAGTGACTCTTCAGAAGAGTTTAGAAGATGCAAGAAAGTGCAGAAATAAGTTCCTTGATATCTTAATTCAGTGGTGACCTGACAGCTGACATCCTTTATATATCATAATCACCAGGGCTGACAAAATCAGACTATAGTAGAATTGTGGCACCAAGTTTTCTCTCTTTCATAAAAAGTAGTTATAGTCTGGTTAAAAAGGGTTTAGCAAAAAGTGGATTTCAGTCCAAAGTAGTGAGAATTTGGTCCATACAATAACTGAGAAAGTTACAGTAGACCAGCTGAAATAAATGTTAGATATATGTAATACCAAAGAAGTAGAAAATGGAATAGCAATTAAAGTGGAAACTAGTATTTTTTTTAATTTTTTTTTTCTTTCATCACAGTACTAACATATTATTTGGTTTCCTTTGCTGCTGCTATACTTGCAATTAAATGGATGGTAGGGTTATGTATTCAGTGGCAATAGAAAGATTTCTGAAAGCTGATTTAAATGCACTGAAGGGAGAGAGGTTGAAAAAGATATAAAATTATTTTTATTCGAATGATGTATTGGGCTATGCTTACAACTACCACAAACAAGCAGGATCTATAAATACCTTTTTTTTAGTTGAAGAGCACATTCTTTCATCCTTTATTGTAGAATGTCTTCCTAAATTACTGGTAATTTTCTGTGCTCTCAGAAAGCTATATAACCCTATTTGGTCAAAACATTTTTCTGGGAAGCCTAATAAAGAATGAATGCAACAAAACCATGCCTGCATGAACCCAAAACTGTGGCCTGAACCCAGGAATGACAATATCAGAAATATGAGATAGTATTTTGTTGATTTGGGAAGAAGGGGAGTTTCTTTTTCATGGTGGTTAATAGTAAATTGCTATGTTTCATGTATTGAATATGCTTGTTTTGCCACATTTAGATCCTCATCTCTTGGTTAGGTTCTTATTCCTATCATATAAAAATGGTCCTAATTCCAAATAAAGAATTAACTCTCTTGAGTACAAGGCAAAGTGAATTTGCATGTGACTTCTGACGCTCTATATCCATATTGAATAGGTCTTTTCCTGAATAGTTCCTTATCAGAAAGCTTCTGTGTAATGTTTTGCTGGCTGTGCAAAGTAATATTTTTCTTCAAGTCTCCTTTCTGTAATCAATTCTTATATCTGAGAGACAGAAGCAGGCATTTTAGTATGCTTCTGAGGTTCTTGTTGATGCAAGATGGGCTTATTGTTTCCTTTTTCACATACAGGAAATAATTATAGCTTTTTAAAAGTCAATCAAGGCTCTTAAGATGTAAAGACTAAGTGATTTTCATTCTCTAATACTTGTATTCATAGAGCACTTCATAGAATTATAGAGAAGTTACCCATAAGAAACCCAGAACCTATCTAGAAGGGTTGGGTTTTGATTGTTAGCCATTTTTTTTTTTTTGTTCTGCTTTTTAGGGTTTTTTTGTTAGTTCATTTTTGTTTTGTTTTATTTTGTTTTTTCATAATATTTCATTTCAGAAGGCATTTACAGCTTTTAAGGGCTTGTAGACTAAAGTTTTTAATTAGAGATTTTATTTTGCTTTTTTTTAAATGCAGAATTTTTTAGCTGTAAATATTTTCTAATGTAAAATTCATCCCTATGGTAACTTAGTTGGGTTTGTAGCAGTTATAAATGAAACATTTGTCCCCTTACCTTTTGAGTTTGAAACGTAAAAATGTCAATGACTGAGGGTGAGACCAAACGAAAGAAATTCAATGTTTTATAGCGATTCTAGTTTCATTTTAGAACACCTAATTTTCAGCTGAATAAATGAATTTTAAACGTGTTAACAGTGATGTAAATAGGGAACTTCTGTTTTAAGCATGCTTTGTATTTCATAAAAGGGTTGTTCTGCACTTAGTAAAATGCATCATCTAAGCTTCCTTTTTAGTGAATAATAACAGATTAAAGCATCATATGGAGAAGTAGCTGTTGATTGCTGTGCTATTGTACTCTTAAATGAGATGAGTCATAAGCTATTGAGGAAAAATCACAAACAATTTTACTTTATTAAAATATTAGAAGCTAATTTATTCTAGTGCTATTCTAAGCTGCAAATTCAAAAAGTCCTTCAGAAATCAATGTTTTTCGTTTTCCTCCTGACTTGTCAAAGTGTCATTAACTTGAGAGCAAAGATAAAAACACTGAAGATTTTTGATTGCTTTAAGCTAGGTAAAAAATGTGGAAACTTGCAATTCACAGTCATTTACATTCTGGTATCTTTTATGTTTTTCTCTGTGGCTTTTGTGTAAACCACAAATCCTTTCTTTTAAAAAAAAAATTAAATTTTAAGTTGTAAAGTTTCAAACAAAAGAGTAGACATATTGAGATGAGTAAGATTAAAAGAAGATGTAATAAACATCCAGTGAGTTATGACTATACTGTGCAAATATTTTTCCTACAGATGCAGTAAATGAAATAGCATCTCACAATCTATGAACATGAAGTCAACTGGAGTCATCACTGAAAAGATGCTTAAATTTATAGCGACACAGGTCCTTTCATGAATTTTCTTCCATTTCAGCACTTTAGTGTTTCCAATAACATAAAATTGTCTGGACTGGTCTTTTTCCAGATTAGGTATTTTTTAAGTAATTCTGAGAAGTGTTTATTAGATGTTCTTTCCTAATCCCATGCTCTACAGAGAGCAACAAGTTTAACAACAGACAAGATGCAGTCAGGTTCTGTGATTTTACTGAAGATTTTCAGAGAATAAATACAAGTTTAAATTTAATAAAGAAAAATTAGAAACTCAGAAGATCATTGAGGATTCATGATCTTTCATAAAACTCCTGGAAATGTATTAAGCTGTACTCTGTACTCTAAAATAAAAGACTTCTTTAGAAAAATTGCCTTTTTTTTTTTATCCCCAGCTTTTTAGAATAACATTCATGTAGTGAGTGGAAAATGTAGTCTGAGAACCAAAAAGTTTTACACTACTCAGTTTGAAGCAGCATCATTCAAGCTTTAATCTCTTGTATTGTTAGTGCTATTTAAGCATATATGAAAATTTTTGCAATAGTTTTAGAAAATCCTGAAGTTTCATTGCAAGTGATTACTACTGAAATTATTATAAAGCAGGGCTTTTTCAGGCAGGATATGCTAGTAAGGGGTATGACAGAAAACATTGGTCCCTGAAATATGTACCAGAGCTCCTGCACTGGCCTGAAGTTTTGGCTTTTTCTACCAAAATGTTCCCCTCTCTGCTCACAACTCTTAATGTTTCCAGGGTGAAACCATCAGTCTCTGGACTTGCGCATTCCAACGTTTCTTACAATTTGTTGCCCAGAGAAGCTGTGGCTGCCCCTTCCCTGGCAGTGTTCAATGCCAGGTTGGATGGGGCTTCAAGCAACCTGGTCTACTGAAGGTGTTCCTGCCTATGGAACTAAGTGATCTTTAAGGTTGTTTCCAACCTGAACTATTCTGTGTTTCTTCCCAATATTGCAGATGATTTTCTTTCATACCTGTTTCAAAACACTCTGGGGGGTTGTAAAGGGTTTTTTTTTTGTTTTGTTTTGGGTTTTTGTTGGGTTTTGTTTGTTTGTTTGCTTTTTTGTTTTTTTTTCTTGTTTATTTTGAACAGTTTTAATGTTCATTTTTGATGACAAGTGCATTTTTGGTCGCTTGTACAAATATCAAAAAAACACAGTCTAACCTCTAGATTAATGTTGATTGCATTGTATAATTAAATATGATCTGAACTTGACAGAGAAATTTTTTAAAAAAGCTAAAGTACAGGCTATGGCATAGAAAATGGATGAAGCTTTGATTTACCCATTTTTTTAAACTACTTTTAAACTATGTTTAAAACTATATTTTAAACTATGTTTAAAAAAATATCCCAAACTTTCCCACATCCAGCCATTTTTTTTGTTGGTGAGTGGAATAAATTGAAATGAATGGATATGTAAGAAAAAGCATCTCCAAAGCTGTAATACTGAAAACAATGAAAAGTATCTTCCAGGAGCAAGGAAGGTGACCTGGAATGCTTTTATATTGATCTTGATTAAGTTTTTAAACTTGTGTTCATAGTTGCAGCAGTGAAGACCATTTCCAAAATGACCCAAAGCTCTTGGAAAAGAAGGAGAAGATTGAGCCATCACTCATATTTAGTAGCAGACAGACAATAAATTGAGTTTAATTTCCCTTTAACCAAACTTTTTTCCTTTGCATTTTATTGTAAACCTTAATATTTTTTACCTTTCAGTTTATACTATAATCTGGAAAATGGGTTTGGTTAGTTCTTTTATTAGACTGAGATAAAATGGCTGTTAGTACACTCAAAAGAAAATGTTCATTGTGAGGAATTTATTTCCTGAACTACATGAAAAAAAAGGTTAAAGTTGACATAATAAATACAGATCACAAAGCTGATTAGGGACCTGCTTCTTTTCAGCTTGATTTTTCTCTCTATTTAATAAATCTTTTCCCAGCTCACTGGTAGTGAGTAAGGAATGAAGCCTGCAGAATCTTTCAACAAATAGTTTAACATTTTAAATTGTCAATGGGTCAGATTCATGGCATCTTGCTTCTGTAAGAACAGCAAAACCTGTTAATGTTGAGACTTAATATTAATAATTCGTATTAGTATTTTTTCTGACTATTTAAGATATATCCATCATCATGTGGAAATTTAGTGGCTATCTTTGTGTATAAAAATGTTCTAATCTTTTCTGTGGTGTGCAGATGTCTAATAAAATTATATAATTGGACATACATTCAAGAAAGTAGGCTCAGGGTGCTTACTAACTCAAGGCATGAATCTAGGTAGTAACAGAATAATTACTTGCTAATTGGTATGTGATTACATTTACATTGGCCTGTCACAACTATAAAAGATACCTTAATTGCATTTCAAAATAATGTTGTTACTCCATCGTGTTACTTTCTGTTTAACTGAATGGAAAATAAAGCTATTTAAGTACTTAATACTACTGATGGTCTTCAAACTCTGGACATTAAAGAAGGTGGTGTTTTTAGAATGGCCATTTGTGAAAAAACAAAACAAAACAAAATCTATTCCATTCAAAACTAAGTTTGAAGAAAATAATCTTAGAGTGTAATGAAAATCTGAAATTAACTTCCTAATTGCAGGATATTTCTGAACTCTTGATTGTATACCATCAGACTATTAAAGATAATATCTTTTACATAATGATAGCAATTTAGTGAACATTTATCATTGAATATTTCAACTTACAATGTTTTAAGCTACACTGCTAGTCAATTTTAGAATCTAAAAATGGTGCTTCATAGCCCCAGGGAAACCACTCAAGTTAACCTAATGGCATATGGTAACACCTTGGGGAGAATGAGAAGTATATACTAAGTGTTTTCTTCTTGGATCCCACTTGTGTTCTACATCCAAAGCAGCAAATTGAAAAGATAGGCAATTCTTTGGGGAGATGCTCTCATGCCCAAAGCCTAACCTTCACAGTTGCTTTCATCTGTAGACTCAAGACTAATGGACTTTTGAATTCTGCATAGCACTGGGAAATACCTGTTTTGTAAAAAGGAAGATGCAGTGATGTGTACACTTTTTAAAGCTGAAACTTAGAAAAGTTAAAAGCTCCTGAATGCCCATATGTGGAAAGTATGTTTTTGCTTCCAACACTGAACTGTGGGAGACATTCAAATGGCATTTGAAAACCTCCTCAAAGTAGTAGTCTAGTTCCATTTAAAAAAAAATTGAGAAAAATTGTGTCAGAGACAAAAAATTGTTTGTGTTCTTATAATGCATAACAATGTAGAAATAAGTAGCATGACCTTCGTGTTGCTAGAACAAATATAGGCTTCCAGACTAAAACCAAATCACAGAGGTCATAGAAGCAAAGCTAAAATAAACAGGGGAGATGGGAGCAACATCTGCTAGGTCCAAAAATATTTTACAGAGTTATGGAATAAGTGCTGCTGTTTTAACTATCTTTTAGTCCCCATGACTGAAAACAAATATGGGAGGAAGAAAAAATACAATTTTCTTTTCAACTTCTTTTGAATACGTGACTTACAGCCTGGTAGTTGCTTCACGCACATTCTATTTGAGAATAGGCTTGCTTGGGGCAATATAATTTCGAATTTTGATTAATCTCAGTAGCTGAGGAAATGTAAAAGTATGAGTACCATGTGTTGTCTTATTTCTGCTTCATCCGTTAGTTCCTAAATTACACTTGCAGTATGAGATGCCTGTCGTATTGAGAGTTGGTGTTTATACAAAATTTACAGATACTTACGAATTTCTAAATTGCTCAGAAACCAGGTTTGTTTGGGGTTTTTTTAATCCATTTAGCTAAAAAGAGAAAGAACAACAATGTTTTCCAGCTAAAAATATATTCAAAATGAGATATTCATTAATGTGGATCAGCTCTTTTTTAGACAGCATATGTGTTATGAGATTTGTGTATGTAAGGTTATTGGCCCGATTAGTTTCCGCAGTGTTTACAAGATACCTCAGTTCTTGCAAGACACCTCAGTTCTTTCCCTCTGAGATACCAAGAATCAATAGTTTTTTTCATCCCAATGTGTTACAGAGAAACATATATCTCATAATAAAAAAAATCCTTTCATTGGAGTGAAGGCAGAATAATTTGATAGGTATTGCTGCAAGATATGAGACTGATAACAAAGACTAACCAGATGTTCAATGGTAGTAAGAAGGGGCACAAGTTCATTAGTATTTCTGCTGCTGTTGCTGCCAGTGTTGTCAACAAAAGTAGAAATTTTCCAAATGGAAAAAATTTTCCCTTACAGTCTGTGTACAGTCCAGCTGCCTGGGAAGTGTATACAGAAGGATAAAAGAAAAGCTAGAAGGGTAGAGACTAATACTAAGAAACTTGACACAATAGGAGACATTGTGATTTTCCAAAATCTGGATTTCATCTGCAGGTGTATCATACTCTACAGTTACTATTACTCTCCATTTCAGCGTTGCAAACAGGCTGTTGCACTATCAACAGCATGGTTGTCACCTAGAACAGATTACAGTACAAAATTGCTGGACACTTTTTCCTGCCTTTATAAGTGACTCTTCACATCAATTAATTTTATCCTCATTTCTCTCTCCACTGCATTTCTGTATTCATACAAGGCTCTTCAGACACTTTATCCTTCATTGTCTGTAAGGATATATAGAGAATTTTTCACTCTCCCAGAAAAACCCAGTGAAGTTGCTCCACATTGCAGGGTACTTACTTCTTCTTCAGACTGTCTGAGGTAGGGTATGGGAAAATGACCATTATTTTACTATCACTCTTTTTGTCCACGTTATTTTTATTAAAAACTGCTTCATTGAGACTTTATGCTCTAGTGTGTCAAGTTTTGTTATAGACTTTATGTTACTGCCCATCTTGGTTCTAAACATCACTTAATAGCTTAAAATAGGTGTAGTTAAAGTCAGGTGAAACTTTAAGCATCACTATGAGGTCTTACTTACGTACAAAAATATTAATCTTGCTGAATCTATTGCTTAACCCCCAATATATCAAGGATCCAAAAGGACAATTTTAACTTTTTTTTTTAGATAATAGCTTTAGAAGTTTTCTTTCATTTCTAAATGTGCTGCTGAAACACATATTTCTCCCATCTGTTCTGACTCACCTCTTTGCAATCCCTAATGGCTTCTCCCTGCCTGCCTTTGAGTTATAGACCATTTCTGAAATGCTATATGACAGCAGTTTCTTGGAGTGTTTTCGAAAAAGAAAAATTAGCTGTTTATCTCTCAAAGTCTTGAAGAACTTTTGCTCTTAGCATTTTCATGAGGTACAGGGCCAAGGTTAGTTTCTCATTCCACAGTATCAGATGGGAAGACACCATAGGGAAAAGTAATACAGATAACTCTTTAATCTAGGTCCCGGTCCTGCAAAGCACTAATCTTTTATTAAGGCTGAGTATTCTCAGCTCCCACAAAAGGCAGTATGGGCCAAGAACACTCAGTGGTATCATCAAGATCTGAAATTAAATGGTGTTTAGTCTGAAATGGTACATATATATTGAAAAGTTTCAACAAATGGAAATCAAGACATGAGGAGATAGGTGATCCAGCTTGGTAATTAACACTAACAACGAATAACTTTTCTTGTTTATTAAATGAACAATAACCAACAGTAGATCTTGTACATTTTCACTTCTGATTATGGAAGTCTTTAGTAACATATGACTTTTTTTGATGAAGGAAAATAAATGAACCAGTGTAACCAAAATCACCTTTGATCTTGTAAATGTAAGCTCAACATGACTACCTGTGGAAGTTCATCACTATTAAGAAATTTTCTGTCTTGAATATATACATTTTTATTGTCTGTGGCACATGACCTTTTAAAATATGGGCAATACTATGTTCTTAGCATAGTTATATGTTGTTATAACTGACTTTGACAGTATTATATAAATCTGTTATCTGCCCTTCCTGAACTTAGTTTAAAAATACAAGGATTTTATTTGTTTATTTATTGAGCCACAATTAATAACTCAGGGGAATATCTGCTGAATTACTCTCAGTTCTTTTCAGTTATCATATATGTACAATTTCTTGTAAAAATTGAAGGGGTTTCCATAATTCTTAAACATCTTATTGGTAGGACACTTCAGAGATACTGCCTCTAAAGGTACCACTCCAAACATGGAAAAAGTCTAGTTCCCTATTATTTCTTCTCCATGCTGTTCCTACACCCATATTTTGCTCTGCCATTCAATCTATATTGTAATTCTGGTGCCCACCTTTTGTCATCGCAGGAAATTTAACACATTGCTAGTTCTAAAACTGACTTTTTATAATTTGACTAGCACCAGAGTGTAACACCACAATCTTAATAGTGCTTGTTCTGATTTAGCTTGCTCTTCCATGTATGGCTTTCATTTGCACTATATTAAACTTAATTTTTAATATTTTATATTAATTTCTATTTTTTTTTTCAACTACAAAGAATGACCTGTAAAGGAATTACCTGTTTCATTCTTTTCTTGAAATTTGACATCACAGGATTATCATAGTCTTTTGGGGGAAGACACTTCACAAGGAAACTGCCACTCATTTAGACTGGTTTAGGTGTTTCATTACTTGCATCCTTTTTCTTGTTTCCTCCCAATTAATTTTTTGTCATTAGCAAGTCCTTGACTGAACCATTTCGTGCAGAAGAGATGAAAAAGCATGTAAATAATGAAGTAATGCATACTTACAGAGTGGGTACAGGTGGGCTGTTCGTAGCAGATTTTTGTGTTCAATGATGCTTAAGGCAATTTAATATCACAGAAGAAAGACAGCCCCCTCCTTCAAATGAATAAAAACAAAGTAAAAATGTGGGGGGGTTTAATACTGGCAGAACACTACATGCATTATTTTATTACTAATTTTTCTTTCCATCATTGAAATGCCACAGGCTATTCCTATTGGTGGCTGAATCTGTATCTTAGATGCTTCTAAAGGAAGTTCTTAATCTCAGAGGGCAAGCTGTATTTTATTATGTAACAGATAAAGTAAAAAAAAATTCTGCCAGGGAGAAAAAAATTGAATGTGAAAACACCTTTTTAATACATCTTAATAACTGATCCCCAAATGCTTTGCTAAGCCTTGCAGTGCTCTTCATGGTAGAGAAATGTTACATGCTGGAAAGCTGAGTCACACAGAACTTTGAGTATGGGCTACCAGTAAAGAATTCAGCCAGTCCACAGCAGAGTTAAAACCAGTTGCTCCATTAGAACAGTCTGACAATTTTGTTTTTGTGGTTTTAATCTATTAGTTCTGTATTCTCTTTATACATGAAGACCCAGTGCGAAAATAGAGATGAGAAAGGGAAGCTATGAAAAGGGTGTGAAATTTAAATGAGCTCCTCTCACGTTGTGCTGGGAAAAGCAGAGGTTTCTTGCCACCTTATATTAAAAATTGAGACAGTATTTCTCATGTACATGCCCACAGACATTGGTTCTAAACAAAATGTGATTGCATATTACTTCAGAAGTAAACATTTAAAATATTATTGAAATCTTAGAAGTATTGTTTGATTATATATACTTAGCCCTTTAACAAAAGACTCTTGTCTTTAAGGAGATGCCCATATTTATTTGTTTGCTGACCACATGATTTCTTGCACTCAGATGTATTACTGGTACTTCATCTACAACTTGCAGTTTAAGCATCTATTACATATTTAAGTGCATCACAAATAACCATAGCTAATGCTTATGAATACATTTTCCAAAATATAACTTTAAGACACAATACAGTAAATTTAAAGTGGAACTGTAACCATAAAAGGTGCATTCTTGTCTCAGTGTGCAGTTGGGTATTTTATGACTAAAGCTGTTACTTCTTTAACACTTGATGTTTATCATTGGGTAAGGAAAATAAAAACCAAAACACCTCCACCACCACCACCAAAAAAAACCCAACAAAAACAAACTAAAACTTCCCAAAAACTGAACAGTAACACCTGCACTTTCTGTCATTAACCTAAACATTTAATTTTATAATAAAGATACATTTATATATGAAAGGCATATTAGAATATATATTATATGTTGTATATTACATACCTTATATATATTTTATACCTTCTATAGGTATAAAGATTATTGTTGGTATATCTGAAAATTCTGTAAAATTACAAATACATTTGTAATAAATAAATGAATTGTAATGAGTTTATTGCTAGCTATTTTTATTTCAGTATTCAAATTTTCCTGCTACACCCTCAGATGAGTACTGATGTGGTGGAAGTCACTTTTATAAAGTACTTTGTGAAGTTTTATTTACAGTCTGCTAGAGAAATAAAACCTAAATTGAAATATGCATGTGGACATACAAGGTCATGAATATTAATTTTACAAGTTACTCTGGACTTGTAACTAAAAGAGCAAACTGTATCCCTTCAGTTCCTCGGATGAGAGCCCAGATGCCAAATTGCTGTCATAAACCTTTTTTATATCCTAGTAAAAGCTCTGTAGATCCAGAGAGCTAATTCTCCTGTGACTATGTTTTTCTTAGGGAAGAGAGGGAAGAAATTTTTTTAGTTCTCGCTTTGTCAAACTGAAAAAGACAATGAAAGCAAACACAAAGTTGAAGTGATTTTGTATAAATAATAAAGGCACAGACATCAGGGTGTTGAAGGTTTTATTCCTGTGCTGTGGTTTTGTATTATTTCAGTACTATCAGTTTGTGTTGAAACTTCCCCATTTTTTTATGATGTAGTGATCACAGACATGTCTCTAGTGAAGAAAAACAGGACAGTAAACTGGCATTTGAAACTCCAGTTGTTCTTGTTTGTAAATTATGTAATACAATCAACTCTTCATTTTAAAATATATCATAGCTTATATCACTGTTTGTAAAGAATCATAATCACTTTCTTTTTTTCACTAAGAAAATATTAGTAAATTTGAACTTTACTGAAGATAATCTAATGCTATTCTATTTTACTATGCTCTTGTCACAACTTTGGACACTTGGGTGTCTTCCTCTTGAAGGGAAACAAATTTCTCACCTGGTATTTCTGTCTTAGACATTAGCATTGCCTGGATATAACTGGTGCTATTCAAACAGTCTTCTGTGATGCTGCCATCATAGCCATTTTGTTACACTGATTTATAAAAGCACTATCTGTGAAGGCAGCTGAGCCTTCTCCATGAGCAAAGGATAAGAGCCAATAGAATGTAATTTAGTTAACTTTTTACAAGAGGTGTTATTTTCCCAGTGTCTTACAAAAGCCAGATACCTTGCAACAGATGAAGACTGAGTGCTAACAGATTTTTATTTACCTTTTAATGTCACTGTCTTGGATGTCATTTTATTTGTATCATTCACTAATTTTTGTTCTGTGAGTTACAAATTTAAAAATGACAATGGTAATCGTCGAATCAGCTGAGAAGTGTTGGCATTTTACAGCTAGCATTTTTTGCAGCTCTTCTTTAAGTTTTCCTAGTTCCTTTCATATATACCATATTTTCAATCTTTATCATGACAACAACCTGGGAATTTTGGAGTTTTACACTTACAGTGCATGTTACTGCAATGACCTATATCACAGTGATCCAAATTCTTTTTATCCAGAAGCTTAATATCTTTGAGATCTGAAAACTAATAACTTAAAATTCATACAAAATATGACTGTCAGTTTTTCCACCATTGAACCCCTGCATTTTAATCAAAGGCAACTTTCTTAGTAGTGTTACTATCAGAAATACCAGTGAATGGCAATGTCTGGGTGAAAATATAGAGGAGGAGATGTTATCCTAAGTTGAACATGCTGTAGGATTCTGCAGTAAAAAATAAGTTAAAAATTGTAGTGCCAGTCACACCAAACTTTGCAGCAGTACATATGAGCTGCACTACACAATTTTAAACAGGACGTAATTAACATATGAAAGTCACTGTTAAAAAGAATTTTGGAGCTGAGAAGGAGATTTTTATAAACCTTCAGGTTTCGTAATTTGTTCTCTGAAGCATTTGGTACTCATCATTGTTTAAGGCAGGATTTTAGTAATGCCTTAGCCTGAATGTAATTAATAATTTAGCATGGAATATCTTAACATAGCACACACTATGCTCCATTGCAAACACTGCATTATTTACACAGCCTACAGTAAGGGACTTAGACAAGGTACACAGTGTTTAAGCAGATTTGCAGGTGTTATAATGGTCATTTGCAATTAAGAATCAGTCAAGGCATCTCCAAAGTTGTTCTCTATTCAGGTAAAAGACTGTGTTAACTCTCTACCTACCCAGCACTGGTGAGAACATTAATGATTTTGGATCAGCTTTTCCCCTGGCTTGTACTGTAGAACTGAGATACTGAGATCTAGTAGATTCTGAAGCCAAAACTATAATTTTACTAAGAGATTTTCTTGAATTAAAGAAATTCTTCCACAGTGTCCAGTAACGCACTGCATATTAACAAATTGGAGATTGTTCTCACATTGGGTTGGTGAGCTGGGTTTTATCCAGTCACTGGAGTTTATCAGAATGGACAAGTACAGTTCTGTGTAATGCAAGAAATTTGTATATGTATTGTATAAAGGTCTTTATTTTAGCATAGCATACCATTATTTTTACCTACTCACATGATATCCTACACTAAAATCTACTATACTTTAAAAACAAGCTTAATTTACATTTTCTGCAGACCTCTGCAGGTGAGTGATTTCGGGCAGGGGCTGTATTTGTGTTCTGTGTGTTCAATTCATATCACAAATCAACTCCCAGATTGATCAACTAGGTGCTATTGCAATTAAAACATAATAATGATAATAATAAAATTAACAGCTATAGTTAACAGACAAGGTGAACATTTTTTATTTCACCTCAAGCTGGTAGGAAATTGCAGTACATATTTTTCTCCAGACATAGTCTTGTACTTAGACTTTCCATTATGCAGAAAAATATCCCTGCATTTTCTTGCTCACTTTATCTTCTCATTTGCTTCAGCACCTTAGTGATATGAGACTCGTAAAGTAGTGAACTAACACTAACAGACACAGGAGGTCAGACACATGTATTTACTGTAATGAGTGATGCTTATATGCTTACATTAGCATCAGTGTTACTTCCACGCTGTTAGATAAACAGGTATCAAGGTTGACTTTGCCACCATTATTGGAACTGCCTGCATGTCTGCTTTTTCTGTTTTTATCACTGCAGAAAAGCTGAACATGCCAGATCTTTTATTGAAGCAAAGTACAAAATCTCTAGATTTCTTGCTCTGACGAAAATTTTTTTGTCTGACTCCTTGTGGGACATGCTGCTGCAGTATGACTGCACTGAGTGCTGCAGCTGTTCCAGTTCATGGAGCTGTAGGTGTTTTCTGTGCAGACATGATAAGCTGTTATATATTCTACTGATGCAATATGTTCATTTAAAAAAAAAAAAAAAAAGAAACCAAGTATATTTTCTTGCAAAATTAGAATTGTTACTAATTCTTAGAAGTAATTCTTAGTAATTCGTATGACGCTTATAATTTAAAGTTTACTGTCTGCCTTCTGTGTATGTCTTCACACAGCTGGTGTGAGCAGTATGACTTGTCTGGAGTCAATATTTCAATTGCATTATTTCTAGGTTTTGTGCTATTGTGTCTGTCCTATCCCTCCTGGTCCCCTGCATTTCATAAGTCTTCTTGAGAGGAGCTACCTATTGAGCTGGTGTTTTTAGAGATTCTCTATAGTGTTTCCAAAATGTCCTTTCTGCATATTTATTAGGAATTTAGGTTATTGCCCTGTGAGTTTATTTTTTTCTTCCATTGCATGTGTCATGTGTCATTGTATATTGTACATTTTTTTATTGTTCTTTGCAATTTGGTTTTGTATCCTTGAATCTTTTTCTATAATCTGAAAACGGGTGTCATCACACTCATCCTTGCCAGGACATTCTGAACTTCCATGAAGATTTTTCTGATAGTATCCTCTCCTGCCCTGAGATAACAGCTTGATATGATTTAATAATTCCAGCATTAGGACTAAAGTCTTCATAAAACTAAAACATCAGAATTCTTTGGAAAAGACACTTGAGATGGCAGTTCTAAATATAATGGGGCAACATCTGCAGCAAGAGAATTTCTAGGAGAAAGGGTTTTGAGTTGTTTGCAAAGCAGTCAATAAAATAGTCTTCCATTCAGTGAAAGTTATAGGTTACTGATTACATAGACTGATGATTTAATTAAGACTTTTCAAAGCTGCAGTGTATTTATGTAACTTAAGCTGTGAAAAGAATGAAACAGTTCAATATGAAAACAAATGCACAGCACAAGAAATTAAAGGTACTGAAATTCAGGAAAAATACCCTATTTTTAAGTTACAGTCTTCAAGTCTCAAAAGGCTAAAATAAAATAAAGGCAATATAGGGTCAACCACTCAGTACTGTGCAAGATTTAATTAAAAACTACCCTTCTGCTAGCAAAACTATTTTGTTTCCATTTCACCCTCTCCACAAGACCACACAGTAACTTTCAGTTATCTCTTGGTGTTTAAGGATTTTATGTTCAGCTTTTTAAAATAAGAATAAATGGAATATTACCTGAAATTAGTTATAACTTATTAAATATTACGTGTATACATTTTTAAAAAATAGTGTTTTATTAGAGATTTAGTACCTTTAGTGTAACTGTAAAGGTAAATTAATATCTAATAGTATCAGAATACTATGTATTTGTAGCAGCATTTACCTACATGCCAGAAGTGGTTGCAGCAACCATTATAAAGTCAGGCGTCCTGTTTCAGTGGTATCTTAACCCCCCTCTGAATCTTTAGTTTAATGTCCTACTTAAACCACTTCTGATATTGCTTCAGCTCCAGTTTGAACTGACTCACACTGGGAACTCAATGTGCTTTCTTCCTTTTTAAATTTCTTACTCACACAAGTCATTTGCCCAAGTTGTTTACAAGTTGTGGTAGATATGTGTGCCTTCTTTCAGCAGGAGTGAGCTTGCTAAATAGATTCACACCCAAGTCTGTTCATGATTGTCACTCCTATCTGAGGACAGTGGTGTCTTAAACAGGCTGGCTGAGCTCCTTTTCTGGTCACACACTAATTCATTCAGCCTTATTAGAGTAAGTTGGTTAAAACAGAATGTCAAGGTGTGATTAAGCAAGGAGTTCAGCTGCCAGTAATGAGGATGCAGTAAATTCCAGCAGGGAGACTGTAACAAGCAGCTGGGGACAATATTCTTTTCAGCAGCATATTTGTAGCCAAAAAAGGACAGATGTCTCCAGCCTAATTCACTCTGAAATTTCCCTCAGACTACCATAAGCAGTTAATATATACTTGCTTTTCCTCTGACCTCTCAACTTGAACTGGGCTTTGACAAGCTACCTGAGTTGATTTCAAGTACTTCTTGTTTCATTTGATGGGTAGGTTTTTGGTTTTTATTTCAGAAAAATCACTCACATCCTTCCCTGTATTCAGTCTGTGTTTGCAGAATCACCTCATTTCACAGCTCTTAATTAGTTGTAAAGCCAGTGGCAGCCCTACCACTGTGCCACCTAACCCTCTCACTTACATTGCTTTCTTCTCCAGACAACACCTAACAACAGCTCTAATCCCATCTGTGGGATACTGTCATTTGTGATTTTTTTATAGCATCATGTGTAATCTTTTTTTTTTTTTTTTTTGCTTCACACTTAGATAAGAGGTGTTAATTTGTAAATAAAAAAAAAAAATTAAAACAGTGAAAGCAAGAGGGAGAAGCCACTGCCAACTAAAAGGAAGATCAGGGAATTGAGAGAACCAACTCATCTTGCTGAAATGCTTGCTGGCTGTATTGATTCCTTGATTGATTCCGTTAGTAGCTCTGACTCCAGAGTTATGTATTACTAACAGGGTTCTTTTAGTGTTATCGTTTACACCATCCATGTCTCTTGGTACCAAATTCATCAATACTGCATTACCTAAAGGTAGAAATAAGGTGTTTGCAGTCATGATGGCCTTCTTGGATGAGATCAACTGAGCTCAGTCATATTTGCAACCTCAGTTTTAATTGTTAAGTTTGTTAAATCTGAAAAAAGCCTCCGATTTTTTCTCTTGCTTTTTTGATATTTTGCTGAAATATCCTCAGCTCAATTCAACTACCTAATCCAAGCATTGCTTGCAAATCTAGTTGATTTTAGGGATTTTGCATAATTGGGGAGATTTTGGGTGGCTTTTGTTTGGTAAACCTCTGCTTCACTTAACATAAAAATTATTGTATTGAATTTGATAAATAAACAAGTGACACCATAGTGTGTAACCCCAAATTAATCCGTAATCTATCTATAGGGACTTTTCCATTAAAACCTCATGTGAGCATCCTGAGAGACAATGCCATCAGTATGAGTTTGTATTTTTCTAATTTAGTTTATATTCCCTGGTAAAACGATACTACTCCAAATATGCTTCAAAATTTGAACTTTTTTAAATGTAAAAATACTTCATATAAAACTAATCTATTTTTACCTGAATATATGTATCATTTCTGTGAAACTACAATAGTGTAAAGAATATAATGCCTTTATGATTGAGAATATTGGTATTACATGTGATTAGAAAAATAATGATACAAGACTAAAAAATATAAGAAAATATTTGAAAAAACAAATCACTTATATCTTGTATAACTTGTTTTATATACACTTACAACTGCCACCTGATTCTGTTTTATATATATACCAAAGAGCTGACATTTCCCTAACACCTCTGATGAGGAAGTCTTAACAACCTGTGATCTATGTGCGCATGGGCATTCATTTATATAGGCATGCATTTTTAGGCATATATACATGCTTAATATAACATGCATTGCTCTGGTAACTGCAATGATTTTGACGCATCTTTTTTGAATAGGACATAATAAAGCCTAAATTGTTTGGGGTTTTTTTAATACATGTTTTAAATGCTTTCAAGGTACATTGACTAAAAAAAAAAATGGTCAGATCATTTTCTCTAAAGATTTTTAACTGATTTAGAACACAGCAACACGTATTCTTTGCAAGTGGTTTCCTTCAGATTGAATTATCTTGTGTTTCTAAATCCTGTTATGGCAAACTACCTGTAGGAATAGGACTTTACAATACTACTATATTTGTACAATGCATAGCATTACATATTAAACTTAATGACATTGCAGAATGGTAGGGGAAAATAGTTTCACATAAAGCAGGTTTTCAGTAGAGACTTCAAGAACTTCACTTCTGATCTGGGTTATAAAATAAGATCTGAAACTGGGTGTGTTTCAAGTAGTTTGGGGCTTTCTTTGCAAATCCGTAGTGCTAAGCAGTTTCCCCTCAGAACTCTGGAAATGGATTTGCACATATTTTCTGCAGAAATATCAACATCTACAGACACTGAAAGATCCTGGGTGCCTAAGGTCAGTCAGCATTTAGCAAACCACGTATGGGGACACTATTACAGATTATGCTGGCTAGCCGTTTTGCATTATTCAGTGGTGTACTTGAAACAGTATGAAGCTAGCTGTGACAGAAACATGTAATTTGAGGTGAAGCCTTCATATTAATGTATTTAATATTTGATGCACGTTTGCAGTAATTTATCCATATGCAAATAATTTAAAGAGGTATTTAAATACAGTTATGCACTAAGTTGAGGAGATTATTCAAGTTACAGACCTAATTGTTCTCATGACCTCGATAGAGCTGCCTAAGTATTTACACAGAACCTTGGGTGACATGTTCTAGGGTGAGGCATCCCAGCCCATGGCAGGGGGGTTGGAACTAGATGATCTTAAGGTCCTTTCCACCCCTAACTGACCTATGATTTTGTGATTTAACATACCACTATTTTTTCTTAGCTTATTTCTGCTTTTTAGTATTTAAGCTCCTTCATAGTATGTTAGCTGAAACATTACACTGGAATACAACATACGTGAATAAAGACAGGTTGCTGCTTTATTTCAATAAATACCTTGTGTTCTTTGTAGCATGCTGATTTTAAAGAATAGCTATGAGAAGGGAAGCAGTGTGCCAGGATGAGTAAGATCTCAGTTTTCTTCCAATTTCTGCCCCAGATTTCTCAACAGTTTTATGAAAATCACTATTTCTCTCTGACTGAGCTTTGACAGTAATAAAATTTTGATTCTGATACCTATATACTTTGGAGTGTTTTGAGAACTGTTGATAAAATGTACCATGTAAGAAACTCATGTTACTGTCAATATTCCAATTCTTTTGAGAAAATATTTCTTCATGTTTGCATGTTCAGTTTTATGTCCAAACAGAACAGGCTGCTGTTTGATTCTGGTGGACTTGGAGTTTTCTGTGGTTTATGAGAGGTACTCAGTTCACCACAGCATTTACTGCCTCATGACAAAGGTATGTGGCTTGCTGCATTTTGCTCTTGGAGTGTGAGAAGCCATGGTTGTGATTGCATCATCATGTCTTCTGTAATCCTTGAATTCTGCTGGGCTTTGCAGGTGTGTGCCTCAGTGCTTGGTATTCTTGTTTTGCAGTCTAACCTTCTATATGTATTTTATGTATTATTTTGTTTAATACTACTAATATTATTATTAGGATTTACAAAGCAATACCAGAAACTGCTCAGCTGTATTAATATTTAGTTTTCTAGATTTATTTTATGTTCCCAACATTGAAAGAAACAGTGAAGACATTGTAGATAAACTGACATAAATGTAATAGCAATCTATTTACTTGACTGTTTATTTCAAGTACATAGGTCTTTAACATATCAGAGGACAAAGACTGCAGTGTCCGAGAAAAAAAATATGTCTCTAGGGACCAGAGAATAAAACTTGCTTAAAGGCCTCCAGATTCTATTTTCAGGTATAAACTTATCTGGAAATGAAAAAAGAATGCAACCATAAAGCCTTTGGCAATAGCTAGGCAAGCTGAAAATGAAGAATTTAATGAAACAAAAGTGATAATTCTAGCTCTGTACTACGTACTATTTTAATAAAAGACCATGTGTGAAAAGCCTGAGGCTTCTACACAGCATGGGTTTCAGCTTTTTATGTAAAGAATCCACTTAGTTATCTAAATTATCCAAGAAATGCAAGCTACCTTCACTAAAAGCTCTTTACATTGCACGTGGTAGTTGAAAGGGGACATAATTACATTTGCATGTATTTTAAGTCTTGATTTTCTGAGAACATTTGCTATGTATTTGTATTTTCACGGAGCATGAAGTCCCACCAATATTTCACACAAGTGAGAGGACAGAACAAGAAAAGAGATGCCAAACATTTGAAGAACATTCTCTTTATATAATCCATTTGCACTCCAAATGTGTGCCCACATTTCTGCATGAAGCCACAGCTCTATCTGCTTGACATTAGAAAGGTCAGTTCCTTACTTTTCCTTTGGTAAACCTTACTGCTTGTGGTAAAAATCAGAATGCTGCAGAGACACGATGGGCCTTCCTCATTAAAGACCATGCTTCACTGCAGAAGGTAAGTATTCTAAGTCCTTATAATTGTTTAATTTTCTATTTGTGAGTTTATTTCCATTTACAAACGTCACTGAAGAAAAAAAAAAAAGGAAATTACAGTTCTTCTCTACTATTAGATTCCAAAATGGGACAAAACCAAATTCACAAGTTTGCTAGCCAAAGAATACCATTGGAGAGAATGGAAGCATCTCACAGGGAATGGAATTAATTTTCCATATAGTTGTATAACCATTGCTCTTATTTTATATAAGTTCTTGCAAAAGACAATATATATCTATATGCATTGTTAAAAAGATAATTCTGAAGAATTAACAGATTACAGCAGTCTGGAGTCAGTGACAACATGACTGTAAATTCTTTGTATTTTTCTTTATTATGTTGATTAAGCTGCTTGTGAACATCAGAACAGTGTTCAAGCTGAATTGAGTCTTGGGTGACATGGTCTAGAGTGACGTGTCCCTGCCCATGGCAGGGGGCTGGAAACAGAGGATCCTTTCAACCCAAACCATTCTATGATTCTACAAACAGTTCAATGTCCAGCTGGAGATCAGTAACGAGTGGTGTCCCTCAGGGATTGGTGTTGGGACCGGTCTTGTTTAATATCATTGTCGCTGACATGGACAATGGAATTGAGTGTGCCCTCAGTAAGTTTGCTGATGACACCAAGCTGTGTAATTCTGTTGCTATGCTGGAGAGAAGGAATGCCATTCAGAGGGACCTTGACACGCTTGTGCTTTGGGCTGATGCCAACCTTTTGAAGTTTAACCATGCCAAGTGCAAGGTCCTACACCTGGGTTGGAGCAATCCCAGGCACAGATACAGGTTGGGCAAAAAGGAAATTCATGGCAGTCCTGCGGAGAAAGACTTGGGGGTGTTAGTCAATGAGAAAATGAACATGAGCCAGATCCACTGTGCGCTTACAGCCCAGAAAGCCAACCATATCCTGGGCTGCATCAAAAGAAGCGTGACCAGCAGGTCAAAGGAGGTGATCCTGCCCCTCTACTCTGCTCTTGTGAGACCTCACTTGGAATATTGTGTGCAGTTCTGGTGTCCTCAACATAAAAAGGACATGGAACTGTTAGGACAAGTCCAGAGGAGGACCACGAGGATGATCAGGGGACTGGAGCACCTCCCATATGAAGACAGGCTGAGAAAGTTGGGGCTGTTCAGCCTGGAGAAGAGAAGGATGTGTGGAGACCTCATAGCAGCCTTCCAGTATCTGAAGTGGGCCTACAGGGATGCTGATGAGGGACTATTCATTAGGGACTCTAGTGATAGGACAAGGGGTAACAGGTTGAAACTTAAAGAGCAGAGGTTTAGGTTGGATCTAAGGAAGAAATTCTTTCCTGTTAGGGTGGTGAGATACTGGAATGGGTTGCCCAGGGAGGTAGTGAATGCTCCATCCCTGTCAGTGTTCAAGACCAGGTTGGATGAAGCCTTGGGTGATATGGTTTAGTGTGAGGTGTTGCTGCCCATGGCAGGGGGGTTGGAACTAGATGATCTTAAGGTCCTTTCCAACCCTAACTATTCTATGATTATATGATTCTAAATATACTAATAAAATATTGGTTGAATT
The DNA here is from genome assembly GCF_012275295.1 of Melopsittacus undulatus. Classification (NCBI taxonomy): domain Eukaryota; kingdom Metazoa; phylum Chordata; class Aves; order Psittaciformes; family Psittaculidae; genus Melopsittacus; species Melopsittacus undulatus. The sequence goes on along the minus strand of NC_047557.1, from coordinate 94,043,798 downwards.
TTTGTTTAGTTGTTATTGTTTTTTAAGGAACTTTGTTCTCAGGAAACCATTTGAGTACAGCATTCATTCTCACCTCTATTTAGATGCAAACAGCCTTTTAGTGTTTTTTTGTCTACAACACTTTCCTAGAGCTGCTACTAGGCAACACATTTCCCCAGACTAGTCAGTTTTATGCGTGAGTCTCTTTCTTCTCCCTCTATGATAGGCAAGGGATATTTCTGTTTCATTGAAGTTGCAATGCAGTTGAAGTAAAAATCAAAATATTTCAGTTCCTAAGGGAGCTTTGGAGATTGTCTAATCCAACCTCCTTATGCTCAAAGCAGGGTCAGCATGCTGTTCAGGGCACTGTCCAGTTGAACTTTTCTGACTGTGCAGTACCTTGATAAATGAATCTTTAATTCTGGAAATTCAAAAGTAAATTACTAATAAGACAAAAACTGTGGCACCGTTTGTGTAATTTCTTAACAAGAAATTTCAGAGAGAAATGTGCAGCAGATTTCAGCTTTAGTGTCTAGCTCCCATGAGATAAGAAATCTTCTCAGTTGCCATATATTCAAGTCTTCTGACTGCTAGCCTCTGAATGATTTGAACCGGAAGCAATGATGTTTCTGAAAGGACACTGTGAACTCTCTTGAATTAGAATGAGCAGATTTATGGGGAAAAAAAAAGAAAGAAAAGAAAGAGTTTTAGTGCTCAAATTAGTAAAACTTAGATTGCTTCTAAGATTGCTTGCACTACTCTTCACCATAAAAAGAATTGACATGCCCCCAGCATTAGTCTTACTAAAGCATGCTTGTGCGATAGTAACCATCACATTGCTAATATTTTTCTTTCATTGCTATTTCTTTATATTGCTACAACAGCACAGATTTTATAATTCATTAGTAATTATTCTGAACTAGAAAATATGTATAGGCTTAATTTACATAGTCTTTAAGCTGTCATTCTCTGAACTAACCAGTAAAATTAAATAAAAATACAAAGATGACATTTACACTTGATTTCGAAAATGTGGTAGATCTTTGATGTAATCCACCTTGAATAAATGCAGTCTTTGCACCTATTAGAAATGTGGATTTTGCATAGTAGTAAAATACTCTGCATAGCCTGGGCTTTAGTGCTGAACATATTGACAGACTTTAAAAATATAGAGAAATTCACTACCATAAGTAGCAGGGCATCTGTGAAAAGAGATGAAACATAATTGAGATGTCAAATTTTACTTTAGCAGTAGAACATCAGCTATGCTTATGAAGAAGAGGACAACAAGAATACAGGCTATGCTGCACTCTTCACTGGGGAACATGTCTGTTGTTATGCCATTCTGCTGTAGGGCATGGTTGAGTCTTCTCACAGGCTCTAAATGTTTTTTATGTGCATAAGTTAGCACTTCACTAGCTTGCATCAACAATTGAAGGAGTCATTATAATAAAGCCGGATATCTTGCATATGTGAACAAAATCTGACTGCACTGTGTATCCAATAGTTGCAAACCATGAAATTTTGATACATAGGCAGCCTCTTGGTGTAAGAAACACAAATGTGATCCTCCAGTCAAGGTTCTCCTGGGACATTGGTTTTATCCCTCTCTCTTGAAAAAGACTCCATGGCTTTAGGCGCTTTGCCCTCCCCCAGGACTGGGGAGGAAACTAGCGGCAGGAAACTATCTTGTCAAGAACATTTAAAAATGTGCATATGATTCTTGATCCAGATATCAGTATCCACTCTCCATTACGTTCAGCCCCCCAAATTTAACTGTGCAGTTTCAGGGCTCTAGCCTTAGAATCATAGAATAATTTAGGTTGACAAATACCCTTGGATGAGATCACAGTGTTCAACCTTGATGTGGTATATTTCAGATCAGATAAATTGAGAAGGTGAGTCATTTGGCAATAAAGGAGGGGAAATTACACCACTAGTCTGTCTCTGGGTTGCTGTTGCCATGTCTTTCTTTTGTTAAACGTCTTTTCATTAAAGACACTTTCAAATATACAATCAGTTTACTTGAGTTATGTGTTCAAGTACCTGACTCAAAATTTTGCGTGTCATCTTAATATATGTTTATATGTGTGTTAAAAATCTGTGATGAAATTTCAGGAGATAAGAAAGAGTTAATTTGGTTGCAAGCACTCCTATTTAAATTATACTCCCTAAAAGAAAGATAACAAAATTCTGTTGTCCGAGTAATCTGACAAGAATACAGATGTGGCAGTGGCACATTTAATGCCTCGAAGATGACCTTTATAACAAACCTCATGCATTGATTAGGTTTTAGGCAAAATCATTTGGTTTTATTTATTAGTTCACCCAAGAGCTCCGCGTATACTGTGCAACTCATTTTCTCTTCTGTTCAGCTAAACTGACAATTAAAGAGTTGTCTCAGTTCTGTGAGGCATTTACCTTTTGAACATAAATATGATGCAAAACCTGGCCATCTTTAAAAAGCTGTGATAGCAGATGGACTTATCAACATCCTTTTGCCTTTTTTCATTTGAACTGTGGCAACAACCATCTAAATTGAGGCTAATTAAATACAATATTTCTACATACTTGTATGATAAATATTTCTAATGCCAGAGTCTGAGCAGTTTTGTACAGTTGTCTAAAATTTCTTGGTTAAGAGAGTAATTTATTCTCAAAGCTAATTGATGATGATGAGATTGTTAAAGTCGGATTGTATGGCACTTCTTTCTGTATTCTCTTTCATTTTAAATAAGATCAAAATAATTCTAAATGAGAAGTTGATGCCAGTGTTATAAAAGGATGGTGTACAGAACGGGAGACCTTTTCTGGTATAGGATTCCAAGTTTCTTGTGTATTAAAGAGCTCTGATAAAGAAACCTGTTAGTATTTACGCTATGTTCTCGAGAATTCTGGTTTAAATTTTCAAAGCTATCTAACCTATTTACTTTTTCTCCCACTGAAAGATTAAGGATTTTATGCTTATTTACACTAAAAGACTGCAGACTGTCCTTGCAATAGAAAGAAACATTAATTTATCTTACCCAGTAGGTTTTATATCCCTGTGTTATTTAGGCTCCTTTGAAAGGCCATCCTAATACAAGCAATCTTATATACACAAAAGGATTTCCCTTTAAAGAAGGCAAAGCTGCTGAAATAAACTAGATCTATTCACGTAGAATCAGATTCTATCTGTCCCTCTCAGTTTATAATTGACAGAGTTTTAGTTCTTGCCTTTAAGAACTAAACGTTTTGCTCTTCTCATTTTCTTCTCAATATACTTAAGAGTTAAGCTAGTTTCTTGCTTTGGATTCAAGTACAAAGGAGGAAAGTTGATTTAAAGATGAATAAGGTGTTTATTACGTGCTATGTCTAGAAGCCCTGTTGTTTGGTGAAGTTTATGAGAAAGGTGCAGTTACTTTTCCCATGAACAGCTGCTATTCAGTGTACTCCCAAGGTATGGGCCTACTCACGGGAAGTTGTTATGACTGGAGAAAGGAAAATATAGCCCCCATTTTCAAAAAGGAAGAGCTGGAGAAATACAGACCAGTCAGTTTCACCTCTGTGCCTGGTAAAATCTTGGAACAGATTCTTAGAATAGAATCAAAGAACAGTTAGGTTTGGAAAGGACCTTAAGATCATCTAGTTCCATGGGCACACCTCATACTGAACTATATCACCCAAGGCTTCATCCAGCCTGGCCTTGAACACTGCCAGGGATGGAGCATACACAACTTCCCTGGGCAACCCATTCCAGTACCTCACCACCTCACAAGCAGGTCAAGGTCCCTCTGGATGACATTCCTTCCCTCCAGTGTATCAACTGAATCATACAGCTTGGTGTCGTTAGCAAATTTGCTGAAGGCACATTCAATCCCATTGTCCATGCCAGCGACAAAGATATTAAAAAGACCCATTCCAACACCCATCCCTGAGGGACACCACTCCTTACTGGTCTCCAGCCGGACATCGAACTGTTGACCACAACTCTTTACGTGCGGCCATCCAGCCAGTTCTTTATCCACTAAGTGGTCCACTTATCAAATTGATGACATTCCAATTTAGAGACAAGGATGTCATGTGGGACAGTGTCGAATGATTTGCACAAGTCCAGGTAGATGACATCAACTGCTCCACCCCTGTCCATCATTTCCGTAGCCCCATCATAGAAGGCCACCAAATTGGTCAGGCAGGTTTAACCCTTGGTGAAGCCATGCTGGCTGTCACCAAGCACCTTGGTTTTTATGTGCCCTAGCATGCCTTCCAAAAGAATCTGCTCCCAGATTTTGCCAGGCACAGAGGTGAGACTGAGTGTTCTATAATTCCCTGGGTCATCCATTTTCCCCTTCTTGAAAACAGGGGTTATATTTCCCTTTTTCCAGTCATCAGGAACTTCACCTCACTGCCATGATTTTTCAAATATGATGGCCAGTGGCTTTGCAACTACATTTGCCAGCTCCTTCAGCACTCACAGATGGATTTCATCAGGTCCCATGGAATTGTGTACGTTCAGGTTCTTAAGATGGTCTCAAACCAGATCCTCTCCTACAGTGAGTTCAAGGTCTAGATTTTCACAGTCCCTGCCTCGCATTCCAAGACTTGGGTGCTGCGGTCAGAGCCCTTACCAGTGAAAACTGTGGCAAAGAAGCCATTCAGAACCTCAGCCTTCTCCAAATCCAGCCCTCCCAAAAGTTTCCGGAGGGGGCCTGTTGTCTCTAGTCTGTTTTTTAGCCACTGCATGCCAGTAAAATCCCTTCCTTTTATCTTTAACATCTCTAGCCAAGTTTAGCTCTAACTGGGTGTTAGCTTTCCTAACCTGGTCCCTAACTTCCTGGACGACATCCCTGTGTTCATCCCAGGCCACCTGTCCTTGTTTCCACCTTTTATAAGCCTCTTTATTCCTGTGAATTTTTCTCAGCAGCACCTTATCCATCCAAGGAGTTCTCCTGGCCCTCCTGCTGCACTTCCTTCTAGTCGGGATGCAACACTCCTGAGCTTGTAGCAGGTGATCCTTGAATATTAACCAAGAGTCTTGGGCCCCCCTGCCCTCTAAGGCTACGTCGCATGGAACCTTGCTAAACAGGCTCCTGAAGAGGCCTAAGTCTGCTCTTTTGAAGTCCAGGGCAGTGAGCTTCCTGCATGCTCTTCTCACTGTCTTGATGACCTTGAATTTGACCATCTCGTGATCACTGCATCCAAGACTTCCCTGGAGAGTCACATTTCCAACGAGCCCTTCCCTGTTGGTGAGCACGAGGTCAAGCACAGCACACCTCCTTGTCGGCTCCCCTATTGCTTGCAGAAGGAAGTTCTTCCACACAACCGAGGAACCTCCTATATTGCTTGTGCTGGGTTGTACCATTGCTCCAACAGATTTCAGAGTGGCTGAAGTCCCCCATGAGAACAAGGGTCTGAGATTGTGAGGCTTTTCCTATTTGTCTGTAGAGTTCTTCATCCACAGGATCCTCTTGATCAGGCGGTCTGTAACATATCCCCACAGTAATGTCTCCCATCACTATTTTCCCCTTAACCTTAACCCACAAACTTTCTGTTAACTGGTCACCTGTCTCCAGAGAGATTTCCATACTGTCCAGCCTATCCCTAACACTAAGGCAGCTCTCCCTCCTACCAGGCCTGTCTTTTCTAAAGTGTCTGTAACCTTCAATTCCAGCACTCCAGTCAAAGGAGCCATCCCACCATATTTCTGGGATGCCTATTATATTTTGGTATGAGAATATATGTGGGAGGGGAGATATTTACTTTTGTCCAGTTTCTAGGAGCTCAGATGTTTAAAGAACTGCTATTAACTATTCATGTTTGGCTCTGTTACAGTTTAAACAAGTCCAAGACTAGCAGCACTGGCTTTCTTATTTTATAAAATTTTCATGGTTTAAGATCAGCTGGTAAATCAGAACCACACAGCTGCTGGTACTCTTCCCCACCCCTTTCCTCCCCTCACTCACGAAGGGATGGGGAGAGAATCGAAAGAATTTAACTCCCATGGATTGAGATAAGAATAGTCCGGTAACTAAGATATAACACAAAACCGCTACTGCTACTGCCAATAATAATAATGATAAGGGAAATAACAAGGCAACAGAATACAAATGCTCACCACCCGCCCACAGATACCCAGCTCAACAGAGCAGTGATCTAACCCTTCTGGGTAACTCCCCCCAGTTTGTATACTGGGCATGACGTGCTGTGATATGGAATGCCTCTTTGGCTAGTTTGGGTCAGGTGTCCTGTCTCTGCCTCCTCCCATCTTCCCCTCCTCCCTAGCAGAGCATGAGACTCAGAAAGTCCTTGGTTGAAGTAAACATTACTTAGCAACAACTAAAAATATTGCTGTTATCACCTCTGTTCCCAGGCTGAAAGTCAAAACCATAGCACTGCATCAGGTACTAAGAAGGAGAAAAAATAACTGCTACTGCCAAACCCAGGACAAAAATCATTTTGTAAATTATATCACTCAAGTCTTGAGATTTATTTTTTACACTGAGTTTCGTCCCTTAGGGAACCTTTGATACGCAGTTTGCAACTTCCTGAAAATAGGGAGATTATACACAAAATAAATAGCACACAGCTGTGAGCTATGAGTCTATAATGCCAGTAAAGGGATTTGGTGATTTCATAAACCAGAAAAGCAAAGTTTGAGCATCTTGAAAACTATTCAGACCCTCAAAACTGAGTATTCTGTAATTGAACTCACTTTTTATTTGGATTTGAGTAAATGATTCATACTGATGGGAGGAAACCCTGTGATCTTACAACAGCTCCCATATCATCTCTAGAATAGTAGCACTAACCATTTAATTTCTATTTTCCCCTTCATTCTATTTCCTCTTTAACTTGCCCTTCAGTTCTACTCTGTCATACAGTTCATACTTATTTCTTTTTCAGACAAGCTTCAAATGCTGGTCTTGAACAGGAGCCAAAATGCCTACCTATACCTAGGCTGACAGTTTGAATTTCTCCGCTATGTGCTTACACCAGCAGTGTGTTTTAATGGGACATTGATGGCTACAAATTCCATGAAGCTCACTTGCTCTGAACAAGTGATCTAGCTGAATTAATAAACTCTCATGGGAGCCAAAGTGCTTCAGAACATGGTACAGAGACACTTTCATAGCCCTGTTAGGCCCACCTGACAATCACGTGCACTTAGTAGCACCAGCTCAGCCTTTGATGTGGACTGATGACCGAATCATGTTTTCCTTCATTCTGCTATATAACCTGACCTATAGCAGTCAGGTTTTCCTGTTTTTTTAAGTTTTAGAATCTCTTAAGCGTCACTTATGGAGCTAAATTATGGATAACCCATTTCTCAAAAAAAGATACAAAACAAAATCCCTGATGTCAGAGTAATAATTTTAGTATATCTAGAAATTATAAAGGCTGTGTGGTGTTGCAATAATAATTAATTTCCCAAATGTAAAATATTTTGATCTGAATTTCTGTTTGTATCTTCATGTTGTAAATATTTTGGAAATTATATTAAGAGTTACTGAGCAGTAAATAAGTATCATGGAAATGATGAAGAGAATAGGCTTTTTAATCTTCTGAATAAGTTAATAAAGGCTTTGATAGCAAAAGGCATAAATAATTACCAAATTGTAATTCCCATTTGTTGCAATTCAAACAGCTACTTGATATAAAGTTAAGTAGTGTCTTGGCTATAATTTCCTGTCTTGGGTGAGGTATTTGAATAGGATTGGTTCATGCTTGCAAAACTAAAATTGCTTCTAACTATGAGAACTTATTCATAGTAATGCTGCAACAGTACTTGTCAGTTCAGGTGAGTGCATAGAGATTATTTCTTCCTAGAGCTTTCTCAGATTTCTCTGAAGTTTACTGTATTCAGCTGGACTTCTAAGATAAGTAAGGTTTTTTTAAGATGTTTTAGTACACTGCACATCTTAGTCAATTTATCCTTATTAATGGAAATGATCTGGAATAGCCAACTGACCTAATCAAACCAAAGATGCTCAGCTTCAGGCAGAATTCTGATTTTCAGGGAGGAAATCTGTAACATAAGTTCATTTTTATGAATTAAATTTTCAACATAATATGTTAGTTTAGGGCAACATTTGATCAGCATTTTAAAAAAATTCTGTCAAATGTGTGCAGTATGATTTGTTACACAAAACATGAATGGAAATCTATCTTTTTCTCAGATGGGCTCTTGGGAATGGACAATTGCTTCTTGAAGCATTATAGTAAAAATGGTTCTTCTGACAGCTGTACAGGTAAATCATGTTCTGCTCTTAAAACAGTTATAAGTAGTAGCATTCAGTGATATTGCAAGGGAACAGTTTTTTCATGTCAAAATGCTGATTCTTTGAACAAGCATGTTAATTTCTGACAAGCAGAATAGCAAAGTACTGGAATTGCGCTTGTCAGAAAGATCTCAGTCAATTGTCTGGTTGGTTCAATAATGTTAGTGAGTTTGTGAAAAGTCGTGAAACTAGTGAGAATTTTCTTAATTTCATCTAACAGCCATGAGGTATTCATAGGAGCATATTTTTAATAAAAACACTGTTATTTTCATTGTTTCCAAAACTATGTAATAATGTAGAATTTTATTTTGGTTATTTAGAGAAAGCCAACTTAATTAGGAGTAATTTCTCTTCATATCTTTATGCCAGAAAAAAATAAACAAACAAAAACCAAAAAACAAAACCAAACCACCCGACCTCCCCACCCCCCCCCCAAAAAAAACAAAACAAAACACAAAAAAACAAACCCAAAACAACCCAAATCTGTCACTGACCAAAGATACATTTTCTTGGAAGCTTTCATGACCAGTCTTTTGATGTCTAAAACTATAATCTTGTCTGTTACATACTTTGGAAAAGGTATTAGAATCTCCCTAATTCTCTCAGCATAAACAGGGATATGGCAAATATATCCTTGACTGTTATTTTGAATTCTTTTTTTCTGTCCAAGGCGTTCTACATATTACATTTTGTTGGTATCAGTACCAGATGCAGTGTTCCCTTGGGCATCTCAGGATTCTGACTATAACACATGACTTTTTGAAAACCTTAGAAAGGCTGTGGTTAGTAGGTCAAGAGAGGTTCTCCTCCCCCTCTATTCTGCCTTGGTGAGGCCGCATCTGGAATACTTTGTCCAGTTCTGGGCCCCTCTGTTCACGAAGTACAGGGAATTGCTTGAAAGAGTCCAGCGCAGAGCCACAAAGAAGATGAAGGGAGTGGAACACCTCCCTTATGAGGAGAGGCTGAGGGAGCTGGGTCTCTTTAGCTTGGAGGAGACTGAGGGGTGATCTCATCAGTGGTTACAAATATGTAAAGGGTGGGTGTCAGGATGATGGAGCTAGGTTTCTTTTCAGTGATATCCAGTGATAGGACAAGGGGCAATGGGTGTATACTGGAGCATAGGAGGTTTCATGTTAACATCAGGAAGAACTTCTTCACTGTAAGAGTGACAGAGCACCGGAACAGGTTGCCCAGGGGGGTTGTGGAGTCTCCCACGTTGGAGATATTCAAAGCCTGCCTGGACAAGTTCCTGTGTGATGTACCCTAGGTTACCCTGCTCTTGCAGGGGGATTGGACTAGATGATCTTTCAAGGTCCCTTCCAACCCTTGGGATTCTGTGATTCTGTGAATGCTACCTCAGTTATAAAGTGAATGCTGTGATCACCTCAGAGGTAAGCATTGTTTGTTTAACTTTGTACTCTCTCAGGCATGAGGAAAAGACTCTGCTGCCTGACAGCATCAGCAGATCATGAAAGGGAGAAGGCCTCAAAATATTAGCATGTAAGAAGGAAGATCTAGCTCATAAATAGTATCTTGTGCATACTAGGATTGTATGGCTCCAATAAAATCAGTGTTAAAAAAGGTCACTGTGAAAAACCTTCAGGTGTCAGGGAAGAGGAACAATCTCTGGTTTGTAAGGTGGAAGATCCTTCCAGCTTGTTAAAGGTGTAGAAAACATGGAGCTACATTATTTAGACTGTGACAATATGGGAAAGATGAAGTTATACTAATCTTGAAGTTACAGTGTATAAAATTATATACTATTTGTGAAACACTGTATTCTCAGCAGGGCTTTTGGCAAGTTGGTGGCCAAAAGCTATCAGAATGAGACAGCTGGCTTGAAACATACAGAAAATATGACAAGGGAAATAAATGGACTATTAAATAAAATGAAAATTGGATAAAAGCACAAAATGAACTTGCACAAACTACATCCTGAAGGCATTTTTAAACCCCATTTTAAAGATGCAAAGTCAAGAATGTTACAATTTTTCACAGAACCCTTAGCTTTGTCCTTTTTGACAGCATCTGTTAATGGTCATTAAAAAGAATAGACCACTATACAAGCTAAGCAGCTTACTAGAGTGATATTTTGGCACAATTGAGCTGTGAGAAATCTTTATTGAAAAAGAAACATAACAATTTACTCTTTAGCTGCATTCTATTTTTATTGACAAATATGATGGAGCCATTGCAAAACAAGTTGCTTGTTTTCTATTAAAACCTTATACAACTTTTTGGCCAATTAAAGAAAATTTATCAGGGAAAGAAATTTGAAACTTAGTTTCTGGATTATTTCTACATGATAATTATGCCTGAAGTTTACCTGACTCTTGCATCTGTGTGACAAAGCAGTTTTTTGCTCTCCATATCCTATTATTTTCAAGATTTTACAAAATTTCCACCACATTCAGAGGCAGATGTAAACTTTATATTTATTTTGGTGAACTTTGACTCAATTTGTTGATTAATAGCTATTGGCATTACTTATTATGTGTAGTGAATGACAAAGGTGAGTGAGATGTCTAGTTAGTGTTTACTCTACACTTTCTCTCATTGCGTTTATGAAGAAGTCTGTTACTCTAAGAATCTGACTGGGCACATGGTAAGAACTTCAGTAGACAGTGGACCAAAAGATGACAGTAGAATTATTTTAAAAGAATATTTAAAATACACCTTTTGTCTGTCAGCTTAACTGTCAATGTTGAGGTTTTATATATTGCTGCTGTATCTGTTCATTAATGGCTGCACATTCTTATAAATATTCCAGGGTAATAATTAAGTTATACAGGCAAACTGAAGACAGTGGAAGCAGATTTTTAAAGTAGGTCATACCTTTTATAGTGCAAAAATGTACTCATCTGCAGTGTGGAAATGGTTCAGTAGTCAGACACCTTCATTGCAAATTGCTGCTGCAACAAAGAATGAAAAATTATAACAAAAAAAATAAAACCAGGAGATTTTTATGCACTGAGCCTCTCTGACTTCAAACTATGGTGAAGAAGTGACAGACAGAAAAGGTAATTTAGAAATGTTACAGGCATGAACCTCTAGAAATTAAAACAGGCATGAAGCTTGAAAGTTCTACCTTAAGAGTTGTCTTTTTTATAAATAATGTTAGATTGTAGAGACAAATTTGTAGCAGACCAAAATCCTTCCTGCTCTTTCACCATGAAGCAATTCTCCGGGCATGTTAATACTGTGACAGAGATCTTTGATCTGATGAGCATACTATACTAGACGCTAGTACTTGAAAAAAATGAAATCTATATCAGGGAAGTATGCTAATAATGATTTAGAGCATAGAATTGTAGTAGCAGCAGGCATAAAGTTCTGGAGTACGCCAGTGAGGCAATATGTATTACAGCATAAAAACCTTGAAATGGTAGGAGAAGAAGTTAACCACCAGCCTTATTTGAACCATTAAAGGAAGCTCTTGGACAAAAGTGACAGGCCAAATTCAGAAATTACTTGTGTATTTCTGTAACTTATATGACTAAAAAAAAAAAAAAAAAAAAAAAAAGCAAAATATAGAGCAGTTCAAAGGAAGTAATTGGACAAAGCAGATTTTTTTCTGCTTTCTGACAATCTTCTATAAGTTGCTGCTTTTTAAACACAGAAAATCTTTTTCCTCTATCATACAACTTCTATTTATTTTGCAATGTCACAGTGTTTCACAACAGCTTTGATGGCTACAAGTGGAAGAAAATAGAAAAAATAATAAAAGAACAGTAAAAGCAGCTATTGAGAAGAGAAACTACAAGAAAGGAGAATGAGAGGGGGTAAAAGAAAGACTCAGGAAGAAATTATAATCTTAGAAAATAATAATGTTTTTCTTCCCTTTGAATTCATAGAGCTTTTTTGCTTTCAAGGTAATTTTAATTGAAAGGTATTTTGCTAACCTCTGTATTACACTTGGAGAAATCCAAAACAGAATGCAGCCCTAGTCTTTAAAATGTAGTGATTATATGTTTTTAATACTTCTATCATGGTTTTCCAACATGAAGGAATGCCTCTAAATGGAACATGACCAAAAAAATAAAACAATTATAAGGCAATTTACATTGGACAGTATTGCAGAAAACCCGAGCAAAGATAATTGTACAGGCTGAATTTATTCACTAGTGCTGCTATGGACTGAGAGAGGTAAAGCACGCATGCAAATGTGAAAGTTCACGTATTGTTATTCTACAGAGAATTAGAAATGTTAAGATAAAATATAAAATCTTCCTTCTAATCCAAAGTGCATCTGTACAGGATATCTATTATATATTCTGTTCTTGTCCCAAATACAGTGTTCTTATAGACACAAAAATACAGCTTGGACTTTCAAAACTGAAATAAGTACTCATTTGGGATTTTGAAGGATGTGGAACAATGTCTCACTTGAGACACCAGTGTAAGTTCAATGTTAGAAAAAGCTCAAACTACACAGACACAGATATAAATTCCAGAGTCACATCTAAGTGATTGTAAAATCAAGAGAATATGGTCTGTGCTAAAAAAGCGTTTGCTTGGTTTTAAAGACTGACAAAGTTTGTTGCTACACAAACTGTCCCCATTTTGACACATAGAATCATAGCATCGTTACGGTTGGAAAGGATCCTAAGATCATCTAGTTCCAACCCCCCCTGCCATGGACAGGGAAACGTCACACTAAACCATGTCACCCAAGGCTTTGTCCAACCTGGCCTTAAACACTGCCAGGGATGGAGCATTTAAAACTTCCCTGGGCATCCCATTCCAGTACCTCACCCACCCTCACAGTAAAGAACTTCTTCCTTATATCCAATATAAACTTCCCTGTTTAAGTTTTAACCCATTACCACTTGTCCTATCACTACAGTCCCTAATGACATCCCCAGCATCCCCATAGGCCCCCTTAAGATACTGGAAAGCTGCTATGAGGTCTCCACGCAGCCTTCTCCAGGCTAAACATCACCAACTTTCTCATACAAGAGGTGCTCCAGTCCCCTGATCATCCTCGTGGCATCCTCTGGACTTGTTCTAACAGTTCCATGTCCTCTTTAAGTTGAGGACACTAGAACTGTACACGATACTCCAAGTGAGGTCTCACGAGAACAGAGTAGAAGGGCAGGATCACCTCCTTCAGCCTGCTGGTCACGCTGCTTTTGATGCAGCCCAGAATACAGTTGGCACACTGAAGCTGGCTCATGTTCATTTTCTCATTGACCAACACCCCTGAGTCCTTCTCCACAGGGCTGCTCTGAATCTCTTCTCTGCCCAACCTGTAGCTGTTTCTGGGATTGCTCCCACCCAGGTGTAGGACCTTGCACTTGGCATGGTTAAACTTCATGAGGTTGGCATCAGCCCACCTCACAAGCATGTCAAGGTCCCTCTGAATGCATTCCTTCCCTCCAGCGTATCAGTTGAACCACACAGCTTGGTGTCATCGGCAAACTTGCTGAGGGCGCACTCAATCCCACATGATTCTACATTTTCATTGAGAAGTATATTCTCATGTAAATGGTTATGTTTGGGGTTTTAATACAGTATTTTATGAAATAGATATTGCGGCTTTTAAAGTCAAGAAGTGAGGTATGTAGGCAGCTTTTTAGCATAACTTAAAATGCATTGTTCCACATTAAATATACATTAAATTAAAACAGAAGTCTGAATACAAGGTTTTTTCAATTACTTAATTTAAGGCATTAATATTTTATATTAAAATTATGTCATTTGGGTGTAAAAAGATATTAGAATGCTAGAATATAGGACCCAATATTAGAATATAGAACCTCAGAATACTACATTGTTAAGGGCCTTTCCAACCCTAACCATTCTGTGATCCTGTTTTATGATTCTGTAGGCTTTAAAAAGATCCTCGTACACACACTGTTTCAGAACCTGAATCCTAATAGACAGCTAACAGATAAATAAGGTTAATAAGAAGCACTAAAACTGAAAAGGTACAGATACAAAATACATTTTTCAGCTTCACTGTGCATGTGCAGTTGAGGGGGAGATGGTAATAATATATTTCTCCACAGTGAGGATCCAGAAATTGAGAATCATCATTCTGATAGCCAGAGGATCTTAAGTGCAACATATTTCCTCTCACTCTTTACCTATGTAACATAAATATTTTAGGCTAATAAATTAAATATGTCGGATGCTACATAAGAATAGCTCTTAAATTTGCTTCTCTTAAGATGAACCTTTTGAATTATTTGTTCTTTTTGGTGATACTTCTGTATCAAAATCTATCAATTTTTTATAATTTCAGATTAATCTAGGGTTTAACCTTCAGTACTTGAATGCTTTATATCAGAGATATAGTGCATCTGGCTTCATAAAATAAGGGATATTAAATCAAAAGGAAGAGTTATGCACAATGAAATGTATTTCAAATGCTAAGAGCTACTTATTTAATTATGCATTTCTTTTATGGCCTGAAAACAAGTCCGTATCTTTTAAGCATTCATCACCAAATGGCCAAGGTAAATGGCAAGTCAGATGGGGCTTTTTCATGTTTTTAATTTCCTTAGAAAAAGGAACCCACATTTCTTGTACACAGTAAAAATCAGAGCAGGGTTGATTTTTCTTTGTAGGTCAGTGATATTAGAATGAAATGCAAATGCACAACAAAACTACATAACATAAATCCTGCTATTTACTCTCTTGGGTATTACTCTGTGTTTGGTGTAATGTTTTTTTTTCATTTTATGAAGTTTTCCAATTAAATATTAATGCAACTTCTTCAAAGAGAAACAAAGATTTATAACCCTGAAGTGAAAGAGAGAGGATGAGAGAATTGACAGTGCAGTTGGGCAGAAGAATTCTGTGTGAGCTATGAATACCCTTTTCTCATTTATTTGAGAAGTTAAATATAATATATAAACAAAATATGTGTATGTATAAGCTATGCTCTAATTGTGTGTAGTGCATGATCATAAGTAGCAAGTTAGAAACTTTCCACCCCAGCAACAAACAGCATGCTGTTATCCCTTTTTTATTTTTAATTATTTCTTTAATGTTCTTTTTGACTTCCTAAATTTTAAATACCTTGAACATTTTTTTATATTTTTGAAGGGAAAAAGAGGAAAACCCAAAAAATTACATTAGAATCTAAAGTTGACATATATATATTGTATTTTAAAATTCTATTTAACTTATAATAAATAATTTACTTAAAGCAGTGCAAAAAGGAAGTGATAAGCACTCTTGCCTTTTCGAAAGAGTGGGTATGTGGTATGCCTGATTCATCAGGAGCTAGACGGCAGTAACTCATGTATATGGAACAGACTGTAACGTTTTCCAGTTTACTTGAGGGAATAAGAAATGTTTAAGATTCTGCATACTCCTAGATATTCTTCAAGGTTGCCAGAAGGCATAAAGACATGTTCTGAACCAGTTCATAGGAAAAAACCTGCAAAGAGAAAGATCTGTTATTTGTAAAGTTCTTGTGTATTCCATTGTGAAGAGAGGAAGGGCAGGATTATGTGATTGTGTCAGTCTAGACTTTTTAAACACTTTTCTGCCCTCTTAAAAAAATATCTAGCTAAGAAAAATATGCCAGGAGAACACAAAGGAATTAATCAGCAAAGCTTTAGTTTAAAATGCAGCAGTGTGAAAAATGCCTAATTGCTGTAGGTCATTGAAGCATTGCGTAGGGAAGTCATAGAAGGTTTGCTAATGAGCAACATTTCTTTGGTTTCTTAATATTTATCATTGTTGTTTATTTATGCATAGTTCTCATATTCTATGTTCTCCTGTCAGACACACAGAAATTGTATTCATTCACAACCACACACCGTCATTCACAACTATTCACAGCCTGCACTCTGAAAGTAACAGAAGAGTGAACATTGTCTGTCTTGTATCTCTTCTGTCATGATTTACTTGCATTTATTTAATGCTGACCTGAATAGGAATGATCAGTGAGAAGTGGTGTTTGCTCCTTGAGATGTATAGACTACAGGGGAATAGTAGAACCTGAACTAATTTGACAGAGTCAAATTAATTTTAATGGGCACTTGATAATGTCTGATTCTGCACACAAGAAGAAGACACTAGAAATTCATAGATATTTCTGTTTATATATGTTCCAATAAGTAGTGGCAGTCACCAGATTTCTGTATTTTCTTACTCTATCAAAATTTTTAATATTAAATTATTTCTTTGGGTAAAACCACAAGAGAAAAAAAAATGGTTTATGACATTATCTTCTTTCTATCCCAACAAAAGAAGAAATAATCTGAAAAATGAAGATTATAAAACTGCAAATTAAGATGTCAGGAGAGCATTATGTATACTAAGTTCAAGGCCAAAGTGGAAGGGGATCATGATGCACCAAGTCCGTGCAGAAAGTTATCATTGAAAAGAATAGAATTTACTTAAAAATAGGTCTATACTCAAAACCACAAGAAGAATGGCAGGAAAAAATATAACTATTTCTTCAACCAGTAATTTTTCTGTATAGCCTTTTAATGATGCTGATAAAGAATAACTTATTAAAGAAATAGCAAAGCATTTGAGAGGGTGCTTCCCTTAGAGCAGAACATCAGGAAGAAAAAGAGTGAGCAATCTGGCAACTCGTGAAACAAGCAGCAGCAGCAGTTTCTGACACTGTAGAAAAAGCATTCGCTCCTCTTCCTTTGCTAAAAAATATGAGAGGAGCATCAGCCACACCACATGTTAGGGAGTCATGCCCAGATCCAGTCCAAGGCTTGGAATGGAAACAAGATTGCTTCCAGGGATGAGAAGATGGTTCACTTGTCAGTATCTCTTTAACATTATGACCTTTATGGGCAAAGCCTATTATCATAAAAGTTATTTTTGATTCTGTAGAGAGGAAAAAAATTAGTTGAGCAACATTGTTGACAGCAAGACTGTCATTTTTAAAATTAGGTTATAATGAATATGAGTTTCAGAAGACTGCAGAGTAGGTCCCATCTGTTTCCCTCTGGATTGCAGCATGAAAGGGAACAGATGGGCTTGCATTATGCCAAAAAATGGCTAGGAGAAGCTAGACATCTCTGTAGTCATAGTCTATGTTATCATCAGCCACTATAAGATCCCATTCCTATCCTTCCCTTACAGTGCACTTCTGCTGTTGAGGGAATGAGGGAGTAGGGAATATGACTGGAAGGAGAAAGAACTTGGAAGAGGTCATGCTGCACATATAATTCTGCAACTTTTAGCATTAACATTTAGTTCAGGTGCAAATTTTGCTACTAATTCTAGTTTTGCCTTGTGTTTTGTCTTGGATTTCACAAGTAACCTTACATTCTGAATAGTTACGAGAAAACTATACCTTTTTTTTTTTTTTTCTGTACATCTATGAAAAGTGTGGCTGCTCTGGAATAAGATCTTAGCTTCTAAAATCAATGTCATCTTGATGTGTCCTCAGATTAAGTCAGGATTTTACTCTCTGCAGATGTCTTCTAATACAGAGGGTTTATCATAACCAGTTCTGGAGTAAAGTGAAATCACATTGCAAAGAGCAGACTCAGGAAGGTGTCCTTTTTCAAAAGCCTTTGCAGATGAGCTGATTGCCCACTCTGACACAGAAAGAGTCAAAAGTTTCTTTTTTTTTTTTTTCACATGGTTTGTTTGTGTTTCTCCAGTTAAAAAGTCACACTCAGATACTGTGTTGCATAACTTTAAGAGCTATTATAGTAATGTTGTATACTGTTATCAGATATCTGTATCTATGCCTGAGGTTTAGCCATTGAAATGTGGGTTTGGGAAACAAATATTGGAACTCCCATTCAAATTTTGCTTAAATTTATGTACACTTTTCTTTACAGTTGATGGCTGATAACCTATTTGAACTTCTAGAATTTAAGCTTTCTAAACAATGATTGGTTATTGGTAGCCATTTCTTAAAGTGCCAGATTCAGCCTTACATAACAGTCATGTCTTCCTTTTGAAAACAGGCATTTATTCTTTTCTAATACCATTTTATGTTCCATAATACACAAAAGGCAACTAATGAAATCAATTCTTACTGTAACAGTTTTTATGTATTTTTAAAACATCTCATAAATCTTGTGCATTTCTTGTTCTTTTCTGGCTATGCACAACATCAAGTGGTTAAAGTGCATCTTAGATTGTTAGTAATGGCAAACCTCACTACAGCACAGTGGTGTTGAGTGGGGTTTTATGTCCTGTTGTTTAATACTTATACACCAGTTAGTTTTTCATTCAATACCTGTTAAATTAGCAGTTTAAACTGTTTGTTACTGTGTGGGCAAACTCCTTGTTAGCTCCTGCAAGCCAAGCCTGATATATTAAAGGCTATTTTAGGGCTTCTAAGTATGGTTTCTTGGTTTTTAGTTTGCTGTGGGTTTTCTTTTTTCCTTTCTTTTTCTTTTTCTCTCTCAGTGTTTGCTGTCTTAGTAACTTCCTTTCTTATTAACTTCATATTCAGAATTTCACAGTAAAAGTATTTGGCTACATGGTGGAAGACCCTACTTGTGTTTGCAAGATAAGTGTTATAAAAGTGTCAAAAATTCCCTCCCATCTTCCATTTTTGAAAATAAAAAATCTGTTCTGTCCTTTGACAGAAAATATGGGGACATACTGCATTGACTTAAACACTCAGGAAAACAATAGTTTGTGTTATAATTTATTCTATGAGAAAATCAGGGAAATGTTCATCAATGTTTCGTATAAGACTATGTTGGTTGTTTCACAATTCGTATTTTCAAAAACCCATTGTAATTTAGGCAAAATTAGAGTTGGCACAGAAATCTTACTAAAACTTAACAAGTGAGATCTATGATGCATATTTCTACACCTGTAAATGTGGGAATTTGTTTATTTTCTGAAAAGATTAACATTGTATCAATGCATCTTACTATTTGGAAAAAAATGTAAATGGGAAGCCATATTCTCAGAACCACTGGGCAGCTACAATCATTAATCAGTGTTTTTGCTTCTTGTCTTCTTTATGTTGTGAAGTCAATGTTTTACACTTTGGCTGCCTCAAGGTCTACATATACCTCAGGGCTTCATTGAACTAGCAGTACACTAGTGTAGAAAAATAACTCGTTTGGGGTTTTGCCATGAAAAATGTAAAGTCTGTCTTTGAACATTGACTAAAATCTCATTTTTTTAGTGGTAAATGAGGCATGAAACATATTGTCAAAAATATAGAGCCCAAAACATAGTGGCACTAAATATTTTATCTTTGTTGAATGTACTACAAAGGTTTGAACTCTAAATCAGACAGTACACCTAAACACACAGCATCATTTCATCAAGTGAGTGGTCTTTGCTGTAAAATTTGTCTATAATGTCAGCTTTAATGAAGTTCCTTAATTTCTTTCAGCCTCAGAAAACTATTATTTTAACTGTCTGTAGGCATAAATCTGCCACCAGCACTTCAGCCCTGAACTTGCTCAAGGCTTAGACTATTGACCTTATGGTGAGAATTGCATGGTAATCTTTTATATCCTGATCATTCCTGTTTAAATGTTAGATGTGTAATATCAGCTTGTTCTTCACAGGCATGGGCGATTGGAAGGAAGTGCAATTGCAGAAGTGGAACTGAAAGGTTATTGCTATAAGTCTTGGTTATTTGAGACTTCATGACATGGTTTTCTAAAGTATTCCTGAAGTATCTGCACTTGTGTTTTGTTTGATCTCCATAGAATAAGTCTGTTACTACATGGCTGAATCAACTTAAAGACAAATCTATTTTTATATTAAATATTTAAGAATCGTGGATCTAGGAAACAAGTAGTATTTGTAGTTAGACAATGAAATGGCCAGCTGATTGATATAAACAATGGTAAAAAATTCATAATTTATGGATATTTCACTTTGAAGAATAATATTTGATTTATACAAAGCACCCCTCATCTCTGTAAGTGACAGATTTACTTCAGTTATGCACATGTAGTACTCAGCATATGTCAGTTCACAGGAAATCATACTGTCTCATGAACAGAGTACTAGGGATTTTTCTACTGTGTTGAAATAAGGTGTGCTGTGACATGAGAACTAAAATCTATGTAAAGTATGTATGCTTTGGAGAAGAGAAAAATTGCATTCTGAACTTCTAGAATGATAATGAACATACAATGTATAAAGCCATTTTGCTGTCAAGATAAGGAAATAATCTCTTTAACTGTCTTGAAATGTGTTGTTATTTCTCTGTGCTCTTTGTACTCTTCATACCGGACAGATACTTGTCTTCAACCAATAAGTATTAAATTTTAAGGGGAAATAGTCTGGTTACTGGTCAAAGTGCTCACAGCCAGTATACACTGAAATGATTTACTAAAACCATAAAATCAACTGCAGATGGATGGATTTTGATATGAATAGAAAGTTGCAACTTTCCAAACTGTTTTATGGCAAAACCTGCAAAATTTGACATCTGTAAATGTAAATAGAAAGTGAAGCCACCATTGCTTAATAGTCAAAACTGAAAAAAAAAAAAAGTCCAGTTTACGTGCACTATGAGAGGCTTCATGCCAGATAATTTAAGGAATGCTTACTTAAATATATCTGCTTCCATTTTAAATAGGGACTGGTCTGCAAGTTGTAAAAAAGTTTGAATAAATCATACTAACCTAAAAAAAGAACTTGTACCACTTATATAACAGTATAGCTTCGTGGAGGAATTTGTTTATACTTTTATTAAGAACTGGTGTTTTCAGAGTGCTAGATTTTTTTGATTTCTCCTTACTCACATAAAGACTCAGGATCATCATTTAGACTAAAATTGTTTTACAAAACTAGTCTATATCTTTTCATAGTTCTTCGTAAACAGAAATATTTTGGGGCTTAATTACATTCATTCTCAAAAATGGTTGTGAAGAGTTGAGCCAAATCTAGAACTTTTTATGTTAGATTGCTGGTTAATTGATTTGATTTCTCCCACTGTTTTAAGCATTATATCCTCCAATGTCATTCAAGAATGAGGGACAAACGTTAATTTGAAATGTGAACTGGTGCAAGTGATTTGGAATTGTTCATTTGTCCATGGAAAGTAAGACTGTTAAGAGACAGAATTAACTTCTTTATACTTGTGTGAATTCTTGCACAAAATACTTGTGTTTGCTTCACTTTTCTGGTATAAGTCAGTGCTGTCCCAGCTAATCAAGGCAAACATGCTGAGGTTCATTCCATCAGCTGAACCCTCTTGTGACTTCTTTTAGGCAATGAAAAACTACTAGCACTTCAGAGTCTATTCACAGCTTATATGGATTGAAGGAGTTTTTACAGGTAGCTATGTTACTCCATCTGCTCTGAGGAGAGAATATCAAAGTGACTATTTTGAGAATTCAGTAATCTAAATTTATATGGGACAAATTTTATTAAATGTAGGTATTTATACAAATAAAAGATAACTAGGTGCATGGTTGGACCTTTCTATATCTAAAAATACAGCTGCAAGTTTCCAAATACAAAATACACAGGCAGTATAGAAAGGTTGTTCTTGAATCAAGAACACTTCATTTATATGTTGTCCAATGCTGTTTTTGGTAAAGGTGTATGCAGCTGTCTGTTTTGTTTAAATGTATACAGGGAATAAAAGGGAACAATAGAATGAAAGAAAAAGAAAAAGAAAACCACAAAAGTAGTTTTCTTCAGTCCCAACAGAAGGGGAAAGCTGCTGTTTTGGAAAGATAAATTTAACTTATGTAATAAACTGCTGCTGAGATTTCTCAGTAACTGTTGTAAAAAAAGATAAATCTGTACAAGTGGTACATATTCTGGCCAATATTAGCTTAATAAAAAAGTTAATGGGGTCAACAGAAGTCAGAAATTAATATCACACACTAAAACATACTTAGCAGAAAGCAACCCCTGCCATTCACAATCTCCCCAGAAGCTAATGGAATGATCCAAGTAATTCAAGTGCCCCTGTTAGATTACCAAAAATGCAGGATGGTTTTAAGTTACTCCAAGTCTCATTTTCCATGATTTGTGTGATCATTTGTGTAGTTCATGGATACCAAAAAAGGTACTTTATACATGAAGTAGAGTCCCTCTTGGTGGGTTGGTCCTGGGTTTTTATGTCAATGTTCTGCACTTAGTTCCACTACATATTACTATAAAAACTCAACTAAAAGTAAATATAAATTAATTCCTATGAACTAAATACAATCTAATATATAATTGAAGGCCATATTTTAAGGGATGCTTTGAGAACTGTTACTCCAGAATTGCAGGTTTTGTTTTGACAGATTTTATGCTGAGGCACATAGTTTGATATCTTGATATTATATGCATGAGCAAGGATCTGTGTCTGATACAATCTTTAACTCTTCCTTTTAATTTGCTATTATCTCTGTCTAATTAATATAGTAAAAAGGTTGTTGCCTAAATCAATGTATGACCCCAATGCAATCATATTAATATCCCTATATCCAATAGATCTTGTTCTGTAATTCCCCTGGAAGAAGTGGGGCATGTCAGATAAATTAAATGAAAAGAACAGATGTAGATTAAGAGAGATGTAAATTTCAAGCCTGCACTTTTAATTTCACTAAATATTATTTTCCATCTTCATGATCACATTACATTGAAATGTGGAACTTCAATTTCCTCCGCTATTTCATTTAATAAAACCTTTGTCTCATCTGAGCTCTTGAAGAGATGTTAGCTTTAAATCACATTGACTTCACCCTACCCAATTTACATATGCTGAAGAAATAAAAGTCTTTTCAAGAGTTGCCATGGGGCTTCAGAAGCCTCAAAGGAGTATTAAGACCTTGAGTTTAATGTGAACTGCCTCCAACACAAAACACAAATCTTCCCAACAGAATACTAATGGTTTAGCACACAGTTACATTTTCTGTGCAAGTTTGTAAAGTAAATAAACAATCCACATATAGGAGAAAAAAAATAACTAAATTATGTCTGAACATTTGAATTTAGAAGTATGCCAGCTGGAAATGAAAAATGCTTTCTATAAGCCTGTATTACATAAGAAATGTTATGTGGCTTGACAGATGTACAAAACAGAGCACAGGATAAATTAAAGGGGGAATTCAGAGCTCCTCCATTTTTTCTCTAAGGACTGTATACCTGCAGAATAGCATTAGGAGTTCTCAAAGTCACTGTGAATAGACATATAAAATGTTTTGCCTTAGATCTATATAAACAGAAATGTTTCCACCCTGGATTTACTTTGTTTTCTCTTGCATAAACATTTTATTTTTTTTTTTTTTTTTTAGAAATCATATTCTGTTTTAAAAGATCAATGGACTACAATGCATACAATAACTAAGGGGGAAAATGCTTTCCTAATATGACCTCAATCTCTTCTCTATAATGGATTTCTCGTTATAATAATTACATCCCATTAAAATGTCAGAACTGGTTTAAAAGATATCTAAGAAGACATGTCTGTCTGAGCAAACTAGCAGGCAGAAACCTTGATGTTAATTTTCTTGGCATCATTTAAGGGAAAGGGAGAACTACAGTGCATAAAATGAGAATCCTTGTGTGACACAAAATGCAAGCAGATTGACTATATATAGTATTAGCACTTAAATAATTGGTCAGTCATAAGTAATTAGGGAGCATTACAATTACACAAAGAGAAGGTTTGTTTCAAGTGGAGAGCAGAGTGAATGACTCAGAGTGAATACTCCTACATGACAAACCTAGCCCTGTTTTCTGCTCAGGAATTATCCACAAGCGAGCAGACTTTTATTCATTTGTTTGGGTGCAATTGCAAACCCTTCTCTTATCTGAGTCCTGTTCCTGGGGTAGTGGTGTTTCCAAGAGCAGTGGCTCAGCGTGAATGGGAGGTGCTCAGTCTCACCCTTTGGTAAGAATGAGCGTCTGAACTATTTGGGCCAGGGTCTGACAAGCTCTCCACACAAAAGAATCAGCTTTAAATGATCCCACTTGTTTCAGTTCAGCAAGCTCATCTTGGTCTGGCTCTTTATTTAGAATGATTTTCATTCCTCGGGTGTTCATGAACAAGTCACTGTGACAGAGTTTCCTGCCCTTTGTTATCCCTTATATTTTGTGTTCAGTCAGACCCTGATTTAGCAAGTGATTTCAGGAGAAAATGAAAGAAGTCCCTTAAACTGAGTTTGGGAAGATATGCACAGGCATTGTGTTTTGTTGTATTCTCACTTTCTTCACCCATGCTGCTTTACTGTTCACCCAGGTGTTTTCTGGAATAATGTCCTTTAGTCGCAGACAGCACTTTTTAAATTCTAAATCAAAACAAACCACAGTTACCAGAAAACATGAGTTTCTCTTCTACATTGATCATTGATAAGTCATGACTTTTAATTCTTGTTGTATCTGATCAATTTAAAAATACTATTTGAAAGTATGTACGCATATTTTTGCTTGTAAATTCATAAATATTGGTAGAATGAAAATAGTAGCATTTTCTATTAATACCATTCTGGATTTTACGTTTTAAGAATCCCAAGACAAATAAAATTTTTAACTCAGAGTTCTTACAATATATCACTGCTCCTGTGTGCATATGATGCACGTGGACTATTAGAAAGTAACTTCACGTTCAAAATAAATTGCTCACAAGCTGACTTCCAAAGAGGAATTGGTGATAGAGGCAGAACTCATACTTCTTATGCAGGCAAATCTACCATTGACTTAAAGTGCATTTCACTGAATGAATGGCATGTTGAAACTCCTGGAAGAAAGCCATGCTCTGAAGAATCAAATTGAATGGGGTCAGAAACAGTCCCAGAAAGCCTTTTTAAGCTCGGAAAGCACCCTCCTGGATTTCTTGCCAAATGCAGTATTTCCTATCACATTATATAAAGAGTAGCCTGCACTCCTTCAAAACTGGCTTACTAGTATTTGCCAGTCTGCAGGGTGCAGACAGTGTAAACAGCATCCTTGATCCATCCATCTTGCACAGGCAAAACCTATCCTGGTTGTCCCAGGGTCCTGGCCATGTTAGATGCTGTTGATCTTTGCAAAGTGCTGTTTATTTGAACTGGACCACAGACTTCCTGGTCTTCCCTGCCAATGTTTTCATTTTGACATACATCTAATTCTTTATTATAGCTTCATCATCATACTGTGGTGCATAGTGGTGTGGCAAATAAAGTTACTGTGTTTGTGTTTACGTATTTTCTGAGACTGGAAATCTTTTATCTTAGAATTCCAGCTAAAGTTAATAGGGCAAACCTCAGTAAACAAGTCTAATTACCCTGGCAATTTAGATTAAGTCCTTGAAATGGATTGTCAGAAATTAGTTTATGTATGTTACCAGCTTAAGAATCCATTTGTCTCTCAGATGTTTCAGCTACCATGAATAATCTTCTTACTGATCAGAACAAAGAATTGGGCACATTTGTTTCTCATTCCAGTGCATGTGCTTAAATGGACTTTTAAATTGCTCTCTATTCATGACTTGAATTTAAGTTTAATTTTCTAATTTTTTATGTGTTGTGTTCACTAGCTTTTCTAATTAGCTCCAGTTCTGTTCCATAAATGATTTGGTGTTTACACCTAAACAGATAACCAATAGGTGGTGACAGCAGTACACTTCTTGATTTAAACTAGTTTTGCATCACTTAACAGCTTGGGCTTTCTTTTTAAAGGTATCAGTTCTTACAGTATGAGTCTTAGTGTTACTACAAAGATAGAAAATATGTTTGCTTTTAAAATTCAGAGGTACTTACACTGGTGTATGGTCTGGTATGGCTGGTATGGTCTGTGGTAGTACACATGAGAAAGTAGTACAGTTAAGATTTAAACAGCCCAGGATTTAAAATCTTTCAGTAATTATTTGAGAACAAACTCTACAGAACAAAGTATACACTGGCACAGCTTTTAATGCGCAAGATTCTGCATCTGCAAGACTCAAATTCATATACAGTAATTTCAAAATTACAAATATCAGAAGAGTCGTTTCAGTACTGTATTAGAAGAATCTTATTGTGAAGTAGTGCAAGGAAGATCTGACTGTTTAGAATGTACGGGTTTAGATACATAAAACTTTTGTGAAAATTAAAGATTAATTCTGTGTTTAAAATACATTCTAGATATATGATACTGTACAGGTGTGTGAGTTAAATTTCCCTGTAAGGGTTAACCTGTCTGCTATCCATTTTCCTAACTCAGAGTTAGGATTTTGTCTAAATTTGAGAAATATAACATGATGGCCTCATAGAATCATACAATAGTTAGGGTTGGAAAGGACCTTAAGATCATCAAGTTCCAACCCCCCTTGCCATGGTCAGGAACACCTCACACTAAACCATATCACGCAAGGCTTCATCCAACCTGGCCTTGAATCGACATCATATAATCAATAGTTTGTTTATACTTGATGTAACAGCCTTCTAGAGATTTGTTAACACAGGACAAAATTCCAACCTCTGATGAATTTAGTGGGAATTTTGCCATTTACTTTATTGGGCCACAGTATTAAATGCTTAATTAATATTTCACAGTAGGTCATTTTCCATTACTGGAAATCATTTTTAAAGATATTTGCAAAAAAGCAGAATAATAATAAAAATAATCTTCTGTATTTAAAGTGTTAAATTATAGTTACTTCTTTACTTAAGATGTGGGAAACATTTTATTGATATACCCTCTTTATCCCACTTTTTCACATTTTGAAATGTAGATTTTCATTAAGACCATGAAAAGTGTGATTTATAGTGTTGCATTTATAGTGCTGTATGCTGTATTTGAAAATATGATGATGTCTAGAAAGTCTTTTAGGTCTCATTCCTCTGCTTTACAGAACTCTGCAAGCCAGTGAAGAATAAACACACTTCTCACATTCCAGAAAATCACAACAAAAGTCACAAGCAGTCATTAGATCTACAGGATGAACTGAAGAAAATGTCTACTTGAAGATCCACTTCTGTGTTTGGTTATAAGGTGAAATTTCAAGAATATTTTAACACAGAAACAAAGAAGAAAATAAAGATATGCATAATTGATGACAAAAATCAGTCCAGTATTCCAGCAGGTAAGAAGCAACATTTAAATTGCTCTAAAATGATCCTGAATACTCATCAGGACTAGTGTTAAACTATGGATTTGAAATATTGTATATTACACTTGAATAAGATCTATGATATTTCAGCAGTTGTATTGAGAAGTACAATAATGCCAATTCAGCAATACCATCTCCATCAATAACTGACATCGCTTAAAGTATTTGAATTTCCATTCTGTATGAAACACAATATTAGTTATGGGCTATACAATATGTTTCATTCTAATTTCAACGTTGTATATTATAATCAAATTGTTGCATTCTGGTAAGCCTTAAAAAGACACTTGATGCAATTGTTTTTAAAGGAATGTGCTCAAATGATATATTCCTGGGAAAAGTTTCCTGCAAAAGAACATTCTTTCAGGTTGGGTGTTTTTTTCTTCCATTTTACTAGTTTTAGCTGGTTACTTTCTAGAATACTAATTGAAGTTAGAAAACTACACAGGGCACATGAAGACGATGGTTAAAAGCAGAGCTGGGAAAAATCCATCTTCCATTCAAACAAAAAAAGCAACAGAGATACATGCAGAGGTGTTATTCCTTCAAGTTTCCTGAAATATATATTACACTCCTTTATTTGTCATATTTCTGTGTTCTTGTTTAGATCTGGAGATTGAAAGAGATCAGGCATTTTACACAATGGAAATGTGTCCTAAGAGGTGTACTTTTACCATAATATAAAAGACTTTTTTTCTCATACTTCCAAATACAGTTTTTAATTTTTTTTTAATCTCAAAGGATGTCATATAGGCTTTTTAGTGTTCAGTACACATAATATTTCAAAATGTCCAGCAGTATGACCCTGAAAAATATGAAATATCTCCTATTTTAAAGACATACATGCAAGCTCAGAGAGCTAATACTTTGGGAGCAATACTGCAATTAATACTGCAGTGTTTGAAGGTTTAGGATGGGTACTTGCCAGATGTTGTTTCTTAATATATTACTGCTGGCCTGTACATTGTTAATATATCATGTGAGCAATACTCCCGCTGGCCATTACTGTGTTAATGCATCATTTAGTGTCATTCACTTGATTCATTAAAATAGCAGAAACTACCAGGAAGCCATTAAAAAGCTTTGAAGTCTGTATGTTTTATTCTGAACAACTTCACATTTCTTAAAAGAATTATTTGGATGGAATGGAAGAAAAAGAAAATCTAATGAATAGGACTTGATGGTAGCTATGGTCCTAATCCAATACCTGTTGAATGAGACTCCCATCGACCTCAGTGGACTTCAAAACTGAACTGTCTTAATTAACAGAAATGTCACATTTTTTAGCCTTTTCAAGCCAGATTAAATGTTGAAGACTTCTGAAAACTAGTGGATTCTTTTATTTTAATGTGATAGAAAGAAATTAAGGCTAAAATATCACACAAATTGACAGAAATACAATCTTGGATCTTGTTATGCTTTTGTGACATTTTTGGGAAAATGTATTTTTGTAAAATTAATTATTGCAAGTTATATATAGTTAACATCAAGTAGGACTATTTTTTTTTTAAAAAAAGTACTTCTTTTGATGCAAGACTCAAAAATATTGTGTAGTATTGGATTTTACAAATCAACATCCCATAAACCATACCAGAACAATTCTCTCAAACACTCACATGAATGAGATTGTTACAGTCAGGTGTAGTAAATCATAGTAAAAAATTTCGTTACCTTTAACAGCACAATGATCGGAAGACTGAATTTTTATTTCTTTGTTGGATTGCTTTTATGCATGTTTTTTCTGTTTCTTAGACATAGATTTTGATCTCTGAAACATTTGTGTTTGTAGGTAATCTTACTCAAAAATCTTGCTCTGATAGCCGTTGAAGGACAAGAATCTGAAGTAACTTGGAGCAAATACTGTCTCGTTACGCAATGTGTTTAAAAATGTTATGGTAACATGCAAATCTAGTGTAAGTCCCATAATGACAGAGAAAAAGTGAGTCAACCAGTCCTTGTTAGGTGCATTTAAAATAGTATTATTTTCAGATAAAACAGCTGTATAGAGCTAAAATTAAAGTCAGGCTCTCAGAAAACTACACAAAACTGCAAAGGTCAGATTGACTTTTACCAGACCAGCATATTTTATTGATAGCATCTTTTAGAGATTTTCTAAGTGTAAAATTGATTCTCAGTCTTAATGTGGTAGCTTAGAAGAAACCTTTGTAGGAGGAACCGTGAAAGGAAGGTATTGAGACTTTACTGGGGCTTTATATATTATAAATCATTATGTCCCAACTATGTGTCAGGCAATGCTTTTGTAACCTTCAAAATCTGTGATTGACTGAAGCAATGGTTAACGTTCCTGCTACTGACTGAGCACTTATGAAGCTCATAGAATTAGAAAAGATCTTTAAGGTCATCTAGTCCAAACAGTACCCTAGGACTGCCAAGACTACCCCTGACCATATCCCTGAGGGCCTTATCTACATGGGTTTTGAACATTTCCCGGAATGGTGATTCCACCTATCCTGGGAAGCCTGTTCTGGTGCCTGATCACCCTCTCTGTAAAGAAATCTTTCCTAATATCTAATCTAAACATCTCCTGGCAAAGCTCGAAGCCATTACCTCTTGTCATTTCACTTATTACTTATGAGAAGAGACAGACCCCCCACCTTAAAAAAACCTTGTTTCAGGTAGCTATAGAGAGCAATAAGATCCACCCTGAGACTTCTCCTCTCCAGTTCCTGCAGTTGTTCCTCATCATACTTATGCTCCAGACCATTCACCAGCTCCATTGCCCTTCTCTGGATCTTCTCCAGCACCTCAATGTCTGTCTTGTAGTGAATCCTGAACACAGTATTCAAGATGCAGCCCCACCAGTGCCAAGTACAGGGGGATGATCACTGCCCTGGCTCTTCTGGCTACACTATTTCTGATACAGGCTAGGATACCTCTGGCCTTGGCTGCCTGGGCACAAGCTGCTCATGTTCACTTTGTGATGTTTGGTTTTCCCAGGTCCTTCACTGAGCAGGTTTTCAGCCACTCTTCCCAAAGCCTGTAGCATTGCATGAGGCTGTTGTGGCTCAAATGCAGGATCCAGCCTTGTTTAACCTCATACTATTGATCACAGCCCATTGATCCAGCCTGTCCAGATTCCTCTGCAGAGCCTTTCTATGCTCCACTGGATCAACACTCCCAGCCATCTTGATGTCATCTGCAAATTTACTGATGGTGCACTCAATCCCCTCTTCCAGATCATCAATGGAGATGTTAAACTATACCATCCCTAACTCTAAGCCCTAAGGGACACCACAAGTGACCAGTTGCCAACTAGATGTGATATCATTTATCACCTCTCTTTGGGCTCAGCCATTCAGACAGTTTCTGACCTAGCAAAGAATCCTCCTATCCAGGCCATGAGCAGCCAATTTCTCCAGGAGAACACTGTGGGAGACAGTGGCAAATGATTTATTTGAGTCTAAATAGACAATGTCCACAGCCTTTTCTTCATCAAGTAGGTGGGTCACCTTACTATAGAAGGAGATCAGGTTGGTCAAGCAGGACCTGCCCGTCATGAGCATGGGCTAGCTGTATAACCTTACATATGTAACTTCATATATAACTTTAAGAATGAGATTGCACTTTTAAGGCTCTATTCTACACTGTGTTCCTCTCAAGGGAATTTCTGGGTGAGACTCTGCTTTACATGCTTTGCTTAAGTATTAGCAGGAATATGGTCTTTGCAGCCTTAGGCTGATACTTAATATACTCTCTTTTTCTATTTGTAGACCTATCCATCAGGGATATCTTACGCTATCATTCAATCTCCTGTCTGCCACCTTTCACTTTTTGAGGAGTGAATTTCACCATCTGGTCAAGAATGTGCTAAGAGACTGCATTTTTGCAGAAAGAGGAGAGGATATGGGAAACAGGGTATCTCTGTACTTTCTGTTCTTGCACACGTATGTGTAGGCCAGTAACAGTCTCTCCTTTAACACCAGCAATCTGTGTAACTTCATTGCTGCCCTGCCTTCACAGAGGTCCTCATACATAAGGAAAGTAATTGCCATCAATAAAACTATTGGATAAAAACACAAATAAAAACCTAGACTGGTCTGCACTCAGACGGCATGCATTTACCTGAAATTCTCAGCCAGTAAGTAACTGAATTTGTGTAATAATAAGCATACAAAATGTGTATGTATTAACTCTGAAGGAAAAAACTCCAAATATGAAGTATATTTATAAATGATGCTAGGTCATATTTTTTGGGATATGGATTGTAGTTTTCATTATAGATTTCCCAACTGCTCAGCTTTTCTTTGTGCATTCTTATACATATATGAAAATGAATTTTCTCATGAAATAACAAAATGTATTTATACTTTTCAGTTATTGTCAGTCTGGGAAATGCATATCGCCTCACCAATAGTAATGAGCTTGACAAATGGTCTTACTGGACACCTATTGTAAATTTTTCAAACTGGAGCTGAAGCAGAGAAAGAGTGACCCAGTAGAAAAAAAAGAAATGTCCCATGAAATCAACCTTTCTCAAAAAAATGCACTTAAAGGCCAGAAATGCAATTAGAAATCCTTAAGACTGCATCAAGAGTTAGGAAACTTAAGAACGTAGTTGTGACCAATAGCTGCTTCATCAAATAGTGTAAGCAAACAGCTTAAAATTATGCAAGCTACTTATGGAACATAGGCCTGCAATTTTTACAGTCAGTGAAAGGACTGAGCAACATAATCTCCAGTAATAGCAAATGTCTCTGATAGGTGATACTAGGTGATAATTCTGAAACACAAAAATATAAAACTTGGAGGGGTCACTCTTTTGATTTGTAAAGTGTCTCTGATGTCTTGATATAAATATGGATATGCAATGAAGACAATCCATGCTCTAGACTGCTTGCCTCTTTTCTGTGAACAATTGTGTAAGTTAACCTCTTTAAAACAAGCATTACTTTAGTAGCCTTTTCTTCCATGAAGCAAGAGTTAAGTTGAGGGGTTGATCAAAAGAACCTACAATCCAAGAGTCTCTCTATGGTAGCTCCTCTGATTTCTAGGAAAATGCGTAAACAGTAACAAGCCCACTGGCCTTTATGTTGGCCAAGCAAATATTTCATTTTTAGAACTTAAAAAATATACTTGCCACTGGTCATAGCAGAGGTAAAAAAACAGATGTTCCCTGTGGTGAAAAAACAAGCAGCTAAATCAGTTTTGTCTACCTTCATAACTTCAGTGAAACAGAAGCTGTATTATAAAAGAAACTTGCTGGATGGCTGAGGGTGAACAAAAGGATTTAAAACATCTCTGTAGAACACATTTTGAAGCCCTTCTTCTTCAAGACTTTCCTCTTATTCTGTCAGTATTATTGCCCATCTCCTGAGTCTTTCATGAACAGCTCTGGCAGATAATGCCTTATTTGTCCTTGACTTTAACAAATGCCCTGAGCCCTCTAGCTTGAGATCCATCCTCCAGAAGGAGATATAGAGGTGAAGGATGATGGATCTTGGCCTTGTGACAGGGAATGGATGATGTCAGGTCTGACCTCTTAATTTTGAGTCTGGCACACAGTTCCTCAATAAATAAAAAGATTTTGGTACCTTTTATTTGTGAGTCATAGGAAATGCATATTCAGTGAATCCAGCTTGTGCTTTGTTATGAATATACATACATATCATAATGTGTAGTTTCTGGTTTACATTTTAATGCCATATCTATTGTACATACATATATATATATATAAAACCTTCCTGTGTAAATAAGACTACATGATTAATAGCTGAAAATTGTCTAGGCATGAAACAGTGCATCTCCTATATATTCTAGCTTTGATAATAAATTACTATTAACATTTTTGCTGGAACAAAATCTGTGCCTTTAAATCAATGAAAGAGCTCCTTGTTAGATTCCTTTTTTTAAGAAACAATAAAAGGGAAAAATAATTTTATTTGCAAGATATTCATCATGCACATTCTAGAAATAAATTCTAAAAAGGCAAACTGCAAATAGGACTGATTCTATAGACCCTTAAAACAAGTAATCTTATTCACTTCATACTGCATAAATTGTATTTGTTTGATATATGACTACTTTGATTGCTGGAGCTTCATGTCTTTCATTACAAGAACACAGGTTTCATCCACTTGTATGTCTACATAAATAATCCTGATTTGCTTCTGGGATGACAAGTTCTTTTGTACTTCATCAGATTGGTTTCAATAATATACAGACAAGACAAATAGATTTTTTTTTTTCCTCTTTAAAACTAGTAGCACTGCTTCTTGGGCAAGGTCTTAATTTAATTTCTAGTTCTTAGAACATGAAAGCAGAAGTGTTTCATCATAATCTCATCCTTGTATTTTTGCAAATATGCAAGATCTTTGTTAAAACAGTAGAAGTCAACAATATATCTCTATAGATTTATGTTGTTTTAAACAGCATGTTTGAAATTATGGTAGAACATTAATGCTTTCTGCTTGCTTTTTTAATTAACTAGTTAATTTAGTATTTCAAGGAAGCACAGTCTATGAATAAGAAGAATTTGGTGATTCCTTAACTGTAAAAGTCTAGTTTGTTAGTAATAAATCTTTAATTTCCTCAATGTTTATTTAATGTGGATTAATGCTTTATGTCTCATTGAGCTTCACAGTCTTTATTAAAGTAAATTTAGCTATAGAAAAATAAGAAATCTACACATTACGTATTAAACTAATGTACAATTTACAGTAATAGTTTGTAGAATATGTGTTTATAGGATAAAAGAAATAATTTGATGTGCTTTTAAATAATTATGCATCAGTATGTTGTAGAGCTTACTGAGAACGTATACCATATATAGCATAAAAAGAATATATCTGTAGTGTTTCTGTAATATGTTTAGAATTTTACAATTTAACATGTCTGTATGTTAAGCTAAGAATACTGATCTACACAACAGGCTAAAACGTTTTTCTGAGATCCATTTCATGAAATTCAAAGGGACACACATAAATTAACATTATAAATAAAACATAAATTGGTTTAGCTGAAATTTTATGGTAATTTATGACTAAAGGTGGACCATATACTGCATGCATGGACATAAGTGTAAATAATTCTCTACTTTCAATCACACGCTACTTAAATAGCAGAGTTATACAATAATGTTTGTTATGATTATGTTTCCATTGACCACCCATTGATGGGCCCAGATGAGTTTTTACAAAATCTGAGCCTCTACTATATGCAAATATCTGTTGACAAGTGACTAACCCTTTACTCTAAGTATGCCATAAGTATCCATGTTCCCACAGCAACCACGACCTCTTCATTCTGATGATGTTCTCAGTATTTGTACTGCTCTAGTTTTGCAGACTCTAAATTTGTATGGAGATGCTTATTATGGGGAAAACTTGGTGATTTACTTGGTGAATAAGAATCAGCCAGAACAGCAAGCTACCTAACAAACATATAATTTCATAATTGGTAGTAGTAATTTTAAATATATTTGAGATTTGCATGCCAGAAATTTTGAATGCAAAGAATTGTGAATTCAAAGGACTTCAGTAAAATGCTTTGCAACATCACTGCCAAAACCTCTATAACTGGGTATATTTTTTTGTGCAAATTTATGATTTGTGGCTCTTTTCTCTTAAAGGCTCAGAATTTCTGAATTCAAATCATTTTTGCATGCACATGGGTCTTTATACAGTCTCGGTATTGTGAGAGTGCCATAGCAGATTTTAAGACTGAAATGTTATACCTGCTACAGGAAAACCTGCTTATGTAAGCTTATGAAAGATCCTCTGAGGTGACCATCTCCTGGATTCAAGAAAAACTAAATATTAACTCCTTTCATGGGAAATTACACAAACAGAGTTTAATAGCTATCTGATTATCCACTTTTCCAGGTAAAGGATAACGTGTAGTAAACTGAATAATTCTGATTGAATAACATGCTTATTTTCAAAGCCAATGTTGGGGCATTCATTCTTTCAGAAGTAATACATCCTGCTGCATTGTTTGGTTGAAGGTCTGCCAGTTTATTAACCCCAAATGGCTTTATAACCTATTAAACATAAACCATATTTGAATTATTAATTAATATTGCTATTTATGGTGTGCTCTGTCCTCTTTTATCTTTCTATCCTTTATCATTCCTTCTCCTCCCAGGCCAAGCGGAGCTCTTTATGATATTTTACAAACCCTCATCCCAATGAATAATTAACACTTAATCAATTTGATTTATTTTTAAAGAGATGACATTGAGAATGTATATGTTGTAAATAGAAATTTCTGCCTTTCTTTACTGATCATAGTATGGATTTAATGTCTGAAAGGGTGAATGCCTGTCACATTTTATTCATCGTCTGTACAGTACAGATGGTAACAGGCCTGTTTTTCAGAGTTGTTCCAATGGCTAATCAATTATAATCTTTTGATTGTAGGCTACTCTATTATCAGTCCCTGGAAAAATGCTTCACCTGCTGAGTAATGTAGCTGGCATTCTCAGGAGTAGGTGACAGTGACATCAAAATTTTATCTGCAAGGATTATAATATTTTATCTATAGTTATACTACTGAAGCTGTGCATAAATTCTTCCAGGGGAGAAAATTTCAGGTGTATCCGTCAGTGATCCTATAAAACTGAAATGTGCTACAACTGTCAGAGGGTACCCAAGAAACAATGAATCACTAAAAAGTAAAACTAAAGAATTCGTAGTGTGGTTTGATCACATTTTAGAGTATTTAAATCATCTTTCTCAAGGCATGGAATGTGTTGAGTCCACCTCTAGTAAGTGTACAGGTAGTTTAGATCTGATTTTTTACTATATGTGGTTTTAATACTTTTAATTTTACCTGTTCCACAAATATTCCAATCATAGCAAGTGCCTTGTCTCATATCTATGACAAGAAGTCTAGTAGCATAATACAATTGGTTTACAGTTTCATATTGCATCATTTGTTACATGTTCACATTACTGCTGTTAAAAATATAATTGACAAAAGTTTTACCTTTAGGGTTGCAATTTTTAATGTAAGTTATTTAGGCCTAGTATATGTCACTTCATATTCTGTAGATTACTGTTGTCATTTATTGCTGAGGAAAGTGGTTTATCATTCCTCCATAGTACATTTTATGCTAAGAAATTATGATGTCTAAAATACTCTTTTTACAATTCTGCCATTTAAGGCAGAATTCTTCAACGGGCAGAACCCTGATAGGAATTGCTGCTTTGCTCTTCTTTACAGTGGACTTTTAAAAAAACCTGTGTTTAAAATTGGTTGTTTAAAGTCCAAGGCTAGTATATTAGGTTAAAATATCTTGGGAAATTCTGTCTAAAACAGAAGAACTAAAGGTTAAAAAATAAATCTCTGCCTTGTCCAAAGGATAGTGGCAAAATTACATTTGTTCTGGCAGCTTGAGTTTGGAGAAATTGTTGCTGAATCATAAAAACTACAAATGATTTTCTCAGTCTTGAGGAATGATTCTTCCTTTCAATCCCTTCCTTCAAGCTCTTCACTCCTTTGGAAGATATGTCCTTACACCTCACATCGCAAGAGAGAGATATAATCAATGAGATAGATAGCCTATCTATCTCATTGCTTTCTCACTATGCTTTTTTTCCCCTCAAACATAGGTAGTAAATTAAGATACAAATGAAAAAAAATCCTTCTCTTTTACGACTACCTTTAGATATAAATGTACACTACCACCATAAACATTCTTCTTCCCTGATCTCAATTTGGAGAGTAGCTAATTTCAGGTGCACTGAAGAAAAGTAGTATGCTATTTGTTTTTGGAGTCCTTTGTTCTTTATACGGTATTGTTGCCATGATCTGGTTTTATGTTTTTATTTTAGAATTGATCGTTCTCTAGCTTTATTGACTTCTATTAACCCATTATTATTTATATTTATATTTAATAAAAAATGTACTTGATATTATTTTTATGATCTAAATTTCTTCCTTTCTTATTTTTGCCTTCACTTCATTGGATCCATGACCAAAGTTTCATCTTCTTGTAAGAGAAGCACTGATTGTTTTTGTCATCCAGATTTCCAGAATTGCCAATCATAACTCACCTTTTTTTTCTGTTTATATTTCTCCCTCTTGTCAATTTTGCCTGTAATTTTCCTTTGCTTTCTCTCATCAGAGGTTTCTACAATGCAGTCAGATTTAGAATAGCTGAAATTCCTTTTGATTATTTCTCATCTCTTATTATCTAAAATATCCAGTCTGAAATATCTGGGGTCCCTGAAGATGTGAGTTCAATCCTGCCACAACTGTAGCAGACAGTTATGCCTCTGAGATTAATAAATTGCATTCTATGAAGTTCACAGACTGTGTTGCAGAGAGTGTATAGCTTAAACTTTTAAAACTCAAATCTTGTCTGTTCTGTTTAATTACTGGAAATAGCATTATGTTTCTGTAAGATTTGAGATTTATTCCTGTGACTTGATTCTTTTCTCCTCAGCATATCGGAGTTTGCTATCCGATTAGTTACTGCCTCCCCTTACCAATAAACACATTTCAGAAATGTTGTATGTAAGAAAGCAGCTTGCTTGGTGGTTTGTAGCAGGAGTGTAATCATCATTTAAGTAATTATAAGAATAGCTTTCTGATGTGTTTTCCTTAATGACAGTTTTTAATAATTCATGCTTATTCACAATCTTATTTGCTTTTAACTTCAAATAGAACTAGCAAATTAAAAGTAATGTTGGAACAGCCACTGCCATTAAATTTCTGTACTTGTCATGTTATCCTGTATATTTGAAAGTAGAAGGGTTGTATGAAACAGCAGATAATGCTTATGTGGTACAGCTGAGGTCAGTAATTAATCCTACTTTAAACTTGGTCACTATTGCAATGGCATTTAAATTGTGCTATTAAAAAGTCTCAATAAAGGCAGCACAGAAAAATAGCATGACGGTTAAGTGTTTTAATGACACACACTAAAGCAATGTTACTGATTAGATTCTTTGCTAATTACCTTCTGCTATTTATGTTGGTTATATTTTAACAAAATACACACACTTATTTACAAATAATATTGCTTTTTAAGATGAGCCTCATTGCTAAATTCCTATCAGCTCAAGACAGGACAAAAGTTTTTGAAATATTTTAGACACTTCCAGGAGCACAAAGCCAATAATTTTCATAAGAATATCAGATAATTTACAACCACTAGAAATTTCCCTTCTCTTTTTCTGTAACTTGCTTCCTTCACAATGATTATACTAAAGTCATGTAAGAGGACTATGATATGGTATTGTTTCACAGAGGCTTATTAGCTGCTGAAGATCTCTGAAGGATTTTCATCCATAAACACACAGCCTTATTTTACTTCAAAGAACTCCATGTTGCCTTGAGTTGGATCCAGACAGCACTGAACTTCTCTAGGAGAGAATTTGTGTGCCTTTTTAACCAGGAAGGAACATAGGTATCTCCCTAATTGATAGAGGTTATTCTATAGCATAATGTGTAGGTAATACCCAAACAATTCTGGAAAAACCATCTGAAGACAAGTGAGATTTTGTAAGAGCAGAGGCACAGGCTTACATGTTCGATTGTTAGTGGTAGAGCTATATATTTCTATTAATATAATACCAACTCTGATCTGAAAATTTCAACGTATGAAGCTTATTTAAAAAAACAATATTGGCAAAATGTTGATTGCTGAACACATAAATGTGATTCTAAGTCACTCGATATAGAAAATAAAACATGCATCTCTTTCATGCGTGAGGAGAGATATCTACCTACATACATACCTACCTATCTAAAATATACATATACTGTTGCTCTATTTTGCTGCTTTTAATCCTCACCTAATTGCTAGGCAAAGATCTTTAACATGATGTGCAGTCCTCTGTTCTTAACCAAACCCAATATGCTCCAGTCATGCCTTTCAAATTTCTTTGCTAGCAAAGGCTTTGACCCAGAAATTCTCTCCCTGGAGAAAATGATGTTCATATGCTATCTCTGTCACATTCCAGATTTCAGATAGAATAGCTGAGATAGAAATATCTCACATGCTATGGGTACTTCTCTCGCTGGTGTAATATAAGTGTAGAATAATAAACTGGTGGCAAATAATTAAACTACTATGAACACTGGATAATTTCATAACTCATAAGAAACCAAGGAAAGTCCATTGCAAAACAGTATGTAAATATTTATGTGGGAGGTTTATTACTGGTTTTCCACTGAATTAGATCCTTCATCGTGAATCATTCATAGTATGATGTTTATAATAAAACCAAATACCAAAATATAACAAAGCACTTAACTCTGAAAAAAGCATGTCTGTTTCTTTCTAGGGTTTGAGAGAAATCTGCAGTATTATCTTTTATTATTGTTCTCTTCTGTGGTTTATGGTCCTTCTACAAATTATACAATACTGTGTAGATAAAAGCATTTGTTCTTTAACCATCAGAGTTGGCAATTTTGTGGTGGACAGACAAGATCTTTGTTCAGTAGATGAGATCCTAGAAGAATTAAAAATATGGTAGGAAAATATATGTCATTTTTGGCAGATCAGTGTTTCTCAATGCTAGCTGTAAGTAAGAAGGGTGAAGAAATTGTAATGAAAAGAAGTACATGATTATAAAGGAGCAAGATTCTGTTCTTTTTACATGATTGCTCTCATTACAAGTGAAAGGCAAAGGATAGAAATACAAAGATGGTACATAAGCAATACTATCTGCTTATTGCTTAAGAGAGTACTTCTTATGGTCCCTTTGAAATCAAAGTTAATTTAACCCTGAGGTCTCAGCTTTCATTAAAAGAAAAGATCATAGCAGAGACTGTGATGTTTTTCTGGACATCACCAGACCTATGGGC
The DNA here is from genome assembly GCF_012275295.1 of Melopsittacus undulatus. Taxonomy (NCBI): domain Eukaryota; kingdom Metazoa; phylum Chordata; class Aves; order Psittaciformes; family Psittaculidae; genus Melopsittacus; species Melopsittacus undulatus. Next base: position 94,003,847 of record NC_047557.1, on the reverse strand, counting down.
AGGGAAGAAGAAGCTCCTGGCTTTTTGAGAGTGAGCATTTTTCCTGAATAGTCAGAAGCTTTTATACCTCAAGACTAACTGAATCTGATTACATGCAAACTTCAAATTTACTAGTTTTTCAATTTATAAGATTACCTCATAATCTGAATTCCAGTGATCTTAATACAAGGTGAGAGGAGACTGCAGAAAGCCTAATATTTAATTTGAAAATAAATTAAGATGCAAGAAAGGAGAAAATATTTTCTCATGGAAATTCAGCATAAAATGCAATAAAATTACTGCAATAGAAAGCAATAAAAATATTCTATCTTTTAAAAAGTGCCCTGTTGATAATTTTATGTATCTAAACATGTAGTTATTTCCTCATGTATTCATAGAGTACACATCACATATTATTAGAAACAATATCAGTACGGGGGGAGGGTTTGCATTTTGTAATCACAAGTTTCTGTGTAAAGATTTTAATGCTCTCTTACTTCCTAGACCAGAGTTTCTGTCAGTGAGGCATCTTTAACACTCAAGAAGGGATTAGCACTCAGTGCCCTAATTAGAAGACCTTCTGTTTTCAGTATCCTTTGATTTTTCAACTGGATTGATTAGATACTACTTGCAATTGTTTCAGCAAATAGAAGCCTTTGCTCTGAGACTACTGATCTGTATCATGTTTTTCTAGCAGTTGTGTTGCATCTTTTGTGTTGACATCTGCAAGGTGAGTAGTATAAATATAAATGATAAATACGTCAAAATGAAAGTGCAGTTACCTATGAGTTTTCAACTTGAAATTTTATCCAAATTAAAAATATACATGATAATATTTTTTATTAGTATTTTTATATCAGAAAGTTCCTAAAGACAGGCTTTCTTACTTTTTTGGAGCAAAAGCAAATTTTAAATTGCAGATATCTTTCTTAAAAAAAAAAAATTAAATACTGAGGTTTACTAACGCAATTCTTGGGTTTCCATCCCACAAGCTATGAAATTTTTCAGACATTGACATTTATTAAGCATCATATATTAAAGAAATATAGTTTCTTTATATAACATTCACTTAGGCCTATTTTATTTCTTAGATTTTTGCTTTTGACATCTTGAAATCACTACGATAATATCAAGGCCTCCTGGACTTCAGGAAAAAGACAAGGAACAGGATAGGAGAAAAGGACAAAGTGTGTACCCCTGAACAAGTTAGTTTTGCATGTTAGTTCAATTTTGTACATGTATTAGCTCCTGTGCATGTGTGAAATGAGGGCTGCTGCTATTACATCTTTCTTTGGTTTTGCTTATCTTCTGGATGGTGATTCTTAAAGGTCTCAATAATAACAAAAGCCCTTCTGTTGTGACCTGTCTTGGTGGTTTGTCTAATTTCCTGGATGAGTAAGAGAGCAATGTCACTGGGCTGGATCAGACTGTGTTTTTGATAGTCCCAGCATGCTCATGATGCATCAGTTCCTCCTAATGCAAGAAAAAAGTCACCTTCCCTACTTTCCCATACACTGAAATCCTCCTTGAGGACTGCAGTGATGTAAGCATAGGCCATTTCCTGCTTTTAGTCCCCTCCCTAAAAGTATGGGGACAAAGTGGACATAATAGCTGTTAGTCAAGCAGAACTTTTCAGAATCTGTAGGGGGATAGAAGAGAATAGAGTGCATGGCAGGATACATCTTTCTATATATATAGTGTTCTTACAGACTTTTCCTAAGTGCCTCTCACCAGCTACTGTTTGCAAAAAGGATATTAGGATAGAAGGACTGCTGCGTTAACACAGTAAGCTTATTTTTAGGGTCACTGAATCTTTTTTACGAAGAAGATGGTTAAATGTTTTGTTGAGTATGGGCCCTCTCTAAGAAAAAAATGTGTGAGCATTTTCAAGCACATAGAATCCACGGTATTAAAAAAAAATAAATGTTTCTCACCAAGCCCTGTCTTGAATGTGTTAATATAAAATCTTTTATTCTAGTGTACTACACTAATATAAACTACAAACACCCACATTGACCTGCACATTGTGACTCTTCTTAAGAATCTTATAATCCTTTGGATAAATTACCAAAGAATGTAAATTTGTTCATGTGAGGAACTTTATTCTTCTGTCTTTTATAGCTTAGTACGATACGTACTGAACTACAACAGGTTATCAAAGAGCAAACATGTCATATAGGCATGTATTGATTGACAGACAGGAGTTAGGTTTATTTACTCTAACCTTACTTTAAAAGTTTTGTTGAGTAAGTAAAAGCCATTATCACACAACTGACCTTTGCCAACAAAATATTAATCTTTTACCAGTTCTGTTTTGTTAGTACATATATCTCATACCGACTGCTCTCAGAAATGTCAGCAATCTAAAATAAGCATGCAACATACTGCACATCAGAAAAACTACTAAGTGACAAGGAGTGTGTCTTATTGAAGATGCAAAGGGAGCTAAGATCGAGGAAGCATCTGTATGCAGGCAAGATAAATAGGCATCTATAGAAGTTCCCCTTTGTATGCAGTTCTCAAGTTATCTGATTTAAATTGTCCTTACATAATTACAATAACAAATTGTCACCAAGACAGATTAGGTGTTTTAAGATTGAGTCATAAAGAGGGCTGGCTTTGCAGAGTCCCAGATTCCAGATAAATAAATTGAAAGGGAAATTAAAATATTTGTTTTGAGCAGAAACAGTGTTGGTTTGTGTCCTGGGTTTGGCAGTAGCAGTCATTTTTCTCTTTCTTAGAAGCTCATGCAGTGATGTGTTTTTGATATTTAGCCTAAGAACAGTGCTGATAACACCGATGTCTTTAGTTGCTGCTCAGTAATGTTTACTCTGATCAAGGACTTTTTGAGTCTCATGCTCTGCAAGGGAGGAGGGGAAGCCAAGAGGAAGCAGAGACAGGGCACCTGACCCGAACTAACCAAAAGGGTATTCCATACCACAGCACATCATGCCCAGTATATAAACTGGGGACATTTACCTGGAAGGGCTAGATCACTGCTTGGGTTGGGCTGGGTATCGGTGTGTGGGTGGTCAGCGGTTGTATTCTCTTCCCTTATTATTTCCCTTATCATTGTTATTATTATTGGTGGCAGCAGTAGTGGTTTTGTGTTATACCTTAGTTACTAGACTGTCCACCTGTGGAAGTTACATTCTTTTGATTCTCCATTCCTCTGGGAGCAGGGGGCAGGAATGGTGGAGGAGTGAGCGAGAGACTACATGGTTCTGAATTATTGACGGGACTTAAGCCATGACATTCTGTTTGTTGGGTTTTTTAAATTCTTTTCACAAGTGCTGTGGGTGACATACTGAGCTATTTGGTTATGACATATTGGGCAACAGTACGAGCTGGCACAAGCAATCCAGGAGGTTTCTCGATTGTGTGGAAGACAACTTCCTTCTGCAAGCAATAGAGGAGCCGATGAGGAGATGTGCTGTGATTGACCTCGTGCTCACCAACAGGGAAGGGCTTTTTGGAAATGTGACACTCCAGGGAAGTCTTGGATGCAGTGATCATGAGATGGTCGAATTCGAGGTCCACAGGACAGTGAGAAGAGCATGCAGGAAGCTCACTGCCCTGGACTTCAAGAGAGCAGACTTTGGGCTCTTTGAGAACCTGCTTTGCAAGATTCCATGGGATATAGCCCTAGAGGGCAAGAGGGCCCAGGACTCTTCGTTAATATTCAAGGATCACCTGCTACAAGCTCAGGAGTGTTGCATCCCGACTAGAAGGAAGTGCAGCAGTATGGCCAGGAGACCTCCTTGGATGGATAAGGAGTTGCTGAGAAAAATTCACAGGAAAAAAAGAAGCTTATAAAAGGTGGAAGCAAGGACAGGTGGCCTGGGATGAATACAAGGATGTTGTCCAGGAAGTTAGGGACCAAGTTAGGAAAGCTAAGGCCCAATTGGAGCTAAACTTGGCAAGGGATGTTAAAGATAATAGGAAGGGATTTTATAGATATGTAGCAGCTAAAAAACAGACTAAGGACAATGTAGCCCCCCTCCGGAAGCTTTCAGGAGAGCTGGCTACACAGGATTTGGAGAAGGCTGAGGTTCTGAATGACTTCTTTGCCTCGGTCTTCACTGGCAAAGGCTCTGACCGCAGCACCCAAGTCTTGGAAGGCAGACGCAGGGACTGTGAAAACCTAGACGTTAAGCCCACTGTACAAAAGGATCTGGTTCGAGACCATCTTAAGAACCTGAATGTACACAAGTCCATGGGCCCTGATGAAATCCATCCGCGGGTCCTCAAGGAGCTGGCGAATGAACTTGCAAAGCCACTGGCCATCATATTTGAAAAATCGTGGCAGACAGGTGAAGTTCCTGACGATTAGTAAAAGGGTAATATAACCCAAATTTTCAAGAAGGGGAAAATGGATGGCCCGGGGAATTACAGACCAGTCAGTCTCACCTCTGTGCCTGGCAAAATCTGGGAGCAGGTTCTACTGGAAGGCATGCTAGGGCACATGAAAAAGAGAAAGCTGCTTGGTGACAGCCAGCATGGCTTCACCAAGGGTTAAACCTGCCTGACCAATTTGGTGGCCTTCTATGATGGGGCTACAAAAGTGATGGACAGGGGTGGAGCAGTTGATGTCATCTACCTGGACTTGTGCAAAGCGTTCGACATTGTCCCACATGATATCCTTGTCTCTAAATTGGAGTGTCATCAATTTGATAAGTGGACCACTTGGTGGATAAAGAACTGGCTGGATGGTCGCACTCAAAGAGTTGTGGTCAACGGTTCAATGTCTGTCTGGAGATCTGTAACAAGTGGTGTCCCTCAGGGATGGGTGTTGGGATGGGTCTTTTTAATATCTTTCTTGCTGACATGGACAATGGGATTGAATGTGCCCTCAGCAAGTTTGCTGATGACACCAAGCTGTGTAATTCTGTTGATATGCACTGGAGGGAAGGAATGCCATTCAGAGGGACCTTGACACTTGTGAGGTGGGCTGATGCCAACCTCATGAAGTTTAACCATGCCAAGTGCAAGGTCCTACACCTCGGTCAGAGAAATCCCAGGCACAGATATAGAATGGGCAAAAGGAAGTTCATGGCAGTCCTGCGGAGAAAGACTTGGGGGTGTTAGTCAATGAGAAAATTAACATGAGCCAGCAGTGTGCACTCACAGCCCAGAAAGCCAACCGTATGCTGGGCTGCATCAAGAGGAGTGTGACTAGCAGGTTGAAGGAGATGACCCTGCCCCTCTGCTCTGCTCTCATGAGACCTCACTTGGAGTATTGTGTGCAGTTCTGGTGTCCTCAACATAAAAAGGACATGGAAATGTTAGAACAAGTCCAGAGGAGGGCCGCAAGGATGATCAGGGGACTGGAACACCTCCCATATGAAGACAGGCTGAGAAAGTTGGTGCTGTTTAGCCTGGAGAAGAGAAGGCTGTGTGGAGACCTCAGAGCAGCCTTCCAGCATCTGAAGGGAGCCTACAGTGATGCTGGTGAGGGACTATTCATTAGGGACTGTAGTGATAGGACAAGGGGTAACGGGTTGAAACTTAAACAGCAGAGGTTTAGACTGGATATAAGGAAGAAATTCTTTACTGTGAGGGTGGTGAGGTACTGGAATGGGTTGCCCAGGGAGGTAGTGAATGCTCCATCCCTGGCAGTGTTCAAGACCAAGTTGGTTGAAGCCTTGGGTGATATGGTTTAGTGTGAGGTGTTGCTGCCCATGGCAGGGGTGTTGGAACTAGATGATCTTAAGGTCCTTTCCAACCCTAACTATTCTATGATTCTGTGATTCTATATTGTTTCACTATAGTTCTTCAGACTTTTTTTTCAACCATGTGTTCTTCAGGTGCTAAAATCTCTTAGGACCTTTAGAAGGTAATACTTCTGCTGAACTTAGAAACTGTGGAAGAGGGTAACCCTGTAAAGGTAATGAAATATTTCCTGGTGTGCCAGGTCTGATTAGCACATCATCTGACTTCATCTCTTTGCTAAAGAAACATGAAAATGTACTGGATAAAGCAAATTTTTTCTTTCCTTTGAAGCTTTTCTCCACTGTCTGCCATTATATCTAGGATTGTTTTTAAATTAAGCAAAATAATTTCTGGGAGTCCAGGTACTGCCTGCATACGTAAAGGCCTAATGATGTAGTTTGATTATTTTGCCAGCTTTGATATAGGTGCAGAATGCAAAGCTAAACAGGCTCATCTCAAACCAATGAAGCAAAAATGTCAGAGCTCAATCGCTCATATTATTCAATCAACATCTGTAACAAAGCTAAAAGTTGAGGTAACAGAAGGAAAACAGAAAAAGGAAGCATAGGCAACCTGAATGTTATTCTGCAAGGAAGATTTTAGCAAACAAAAATTGTACTTTATTCAAACATAATGCTCACTACAGACATCTGATAATCAGGAGTTTGCATTAGATGGGCAATGGTTATTTTCCTCAAACTGTCTGGAAAGTCAAGGGTGACTTAGTCATTGAAGTGAATTTTCTCAGCTAAGGTATAACTAGGAACCATCATAGCCTATTTAGAGCAATGAAAACTTTCAAAGGAGTATCAAATGAAGCTTATCTTTTGTGGGAGAAATAGTAAAGTCCCAGGATTCAATAATTTTTTTTATCAGAAAAAAACAGCTACATTACAAACAGAATCATAGGATCATGGAATGGTTAGGGTTGGAAAGGACCTTAAGACAATCTAGTTCCAACCCCCTTGCCATGAGCAGGGATGCCTCACCCTAGACCATATCACCCAAGACTCCATCCAACCTGGCTTTGAACACTGCTAGGGGTGGAGCATTTGCGGCTTCTTTGGGCAACTCATTCCAGTGCCTCACCACCCTTCTTCCTTAGATCTAACCTGAACTTCCCCTGTTTAAGTTTGAACCAATTATTCCTTGTGCTGTCGCTACAGTTCCTGATGAAGAGTCCCTCCCCCTCATCCTTGTAGGCCCCTTCAGGTATTGGAAGGCTACTATGGGGTCTCCATGCAGCCTTCTCTTCTCCAGGTCGAACAGCCCCAGCTTTCTCAGTCTATCTTCGTACAGAAGATGCTCCAGCCCCAAGATCATCCTCGTGGCCTCCTCTGGATTTGCTCCAACAGCTCCATGTCCTTCTTATATTGAGAACACCAGAAATGGTTAAGTTCCTCTGCTGTGTATATTCATGTCTACTCGTGTTGGCTTCTTAGGTGGGCATGAAATACCATACAAGGTTTTTCAGGTCAAAAGGTGGTCTGGATGTGCATACACTATTACAGCTGCTGAATCACTTCCCTTTAAAATATGTCTCTTGCACACAAACTGAAGACATTGCTGCCAGCCATGCAGGGAGGTATCTGAAAGTACATGATTCTCTTTTAAATGTCATGAAATATATAGCTATTGGGAACATCTTGACATCAAGGACAATAGAGAGAGGTCTTTTGATCAAGGATCAGCAGACCAGATTTAAAACTGCATTAAACTTTTATTTTAACATACCCATACTGTATTATATCTAATGGAATTCTCTATGAGTTACTTCATAAAAACCAGAATATTTGAAAACATTATGGCTTGCTACTATTTCAAAGTTACAAGAAGCTCTTCTAGAAGTGTCACTGTGATGAGCATTGTTGTTGGGAGATTTGTATTTCCAGTTTGTTTGGGGTTTTTTTTGGCAGGGGATGGCGTATAATTTTGGTTTTGGTTTGTGCATTTTTTGTTTTGTTTTCCGTTCTGGAGTTGTGTTACTTTTCATTAGCAAAAATGAGATGATGGGGGGAGAAGGTTGTTCCTTTCTCCAGAAGCTCTGGAGCATGATTATTGCAGAAACATTGTAAAGATCCCATTATGGAATTGGGACATGGCCATGAGAAGACAAGAAGCTACAAAGGAGGTGAATCACAGAATTACAGAATCCCAAGGCCTGGAAAGGACCTCAAACGATCATGTAGTCCAACCCCCCTGCAAGAGCAGAGTAACCTAGAGTACATCACATAGGAACTTGTCCAGGGCAGGGCCTTGAATATCTCCAGCATAGGTGAAAAGGCTTTTCTGGGGAGCAGAGGAGAATGCACAGACTTTGCTTTTGTTCTTAGTCTTTGAGTGGATCTTGAAAATGAAAGGTGTACAAAATCAAAATGGACAGGGGAGCTTGGTGTGTGAAGCTCTGTTAACTGTTTTTGGCATCTCTGCTCTTGCATTTCTATTATAATAAAAGCCAAAGGCTTTATTTCTTAAGTTGAAGACTCAAAAATTTGAGTATTTTTTAGTGTAGTAATGCTTGAAGATAGAGATACCTTCACCACAGAACTCTGTCCAACTTTGTGTCTTGTCACAGGCATCAGTGTATAGAGCCTGTTCAGTGGCCATGACGGAAGTTTTTTCTGTTAAAGTGATATCTGCAAGTTAGAAAGAACAGTCTGAAAGATTGTCCCTGAAAACAAGTTTTCACAAAAAAAACTTAAAAGATCAGATTATTAATTAATAAGTGTAGCAGATATGTGAAGTTTAAAAAAGTGAAAATAGTTACAGCTTTTATGATTCTAGTTGAACTTTTTCTTCCAAGCAGTTACTTCTTGTTATGGTTTCTCATCATTCTCATACTTCTGGGCTGGAAGGGACTGAAGTTAAATAAGTCAGCATTTGGGGGAAAGTTTTTAGGTATGCGTTGGTTAAAAATTCTCAAGCAGAATGCAAAAATGCTGACTTTAATTTTAAAAATTATTGCATTTTCTTTTTATATGAGGTTTGGGGAGAACAGCCTATTGTGAAGGCTGTTCTTGGTGTATGATGGAAATACATAGCACAGAAAATGGAACATAGAATCATAGAATCATAGAATAGTTAGGGTTGGAAAGGACCTTAAGATCATCTAGTTCCAACCCCCCTGCCATGGGCAGGGGCAGTTGATGTCATCTACCTGGACTTGTGCAAAGCTTTCAGCACTGTTCCACACAACATCTTTGTCTCTAAATTGGAGAGACATCAATTTGATAGGTGGACCACTCAGTGGATAAAGAACTGGCTGGATGGCCGCACACAAAGGGTTGTGGCCAATGGCTCAATGTCCGGCTGGAAATCAGTAACGAACATGTATAACATAAAAACTTTAGACACAGCTGCAGCAAAGAAAGACATTAATGAAATTCTACAAGTACTTCCACATGTCCTGTCCTTACTTTTATTCAGCAGAAAAACCCCAAATGAAGTGACAAAACATTGCTAAATCCGCACTAGTATTCCAACACTGAATTGGGAGGGGGTATGTATGATATTTCTATCTCTATGCTTTTCTGGCTGTTTAAAAAAGAGAGAGTTCTGTGCAGTGAAAAGCTATGGTTACACAAACTTTGTGGCTTGACCTGGGCCACCTTTATATAACTTCAGTGTAACTGAAGTTATTTTTGGAACAAAATCAGATGTTTAAGAAAATCCATAAAACGACAGATGGGAATGAGCTAATGCTCCAAACTATATAAGGACTGCAAGGGCAGAGTGGAGGTTCTGTTTGTCCTTCTTCAGAAAAGCTGATGAACCCTTCTCTTTTGGTAGTCCAACACTCTGTGTGTGTATGTAGACATTACAAAGAGATTGCTCTTTTTTTGCCTAAAAGAGATTTCTCTTTTTGAGAACTCATTTTTTTCCTAGGAGTGATCATCACAGTCATGGTTCTGTTCTTAATGGAAGACTATGTGAGTTCAAATAGCAGGTATGCAAGGTACATTTAATTTATCTGCATGTAGCACATGATGGAAAATACTGCAACTGACTGTGTTAGTGGGTTAGTGTAAAGATGGAATTATTTAATGAGTTAATCTAAATATTTTGTATCCTGCTTTTTCTAGCATAATTACTGTGTTAATTTTTTTATATTTTGCATATTAAACTGAGTATATCCTAAGATGCTAATGACCACTGTGTCAGCTTTCATTGAACAGGAAATAAACACACAAAATCCTGCCACAGCAGCTAATTAGGTTGTTATTCAGGTCAATGAAAGTGAGACTGTTTATCTGTTTTATAATCAAATGTATTCATATTGTTTGCCAAATTACCTTTTCTTGAATAAAGCAGGTGACTCTGGTTGGGGGAGAAGAGAGAGACTGCGGTTAGAAAGACTTGTGGTTTATAATATATTGTATTAATATTCAAAAGTAAAAATCACTAATAAGGAATTAATATCTTTCTATGGGGAATGTTGTTCAGTTTGGGCATCTTTATACGTTGAGCTCTGGTCCTAAATCCTTTCTTGCTCCATTTAATGGTGTTCACAATCTGACTGGTATGTTCTTAAGTGAAGTTTTTTTGGTGACACACTTTGCTGTTGCCCAGTCTTTGTACCCTGCTGTTGCCCTGAGATCACCTATCAACACACTACAAACCTGTGAAAGCTTTAAGCTTTATTGTCTTTTAAGGCTTGATATCCTGCAGTTCATAATCAATTTACTGTCATTAGATGGTAAAAGCTGATAAAATACTACATTTAGCTACTGATGACATCTTTCACACCTGTATGTCAGATATTGTGTGAAAGTTGAGTAACTGGCAGACACCCTCCCTGAATCATAGATATTACCAATTACCCTTATCTTTCTGGTTATATATTTGATTATAAATATCTGGTTGTAAATTTTAAACTCCTCCAAAGGATGATCAGAATTATCAGTATCAGTACTCTGATACATGAATCATTGTCCTAAATCTGGGGTCAGGGGCGAAGTAATGAGCTCATTGTGTGGAAATAAGCTGACTACTATGCCAGACTGTGATAGTGTCTGTCACAATCCTTGCCAACAAATAATCTCTGGCTGCCCACCTACAGCCTGAAGTCAGACAGTCAACAGCCACATTCTAAACAAAGACTTTTAGTCATTTTATCTTCAGTCCTTACAAACAGTGATAATGAGAAACAATCAAAATCTATAGCAGAATATAAAGAAAAACAAAACAAACCTTGAAAATGTTTATCTTCCTAAATTATATAAAACCTGAAAGGGAACCTGGTGAGAAGGAATGAAAGATGGAATGAAATAGGATGAATAATTTGGGTGGAGAGTGGGAATTTTTGTAATGCAGTAAAAAAAAATAGTAACTAAGTAACTAAGAGAAAGGAAAGGCTGTAAATAATTGCAGCAGACCATAAGGGTAAGATCAATACTGAAGGCAGTGCTTCGTTCGAAAGCATTAATAATAATAGCATGTGATAGCTATTGTTATGTCCAGAAATCACAAAATCCTCAGAAGAGTGATTTAATTATATTTAGTATATTAGAATTATGTCTGTATGCATTTTCAGCAACAGTAATGGATTGAAATAAAACTTAAGTCCCATATTTCACTAGATCTACCTATGTATCTACAAATAAATACAAACAACATATATTTTCATTATTCATCTAAATTTTAATACATAGATGAACTGATTTTTTGGCATTTAGAGCACTTGGAACCTGTGCAGCAGTTCTATTTCTATCCAGGGTCAAAAGTGTGTACAATAAGTGTGTGTACAATAAGTGTGTACAAAAAGTGTGTGTGTGTGAATCTAACAGCATACACCTGACAAATGAATTTCACCAAGATGAAACAAATTTATGAGCACTATCTCTTTTACAAAATTTTAGAATATCAAAATATGTCAGTATAAAGCTTTTTCTCTATTTCCCAACAACAACATGAAGACAGGAATTAAATAAAATTACTCACACAGCTGACACAAGAAAGTATCATTGAGGGTTACCGAACCAGACTTCTGAGAAACTTGTGATGACTGAAGGAAAGAGTGAAAACAACAATGAAGGGACTAAGCACAACTTTTTCAATTGTTAGTTCTTAGGTTGTTTACTTCCAATCATGAGGTATAATCACTGATTCATAAGTCACAGTGGAAAGGCCTTGCCTTATGTTTTGTTCAATATGGTTACTTTGCACTCCATGGTCGCCAGTCTTAAGGACTTTAACTATTATCTCATTAGACTGGAAAATTTAAATTTCATAACACATTATATACTACATGAACCATCAGTTTTCACATATTACTAACAGCTTTCACATTATTGTCTGCTTCCAGGATCATAAAATGAATTTTGTATTATACATGATGATTTCTTTCTCATCCTTTTTAACTAATAAAAATCAGAAAAGCAAACAAACAAAAAGCTGTTTATTTCAGTTTTTTGTTCTTATTTTGCCAATCATATGTTCTTAGTATATGATTATATTTATTAAAATCTGTGAGTACAACAGTTATTTAACAACACTAGTTTAAAGAGGATCTAGAATACTAAATTATTTCAGGATTTTTTCTCTTAAGTGAGCATAAATTATAAGGACAAATAGCTACATTCATCAGTTCACAGGTCTCAGAACACAATTTGGTGTCTGAAAATATGGCTTAGTAAATATACGGTTTCTCTGCCATCAGCAACTAGAAAAAAATAATCCCCAAAGGAAGAGATGTTAACTAATATTTTGCAGTGGATCTGTGCAGCTCATTGAATGGGATGACAGAGACTGTCCTTTGAGGGGTGAGGGAGAGGTGTAAGAAAAGAAAAAAAGATTTGAGGATTATTCATTCTCTCTAAATGGTGTATATAAAATATTTATGATTATTCTGTTTCCATGACCCTTTCAAAGACATGTACAGCTAAATTAAGTATAATATTCTATTACCATAGACTCAAACTAATTAAGAAAAAACATGCTTATTGAGGTTAAAACCTGACCCATGTTGTGATTATGAGAATAAAATTATAGTGATAAAATAGAAAACCGGTAATTTTTACAGTCTCAGTCTTGTAAGATCTGGAGCTGTGCCCTGTACCACAACCTCCTGCTGTTAATTCTTTCCTTCCTTTCATCTCCAATCCCCACTGGAGTCATAGGCTAATTAGTGGGAGCAATAACAGATAAATGAATATTTTACTATAGTGGGTACTCAAACTAAAAGAAAACAAAATCAAAACCAAAACAGTGTGGCAGAAATATATGTAAACACTTATAAAGCAGTACTAAAGTAAATGTATGAAGACTATATTGTATATTAAGTGAACAACAAAAGTGTTTAGCAACTCTCAAGGCTAATAGTGTCTTTGTTTAGGTGTGCCACCATTTATGTTTAGATAATATTGAGGAATTTCTCTGTGGAATAATTGGAAATATTTTCATGGGAGGTCAATGGGGTCAGTATTATTTAATGGCAACTATTGGAATGTGCTGTTTAGTAAAATACCTGTTTATGAGCTGGGATTTTGCAGACATAAATAATCACGGAACAAACTGGGACATAGCAGTGACATCACCACCATTATATGCCCTTCTCTATGTCTTGGTAACTGCATTCAGTATAAGGAATTGTGATTTTTTACTTTTTCGCTTTTTCTCTTTTTAAACTATTCTGGTTTAAACCACCATTTTTTTTTCTGTGTTATTTTCAATGACACTCTACAGATGTTTCACAGAAAAGTATGAACAGCATTTGTTCACCTACTTCACAATGTAAGAAATGTTAACTCAAAACACCTACTTAGCATACAGGAATATGTCTTGTGTGCTCTTTAGTAGGATTGTGAAAGGACCATCAGTGTGGTTAAAGGCAAATAAATTTTAAATATTCTGTTGCAAGGCATAATTTACAATTTATAGCATAAGTGCACTAACCAGTATTTTACAATCACCTCTAATTTTATGTTGCTTTCTATTGTTTCCTGACTTTTTTACAAAAAGCTGCACACAAATTTACAGCTCTGAAGCAATTGTCCTGGGTTCAGCAGTAACAGTCATTTTTTTCTTCTTGGTAGCTGGTGCAGCGCTGTGTTTTTGACTTTTGGGCTGGGAACATTGTGATAGAATGTATGTTTTGAGTTACTGCTCAAATGTTTTGGTTTATCCAAGGACTTTGTGAGTCTCATGCTTTTGCAGGGAAGGAGGAGAGGACAGCAGGAAGCAGAGATAGGTCACCCAATCCAAGTTGGCCAAGGTGGTATTCCATACCACAGCACGTCATGCTTGGGGAGGTAACTGGGAGTTGGCCGGAAGGGCGGGAGCTAGCTTTCTTCCAGGTCGGGCCCATTTTGGCAGGTGGTGTCATATTCTCTCTCCTTGTTTATTTCCTCTATCCTTGTTTTTATTAGTGATAGCAGTAGTGATTGGTGTTATACCTTAGTTACTGGACTGTTCTTATCTCAGCCCGTGGTAGTTGCATTCCTTCAGTTCTCCTCCCCATCCCTCTGGGAGCGGAGTGCGGGGGGGAAGGTGTGTGGTGCTGCGGGAGACTGAGGTGGGGTTTTAAACCACGACAGCAATGTACCTCTTAGGAAGATTTAGCAGTTTTATTATAGGCTCATTATTTATTTAAATTGTTAACAAATGTTTTATGTAAATATTTTTATTATTGCTTTCTATTTTATAAACATACTTTGATTTTCTGTCTGAGTCCAAACACATGCAGTCTTTGCAAAAATTGCAAGAGAACACAAATGATTTTGAAGGTTGCACAGTAATATGCTGGAAAAACTTCTTGCTCACTGTAGATACTAGTCACTGACACAAATGCAGAAATTTATCTTCTTGATGAGTGATATATTTGCATTAGACTCAGCTCTGGCCAAGATTCAGGTAACAGATCATGTTGATAAGTGCTTGGGCATGCGTGCAGACCTGCTGAAATCAGGAACATCTTTGTAGGATCCACCTGCTGTGGTACATGATTGCCTAATCTAAAAAAAAAAACAAAAAACCAAACTATTGCCTATAAATAAAGGATTTAAAGGTGGAGCTTTCCTATAGGTTTTTGTTTATTTATAACATTATAGGGAGAAATTGCCTTTTTATGTGTGATGTGTTCAGATCAACCAAATTGTGTACATCATTTTTACATTTTAGACCAATTTATTTTGTGACTCAGCAGGATCTGTCCAGCCTGTGAGCTGGACTCATTAATCAGTTATTCTAAATATATCCTACCCAAAAAAAAAAAAAAATTCTCCAAGACAGAAAACTAGAAACTACAGAACCACATAGTGTGAATATGTGTCTGTTTACCTACTTCAACAATTTGAGGGAGAGATTTTCATATTTTATTCTCTGGTTTTCTTAATTTAAAGTACTAACATAATCCAAAAGCTGCCTGGATTTCTTTATATAACCTTATGTTCTCTCTCAGTATAATTCTGAGAGGGCTTTATAGCATTAGGGGATTTTTAATACCTTCATGTTAAACTCAGAATTAAGGACAGTAATTAGTAGTGTGTATGATAAATGTAGCTATTGCAGTAGATAATTTACAAAGTACTCATTTACTTAAGTAGGAGTTGACACCAGACCTAATTTGTAAGATGCAATACCAGTTTTAAAAAATTACTGATTTGTCAACAACTCACGGGAGTTTTTGACGTCTTTCTGGACAGACATTCTAGCAAGAAAAGACTAAAAGAAAACCTATCTGGTCTTTATTTTTTTTCCCCATAAGCCAGGATACTATGCTGATGCTGACACTCTATTCTGCTGGTCCCCTCCTCACATCATCACAAAGAACAAGAATTAAGTCCTCTAATAGTGTGCATCATGGCCAGTAGTGGTAGATTGATAGACAGGGGTTGTAGTTCTGAGGTGATCATAGAGATGTTTTTCTTTTCTTTTTCTTGACAAATGTTGAATTCATTTAATGGATATGAGCATCACTTACCCATGAAAAATCACCCAAATAATAAATCTGAAGTCACTATTTGAAAAATGCCTGTTGGATATTTCTAGTTGACAAGGAAATAAGCATGAAAGACTTTTTCAAAACTTCAAAGAGTTAGAAGCTAAATATGTTTATCTAAACCTCTCTTATTTAGAAGTTAAACCTCTATCATTTAGAAGTTACTTAAAACTTAGAGTCAACCTTACAGACTAATATATCCTGAATATAATGCTGTAAATGCCATAGTTAATTTTATTTTCCTCATTTGTGGCTAGAGTGATTAGAATTAGAAAAGCTCAAACCTTTTCATTATGACCTACATTCCCCTTTGCTCTCTTTCTGTATTTTCAGAGTGGGGGAGAAAGAATGTAATTCTAATTTTTTGTTAGCCTTGTATTTAGAAAAAAAGAATCAAAATAAAAACTCACTGTAAAGGAATTATTTTTTTTTATACTGCATTCTCACCTGGAGTAAATACTTGTAACAGCAGTAGGAAGTCTAAGCTGTTATAATCGCTGCATCCTTTACCTTTGCTTAAGGTTAGCCAATTACATTATTATTCTGTAATATGCCAAATATAAAACTTTTTATTATACTTTATTGAAATTTCTTGATGTCTTCATAAAAGTCTAAATGTTAGAGGAAAAATATTAATAAGTCATCTACTTCTTTTTGCATTCACACATATTTCTTGGCAGTAAAAGATTGTACCAGCAGTGCAGAACAGAATTTTGGTTCTTGGTCTGGGTCAGTTAAAATATGCATATAACAAAATTTGAGTCTGCCATATGATCTTAAGTCTTCTTATATGCTGCATAGACTTGTGGAGGGTTGCTGTTGTGTTTAGTTAGTTGAGAGTTTTGTTTTTAAATCTGTTCCACTTACTTAGCAAACATAGGAAGAATTCAAGTAAATCTGATCATGCATGGCTCTTTTGCATCTGGAGTGTATGAAGGGATACTTTAACTGTATATTCCAATTAATTTTATATAGCTAATGTTAATTCTATAAAACCTCATTCATCTACATTCTGTCTGACAAATAAATATAGTTTGAAATCTTTTGTGAATATATCACAGAGAGAGAGAAAAAATATTGTCCAGTTTTACAGCTCTGCTTAGAAATCCATCATTTTCAGTAGCAGACATTTTTTATGTTATGGAGATACTTTTATAACATGATTCATAATTTTAATGGTCTTTTGAAACCACATCCAGAAATATTCTCTACATGCATCTATTTTGTACATTGTTCTCAGTCAGACTGTTCTAGTGCAGGTAGGCCAGTGGGGTTTTCTTCCTTTCTTGAAACAGAACAGAATTGCATCAGCATGTACGTACACCATAAAGCTTTGTTTATCTGATACTAGTTTGGTTTACAATCAATCTAACTGGAATAGAGTGAATCAATGTAACATGAGTATGTTATAAATCTTTGTATTTTGCTTCCAGCTAGCCATACCTTTGATAATTTCATCATGGTTACAAGTTTTGCTACCTAATTGTTAAGAAGAAATGTCTTTATGAAAGATCCATCAAGGTAAACACAAGTTAATTTTTCAGTGCTGCAAAATTCCAGTGGCCTCAGGCAGCTACAAGAGATTCCAAAGCACTGTCCCAGAAAGAGAAAAAAAAAACCCCAACTTAGAGTCAGGCTGTCTTCCAATGTCCTCTGATCTACAGGAACAATCAGTTTACACTTAAAAGTCCATCCCTCTCCATGAAATTTCAGCAGACTTCACAGTGTCTAACTTGTATGTGGTTCACCACCAGAATTTTTAAAACTTCATAAATGGAATTAAGTTTGAGCACATGATGTTGAGGAACTGGAGCTTTAATAGCATATGATGACAATATGCTAAACATTCTAGATTTTTTTAATCAATATTTACTTCGTTTGTGGTTACTTCCTTATTGCTTTTTTTTGAGTGGTTTCTTTGTGAATTCTTATCCAGTCTAGATGGTTATCTGGCGTTATACCCCTTTTATTCTCCGATATCCTTTAATCAGGTTTGTTTTTCAGACCTTATCTTCACACTGTTTTTTGTCACACATAGTAAATACTTGATATATAAATGTGTGTCCCTTATACCAACCTTAAAATGAAATTCTATTTTACCCTTTGTATCCTTTAAAAGGGTAGACTCATATCAGTAAAACTTTTTTTACTAAGTTACATCATTTTGAGGAGATTCTGTGCAAACTGCTGTGTCTAAAATTCCTGATTCAACATATAGCCAGAAAGCATTTAGGCATGTGTTTCAATCCATTGAAATCAGTGTTGGTTTTCTCTGATTAACTGCTTTGTTAAATCAGGGTTGTACTCTCTTAAAGTTGCCAAAATTCTTGCTGTCTATGAAAGAGAATTCTCTGAATCTAGAATACAACCTTGTTTTGTTGCATCAAATGTTCATACTTGAAACTAGTTCATGTGCTTAATGCATAGAATGATCTCACAGATTTTGTTTTAAAGATGTTTCAATCTAACATGTTGAGTTCTCTCAGTATTAAATAAATTAGACTGATTCTTTAAAATAGTTCCTATTGAAAGCAGGTAAAAGATTTAACATTTTGAATGGTCTTAAATTTAGTATGTTAATATCTTAACAATAGAGTTCTTACAATGTAGCAATCAAAACATTTTTCATATGCAAATGAATATGAACTTTTTTCTCCACTTGTAGGAGGCAAGCACATCTTATTTTTCAATTTAATATTTTAATAGTCTCACTTCTCTTGATTTTAAATAGACCTATTATTGTTAAAATGAAAACTAGATTCTTTATTCATTTGAGTAAAACAGATCCTACTGTGCTTTTTTCCTCATACCTTCTTGTTTGTCTTGCCAAATTCTTACATTTACAATAACGATACATTCATTTTTAATGGTTATGTTAAATGCTTATTCAACAACTCCTATGTGTATTTAGACATAAACCACTTTTGAAAACATTAAGCTTGAAATTGGTGTGATTTGGGTTGTTTAAAATCCCTTGAAAATAATATTGCCTATTTTAATCTTTAGGCATGTGCTTAACTCGGTAATTTTATTTATAGTGGATTTGCATGAACAGAACATCTTCACTAGAACTGAGAAGAGCTGCTGGAATCCTCTGGGAGCACCTTTACAACTGAACTCCTGTCCCATAGTTGAATTATTACATTGGTAATGCCAAAAGTAACTATTTTCTCTTGATGAGCGTGTAGGATTTAGGGACATTGTATAGGTTTACCTGGCCATATCTTGGTGATAAGCCCCATGTCCGAGCAGGTGGTTATTTCCACAATCACGTGGCTTGTGGACAGCCCATGGAGGAGCAGGGGAAAAATGTGAGGAGGAAGGAGCAAGAGAGACAAACTGCTGGGAACTGACCACAAACACCTTCCCAACTTCACCCTTGCTTTTCTCAGACTTTGTACACTACCTAGCATATGACTGATTTCAAGACTTTTTTAGTGCAATAATACACTGACAATTTATGCTTTGCTGTTTTGCCCATTGCCTATTTGACCATGAACGCCTAAACAGTTTGTAGTAGAAAAGAAGAATGGAGATTTTTTTTCTCTTAAATAACCTTATTTGCCAAGTAAGGTTTTTCAACTATTAGTGTTTTAATTCATTATATTTAATGGCAATTACATTCATCACTCTAAGTTAAATCAAATGAGATAGGTGTGGTGGTAAGTGGAGATCTGGGTATAATTACGATGAATGAACTGCTCTACTTAAAGAAATATTTGCAATGATGATAGCAAAACCATGCACTACATACTACCAACAAAGTCTGCAAGTGAAACATAAACAAAAAGGAAAATCTCATTTTAACTGTTTATTCAAAGCAGTTTTCTCGTACTCATTTTTGAAAACAGTGTGATACAGAAGACACAGTATAGTGGTGACTTTCAGAGGACAGTTACATTTTCAAAATTCACAATGTTGGTAGGGTTGCAACCCTTCTGCACAGCCTGGTAAATGTTGAAGTCGATCTTGTATCCAGTGTATGTCTGTGAGTTTCC
This sequence comes from Melopsittacus undulatus, assembly GCF_012275295.1. Taxonomy (NCBI): domain Eukaryota; kingdom Metazoa; phylum Chordata; class Aves; order Psittaciformes; family Psittaculidae; genus Melopsittacus; species Melopsittacus undulatus. Next base: position 93,984,221 of record NC_047557.1, on the reverse strand, counting down.
CAGGCATCCCTACTTCTCTGTAGAATTCCTGATAACTGCCTTTCAAAGCCCAAATGCTTGGTGCCTACATAGCTGAGCCAGTCAGATCCCTTTCATTTTTCCTGAAGTGGCACAGTACCGCAATGCCTGGCTCATACAGAGCTAAACTTACATAAAGGAACTCAACACAAATAACAACTACGGAACATTTGCACCTATTTGGAGGAAATGAATACACTCAGGGATCAGGGAAAATAATCTACAATCAGTACCCTTTCAAAGCAGACAGTAGTAGTAGCTAAGGTAGCAAGATAGACTGAATAGTTCTGCTTTCCTCTCTGGCAGACACTTCAATATATCTTGTTAGCTGATTTAACTGCTAGTATGATGTTTTAAATCCTTTTAGATCTTTCTGTGAAAAATCTAAAACAACTCACTTTAGGCTATGGTTTTCACTGTATAAACTATTGGTTTGTATGGATATAACATTGCACCTTCTACTGTTTAATGCTGATCTCATCCTCAAACCTCACTTTAGGATTTCAGGAGTCTGTACATTGGTAGCTGTTTTTTTTCCAGATATAATACTGTGGTCTTCAATATATGCTTAACTTGTAACATTTGTTGATTCAGAAGATGTTATTGAATTTTGATGATTTTTGGGCATATATCTAAGTAATTTTAACTTTGAGCTTAGGATAAAAAAAGTCAGAAGCAGAATTCACACATGCATGCCTCAAAAGTAGCTGAATAAATGAATTTGTAGAGCACAATCAAAGTTTTGTCTTGGAAGCTGGAAATGTTTTTCAGAATATATGCATGCAGTTATTATAAAGTGTGCATATCTCTGACAATGAGTAGATTAAGACAATTATTCCTGTGGTTGTCACCAGTACTAAAAGACTGCTAATCTATATTGTTTTCTACACATCTCTGTTGCCTATTGCAATGATCATTACTACAACATCTAGTCAGAGATGAGAAACAATAACAATATAATTCTCATAGAAGGACATCTGCAGAGCCTGGAAGACAGTGTGGAATCAGATCTCATAAGTAAGCTATGGCTTCTGATTTTCCTTCTCTTCAGTGTATTTTCCTTCTCTCTAGTGTATTTTCCTTCTCTCTAGTGTATTTGAAGCTAACATTTTGTGGTGTATATCAGTAGACATGAAAGTTGACAGAGTGGAAATAAAGACTGATAGAAAAACAAAGTTCTGATCATGCTTAGAAAGGGGCAATGACGCAAATGAGAATAGTCCTGGGTAGGTTTATGCAGTATTTACCTGTTATAGAACTTATAGGATTTTTTTTTTTTTTAAAAAAGGGCAAAATTAAATCAAATTCTACAAAAGAATAATGTTGCTTCTCTTACATCCTCTGCAACATTTAAACAACTTCTGCACTTCCTGGAACCACAAAGAATGTAGACCAACTACTGTTGCTGTATGTCAATCAAGACAATAAGAGAGGACTTATTTTACTAGCTGAGACAAACCAAGTTAAACTTTAGCTAAACTAAATCATACATATGTCAAGAAAGAACAAGACAAAAAATAAAGAACATTCTTTACCTATACAGCTCACTGAACTAGGAGCCATTCTTTACAAAGTGCCTCTCCAGCTCATTGAAGTGGGAACCATTCCTCACAAAGTCAGAAGAAAAGTCAACCTAAGGCCATAAGAGGCAGATAATGAGAGAAGTTCAACTGAAGGTCAACAATGATATGACCACCAGGGATCCCAAAGGCCCTTGGTCATATCATTCAAAATAAACTGCACTGGATCCAGTGGGTAGTAACCTATGTTAATTAGTTCTAGGAAGAAATTATAATATGTATAAGATTTCTGGGAATTACAATGTATATGTATGAGATGAATGCTTATAAGTAAGAAACCTTTAAGAATCAGCATGCACATTAGACAGATCTCCTGTGCACCTGGTGCTATAATGAACAATGCCTGCTTCTTAATGCTACATTAGTATTAAGGTGTTTTATTCTCCCAACTTCTGGTGACAAAGAGATTCTTGAATGTATTGCAAGGTCATTTCCAAATGGGCACAGAAAGATCACTGGGCAATGGTTACCTGCATTTAAATTTATTTTTGAAAGATGAAGAATTATTTCTAACATACCCAGCACTTGGAATACTTACGCAGTAGAAATACAGGGGTATAGAAAGTTCTCCCTTAGTGGTTCTCCCCCTTTACCTTTTCCTTTTTAAGGGAAAGAATTGGTAAGTAATCTTTCCAGACTTTCTGATGGCTGAGATAAAGGTATTGGAAAACCATGCAGGAGCAGATTAATATTGGATGTGAAAATAGTCTAGAACTGGATGGCTGTAGTTGTTCACAGACCAGCTGTCTGCCTTGCTCTCTTGATGAATGAGTAGTTTTCCTCCTCAGATTAGTGTGATATTATTTAATGGACCAGCTCCCAAACTAGCATAGATTTTACCCTTTTACGTAAGAAGAAAAGAGTCTTAAAATTACCATTTTAATTTTGGGGGGAGATGGATGGTAAATTTGGGAAGGAAGAAGGGGAAAACTGTTTTTTAAAGTTCATTCCAAAGTAGGTGAAAGGCGAAGAAGCATGCTGTGTGTGCAAGATTACTTATGAGAAAAAAAAAATGGCTATTTTCGTAGTTTCAGTATTTATTATTTGATAAAATAGTGGCTATATTTGCTCCCAGTTAAGGAATAATTGAAAAAAAAAAAAAGAGATTCACTGGTGTTATTGTAATGGTGGTTCAGGAATAGGAAAAGAGCTTCCTCTAATATAAATTGAGAGGAATCCTTATTTCATCTAAGGCCATGGTGAGGACATTTGTGAAGATGCCTTTTTCAAAGGTATGCTTTCTAGAAAACTATGCTGTGTACAAGAGTGATTCACAGGGTATTTCCCAGTGGTGCCTTTACTATCCAAGGCAAAGAGGTTCAGATGAAGATAAATTCCCTTTGCAAATGAGGGAAACAGAAGTGAATTGTTCTCTTTTTCCTTGTGCTTAATCATTTCACTGGCAACCATTATGTATCAGCTACTTGAAGGTGGAGTAAGCAAATGGTTCTTCTGTTCAACAGAACATTATCAGCCAATATTTGGCAAAGGTTCAGCAATTACATATATTACCAGTAACTCCCATTTCCTCTTCCCCATCCCTGCCCCAAACTGAGTGTAGGCAAGCCAAAGGCAACAGTTGTCCCTTACTCCTAGTAATTCTTGGGTAGAGTGTGGTGGATTGTATTTATTTTTTTAATTATTATGGGATTGTTTTTTTCAATTATTATGTTTTTATTTTTTAAGACTATAATTATGCGTAATAGTATTGTTTCCTAACTTAATATTTTATTTATTCAAGAAAGATCAGCCAGCCTAAGAAAGAAAACATTTTGTTTTCAACATGGTTTTCTTGGTTTCTCAACTGAAAAGGAAAAAAAAAAAGAGAAAATTGCCATCAACTTTGAAATAGATCAACATTCACTTGTAAGTAATGCACACAATTCTGTATCAGTAAATATTTATCATTGCTTAAGTAAGATTCTGCTAGAATAAAAGCAGAGATTTTTATTCATGTGAGCATCTACCAACAGACTGAAGTAATTTGTTAAAGTCAAGTAAAAAAAGGAACACCTGGAAGAAGACAATAGCAAGATTTGTGTAGAAAAATAATATGAGATCGTTTCAGTTCCTTATATAGTCCTGCATCTGTGCTCCTTTCTTTTATTGAACAATTTGTGCATTTTTGGGTGAATTATTGCATCTCTAATTGACAGACCAGTTAGTTGCCAGTGATCTTGGAACTAACTAGTTGTAATAGGCTGCTGCTGCATTTGGCCAAAGAACTCGATGTTTGCTCCAGAAGTGCTCTGTATGGCTTTAAGGGAAAACAGGAAACATGCAGCTTCTGCTTTCTTCCTTTTCCTTTACTTTGGGTCTAACATTTCCTTGCTATGTTGCAGTATATTCTTATTTTCACCCTGGTTGCTTTTGTATTGGCTTTTGTGTTGGCTCTTTTTCACACCTATTTTTGGTGCTAGATATATGCTTATAAACTGTTTTAATCTTTCCTTCAGGAATAATTTAATCTTGGCAAATATGTTCTCCAAGATCATTCATTACATTTTAATGTTCTTGATCAGCCCATGAAATAGCATTGGCATTTAGAGGATATTTAAGTTGTTAATTATTGTGTTTCCAGATTCCTCCATGAATGTAGTCTTTATAATATATTATATATCATAAAAAAGGCAGCAAACTTATTGCCAAATTAGAACTTTTAATATACCAGTAAATTTTGATGATGGTGCTGTAAAAAGCAAAACTTTCCTTTGACATAACTTCTTTCATATGAGCCTTACTGCGTTGCCTTTGGTACAGCTTCAAAAGAATAATGATAGCATATCAGATTTAAGTAGCCTGGAATGCTCCTTAACAAAGGACTCTTTCAACTACTGTATCTTGATTGTAATCATGTTCAGTGCACAAAAAAAGTGACAGTATAAAAAAATATTAATGGTGGTATATTATGTTACTGGATGTTCAAACAGTACCAGCTAGAGAATGGAGAATTTTGTTTTGTTTTGTTTTCCAGTAAAGAAACATTATCTTACTGATTTTATTATTGTTATAAGGTTACAATATTAGTGCAATACTCACAGAAAAAAAAAACTCAAATGCTGTAATGTATTTATACTTGTAATCAAAAAAGTATTAAGGAATATGTACAGCTATAGATCTTCTCTTTTGTATGTCTACAAAGTGTTTCAGGCTTCAAATTGTTATCAGTCTAATGCTTTTTGTGGAAACGTGAAAATTATTGATCTGGATCACAAGAAGATTTTGACCTTTTGGAACTGGAGTAATCTTGTGTAACTGGAGTTGCTCATAAAATAAAAGTCACTTGAGCAGTAGGTGTCAATTGAATCACTCCTTTAGGCTACTTTTATATTTGAGAAGTAGGAACTTCTGTATCATGATTTATCTTACCATAAGATACTTCAGAAGGATATGGAACTGTTAGGACAAGTCCAAAGGAGGGCCACGAGGATGATCAGGGGACTGGAGCACCTCCCATGTGAAGACAGGCTGAGAAAGCTGGGGCTGTGTAGTCTGGAGAAGGCTGCGTGGAGACCTCAGAGTAGCCTTCCAGTATTTAAAGGGGGCCTACAGGGTTGCTGGTGAGGGACTATTCATTAGGGACTGTAGTGACAGGACAAGAAGTAACGGATTGATACTTAAACAGCAGAGGTTTAGACTGGATATAAGGAAGAAATTCTTTACTGTGAGGGTGGTGAGGTACTGGAATGGGTTGCCCAGGGAGGTAGTGAATGCTCCATCCCTGGCAGTGTTCAAGACCAGGTTGGATGAAGCCTTGGGTGATATGGTTTAGTGTGAGGTGTTGCTGCCCATGGCAGGGGGTTGGAACTAGATGGTCTTAAGGTCCTTTCCAACCCTAACTATTCTATGAGTCTATGATTCTAAGGACACGAATCATGCTGTAGAAGGTGCTTATTTCTCTTCTCTGACTTTAAAGCAATTGAGGAGACCAGCTGAGCCATAGAGGTGTATATCTTAACAGTTAAATCACAGCTATAGTGTTTTGATATTTTATAGAACTTTTCTGTTTTGCCTGTCTGATTAAAATCTCCTGGACAGTAGAGGTATATTGCTATCCAGTTCAGAATTACCCTGACCCTCTGGCATTCTGACTCCATCTATAGTGAAGCAGAAGCACATGAAGAGCAGAACTGATGGAAAAGGAATTTTGGAACCGGAAACTAGCTTGTGGGTGATTGTATGGATGCTAGTTGCAAAATACCAGTTCATTGAAGAGGCTTTGCAGAAAGAGGAACCATGATTTTGGCAAAGTTAAAGAACAGGAGACCTGAATGCATATCTTCAAATATAATAAGGATAGGTTTTCAGCAAAAGAACTGATAGTTGGACTTCTCTATTGTTGTGGTTTAAAACCCCACCTCAGTCTCCTGCAGCACCACACACCCTCCCCCCCCCACCCCCTACCCCTTCCGCTGCCGGAGGGATGGGGAGAAGAGCTGAAGGAATGCAACTACCACAGGTTGAGATAAGAACAGTCCAGTAACTAAGGTATAACACAAATCACTACTACTACGACTAATAAAAACAATGATAGAGGAAATAAACAAGGAGAGAGAATACGATACCACCTGCCAAAATGAGCCCGACCTGGAAGAGAGCTCCAAGTAACTCCCAGTTACCTGCCCAAGCATGACGTGCTGTGGCATGGAATACCACCTTGGCCAGCTTGGATTAGGTGACATATCTCTGCTTCCTGCTGGCCTCTCCTCCTTCCCTGGGAAAGCATGAGACTCACAAAGTCCTTGGACAAACCAAAACATTTGAGCAGTAACTCAAAACATACATTCTATCACAATGTTCCCAGCCCAAAAGTCAAAAACACAGCGCTGCACCAGCTACCAAGAAGAAGAAAAAATGACTGCTACTGCTGAACCCAGGACATCTAAGTATAATAAGAATAAATAATAAAAGGGCTAATGGCTGCTTATAAATTCACATCCTCAAAACAGTCAGTAAGGTATTTGAGCCCTGTCTAAAAATGGTTGCAGTGGCTGTTTCACAGTGTTGGCTTATTTGAGTAGAACAAAGGCATTTATCCTGGGTTTAGCACTAGCAGTCAATTTTTCTCCTTCTTAGTAGCTGGTGCAGTGCTGTGTTTTGACTCAGCCTGGGAATGATGCTGATAACATCAATGTTTTTAGTTGTTACTAATTAATGTTTACTCTGACCAAGGACTTTGTGAGTCTCATGCTCTGCCAGGGAGGAGTGGAGGCTGGGAGGAAGTAGAGACAGGACACCTGACCCAAGCTAGCCAAAGAGGTATTCCATACCACAGCAAATCACACCCAGGGAGTTACCTGAATGGGCACACTCTCTTCTTTGTTGGGCTCGTTTTGGTGGCTGGCATCGTATTCTCTTCCCTTGTTATTTCTTTTATCATTATTATTATTGGTGGCAGCAACAGTGGTTTGTGTTATACCTTAGTTACTGGACCGTTCTTATCTCAACCCGTGGGAGTTGTGTTCTTTCGATTCTCCTCCCCATCCCTCGGGGCGGGGGGGGGGAAAGGAGAGAAAGCGGGGGAGAGGGGGTGAGACAGAGGCTGTGTGGCTGTGTTTAAACCACGACAGCATTGTAATTACAACTCTCCAAATTTCCAGCACCCTGATTTTTGTTTTAATTAGGACTCTCTTTTGAGTACTTAAGCCTTGCATATACATTTTTAATTCCAATTGCTTCAGTGAATTGCATTACATACCTCCTAAACATGTAATATAACAAAGTAGCACAATTTTGTGCATCAGTTATAGATGCACAAAATAAAATTACACATTACCTAGCACTTCCCTTTACTATAAAATTACTGAATTTGGACAAAACTGTGTTAGCAGCAACAGAAAGAAATTTTATTAGAGTTTAAATTAACTTTTTGAATGCATGTTTTAGGTATTCTTTTTATTGATTGTACAATAATTGTTATCAGTTATTTATATTCTGATGCTACATTTCAGCTTGGGAAAAACAGAATTTACTTTACCCTTAGATTCAGTTCTGGTATTTGTATTTGTGAAGCAAAAATAAAAACAAAATGTATATGCTTCTCAGGGGCAACACTGATTTGAAGAAGGGTTAAAACTTATCCAGATCTGCAAAGTTTAAAATCTCTTCCAAAACATTTTATATAATTTCACCTCTAAAGAAGAATATTAGCAAGGTGGTGTTGCAGACTAATTTTTCATAGAGAATAAATTATGCCATAACAGTTTATACAGGATATGCACAGCTTTTCTTTGAAACACCTGCTTTCATTTCCCCTGATTTATAATACCAGAACAAATCAAGATGGACTTGATCCAATATATTGCCTCTTTAAATAGTCAAAAACAATAAATTTACCACAGAGCCATGAAAGAAATTATAAAGAAATTATATATCTTACCTACATACATAATGATGTAAAATCACTGAATATTTAGTATATTTTAAGTTCTGAGACATGCAAACATGCTTTATGTGTGGGACAGAATCTAATAATTCTGTTTCTGCTTTTGCAGTGTCTAATTTTTTTTTTTTTTTTGTATTGAAGAAAGACTTAGGAAAAAAACCCAACTTCTGCTACAGGTGAAAGCAGCAGTATCCTACTGTCATGTTTTAAACCCAGCTGGCAACCCAGAACTACGCAGCCGCTCTCTCACTCCCCCTTCCCTTCTTCCCCCAGCTCCTGAAGGGATGGGAAGGAGAATTGAAAGAATGTAACTCCCATGGGTTGAGATAAGAACAGTCCAGTAACTAAGGTATAACACAAATCACTACTGCTACCACCAATAATAATAATGCTAAGGGAAATAACAAGGGAAGAGAATACAACCGCTCACCACCCGCAGACTGATACCCAGCCTCAACCTGAGCAGTGACCTTAGCCCTTTCGGGTGACTGCCCCCAGTTTATATATGGGGCATGACATGGTATGATATGGAATAGTCTTTTGGCTAGTTTGGCTCAGGTGTCCTGTCTCTATTTCCTCCTGGTTTCCCCTCCTCCCTGGAAGAGCATGCGACTCACAAAGTCCTTGGTCAGAGTAAACAGTACTGAGCAGCAACTAAAAACATTGGTGTTATCAGGACTGTACTTAGGCTGAAAGTCGAAACCACAGCACTGCACCTACTAAGAAGGAGAAAAATTGCTAATAATGCTGCATACAGGACACCTACCAGTGTAGCTATATTCTGAAAAGTGGAACACACAAATATTGAGAGACAAAGCACTTAAAGATGTAAAATAGCAAAATTTGAATTTCTAACTGGCAGCTCACCAATTTTGTACATTTAGCACTGACTTAAATAATGTCAGAATACTGAAAGAAAATATTTCTAAGCATATGGATAAGGACAGTTTTAACGAGAAAAATGACGGATCAGACTTTGTGTATCGTAAATAACTGACTGAAATGCAGCATCCATGTGCTTCCAGGGGGACAGTTGAATAAAGTTCTGAAGAACTAAAAGAGCTAGAAAGAGTTAAATTCTGCAAAAAAATACATTGCTATACCAGGCAATGTGTACTTGCAAAATCAGAAAAGGTCACATGCTTTGAATATGTTTTGTGTTGCAGGAAAAATCTGAATTTTCAAACTCATTACAAGAAAGTAGAAATGAAAATTAAATAAGAGTTCTAATATATAAATAATTTATCTGGTTATAATTGCAGGTTGGTTATAGCAGTCTAAAATGAGTAATTATTCAGGAAATGCTTTTATTTAATATATACTCCTTGATATTTGAGACATTAAATTCTTAAGGTCAGCAATTCTGACCTGCTCTTCAGAGTAGGACTATGTATTGTAATAATCAATTTCATTTGAATATGTAAAGATCTAAAATTTGCTTTACATGTAGCCACATGGAGTTTCAAATGCAATATTTTATTTTTTTTTCTCCCTTATCTGGTCAATAATAAATGAGTTTTAGAATTTAAATCAAGACACAGTGGAGTTCTTGTGATATATTATTGATAAATCACACTTATTGTAACAACATTTTCCAAGGGAAAATACATTATTTGTTGGCCATGTTAATGCAAACTCTAACATAAGTCTATATTAAGTTTTCAAAATACTTTTGAGTATGGTGGAGGAAGTTTTGTAAGCAGCCTTTTAAATAATTAGATGAAAAAATGCAACTTATTACCTTAATGAATAAAATATAATACCATAGTTCTTCAAATTTACATTCACATATTGCTCAAAAAATCCATAATTATAATTATGTATTTCAGAATATAACAATCAGAAACATTTCACTGAAATTTTAGAAAATGCTTTCTTCCTTCCCTATTGGCTTGAAACTGCATAAAGGAGTAAGAACCTCCAGCTAGAAAACATAAAGAGGATTCTTGTAGTTCACCAAATTTCCATTGCAATCGATAATTCTGAGGATTTTAACCTATTCCTCAGGTCGACTCAAATGTCTTCCTATTTCTATTATTACTGAAATTCAAAAGTACTTTCAAAGCTCACATACTAGATATCTAAATATCAGCAGATGTATGTTCTCGTGGGGATCTCATACTCCTGTAACCTGAACAATGTTCTTTTGAAATATTACAGTAATTTTACTGTATTAGAGACTGAGAGTCCAGCTCCTCAATCCTAGATAATTTCTGCTTGCAAATTATTCAAGAGAACTTGATAATATACAGTTTATGAATAGAGCAATAATCATGATTGTCCTGGGCTCAGCTGTAGCAGTCATTTTTCTCTATCTTAGTAGCTGGTGCAGTGCTGTGTTTTTGACTTTCAGCCTGGGAACAATGCTGATAACACACGTGATGTTTTTAGATGCAGCTCAGTAATGTTTACACTGACCAAGGACTTTCTGAGTTTCATGCTCTGCCAGGCAGGAGGGGAAGCCAGGAGGAAGCAGAGACAGGACACCTGAGCTAAACTAGCCAAAGGGATATTCTATACCACAGCACATCATGCCTTGGGGGCAGTCACCTGAAAGGCCCAGATTATGCTCAGATTGGGCTGGGTTATCAGTCAGTGGGTGATGAACAATTATATTCTCTCCCCTCGTTATTTCCCTTATCGTTATTATTATTGGTGGTACCAGTAGGAGTTTTGGACTGCTAGAGCTGAACGTAGGACAATGATATATCCATGATGTGAAATTTTGACATTATTGATGTGACCTTGAGTTTAGAGGTACTACAGTACCAAAATTCTGTTGTGGTACTGTCTCAAAAAGTAGTTATATCCTTTTGCTGAATGTTTTGACCACTTCTTGCTTGAGAATGTATATATTTTTTTAAGTATACAAACCTTAATGTTGTTTGTGAAATACAGTTTGATAATTCAGTCCTTCAGGAATAATAGTGTGTTCTGCTTTACTAAGTTTTAATATATGCTGCTTTGGGATAGTTATTACAGTTTTAACAGATTTGTGGTTTCTCATTTGTCTTGACCTGGGTAATGCTGACAATCTAAGCTCATAACTGAGAGTAGTGTTAGGTATTGGAAGTTTGCATCTTTGAAAGAAAATCAGAAAAAAGATATAAGTATATGAGCTGAATATACTTACACACTGAAGTTTGAGTCAAAAGGAAAAGTGTAAAGATAGATGAAAGAAGAGATGTTTGCTTTCACTGAACAGTTTACAAACAGGGAAGAAAATATACACAATTCAGAAAAAGTTATATTTACTTATTTTATGAGAGGAAGTGGGCATTTGCATTCACAATTCTGATTATGCATAAATTTATGTAAAAAAGTAACCCAAAGAAATGAAGAAAATAATACAAAAAAAAACTGTACTAGTGGGTATAGGATTAGGCACAAAAAATTCCTACTAGCTACAAAGACCAGTGAGATTTATTCTGCTTCTTCCCTTTAAGTAGGTCTTTATTTTCTGCCTTTGTGGCTAAGCAATTAATCTTTTAAATTCTTTAAAACTAAGCTTTGTTGAGGAACTTTTACCATATTTTTTTCCTGTGCATGGTGACTTATTAGCTTAATAATAAGTCACATTTTGCACAGAGAGAGCTATAGATAATCTTCAGGTTGAGTAGACTGGGACCCCTGCCAGGGGCTGTAGGAGATCTACACAGACTGATACCATTTGGCTTGTTTCACCAGCCAGTTTTTTTCACTGGTTTTGGAATCATAGAATCATAGAATAGTTAGGATTGGAAAGGACCTCAAGATCATCTAGTTCCAACCCCCTGCCATGCTCAGGGACACCTCACACTAAACCATATCACCCAAGGCTTCATCCAACCTGGTCTTGAACACTGCCAGGGATGGAGCATTCACTACCTCCCTGGGCAACCCATTCCAGTACCTCACCACCCTCACAGTAAAGAATTTCTTCCTTATATCCAGTCTAAACCTCTGCTGTTTAAGTTTCAACCCGTTACCCCTTGTCCTATCACTACAGTCCCTAATGAATAGTCCCTCACCAGCAACCCTGTAGGCCCCCTTTAAATACTGGAAGGCTACTCTGAGGTCTCCACGCAGCCCTCTCTTCTCCAGGCTGAACAGCCCCAACTTTCTCAGCCTGTCTTCATATGGGAGGTGCTCCAGTCTCCTGATCATTCTCGTGGCCCTTCTCTGAACTTGTTCTAACAGTACCATGTCTTTTTTATGTTGAGGACACCAGAACTGCACACACTACTCCAGGTGAGGTTTCATGAGAGCAGAGTAGGGGGGGCAGGATCACCTCCTTCAACCTGCTAGTCACACTCCTCTTGATGCAGCCCAGTATACGGTTGGCTTTCTGGGCTGTAAGCGCACATTGCCGGCTCATGTTCATTTTCTCATCACCAACACCCCTAAGTCCTTCTCTGCAGGGCTGCACTTAATTTCTTTTTTGCCCAATCTGTAGCTGTGCCTGGGATTGCTCTGACCCAGGTGTAGGACCTTGCACTTGACATGGTTAAACTTCATGAGGTTGGCATCAGCCCACCTCACAAGTGTGTCAAGGTCCCTCTGAATGGCATTCCTTCCCTCCAGTGCATATCAACAGAATTACACAGCTTGGTGTCATCAGCAAACTTGCTGAGGGCACACTCTATTCCATTGTCCATGTCAGCGACAAAAATATTAAACAAGACTGGTCCCAACACCGACCCCTGAGGGACACTATTCATTACTGATCTCCAGACAGACATTGAACCGTTGACCACAACTCTTTGAGTGCGACCATCCAGCCAGTTCTTTATCCACCAAGTGGTCCACTTATCAAACTGATGTCTCTCCAATTTAGAGACAAGGATGTCATGTGGGACAGTGTCGAACGCTTTGCACAAGTTCAGGTAGATGACCTCAACTGCTCCACCCCGTCCATCACTTTTGCAGCCCCGTCATAGAAGGCCACCAAATTGGTCAGGCAGGATTTTCCCCTAGTGAAGCCATCCTGGTTGTCACCAAGCAGCTTTCTCTTTTTCATGTGCCCTAGCATGCCTTCCAAAAGAATCTGCTCCCAGATTTTGCCAGGCACAGAGGTGAGACTGACTGGTCTGTAATTCCCCGGGCCATCCATTTTCCCCTTCTTGAAAATTTGGGTTATATTACCCTTTTACTAATCGTCAGGAACTTCACCTGTCTGCCACAATTTTTCAAATATGATGGCCAGTGGCTTTGCAAGTTCATTCGCCAGCTCCTTGAGGACCCGTGGATGGATTTCATCAGGGCCCATGGACTTGTGTACATTCAGGTTCTTAAGATGGTCTCGAACGAGATCCTTTTGTACAGTGGGCTTAACGTCTAGGTTTTCACAGTCCCTGCGTCTGCCTTCCAAGACTTGGGTGCTGCGGTCAGAGCCTTTGCCAGTGAAGACCGAGGCAAAGAAGTCATTCAGAACCTCAGCCTTCTCCAAATCCTGTGTAGGCAAGTCTCCTGAAAGCTTCCAGAGGGGGCCTACGTTGTCCCTAGTCTGTTTTTTAGCTGCTACATACCTGTAAAATCCCTTTCTATTATCTTTAACCTCCCTTGCCAAGTTTAGCTCCAATTGGGCCTTAGCTTTCCTAACTTGGTCTCTAACTTCCCGGACAACATCCCTGTATTCATCCCAGGCCACCTGTCCTTGCTTCCACCCTTTATAAGCCTCTTTTTTCTTGTGAATTTTTCTCAGCAGCTCCTATGTCACTTACTAGCCTTAGAATTTTTAAACATTGACAGTAATTTAAATCCATTTGGAAAAAGTTTTCTTGCCTTTTAAGTGTCCTCTTTTTTATAACCACTTATTTATACTGACGGTTTCATTCTTTGCAGCTGTATGTGTAAGGAATATTGCTAGCAGGAAGAAATAATGTTTTCAATATTAATCAATACTTCAGGTGTTTTCAAGTGTTATAAGTTATGAAGTTATGTTTTAAAATATCTATGTTTCTCTTATTTACACCAGTGCAACCTTTTGAAATCAATGGGCATGTTTCCAGATGCTACTGAGGAAAGTTGCATTTTCAATCTAAGTAGATAAATCTGTACCTGTTGATATCAAATCCTACTAATTATATTTATAGGGATTATAAGACATAGAGGGATATCTAGTACAGCCTATGAAGTGTGTTAGCTTTCAGCATGCTTGTTGGTGGTTAAAATGTTAATGATCAGCATTAGAGAGGGAATTTTACACTACTCAGGAAATCTTGACATGAAGAAAAAAGTCAATTTCAGCCCTGCCTCATTAACCAGACTTGCCTACAGTTAAGAAAGTGTTACCTAAGTATGTTTTGCTTTCTACAGCGTGTTGCTGATGAAGATACTCACTAGAAGCAGAAGTAATTAGATTTGTTCTAGATAGCAACAGCAAAATTAAAAAGCAATGACTTGGAATGTGCTTTAGGATTGACCTTTGTAAAGAATGCCTTAGGCACCTCCATGTGGTGGCTGTCGTCATTAATGGTGACTGCAGAATCAAGTTTGTTTAAGCAGTCATACACATGATTTGCTTTGCATGTGTCTTATCTGCCATAGATCAGACACATAATCTTTGCATGACGGCAGGGAGGAATAGCCTTCAGGTTTAGAGAATTATCCAGGGGCTCCTCTGGCCTCTGTGTGTTCATCATTGCTGTTGTGCTACCTGGAGGTGCAAAATAAAAGGAACTTCTTAATGTGTTGTCCCAAAACTGCAACGATCTGAGATAAAGAGTTCCCTCATGAGGCAATGAGCTTACTTTGGCCATTTCTTTAACTGCATTCTAGGATTGTTCTGAAACACCACAAGGAGAATCTGTCCCAAGAACAGACTTCCCTGGGACACCCCAGTCTTTTGTTATACTGAGTAACCTAATAAAGCTTGATCAAAGCAGACATGCAGGTTTCAGGTGATCAGTGAGCCTAGAGCTTACGGTAAACTCTTACATAACAAAGGGATGGAGAAGCACATCCATATTGATGTTAAGCATCAAGTACCAAATAAAGTAGAACAGGTTAATTTTAACTCTAGGTAAGACCTAAAAGCTTGGATCTATGAACAGAAACGTTTTTCTTCCTTTTCTTAGCTCCAATTTACTGATCACTGAAACCTTAAAAAATCCCTGGACTCAGACTAATGTTGGCAGGACATTCCCAGCAATACATGACTATCCTGGGAAAAGTATACATCTTTCTAAACTTTTACAGAACAAATTTAGTTGTTTTATATAAAACACTTATAAGGCCGTTTATTTTCATATCACTGAAAGTGAATTAAGCATTGGATTTATTTTTCAGTGCCTCAGCTGATCCAGACTAACAATCTATCAAGGTTTATTTGCAGTTTGCTATCATTTTATTGTAATTGTCTACCCTTTTGAAATCTCCTTCTCAGCTTGTATCCAGGGTAGCTTTTCCTTATGATTCTGCAAAACTTTCTTTACCTTTGTTGATTTTGTGTATTTTTTTGACAGCTTTAAGTATCCCTAATATTTTCCCAGTATTTAGAATTCATGCAATCATTGAATCATAGAACAGTTAGAGTTGGAAAGGACCTTAAGATCATCTAGTTCCAACTGCCTGCCATGGGCAGGAATGCCTTACCCTAGACCATGTTGCTCAAGACTCTGTCTGGCCTGGCCTTGAACACTGCCAGGGATGGAGCATTTACCACTTCCTCGGGCATGCTTTTTCCAGTGCCTCATCACCCTCACAGTAAAGAATTTCTTCCCTATATGTAACCTGAACTTCCCCTAAGTTTAAACCCACTGCCCCTTGTCCTGTCACTACAATTATTAGCACTATTTTATTAATCTAGTTTGAAGGCTAGGAATGTGAATCTTACAGTAAATACTTTTTTTTTTTTTTAATTTTATTCTCCAGAAATTGATCTTGCAATTTATCTTGTGATACCACTTATATTCAGTTTTCTTCAAGGTTCACTTACAAAATCAACAAATTCAGGATTTCTAAATGAGGTAAAAAATTCCATTTCTGCCAGCTTCTGTAAATTTTCTATTTAAAGATGAATGTTCATGTCAGGATTTTAATCCAAAAGCATACTCTAGCAATATGAATGTACCTGAAAACATTATCACTGTAACACTGATATCTGATATTTCCTGTCTTTTCCCTTTTGCCAGTAAAGTGGAATCCATACATAAATAATTAATGCTGTGTAAATTCTCTGTTTATTTTATTGCTCTTTGCTCCCTAATGCTGTCCATTTCAATTACACTTCTAACTGCTGTTGCAAATTGGGGTTGGAATAATTGGGGTTGGAAAAGAACTTAAGATCTTCTAGTTCTAACCACCCTGCCATTTCAGGGACAGCACACATTAGACCATGTCACCCAAGATTCTGCCCAACCTGGCCTTGAACACTGCCAGGGATGGAGCATTCAGCGCTTCTTTGGGCAACCTGCTCCAGTGCCTCCCCATCCTCACAGCATCATAGAATCATAGAATAGTTAGGGTTGGAAGAACTTCTTCTTTATATCTAACCTGAACTGCCCCTGTTTAAGCTCAAATCCATTACCCCTTGTCCTATTGCTGTATCTCTTTCATGCATCTCTTTAAATTTATTTACACAATGAAGTTCAGACAGTTATTTATAAGATTAAAAAAGACTGCTAGAGTTGTAGTCCTCTCTATTTTAGTTTTCAGTCATAGCTTGTTGTAGTTCTCTCTGTGCTTATGCCAAAGAAGTTGTGTAGATGGACTTCTAAAGAGCACTTTAAAGCAAGTAGCAATTACTTGAATTTTTTTAATTATGCCAATTACTTGATTTTTTTTTTTATTATGCCATTACTGGCATGTTTAGTATATGCTATGATAGAACTCTAAGCAAACATAGTAATGTGTCTTTTGCGCTCAGTTGCTGCTTTTTTGCTTGTATTTTTTGTGTTTTTTGCTTGTTTGTTTGTTTTCACTGACAATTTTGAAATATGGAACCAGTGTTCTTATAACTCCTTTAAGTGGGTGTGGTGCACAAAGGATACTGAAATCAAGTCATCCAAAATAAGAGTAATACTTCTTTTTTTTTGTCACAGTTTACATTTCTTGGCAATATTCTACTACTATTTTTGTAAATTGTTGCAGCTCTGTGTCCAAACGCCAGTTATTCTTTTTAGTTGATTTGAATAAACTATCAGGTAAACTCCAATTATATACGTTGTGGTCAGAAGAAAGGGGAGGGCTCTTCTATCTATAAATCAGATCCACTGATATCTAAATCAGATACTACATATCTAACATTAGAGAAGATCTGCTAAATACTGATGAATTCTTACTTTTTTCAGTCACTGTGCAGCTCTTACATTACTGTTCAGAAAAGCAATTCTTGATATTGTACAAAAGTTTGCATTTTATTTATATATTCAAAATATGAAGATGATCTTTCTCTTGCTGTGTTTGACGTGATGCATGTTTTAGGCACAGATTTTTCAAGAAAAGTAGAATAATATAGTCTCAAGGGAATGTTTCTTTGCTTAATGCATCAAATAAAAAAAAGCCCAACAAAACAGCAAACAACAAACCAAACCAAACCAATAACCCATATATAACTTCAGGACTTATGAGTAGAATCAAACTTATATTACATTATTGTGATCTCTATAAAAATAAATATTTAATAAGTAAAGCTAAGTCAAGCATTTCTAAATATGTCTTTGGGCTTTTTATTTCCTGTGGGAAAAGAGAAAAGTGTTTTGCAAGCGTTCTCAGAAGGATAACTAATCAGTTTCTTTTTTCAGAGTCAATAGCACCCTGAAGGTGCTAAATGATTGAATGATGACCAAAATGATTGAAATGGTCTTGGGGGAATAGGTTATCTCTTCTTTTCCCTTGCTTTTAAGTGGGACATAACTGGGAAGAAAACTAACAGTGATGAAAACACTGTTCTAGATTTTGTTGTTGTTGTTGTTATTCTTGTTTGTTTTAATAGGGTTTTTTTCTCCTTTTCATAATATTTTGGTTGTCAGAATCCACAAGGCACATGTGAAGCTCAAACTGTATGGGGTGGGGGAGAAAAGAATTAAAAAGAGAAAACTATAAATGTTTGAAACATTTGGGTTTTTTTTATCTTAAAAAATAAATAAATAAACCAACCAAACAGCAAAAGGAAATACCAGAATTTCCTTTTTATATTTCAAGTTTTATTCCAGTGTGACAATGAGGGTGGAGATGAATTTATACTGTTTGAATTCATAGAAATGTTGATAGTAAAAGAAATTATAAATATTTTCTTAAATGACAGTACTTGTGTAAGGAGGTTACCTGCTTACATCATCGAAGGTCAAAAGGAAGTGCCAAATTCTGTGGAGTAAGTTTCATAAAATTCACAATGAAAGCTCTTTCAAAAAAACACCATTCTGTATATTAAAGTGTTCTCTACTTTCTGTTAAGTTTTTCATCGGAAAGATGGGCAATATGTATAAATCAATGTAAAAGGAAACATTTTTGTGATGTTAATCATTTAATAGTAGGCTTTTGCATGAAAGTGGAGGACTGTATGAGAAGAAATTGTACAACACCTTAGAGTTCATCTATACTACAAAATGTAATAGCTAGTAGCTGAATAGTCTTCTTGAAACGTTTTATCTTATGAAGAACTGTTTAATTTGTATTCAAATTTTAGCTGAGTTTCTGCCCAGCTTAAAGAAATACTTTAAGGTATGTTGTGGAAGTAGATATGTTGAAACACTGCAAATAAGAGCAACAGAGAATGTAGCTGTTATTTTTTGGCATCTCCACTTTCTTTTGTTTCTCTGCTGATGGTAAAAAAAAAAAAAGAGAGAAAAAATAAACTTTAAGAGAGATGAAGCTGCATGAAAATTAGGATTAATATAGTTGATTTACATAATGTTAGCTTTTTAAAGAAAATGTGGGCTGTGTATTCCTCTGCTAGAAAGCAGCCAAGAATAGAAGCCTCCCTATTGTACCTTCTTTACTAAGTTAATTATGTGGCTACTTTGAAATTAATTGCTTATATCTGAAATCTGTTATTGTCACTTTCCAGTGAAGAAGTCCCTATAAAAAAAAAAAAAGAGAGAGAAAATACGTATTATTTATTAAATTTGATTTGGGATCATTTACTGTGCTACTTCCACCACTCTGATTTTTTCAGTGTAGATTCTTACTGTCTAGACATAGATGCAAAAAGAAACTTGAAGTAGTTTGGATGTAATAAGATCTTTGCCTAGTCTTACTGTGTGCTATGACAGGAGGAAGCTGTTGGTCTGATACTGTTTAATGTCTCTTCTTTTCACTTTCATGTGGAGGAAGTATCCCCTTGCCCGCAGAATAAGTCAAGGGTAGAATAGTATTGTAGCACCTTCTCTTTAGCAGTTGTCTCTTACACATTTTACCCAAAAGTTCATCTCAACTCATTTCACAAAGTCTTATCCATCAGCACAATGCTAATGTATAACTTCAAGGTTAAAACAAGGAGGAAGTCTTTTGTTTTAAATTTTAATATTCATCTAACTGAAGAACTAATGACATTGAAGACATATATAATGCAAAAAGAAATTGGAAAAGTTTCCTTGCACGTGTCCATTAGTGCACTACTTCAAGACTGTGGAAGAAATCTGTCACAGAGACAAAAACTTACATCATCCTTTTACTCGTTTCAAAGAGCCTCGCTCCTCATCTTTATAAATTATAAAATCTGGCAATTTTGATATGGTGAATAAACATGTTTCACACATGCATAGTCTTAGAATGATTACAAATCTCACGGGATGAATATTGTAAACACTTTTTTTTTTTTTAAATCCTGTCTATTCAGGTTTGTCCAAGGAATTTGTTTGGCTATTTTAAAAGCTGATTTGTGTTGGACTTATGTAGACTTTTGTGCAAGTGAGGATAAAAGCCAAAATATTTGCAGGAACAGCAATTTTAGTTAAAAATTAGGACTATAAGTGGAATATTAATTTCAGGTTGTAGCGAACAGAGGGGGAAACAAGATTTCCTCAGCAGAAAGAAGATTGTAATTTTTGTAGAGATAGGAATATAATATTAACAATTGCTTAATCAAAGTAGCCCACATTTGTGACTTCAGATGTGAAATAGTAAAAAGGACTCTTTAAATAACACTGGCTTAAGGGCCCTATTTGCTGCAGAAAGAAAGATTAAAGAAAATAAATTAGAGAATATTATGATCTAATCATGTGTATTCTGCAAGTGTGGTAAAATTTGTCCCCTGAAAACTAATTAAATTGTGCATCTTTACAATAAGACAGCAGGAAAAACAAAGAAAAAAAATGTATGGAGGCTTGTTTGCATTCACTTAAAGTAATTAAAAATATTTTTTATCAGTCATACTTGCTGAAAGCAACATAATTGATGGAATTATTGGTTTTAGCTGTCTCCAGTCAAGACTAAGAAATTGACCTGTGTGAAGCTATTCAAATATGCTTTTAATTTGGACTTGAAGCCAAGTTTCAAAGATTGTAGCTTGGGGGTTACCTTGTCAGAAAATAAAAGCAATGTGACCGTGAAAAGTATAAAGGAGAAGATCATGTTACTTCTATTATCTAAATTCTTTCCTTTTAGCTATATAGTTTCTTCAATCAATTTAAGAAAGACATAAGTTTTAAGAATCTGGAGGTAAGTAAGAATGTTATTTATCTAACTACAACAAAAATATTTCTACAGTATCTTCTTTACTATAAAATTAGAAGCTAGCTACTGCATCTAAGTAAGTGTCAATGTCTTCTTTTCATTTAACTCTGCTATTGATATTGATTGCAATGTTAACTGTTTGCATTGCTAAAAAAATATCTTCTAGCCCTGGGTGAGGTTATTGCTTGCCTATGTAATTGTTAGTGCTGTACTAATTACTATTCAATTATCTTCTTTATGAAATCTAATTTTCAGATTTTCTGCGGAATTGAGCATCAAGATAATTTATTAATGCGAAAGCATAGGAAAACTAATTTTGTCCAGATTCACAGTACCTAAATTCTTGCTGTTGGCAGCAGAGAATATAAGGAAAAAAACAGTTCAATGTGTTTTGGAGACTACTTATATTACATTTCATCTCACAAATTTGAGCTGAAAGAAAGCATTTCTGTAACCTTACTCTTTATATAAAATCTTTAATATTTATTTGTCTGCATGTATGTGTATGCATATTGTACACACATATATCGGTATATAAATATAAGGTAACAGATTTCCTTGGAGTACATTAAGCTTATAACATTTCACATTCTCATTACAATTACTGTCAAAATAATAAGTTCACATTTCTGTTATGTTCTCATTAAAACCTTCAGTGAGATATCAGAATTTTACAGCCCCATATATTCAAAGAATTAGGGAATATACTATATTGCTGTGACCTTTTCAGTATTCTGCAAATGCATTGGTGAAAATTTTACTTTTCTTCCTTGTTTACTGCTCGTTAGTTTTCCTTTGTTAATTGTGTGGAGTTGAAATGGACGAACTTTCCAGTCTTTTGTGTTTTGATTGGCCAAAAGATGTATTAAACTTTTATAGTACGTGTATAATACGTGTAATTTGTTGCAGTTATGAAACTGAAATAATATGAGGCATGCATAGAATGGCATTTCATCTTAAAAAGTTTACTATTGGTAGTAAAATGAAGGTGATCCGTGATACATAATTTCCAGGAGATACTCATGTGTACATTGTTGCCCAGATAACACTTTTATTTAGTAATAGTTGTAATTCTTTTTTTTGTTGTTGTTGTTTTTATACTGAAATGAGAATGGAGAACCATCTTCAATACTCTTCTCTTGTTCAGGAAGGCACTACTGAGATTAGAAGAGTGAGATTTAACTTCCAGTATCCTTTAGCTTTCGTGCTTGAAAGCATTCTGTAAATGCTAAGGGTCTGCTAGCCTTACATCTGTGAAAGAATTGTATTTAATCTGCTTTTTCTATCTAGTGTTGTACACAATAAGTGCTACTTACTATGTGAAACCTGTTTGGATTGGTGTGATTTATATTTATTTGGGGTTGGCTTTGTTTTAATTTTACTGTGCCAAAAAAAGGAATGAAGGAAAGAAGTGAAAGGAAGGCTTAAAATATCCCCACAGTCCTGAAAAGGTAGGAGGGAATAAATGCTTTAATCTAAGCACGCGTGAGTTGATGGTAAAACAAACACACATCCCTGAACTACCATTTTGGTAGCCTTACATGGTAGCATGGTCCCTATTACAAATATAATAAACTAATGTAAAGAAAAGCTATATGTATGGTATCATTATTGGTGTATTTCACTGTGCTCCCCCCTTCCAAATTAATTTATATTTGACTTATGTTCGGCTTCTACTGTTAGCATATAGGTGCAAAAGCATGAAAGTGTCATTTAATTCAGAGTGATTAATTTCAATTAACAGTCATGAGAAGCAGAGACATTAAGAACTTGTCTTACACTTTGGATTCTTTCTAATTGACATTTTATGTGTAATACATAGAATCTGGAACAGCAGTGAGTTGCCTTTATTCCTAATGTCTGAGAATAGTCATAGGTTTGTTGAAATTAGTGGCATACATGGCTACTGTGTTCAGTTACTAGAAGAGAAGATATGATAAAAAAACATACTGTCAAGTCTGGGTTTTATCAAGAGTTTTTTATCACTGTGTTTGCCAACTGGAAGTTTAGCATTTTAGGCATGATTTTTAAATGGTTTCAATGTGATCCATAAAAATTCAGAAGTAATTTTTTTATTTCTTTTTTTTACTAATAAATCCAGATAATGAAAAAAGTGTTTGCCAGCCATACAGTATAATCAGGGAAAATATAAAGAGCTCTAGATAACAAGCTTGCTTCTCACAACCTATTTTCGCTTCACCTGTAGTGAGATACAGCCTTGTTCTCAGTAACTACTTGTATATCATTTCTGGAGCTGTCATCACAGTAACTGCAAGGTGAAATGCCTCATGATCTTTCTGCCACCCATTCATATAGCCTAAGTTTCGAGGCTGTTTTAGATACTCTTTATGCATGCTCAGGGCAGCTCCTGCAGCCTTTGTGTGTGTAATTTCAATAAATTGGGTATTTAGAATGGGCAGTAGTTCTGGGAATCCATCAGGATGAAAGATTCTATAAACTTTCCCATTGCCAGCAGTGAAAATTGTATCTGAACTTTTGAAAGTCATCCTCTAGTCAAACTCTAGCAGTTCCTTTTGTTAGAACGTTGATACATTTATTTCCAAGCATCATTTGGGATACACATATGTATATACTGGAAAAATTAAACAGATTCAATTTTTTAATACTGATTTTAAAAGACTATAATTTCATGCATCTTTGTGATGTTTTTGAGGGCTTAATTGCTATGTCATGGTAGTGTTTATCAGAAAGCGTTGAAAAGCTTTAATTACTTTGTACTTTGGTTAGTTATGAATACACGCAAAATTTAACTATTTCCCCAGAAGCAAATAAATTCCACATTTGTTATGTTACATAAAAGTTATAGAATGATTTAGAATAATTAAGCTAAAGGCTGTCTTACTTGGGATTTAGCTCATCTAAATGGTTCATAAAATTAATCTCAGAATATTATTTCACATTAAGCTACTGCATGAGAAAGAAACTTTAGGACCTTCTCAGAAAGTTTTGTTACAGGAAATGCATCTTACAGCAGTAAACTACAGGTATATTATATAAAGAATCAGAACCGTAGTGTGCTCTTAATTTCTCAATTAAGCTAATCCACTGAAACCATCACAGAAAATAAAAATTAATTAAAAGTATAAAAGAAGACAAAATTTAAAATGAATAAACTAGAAGAGGAGAGACCAATGGACATATTAGACATTTTGAATAGAAAGTTGGAAAAATGGAGAGAGATGCAGGTAATAAGGAAGGCAAGAGGAAAAGTCAAAAGGAACCAACAAGTTTTCAAAGCTGGCCTTGATACATTTACAAACAAGTTTTACTACTGCAATCATATTTAATACCTATTGCCTGTTAAAATCAACTTGAGTTCTTTTTGACCCATGTTAGTATTATAACATTGACTATCAGAGCATCAAATACTACCTGCTTTTCTCATGAGAAATAAGAAAGAGTGTGATTTTGCCAAGAAATAGAGGGAGGATCTATATGTGAGGAATAGATTTGTATTCCAAGGTTTTCTAAAGATACTTGCATGTATGGGATGCTGGGGACACTTTTTAGTGGAACTGCAGTTTTCAGTCTAAAATGCAGCTCAGGCTTATAAAGTAGTTTGGGAGACTATGAAGTTAAAAAATAAGGGAAAAAAACCACCCCACAACTGCCTTTTCTGATGGTATTCAACAGTTAGAAAACAGTTTCTAACCTGAAGTGGAAACTCTTCTTTCCATTACCAGAAGGAATGAGTTTAGTAATCCATGAAACAGCTTCCTGTTAATTGCAAATGTGCATAGACACAAACCTCCCATCCAGCACATTCCTAGTCATTGTAATGCCAAGGTAAGTCAATCAAGTTATGGTTGCCTCTAACTGACTTGGCACTCCTGTAATCTGTTATATTCTTCATCTCAAGCTGGAATGCAAATCTCATTCTTGCCTTTGAAAATGCTAAAGAGAGAATTTGCTACTAGTTCTAATGGAGGAAAGATTGTCAGATGGTGTAAAACAGCAAACAACAAACTACTTCAGAAAAAATATTAATACCCTCTTCCCCCCCAAAAAAAAAACTCTGCAGGACTCCCCATTGTATAGAGAGGGATGAAACTCTATCAAGTTTCAAAAACTGACTGTGGAAGATTTGATAAACTACTTAAAGGAAAAGAATCCTTACTATATGGAATTCCATGGTCACAAGAGAGAGAGCATTTGCTATCTATTCTTGGCCAAGCATCCCCCTCTTTGTGTATTTGAGTGTTGCGCTTGCCGTGATGCAAGGGTCATCAATAGGGACTGCTCTTTCTGACTGTGAAACCCTCCTTTTAGTTCCTTCATGCATTCTCTTTATCCGTGCAAGTAATAGGGCTAATTTGAACAAATCTAGTATGATGGGTCTTCTTTAAAGAAAAAAAAAAAAAAAAAGCCACCCCAAACCAGAAAGGAAAAGCTGTAGGTGTTACACTGTATCAGGAAACATTGCATTAAGAAATCCTAAAGCAGGTTCAGCTAGAGCAGGTTGCATAGGGGTTTGTCTAGATGGGATTTTCATTTGCTACTTCTGTCTGAGTTTTTCCAGAATCTCCTTGCTCATTCATATGGGTCTTGTGCCCCCTTTGTGTGAGTTCTTACTCATAGAGATGCATTTATCTTAAGCTTAGAGGAAATGACGGTTGTAAATTAACTAGCTCTCTTGCACCCTCACAACTTTCTAGAACCCTAACCCATGGGATTTCTTCAAGTAGGTCCTTGAAGAGAATGAATTTAGCTCTTCTGAGGTCCCAGGCTGTAATCCTAATTATTGTTCTGCTTCCTCCATGCAGTACCCTGAAAACTACCATCTCATGGTCACTTCATCCAAGGCTACCCCCAGTCCTCAACCAGTCCTTCTTTGTTAGTACAAAGTCCACCAGCACACTGTCCCTCATTGTCTTCTCCACCTCCTCTGTCAAAAAGTTACCATCAGTGCTTTGCAGGAATGTCCTGGACTATGTGTTCCTAGTTGTGCTGTCTTTCCAGCAAGATATCAAGTGTGCTTGAAGTCTCCCATGAGAACCAGGGCCTGTGATCATGAGGTTACTTCCAGCTGTCCATAGAAGGCGTCATCACCTTCCTCTTTTTGATTAGGTGGACTGTAGTAAATAAATTCCCACAACACTGTCACCTATGTTAACCTGCCCTTGCATTTTCATCTATAAACTCTCAACTCATTCTTCATCCACCCACAGGCAGAACTCAATACATTACAGCTGCTCCTTCACATAAAGAGCAACTCTACCACCTCACCTTGCTGGCCTGTCTTTCTGAAAATGCATGAGTCATGTACATTCATGACAGCATTCCAGTGATAGAATTATAGTATCATAGGATAGTTAGGGTTGGAAAGAACCTTTAAATCATCTAGTTCCAACTAGCTGCCATGGGCAGGGATGCCTCACATTAGGCCATGTAGCCCAAGGCTCTGTCCAACCTGGCCTTGAACACAACCAAGCATTCACCACTTCTTTGGGCAACCTTTTCCAGTGCCTCACCACCCTCACAGTAAAGAACTTCCTCCTTATATCTAACCAGAACTTCCCCTTTGTTAGTGTAAATCCATTACCCCTTGTCTTGTTGCTGCAGTTGTAGGTCCCCCTCAGATACAGGAAGGCTGCTCTGTGGAGCATGCAGCTTCTTTTCTCCATCCTGAACAGCTCCAACTTTCTCAACCTGTCTTCATATGGTTATTCCACCATGCCTCTGTAAGTGCAATGAGATCATGGCCCTGTGACTGTATACAGATCTTTATTTCTTCCTATTTGTTTCCCATGCCATATACATTTCAGAGAGGTAATTGAGCATGCAGGTTCCCCAGGAGGAGCGCAAGAGGATCCACCATCGCCACACACACCCTTGAGGTGGCTGGCCTTCAGGTTCTCATCTTGGAAGGCAGGTAAGGAACATTTGGTGCTACTCTGGTTGGCTTGGCTTATTCCCCAGTTGTATGCAACTGCATGAGCGTTGCCACTTTCAACTCCACCCCAAAAGTCCTTCAGTTTAAAGCCTGCCTCACCAAGCTGGCCAGCTTGAAGCTGAAGATTTCGTTAATGAAAGCTCCAAAAGAAACTACAGTTTTCTATTGTCATATCACTAGGCTGGCGTTAAGGGAACCTCTGCTTTCTTAGCTGGATGTTAGTAATAATATCCTGCTGTCTAATGAGATTCTCTCCTTCTCATTCCAAAGCTAATTTCTGAAGAAAATGTCCATGTTGCTGGCAAGTGCTGTGTTTTGGTAGAACAGAACGTCTGGCTGCCCGTCAATTAATGTAATATAGGAATGCAGTCATTTCTAGGGAGAAACTTCTGAGTTTATGAGGAACAACAAAATCTCTATGAAGTACAAGCATTAAATAGATGTTGGTATATCATTATCTTCAAAATACAGAGATTAAGGTTGTCCTCTCCAATATTTCCGTAGGCCTCAGTGGGAAAATAGCTTATTTCAATGTTGGGGTTTTTTGGTGTTTTTGTATTTTTTTAATTGTAGTAATGTTAAACTTGCATTTTCTAGGAAATTTAAATTAAAAATATTTTCATCCAAGAAACTGAGCTATATATACATGCAAAGGAAAATTCTGAAGTATTTTGTACGAAACTTAAAGTAAAAATATTTTCATCCAAGAAATTGGGCTATATAGAAAAGCAAAACCGGAGTGGAGCCGGGGGAGATCAGCATCCAGAAACCTCACCACAGAGCGACAAGAGCCACTGAGGAGGTAGCCTCAAGTCCTTGACAGGACTTGCAAAGAGCTCAGCTACTGCGAGGAGGTGACTCACTGGGAGCGGAGACAGAAGGAGGGGCACGAACTGTGAGTGGTTAAAAATCTACCCAGGGAGCATGGCGACCAGGAACGCGGCGAACAGAGAAAGCAAACAGAGCAAGTCGAGGCAGTTTGCACAGCAGTTCGTGCGGGCAGGTGAGCGGGATGGTGAGCACTTGCCGTATGACCAGGGTCCGGTCTGGGAGCTCTGCCCCGGCTGTCCCTAACCCTAACCCTAACCCAGTCTCACCTCTGTGCCTGGCAAAATCTGGGAGCAGATTCTTTTGGAAGGCATGATAGGGCACATGAAAAAGAGAAAGCTGCTTGGTGACAGCCAGGATGGCTTCACTAGGGGAAAATCCTGCCTGACCAATTTGGTGGCCTTCTATGACGGGGCTGCAAAAGTGATGGACGGGGTGGAGCAGTTGAGGTCATCTACCTGAACTTGTGCAAAGCGTTCGACACTGTCCCACATGACATCCTTGTCTCTAAATTGGAGAGACATCAGTTTGATAAGTGGACCACTTGGTGGATAAAGAACTGGCTGGATGGTCGCACTCAAAGAGTTGTGGTCAACGGTTCAATGTCTGTCTGGAGACCAGTAATGAATAGTGTCCCTCAGGGGTCGGTGTTGGGACCGGTCTTGTTTAATATTTTTGTCGCTGACATGGACAATGGAATAGAGTGTGCCCTCAGCAAGTTTGCTGATGACACCAAGCTGTGTAATTCTGTTGATATGCACTGGAGGGAAGGAATGCCATTCAGAGGGACCTTGACACACTTGTGAGGTGGGCTGATGCCAATCTCATGAAGTTGAACCATGACAAGTGCAAGGTCCTACACCTGGGTCAGAGCAATCCCAGGCACAGCTACAGGTTGGGAAAAAAGGAAATTCATTTGCGGAGAAGGACTTGGGGGTGTTAGTCAATGAGAAAATTAACATGAGCCAGCAGTGTGCACTCACAGCCCAGAAAGTCAACCATATCCTGGGCTGCATCAAGGGGAGTGGGACTAGCAGGTTGAAGGAGGTGATCCTGCCCCTCTGCTCTGCTCTCGTGAGACCTCACTTGGAGTATTGTGTGCAGTTCTGTTGCCCTCAGCATAAAAAGGACATGGTACTGTTAGAACAAGTCCAGAGGAGGGCCACGAGAATGATCAGGGGACTGGAACACCTCCCATATGAAGACAGGCTGAGAAAGTTGGGGCTGTTCAGCCTGGAGAAGAGAGGGCTGCGTGGAGACCTCAGAGCAGCCTTCCAGTATTTGAAGGGGGCCTACAGGGATGCTGATGAGGGACTATTCATTAGGGACTGTAGTGATAGGACAAGGGGTAATGGGTTGAAACTCAAACAGCAGAGGTTTAGACTGGATCTAAGGAAGAAATTCTTTACTGTAAGGTGGTGAGGTACTGGAATGGGTTGCCCAGGGAGGTAGTGAATGCTCCATCCCTGGCAGTGTTCAAGACCAGGCTGGATGAAGCCTTGGGTGATATGTTTTAGTGTGAGGTGTCCCTGAGCATGGCAGGGGGGTTGGAACTAGATGATCTTGAGGTCCTTTCCAATCCTAACTATTGATTCTATGATTCTAAAAGAAAATTCGAAAGAACACACAATAAAATTAATGTATTGCTACAATACAGTTAATCTTGAGAAAACTTTTTTTTTCTTATGGGGCAGATGTAGCCATCTTTAAACAAGTTGGAATACATTTGAGGAAAGTTGTCCTAGAGTTCATGTAAGTACTGTGATTCTTTATAAAATACTGTAGTTGTTTAAGTACCTCTTCTTGCACTCTCCTTCTTCCAGGCTTCTGGAACTCTGTGTATATGGTAATGAGCTTCGCCTATTCTTTTATCTAGTTTTCCCCTTTTAATACAGGTGTCTTGAATAGAAATAGTTGGAAGACTACCAGTAAATCTGTGGAAGTTATCCTTAGTTGCAACAAGTACAGGTGTGAGTGCAATTTCTAGCTCTGAAGATTTTCAGTGGTTGTGGGTATTGCTCAATTTCAGTATTTGGGAAAAGGTAACAATTCTGGGCAACCACTTTATCAGCAGAAACAAATAATAAGCCCCTTAAAAATCCTGAAATCACTTGTTTCAGTAATGCTAGGATCATCTCATATGTTATGATCACCTCATATGTTAGATTCTGCGCAGTTTGAGAAGCCAGCAAGGCAAACCTTCAGTTTGATTTAAAGGTGAAGGGTTCTTCTCTAAGAAAGCTACATCTTCATGCCTGAGGAACTGATATTAGATGAAGCTTGCCAATGAATAGTTCTGAGCACTTCAGAACACAGAAGTTCAGTGTACTGAAAGTTTTTTTTTTTCCAGAGAAATTGCCTGGTTCTCAAAATGCTGTTGTAAATATCACTTTACATAAGCACATTAATGATCAAATATTAGATTACCCTTTTGTGATATTTTCTCAGCTTTAATTTTTATTTAATTGAAACTATTAGTAGTGCTGTAACATTTAGAAAAATGGCTGATGTAAGGTCAGGTGCTATTTATCCAAAAGTACATATTTGTCCAGCAAGCTAATATTTTTAAGGCATTGTAATATTAGACATATGATATACATTTTCTCAGAGATTGTGCTGGGGTAGAGCTGTAAGGTTTTAAAAGATATTGCAAAGAATAATTACAAATACTTATTTTAATGATGAAATTTACATCATTAATGTTCTCTGATACATTTTTTTCATCTTTCTAGCTGGAAGACAAAACTTGAATAATATTTCATATGTTGTTAGTGAGTCTTTCTGTTATATTTTGTGAATACTTTTTCTTCTCCTCATCAAATATGCAGGTCTTCTGTGGTTACTGACTTTGTTTTGTCTTCTCACTACAGACTTTTTCACCAAAATTAAAGAAAATGCTGAGTTAATTTCAAAATATTTAATGCAGTCCTTCTAAAAAAAATGTCAGTGTTTAATGATGTAGAGCGCAGTGCTCTATGTTAACGCATTTTGTGCGAATCCTCCACATGTAAGCATGTGTGTTATAAGAAAAGATGAAATGTAATTTTGAATTTTTTACCTTAATGTTTTGTACAGAGGATAGGTTTTATAAATGCCTTGCCATGTTTTTCATTCTATAAGGCAGATAACCTTAAGGATTTATTAGGTTATTCTGACTTTATCCAGACAGTAGATGAGTATTTTCAAAAATTTATCATCTAGTATAGTCCACTAATCTTATAATTTTCTGTTTTGGTTTGTTTTTTTGTTTTTTCATGTTTAGTGGTTTTTTTTTTCTTTTTTAATGCCAGATATTTCAAATCCTGTTTATTATTCTGCTGCTCATAAACCATTTTCCACAGAGAGTTATAAAGAGTACCTTAGAAGATGTCAGGAGGGAAACTACTCCTTATGAATGAGTGTAATAAGATTCACGTAATATGAAAGATGTTTTCAGCATTCTCTCCATTGTTTGTAATATTAAGTGAACTATGTGTTTTCTATCTTCCCTTTCTTCATCTAGCATGGGAATACAGAGCATCTTCTCCCCTGCGATGTAGAAATTCATTGTTGACATCACCAGCATCTTAGATCCTTTTCTGAAGACTCAGTCTGAGCTATTTTTCCAAAACCAGAGGTCATTCTCTTTTTCCAGCCTTCTCAGTCAAAACTATTCAGTGCATTTGTGCAGTAAACATCACTATAGGTTTTGTTCCCTTTCCTATATTTTCTCAAGACAGTGGAACAGTGCCTGCATTACACTGTATACTGATCCACTAGTGTGTATGTGGAACCTTTTGTCTGAGAAGTACCTGAGGGCAATCTTGGAAATCTTGGAGGTTTCCACTTAGACCTTACCTTTGGTTGTAATGCTACATATAAGCATCTGATTCACCCCCACTCCACTACTGCTATTGTGTGATCAAGCTTTCTTTCCATTTTATTAATCTCCTTCATAATTTCCTGTCAGACATTTCTCACTTGAACACACTTCATGTTATCTTAGTTTCCTCCTCCTCCTGGATCAGACGGACTTCCTTTCAATATGTATGCAGCATCATGTGGCCTGTATGGGCATATACATATATTTGCAATTTTTCTCAATTAATGCAATTAAAGCAACAGCCTGTTTCTTCCAAAAGTAACAGACTTATGAAACAGTATAAATTTAGTTAAAAAAAATTTATTGGACATTAAAGAGTCCTTTCAAAATACTTTTTTATTTCATTTTGTCTTTTCAACTATTTAAGAAACCTTGTAGCTATGACTTGCTAGAGTTCCATTAACTAAATTATCTACTTTTGGCCCCTCCTCCTTGTGGCATATTTTGCTCTGGGATTCCAGTGGAGAATCTATGACAAATGCAGCTTTTAAAAAGACTCTCTTACATATTTTTTTCCTTAATTTAAATAATTATTTTTGTAAGAAGACTGGCCTCATGAGTGAAGTGTGCATACTTCCAGTACTAGATACTTCTGCTTCCTGCTGAAATGAGCTGTTGCATTTGCTTTTAAGCATGTTTCAATAATTTGGATAGAATTGGCTCCTACACATACTTTACATATCATAATAACATTTCCTCTAACTCTCAATTTATTTATGCAAAATGAGATGAAAGATTTTTTTTTTCTTTTTTATTCTGCCTACTAGATTATTTATCCCAAGACAAGTCTTTAAAGATTGGGAAAAATGTGGAACCAACCATTAGTTTGTTTTCTCTGTAATGTTCCTCTAAAATAATTAATTTCTCTTTTTAGTTGGAGCACTTTGATTATAAACAGCTACCGATATATTTGTGAAACTTTGATATTGTAATAAAAAATTTTCTTTGAAGGCTGATTTTCATGGTTATAAAGTTTCTAGGTTGTATTCGTTCTTATAAAATCGTTAAAACCTTGAACTACAAGATATGCTTTTATGTTGAAAAGTACTTGTTTTGTTATAAGCAATTGTTGAAGATATATGTGTTAATATTGTTAAAACGAAAGAAAATTAGACAGAAAAATTTCTTTCCCCTACCCAAGGGGCAGTTTCAAATTTCTTTATAAGAGAAAGTAGGGATAAACAGTAATGATGACTAGCATTAATCTAGACACATGATCATCTGAAAAATCACAGATGTAGTGAAGATAATTATAGTTATAACTAAGATGAAAATGAGAGGAGATTGTATTTTTTAATTTGGTGAGCAGAAGGTGGAGAGGCTAGTGAAACTCAGGACCTTCAATAGACATACTAAACAAGAAATCATTGGTTACAGAATTCAGAATTCATCTGACCCTGTACACTGATGGATTACTGGAGGTTGTTTCATTAGCATGAAGGTCTTTTCAGGCTGTCACAAATACTAGGGCCTACTGAAAGTTGTTTTATGAGGGTTCTTTTTTTTTTTTGAACACAGCTTTGATCATTTCAGCAATAGTTTACAGGGTCTTTTTATCCTCAATTTGCAGTGCTTCTGATGTAATTAGAAGCAAAATAGAAATACATAGACTTGTTGAAGCACTTTATAGCTTTATTTTCTAGGCTTCAATAAAACAATTCCATGTATGCTTATATGTTCTCACATTTGATGCTCTAGCTCTTAGCACACTGGGTTTTGCCTTTAAACCTGATCTATGGAAGTTCTGAACTTCATTTTTCTGTGCTCAGCAACCTCTCTAGCTCAGCCAACACTATGGCATTAAGTATCCACATGTTTAAATTTCCAAAAGAAGAGGCAGCAAAGAGGGATTGTGATAAGATGTTCATGCATACACGTTTAGTTGAGAGAATGTGATAAGTGGCTAATATAATCATGGGGGCCTTGCTAGCATAAAATTTACTTAATTACCTGTGACCAGGAGCGCGGCAAACAGAGCGGGCAAACAGAGCGGGTCGAGGCAGTTTGCACGGCAGTTCGCGCGGGCAGGCGAGCGGGATGGTGAGCACTTGCCGTATGACCAGGGTCCGGTCTGGGAGCTCTGCCCTGGCCGCCCCAGTGGTGGCCAGCATAGGCACCCAGACAGAGCCGGTAAGTGAGGAGGTTGTGGTGCAGAGCTTGGAGTGTAGAGAGTGCCTGCACTGGTCTTGTGAGGGAAAGGTGCAGAATGGGCAGGGCTGCGCTCGCTGCTCCCTGATGGAGGTCCTCCTCCAGCAGGTGGCTGAGCTACAGCATGCTGTCAGTAAACTTCAAGATGTCAGGGAAGCTGAGAGGAAGCAGGACTGCTTGCTCCAGGACCAAACAGCACAGGGGCCTCAAGATTCCCCTCTATAACTCATGGAGGAGAGAAGGAGGCTGTTGATCAGGGAAGCTGGGTATTAGTAACAAAAAAAAACAACAAAAGGACAAAGAGAGCAATTACAAGCAAGGGGCTTCCTCCTAAATCTGCTGTACCCGCCCAGAACCGCTTTGCTGTCCTGCAGGGGGCTGATGAGGAAATGCACTTGCATCAGAAAGAGTCGGCTGGTGCACTGGTACAGAAGATCTCCACTGGTGCCGCCAGGAAAAAGCGGCGGGTTGTAGTAGTAGGGGACTCTGCCTTGAAAGGGACAGAAACACTTATCTGTCAGCCTGACCCAGTCGCAAGGGAGGTGTGTTGCCTACCTGGGGCACGGATCAGGGATGTTGCGGAGAGGCTGCCTGCTCTAGTAAGTCCCACAGACTATTACCCGCTTCTAGTGATGCATGTGGGTGCTAGGGATATAGATAGTAGTAGCCTGAGGAGTATAAAGAAGGACTACAGAGCTCTGGGAGAGGTGGTCTGGGGTTCTGGAGCTCAGATAGTCTTTTTGACAATTCTCCAAGACACAGGGGAGGACCTTCCAAAGGCAAGGAGGATTGGACAGGTTAATAAATGGTTAAAAGGGTGGTGTCATAGTCAAGGGTTTGGGTGTCTTGGACATGGGGCCCACATTTGTAGGCCAGGCGTACTGGGGGCTGGTGGAACTGCTCTGATAAAGAAAGGGAAGAGTGTCTTTGCTGGGAGGCTTGCCAGACTTGTCAAGGATGCTTTAAACTAGTTGTGCTGGGGGAGGGGAGCATCATTCCATCCCAACACCTCCAGTCAGTTGCCAGCACCTATAATAAATACTCTGAGCAATGTAGTAATATTCTAGCTGCTCCAGCCACTGAGCTGGCTTCATTTGGAGCTCAGATCAGATGCCTCTATACAAATGCCCATAGCATGGGGAATAAACAAGAGGAATTAGAGATGTGGGCACATCTACAGGGCTGTGATATAATAGGCATCACCGAAACATGGTGGGATGGCTCCTTTGACTGGAGTGTTGGAATGGAAGGTTACAGGCTTCTTAGAAAAGACAGGCCCAGTAGGAGGGGAGGAGTTGCCCTTTATGTTAGGGATAGGCTGGAGAGTATGGAACTCTGTCTGGGGACAGGTGATCAGTTAACAGAAAGTTTGTGGGTCAGGGTTAAGGGGAAATCGGTGACAGGACACATTACTGTGGGGATATGTTACAGACCGCCTGATCAAGAGGAACCTGTGGATGAAGAACTCTACAGACAAATAGGAAAAGCCTCACGCTCACAGGCCCTTGTTCTCATGGGGGACTTCAACCACCCTGACATCTGTTGGGGCGACGGTACGTCCCAGCGCAAGCAATCCAGGAGGTTTCTCGATTGTGTGGAAGACAACTTCCTTCTGCAAGCAATAAAGGAGCTGATGAGGAGAGGTGCCCTGCTTGACCTCGTGCTCACCAACAGGGAGGGCTTGTTGGAAATGTGACTCTCCAGGGAAGTCTTGGATGCAGTGATCATGAGATGGTCAAATTCCAGGTCATCAAGACAGTGAGAAGAGCGTGCAGTAAGCTCACTGCCCTGGACTTCAACAAAGAAGACTTTGGCCTCTTCAGGAACCTGCTTAGCAAGGTTCCATGGGATATAGTCCTAGAGGGCAAGGGGGGCCAAGACTCTTGGTTAATATTCACAGATCACCTGCTACAGGCTCAGGAGTGTTGCATCCCGACCAGAAGGAAGTGCAGCAGGAGGATGGATAAGGAGTTCCTTGGATGGATAAGGAGTTGCTGAGAAAAATTCACAAGAAAAAAGAGGCTCATAAGAGGGGGAAACAAGGACAGGTGGCCTGGGATGAATACAGGGATGTTGTCCAGGAAGTTAGGGACCAAGTTAGGAAAGCTAAGGCCCAATTGGAGCTAAACTTGGCAAGGGAGGTTAAAGATAATAGGAAGGGATTTTATAGGTATGTAGTGGCTAAAACACAGACTAAGGACAATGTAGGTCCCCTCCGGAAACTTTCAGGAGAACTGCCTACACAGGACTTGGAGAAGGCTGAGGTTCTGAATGGCTTCTTTGCCTCGGTCTTCACTGGCAAAGGCTCTGACCGCAGCACCCGAGTCTTGGAAGGCGGACACAGGGACTGTGAAAACCTAGACCTTGGGCCCACTGTACATGAGGATCTGGTTCAAGACCGTCTTAAGAACTTGAATGTACACAAGTCCATGGGCCCTGATGAAATCCATCCGCGGGTCCTCAAGGAGCTGGCGAATGAACTTGCAAAGCCACTGGCCATCATATTTGAAAAATCGTGGCAGACAGGTGAAGTTCCTGACAATTAGTAAAAGGGTAGTATAACCCAAATTTTCAAGAAGGGGAAAATGGATGGCCCGGGGAATTACAGACCAGTCAGTCTCACCTCTGTGCCTGGCAAAATCTGGGAGCAGGTTCTACTGGAAGGCATGCTAGGGCACATGAAAAAGAGAAAGCTGCTTGGTGACAGCCAGCATGGCTTCACCAAGGGGAAAACGTGCCTGACCAATTTGGTGGCCTTCTATGAAACAAAAAAGAAATTGCCAGGTAGCAATTTGTTGAGTGTTGTTTTGGTGCAAAGAGTGGGATATGAGAGCATTGCAGGTGGGTTTGCTGCCTTTCATTTATGATTTCAGCCATTTAAGCATTAATGTCATCATCTAGAGATTTTGAATAACATGTAGCAGTGAATTTGTTTATGTTGTGGTTTAAAACCTCACTTCAGTCTCTAATAATATGTTGCATCTCTCAACATTCTTGTGACTGGGAAGTATTTATGTACTAGGATCCAAACTTCACATGGTTCTGCTAAATTTGTCTGGCCTTTTTTTGACCATCCTTAATGTATTTCTGTTAAGAACAATGGAATTGCTCCTAAATTACAAGGGCAACAGCAAGAAAGTCAGATCAAGTTATGATGGATAACACGTTTTCCAGTTTTGGTTCAAGGTTTATTATGTAACGTAGTTTTCTCATGGAATATATTTTGTAACAGTTTATTAGGTAATATATTATGAAAGCAAGCATACTCATTTTCTTTAAAAAATATCTCTGACTGAGAAGTATCAAAGAAGGTAAAGTTTTTCTGTCAAAGGAAATTGATCCTTCATTTTTACCTTGTAATCATATTAAAAATCTTTATTTTCTCACTGGCTGTAATAAAATTAAGGGAAGCGAATTAATTTGGTGTGTAATTGTGCAAGGTCTTTACAGAAAAGACACAGATAAATTACAGTGGGTGAGCTAGGGAAAGATCTCATTCCACATCAGCTGCTTGGGAGCAACTACCTTGTTTTTTCCCACAGTCAGTGTTGAGTAATTCATAATAGTTTATCCCCTGGTGGAAGCAGTATGGCTCACCTCCTGTGTTTACCACTCCTCTCACGTACAAGGAACACGTTTTCAAGTTTGTGATATGTTGAGTTACCAGTGGAGCTAGAAAGAGCCCTCTGGCTGGTGCTGGTCTATCTCTTGACCCTTTAAATCAGTTCTGTTTCCAGCTACATTGATGTTTGCCCATTGATCTCTCTCTCAGCTTCCTCCTGCACTACATAAAACTCCTTTTGGAGTTCTTACAGGTAATTATTGATCTGTTCTTTTCCTTCAAGGTGGTAAATTCAAAATGCTTTAGGCAAAAACAAAGTGCACTTTATGTGCTCAAGACTTACTAAATTCTATTAGTTTTTGTTTTACTGTGGATGCTTCATAATGCAGAGCACAGAGCAAACTTGTCTCGTAGCAGAACATTCTGAAATTAATTCTGTGTTTGCAGTGAACTGAAGAGATTTGCTTGTTTTATTTTAATTACCACAGTTCATTACCTGTGGGAACACATATGGATCCATACCTAAACCACATATATCAATACATGTAAAAGTAACTACCAAAATTTTGAAGTCGTATTGTAGAACTGAAAAGACTCTTCGTAGCATACAAAGCTCTTTGGAGTTGATTTTATGTCACTAATTTGTAAAGTATTTTAGTGGAATTTAACATTGATAATTTCAGTTATAGTTTCTAAAATACTTCCCAAGGTGAAAGGTTTCATCCCTGCAAATATGCTCAATCATTTGGTGGGAAGCAGCAATGTAGCTTGGGTTGTTCTCCTTTTCAGATACCAGCTTTCTTCTTGAACAGTGACAAAGATTAAGCAGCATGGGAAGAAATATAGAATAAAAAATTAAGATTTGCTACAGGAATTATTTTTGGCTCCCCAGGGCTCAATTTTAGAGCCAGTCTTCTTTAATGTGTTTATAAATGGTCAAGATGAGGCAATTGAACATATTTTAAGTGTGCTGATGATACTCAACTAGGAGGAGCTGTGGACTCTCTCAAAGGTGAAGAGGCTTAACAGAGGGATCTGTTCCCAGAGAGCTGGGCAATCAACAACCATATGAAATTTAACAAGAGCAAGTGCCAGATCCTCTACCTGGGACTGGGTAATTCCAATTATACATACAAATTGGGACATGAGGGTCTGGAAAGCAGCCCCAAGGAAAGAAGTCTAATAATGTGGGTTGATGGCAAGTTGAATACGAGTTAACAGTGTGTCCTGGCAGCCAAAAGAGCCAACCATGTCCTGTGGTGAAACAAACACAGCATAGCTACCCAGTTGGGGAAGGTGATTGTTCCATTCTGCACTGGTGCAGCTTCACCTTGACTACTGTTTGCAGTTTTGGGTGCCTCAATATAAGAAGGACATCAAACTATTTGCAGTAGTCCTGTGAAGAAGACCAGAGAGTTGTACTTAATGATCCTTATGGGTTCCATTCAGCTTAATTCTGTGATTCTATTACTGTGAGGAAAACTATAGTATATTTTGAGTAAATTTAATTAGAATGCTTTTTCTTACAGGACAATGTACTGAAAGAAAATTTCACTTTACAGCTTACTTTTATAATATAGTACAGTCAGTTTTATATTTATAAAGGATCTTTTTTCATAGGTCAGAGCTTTCTAAAAGGTTATAGATTTATTCCTAAGACTTGCCCCATTTTATTTTTTCTGAAAAAACAAGTTGCTTGTTTTCTTGTGACAGATTGCAATAAAGTTTTTTAAAAAAATATATTATTCTTCCATTTAATGTTATAGAAAATTATAATCTACTGGTTTTAGCCCATGCAAGTTACAAAATTAAGTATGTTATAGAGAATATAAGTTTCACTGAATGTCATATTTGTTTGAAATACATAAGGCAAAAATTTTGCAGAAAAAATTAGAAGAAATGAAAAATTCTAAATGATGTTTTTTAGTGTCCGGAAATACCATGGACAGTTTTGTAACAAAATTTGCACAGGTTTTTTTTTTTACAACCTGACTCATGCTTACATGATATTGAGCAAAACTAACCTGGGATTTATTAATCTTAACATCAAATTTAATAAAATTAATAATAATAGTTTAAATTCTGTTATATTCTTCAAGCAGACTAATTATATATTAAAAAAGTCTTCAATTTTAATGAATACTAAGGCAAATTTGTAACAATGTAATAGAGCAGGGAAACACTGTGCTATTCTTAATAAAAGTATTTGTGTGAGTATTGAGACTATCTCATATGGACTTAGAGATAAAATTTGTTTACTTGATTAAAAAGCTAAGAAATATACGTGTGTTAATCTATTTCCTGTCCCTTGTGAATGTGCATCTTTCATTTCCTCCTTTTCCTTCTCTGTCTTTCATTTTTTAATAAGCACTGGTCATTGTGTCTTAGCAGAATTAAATAGTGTCTGCATGAAGGGGCGTAAAGTTAAATGTTCTTGTTGAATTTGGCATGTGAAATGGGTTCCAAGGAAGCTGGGGAAATATAGTCAGGATTGCTGTGGTCCCATCCTCTGGATGGCCTTGTGTTTCTTTTCTCTCCCTTGAACCAGTCTAAATGCAAACACTATCATGCTGGCTCAAGGCTTTAGTGTAGAATTAGCCACTTATTTTGCTGGATTAGTTTTGAAAGGGATCAGCTCCCTGAGTCAGCTCAAGAGCACTGAAATCCTCAGCCTTGCTAAATTGTCAGTAAGCTGGATTGCGGGTTGTGAAGATGCAGCAAAACAGGGAACCCTTACTAGAGAAATCTTGCATGTTCATAGTCTTGCAAATGTTCCTGTCGTGAGAAATTGTCAGTAAAATGCATCATTAGAATCAGGATCTGTCAGAATCTTGCTATAGGGGTCTTAGTCTTTTCACAGACCTGGTTTAAGTTAACAAATTTCAGCCTAAGAGATACAGAACTGGAGAAGCTGCAGCCAGTTTAAGTACAAAAGAATTACATGAATATTTCTCAATTTGCTGAATGACAGATGAACTTAGATTGATTAGGTTTATCTCATCAAGTTTCTGAGTATGATATACTATGAAGGCAAATTAGTGGAGAATGTCAACCATGAAAATGCTCTCTGGATTTCTCAAATATTATTTTGGCTTTCATCATTTACTGTATTTCCCTTTTCTCCTTTTTCTTGAAAAAGTTTTTTTTTCTTCTCAATCTTTTTTTTCAACCCAGAATATGGAAATGCAGTTTAGAAATGTAGAAATGTATTTAGAAATAGAGCTATCCAATTAATTTCCAGTTTCCACTATAATGCAGTGTTACATTTTCATTTTGCCTTTCTTTATCCAGAACATGTTACAAAACACGCAGTATGCATATGCTTTCCAGACACTTCTATAAATTATAAAAAGTACTCTGGAATTTTTCCAGCAAAAAGCATTATAAAGGATATAACTATGTTACAATAGTATTTTTTTTTATACTGAGTTAAATACAACTACCACTGTAATGCATCTTAACATTCCACAATATATGTAATTGCTACATGAAGCATTAATCTTCTGAATTGAGTATGTATATATGTACCTCTATTTAATTTATATCACATTATATAATATATATCTATTATTTATATACGTGTAAAATGTACGTGTGCATTAATTTGCAAGTTTACTTCAGCTTCATATATGATCAGTGATGACATATCCTGGAGAGCTAAGATGGAAAAGCAGTTCAGAAGGGGTTTCTATGAAAAGATAACTGGTATGACAAGTTTCCTGTCTTACACACTCTTGAATGGTGGGGTTATGAGTTTGCAATTGGGCCAAAATCATCAGGTTAGTTTATTCTCTACAGTTTCTGAGTATTCAGATTACTTGACTATATCCCTATACTACCCAATTTTACTGCAGTGTAGCTGCAAGCACTGGAAGCTATACACCTTGTGAACTTTAACTGATTTAGTTGCCTCCCTGTGGGAGACAATATTCACAGCAGGAGTGGTTCAATACACCCAGCATATAGCTAGATGAAATAGACTATTTATGTCCCCTCAAAGACAGACTGCTTTACTCTGGGCTATGTATGCTTAAGCTCTCCTTACATTTTATATGTGGAAATCAGAACAAATTTTATATTGAACAAATCACACCCACACTTTCCCATTTTTTTTCTTTCCTACACAGAACCTCTTGCTTTCCCATTTTTTTTTCTAGATATTTTTAGTCAACATTACAGCAGACTGATTGCTCAGTAAATAACAGTGTTTGTCGTGTTTATGCTGGCATTCTTTTATGTGCATGCACCCATAAAGATCCCTTGCTAGAATATCTCACATTTTGCAGAAGGCATGGTCCAGCAAGGTTGATTGATAAACCCTGACAAATACATCTCAGTGAGAGTCTGAAATTTTAAATACAGTAGTTCATAATGTTCTCAGAATGAAATCAAGGAATAGAAAACAGAGAAAAATGTGCTCATGGCACAGATCTTCAGCAGGTTTTTCATCTTTATAAACAACTTTTTCATAGTCTACTACTGCAGTCTGATCAGTTTCCAGTCATTTGGACCCTTACTGAAGGACGTATTCGACCATGTTAGACACTGTAAAGTTCTAACAACCAAAAATGTCTATGACTAGAATGTGTGATTGTCTTCTTTCTTAGCCTTAGCTTTCCATTAATCTATATAATTAAAATGCTTTTTTAATCTGTTCTGAATACAGCTAACAGTTCTTTAAAGCAGAATTTTATAGCATTTATTTCAATTTACCTTTTTATATTTCCTATCTGACAACACATATCAGTAATAAACATGAAAACTATATCCAGGCTGTAAGAAATATCATATATTGTCTTCACAAAGGAGGTGCCTTCCTTCTGTCCATACTTCAAGAGCTTTGCTGTAGCTCTCATGGGGAAAACTGAGATTTGTACCTGTTCTTTCAATATGTTGCTTTTCTGCAGTCTTGAAGGTCCCTTCACCTTCTGGATTTTGTTTCTTAGAAGCTACTGATGGGCTGAGATCTTGTATGCAAAGCTCAGCCTGAAGCAAAATTTCATGCCCAAGTTAAAAATACATGGATAAATTCACCTAGAACTGTCTCACACAGTATAATATGCAAAAAAGGATCTTTGTAATATATAGAAATAGTCTTAAAGTGAGCTTAAAGTCAAGCAGCTTTTACTTTTTGCTGTTGTGTTGCTATGTGCTCTTCCCTGAATGACTGGGAATGATGCCTTAAGGTCAAACAGGTGCAGCACAGGTTTATACTCTTTATATTTTCATTTATCTTTGGTTCTCTTCTGTTAAAGGTTTCAGCTCTATTTAGATTTTGGGGGGCTTATAGCAGGAGTTGTTTGCTATGTTTTTGGTTTAGGGAAGGTGTTATAGTAGTTCTGGTGTTTATGAGGAATGTAAAGGGTACGTGCTGATTGTGCATGAATACTTTCTGTGTCTGGCTCACTCAGGAGGAACACTTAATTTTTCCAGTGTGTTATTATTGCCCTCAATTCATTGTGTGATGTTATGGACATGTGACAGAAATTATTAGACTAGAATGATTCTGAACCATTTAAATACTATGGGGTTCATGCTTTTTCATTATCTTCCCCAATTAATGTTTACCACCACAGACAGTGCCACCATTGCAATTATTTGTAGAGATATTAGTGTTCTAAGCATTGTAGAAAT
Organism: Melopsittacus undulatus; assembly: GCF_012275295.1. Lineage (NCBI taxonomy): Eukaryota > Metazoa > Chordata > Aves > Psittaciformes > Psittaculidae > Melopsittacus > Melopsittacus undulatus. Next base: position 93,941,693 of record NC_047557.1, on the reverse strand, counting down.
GAGTGTCCAATCTGCTAGATTATGCTTGATATATAATCCTGAAATGGTAATTGGACAAATGGTAAATAGTATTAATAGTCAGGATTATTTATCCACAGAAGTATAAAGTTTATGTTCTAAGTTGTTAGTAAGGTGGTAAGATTGGGGCTTAAGACTGGGGCTTTCAGAACTGGTAGTTAACTATATACAGTGTTTCTGAGCCCATAGTGAAAAGCTGTTAACGGTTGTGCTAACAATGGGCAGGTCTGATATTGGGGCAAGTTGGCTCACTCCCCAGCAGGAATAACTTACTTGTGAGTTGCAAGCCTTGCATGCTGTATGGAGACAGCATCACACACCAGATGAGGAGCACTGCAACAGGTTGCAGCGGAAGTGGAGATGTCCACTTAAAGACATTAAAGTTACCATTAGTTTTAACTACTGGAGGAAGAGATTTTAGATATCTGGCCAACTTGCACTGACTTTCAGGAAAAGTGTGCAATTAAACATTAAATTATCTCATACACAAATCTCAGTGTCTTGAAAAGGTTTAGCCTGATATCAGATTGTTTCTCACTGTGTCAAACCTGATTGATCTCTTTACAACATAACAGCACAGTAATCTCTGCCAAATTGCAGTGCTGTTCTCATTGAACTAGAAGGCAAAATTCTTATAGGTGATAACAAGAGTAGGTACAGACTCACAATTTCTGTCTAAAATGAACTTCCACTGGCCTTGAAGAACTATGATCTAAGTGATTTCTGTGGCTTCAAAATACCTAGAGAAATTATTGCAGAAAACTATTTTGCCAAGGAATTAACTTTGTGCAGTACTTCTAACAACTTTCTGTTAATTGAAGTCCATTATCTGATCAAACCCATGTAGTTCTGGGGTCAAATAATTCTAATTAGCCCATGCAAAGTGAGACTGGGGGAATAAAGTGTTTCATAACTTTGCGCTGCATTTGCTAATTCTAAAATGCCAGAGGACTTGGTAGTTAATGTGACTGGCAAGGGGAGATGAGGGAGGAAGGGACCATTTCTTTCTGACAGTGCTTAACATGTGACTTGAAAATACTTCTTATTGGTCCAACAGCTCTTATTGCCTTTGATCACGTTTGGTGGATTATTAGCACTGTAAAGCAATGATTTCAGTCCTATTTCTCCTAAGTCAGCATTTATATAATAAAGTGTGAGGCATCTGGCACTATTTCTGGATATTTAGGGAGATGGGGAAATGAACTGGCGAGAAATCATGACTTGTCTCCACTCTCATAGAGTGAAGGACTTAGGCACATATGACAAAACCGGCACTGCTTTTTAGCATGTTGGTGTTCTATGCATTAAAATTGCATTCTGTAGCTCTTTCCACCTAATAAATTCAAGACACTTTACAGATGTGAACAAATTGTGCCTTGCAGTCTGCCTTGGAGAAAGAATGGATGGTTTTTATCTCGTATTTCAAAAGATAAGGGGGAAGTCAGCACAGTAGTTCAGATTCTTAAAACTGCTGAGTGCAGTTTTATTTGATTTTTCATTTGACTAATTAACGTTAAAGTTGATTAATTAAAATTTGGTAGTTGAATATCACTGACTTGGTCATAACAAAGAAAATGTTCCTATTAGATTTGTGTGGTTTTCTTGACCTTTTTTCTATAAGAATCCCTTCTATTTAGCTCAACAAGCATGAAGACGGTACTATTTGTAAAAAATAAGAACATGAAATGGCTTTGAACACAGGAAAATATTTCTGTCACAAAATAGCAAAAATGGAGAAAATAAGGAAGAAAAATAACTCAGAGATAAGAATGCTGCATTTCAGTTAGTGAAAGTTTGCAATTAATATGCCAAGATATTAAAGTATGAGGCCTTTTCATGAATAGTATCTGAAATATTTTATTGCAAAGAAGCTAGTGTATAAAATAAATAAGAAAATAGGAAGAGTTTGTTTGAAGAGATCACTATCAAATTATATTTTGATAGAATGTAAAAATTGTTATTTACATAAACATACCATAAAAGCCTATGCTTGCATTAAGACTGTTAATTACTCGGAGCAGTATCTTTTGATAATTAATTAAAAATTTATCTTTCAGAAAACTTTTGCCAAAGTTGGTCAATGTATTTTTTTATGAAGGTCAGTTGGCATTCAGATCACAATACACCTTTAGTATCTGTAGGCCTGAGCACACCTGTCAAGTGTGAGTGCATCTTACACATTGACTTGTCAGACCATAAGAGCAACATTTCTTGTTTTCTTCCTCTCCTTCACCAGATTGATACGTTCAAGACTCTGTATATAGTTCTGAAGAATGCAGACAGCTTTAATCAAAAAAATTGGGGATGAGACTGGAGGGTTAAAAAACCCTCTATGAGTAAAATGTTGAATGATAATAATCTTGTTTAGCTATTTCCAAAATACTGGGGAAATTTTTTTTTCACCATCTCTGCTGTACCTTGATGAAGTACTATAGTCTCTCCTTGAAGATATTCTCTGCTGTTAGAAAGGAGCTTTATGCTTATGACTAGGACTCTTTTTTGAATCAGGTTTTTTTTTGTCTTCTGCTCCTTCATGTAAACTAAAATCTATTGAAAAATCTTAGGTTGTTTTCCACATATTTATAGGAATTGTCTGTTTTCCTAAATACCATGATGCTGATTAATGGACTGAACTTAATCCCTTAGGTTAAAAAAGTACTGTAAATAGATTATGAAAAGGATGGCTTTACACAAATTAATCCCAGACTGATTATCAGCTGTATATGTTATTCACTATTTGCTTTATCATTTTATAGTCATAAGAAGTTGGTTATTCTTTCCATTGTTCAAAAATAAATATTCATATTCACAGTTTTGTGAAATGGAATAGAGCTTTTAACTGCCCTGAGACAATGTTTTGACAATCATTCCATTAGCTATGTAAATATTTCATATGCAAAACTAATAATACTAATTTACATTACAAATGGGTACTAATTTGATAATGCTTGATAACAAAAGTTACACTATATGATAAACATGTTTATCTCATGTTAGCAAATATAGAATACAATTAGGAAAATCCAAAGTATGCTTAATAAAAACTTTTCTTTTGTGTAATGTACTGAATAGGAGTTCTCCTACCAAAAAAGGATTATTTTGTCACTGTAAAAAAAAAATCTGAGATTTGTTCTCTTGGTGCATTCTATTTTAATTATTTCAAGTGATTCTATGTAGCATAAGGGAGAAGTTTAAGAACTTGTTTCTATATATGAAACTATTGGTTAGAATGTTTATTCTGTATGCATCATTGTCAGCAGTGAATGTTTCATGTTTTCATGTGTTACAGTTATGAATAGCTTCTATTACGCAGGTGTTGACTCACAGGCAGCTTTTCTTGATTCTGCATGGACATAAGTAATTTTCTGACATCCTAGACCTGCAAGATTCCTGCTGTTGATACATAAATTAAACAGTGGCTTGAATTCTCTCAATGATCCATGAATTCTGCTACACTCATTGGAGTGAAAGGCAGTAAAAGAATATTGTACCTGCTAAGGCGATTAGATTTGATTTTGAATGCATTCAGAAAGCAATTACATTTAACATAAATACATAAGTAACTTTTAACATAGTCACTGTTCAGAAGAGTATGATATGTTACAGCCTCAACAGTAACTTTTCATGAGGTGCTGTGGTCAAACAGACTTCAAGTCTACTGAGAAAAAAAAATAAAAATGAAGTTTTCTGATTTTAGGGCTTAGACAAGTTGCAGAATTGACAAATCCAGAAATACTATTACCAAACTGGAAACACTGGTTTGTGAACTCTCTTAGTGGTATAAATATGAAGTAAACCAATAAAGTTTATGATATTTAAGCCAAAATTTATTCTTAATAAGTTTTAGAGCATAAAATATCTCAGTGTAATATTCATAGATACCCTTTTCTCATTCATCATCCTAGCTTCTTAGGAGAAGATACAGTAACTGACTTGTGGCAAACAGCATTTTCATTTCTGTTATCAGTTGACGGTCCTTGTCTATGAGGCTTGCAGCATGTGCCAGAGCATATCTTGATCCCAGGTAGTTGTTTTGCTGCTTTTCGAAACTTTTGGTGTTTTTTATGTCCTTCTGCTGCTTATCAGGGTAAAATTTACTTTACATTATCCTGTGATTTCTAAGCGAGAGAAAGCTTCAGGTTCAATCTTTGTCTATTTTAGGTCAGCATAATTTAGAAATAGGATACTTCTTCAACCCAGTATCAGAGACCTTATTGGCTATTTGCATAGCTCCTTTTCTTTCTTCTTTTGTTTCCTTATTGCACCACAATAGGTCAAACCTTCTTAAGTTTCTGTGAAATTTTGTTCTGAAACATGAGTTATACTCTTTTTTTTTTTCTGTTTGATGTGTACTCATGCTGTACACATATATTTTTAATGACAAGTTGTGTCAAGTTGCACCTGCTTTAATCTCATGTATTTTGGCAGTTCCTCAACTGTATGACTCTTACTACATCAGGTTGTTACAAAACCATTTCCTTTAATTTTTTTCCTCAACTGACAATAACATAAGGGTCTTTACATTTTTAATGACAAACAAGGTTTCTGTATTCAGAAAAAAAGAAAGAAAACTTTCTGAAAAAGGAGACAGTACGCTACACATTTGTACATTCCTTGTCTCATAACTAAAGAAAAATGTACAGACAAGGCATAGCTGTAGCCCCTTGAAGGTCTGCTACTCATCACATAATTTTGAACACCTTGTCACAACAAACTTGCATGTATTTGACATTAATGGTTGTTTCTCCATGAAAGGAATATACTTTCACATGAAAGGGATTATTAAAAAAAAAACAAATGAAAAATATATGCTCTGAGAAAGATGTAAGTATTGGCTATGAAACTTGTTTTGCTTATTGCCTCCTGTCAAGGGAGTGAACATTGTACAACACATTTTGATTATTAACAACAACAACAAAAAATTAAAGTGTAGAAATGGAAGCCTGGATAAGTTCATAGACTTAGAAAATACTGTTTTAAATAGTCTATTCTAACCACACCCCCTGTGCTTCCCTATATTAATAAGGGAACACAAAAATTTAAACCTGTGGTTTTTAAGATATTTCAAGTTTGCTTCCTTTTTGCAAAGCATAACAGTTTGTATGGAAATAATTGGAATATAGAATATTGCTATGAACATAATTTAATTTACTATTTATTCAGTGAGAATGTTATGTCAAAAGTTTTGTAAAGTAATGAAAATTATTCTATATTCTGAAAATAAATCCTGTCAAAGACTTGTTTTAGTATTTATTACGATATAGAGTGTTTATCCTTTTACCTCAAAAAAATCTTTGTTAATGTTTATTTCAAAATAAAGAAGTAATTTAAATTTAGATTTGCAGAATGGTTCAAGGAAGTAGCCCTCTGAACATCTTTAATTTTTTAAATGAAACTGTGAGAAAACAAGCTAAATAATTTTATTCTTTCAACCCTGCCACTGTGTGTCTACTTTGTTGAAATATTTACTAGCAAGGTCTCTCACTCTCCTTTCCAAAACACTTTTAGATTTGGGAAAAAAAAAACCCTATAACCTAGTATAGAATCATGTATGTGACAGTCATAATGTCTAGTCATGCAGACAAGCATGCAAGTTTTTCGCAAAATGCTTTCTGTGAATGCATCGATGAACAGAGTTGTATTTCTGCTGCAAGTTACTTTCCTTACTGTTAAGCCATTCTTGACCTCAAACTTACAGCCTAACTGAATACACCAAGTTTAAGTGATTTTTGAACTTGCTCAAGGACCTACTGAATTTGACAAGGGTATGTCCCAGCCATGAACCCAATAATGACTTTTTCTTTAGTCACTCTTTGTAGAAGATGATGTCTTATCATACTTTACCTTTGCAGCTGGTACCCAGCCTTTTTCTGGGACCATATTAGTTTCTGGTTATATCACTGTGAAAAAATGCTACTGCTGCTTCTATAGTTATCTAGTTGCCTAATATAACACAAGTAGAATAACTTCCTGCTTTGGCATTTTAGATACTTGATATCTGGAACAGCAGCAATTAAGTAGTAATTATGGCTACTGCCATAAGCATCAAGTAGATGCTGGAACAATTAATTGACTATTGTCTCCAAGCTGTTATTCAGAATTGCTCCATTTCCACTTGTAGAACCATAGTGTCTTGTCTAACAGTATATCCCGAAGCTGCTGGATGCAAAAATAATTTTTCATCAGAATCCAGACATTGTTCAGATGCGTATTTGTTGGCTCTCGGAGTACAAGAAATGTACTGGCTGTGCCAGACAGGCTTTCTGTGCCAGTTCAGAAATTCTACCTACTTACTTGTGCATCTCAAGGAGAACTGATTGTTTCTCCAGTGCCAAACACTATGTTGTGTCCATGCATTCAAGCTTCAGTTTTTAGAATTTGTTTTTTTCTCCAGGAAACTGGATAAAAATCAAAACCAACAGATTTCCACTTTGCTCAATAGAGGCCAGCATGCATCTGAATGCCAGTAGTTGATTGTTCTCTTTTGCTGGAACTTTGTTCATCATTATCATACAGTCTCTTACCTTCACAACACCAGCAGATTTCTTTTCTTGTGTCTGCAGGCTCATTTCCTGATCCTGTCATGTTACCTCTTTCACCCACACCCACTTGTCACTTACTGGCCAAAATACATGCAGAATGTGTGTTGATAATGAAGTGTGTTTTCCATAAGTGCCAGTCTGGAATCTCTAAATGGCTGCTGAAAGGATATTTGTGGGGCTTTGATCATCCACTCACCAATGGATGGAATGAATGAGAAGTGTTAAGGCTTCTCATTCATTTCATTAAATTTGTGTCACAGCAACTGATTCCAAAGAAGGCAAGAACTGCCTGAATGACATACGTAGTGTAAATGAGAGTACATTACTGCATCCTTTTGGTTATAAAAGGGGATTGGACTAGGGGTACAGAGCTAAAGGATTCTGTGGTTCCTACTAGTGTGGCCCCTCACCCTAGTTATGATCTTCCTAATAGGTTGTGGGCTCAAACGGAGGAAGAATTATGAAAGAAGCCATGATCTGGTTAAATTGTGGAAGCCTTTCCTGAGGCCCTTGGTTGCCTTTTGTTACAGTATATCTATTTTCAAGAAAAGTAATATTGAAGAGGTCTAATTGTATTTTAACCAAAGGTTAAGATCTAAAAGAAGCAATGGCATTATTTTCAAAATAACTAGACACCTGCCTGTACTGCTATAACCAATATGACATCAGAAAAACAAATCAGCCTGTTCCCTTCACCCATACCTCATTAAGCTTGCCAGGGCAAATCATTCAGATCTAGATGTACCTTTCAGCTTTTGCATCTTTTTTTTTTTTTATTATTCACTATTTCCATAGAATCCTTAACTTGATACTTCTGTATGTGTTATAAAGGTACTTTGTATTGCTTCTCATCTTGTTGGTGGTGTTCAGCTCTTCCTTGTTAGCTGTGATAATCTGTATTAATCTGCCTTGACAACTAACTATAACAGTCAATCACATTTGCCATCTGCTCATCTGGGAATGTCCATGTCAACTCATGGCTCACCCTCAACTCAGTGTGGCTATTATTATAATTTAATCTTGTAGTCTAGTTTCATTGTTTCGTCACATCAATCTCAGCTTCACTTCTAGATCACCTTTCTCCACACAGTGCCAATATTCATTGCCTCCATCAAACTAGTTCCTCTTCTGTATGCTGAATTCAATATTTTGTAAATAACTGAAAATAAACTAGCTCCTGGTTTTGGATCCTCTGAAAACTTAGCACAAGGGTATTTTTGCATTTTTGAAAACCTGATGACAGTGTAGAAAGAAAAACTGTAGATTGGCCATAATATATAAAATCTATCTTGTAGTTCTTATCCTCTTGTTAGTAGATAAAGAACTACAGTAAAGAAAAATACAAAATTATATTAACTGCATCAGAATATTATTTCTAATTTTACAGTGATATAAGTAAATGTATCAGAATGTCCATTACTTTAGCAATATATTTTATTTTAACACATTTATTAAGAAAGGAATTGTATGGGGAATTGTTGCTAGAACACAAGGCAGCAGGTTTGCATATAGGTACAGCAATACATATACAGGTTTAATCTAATGTAGTAGTATACATATACTCTTTTTTAAAGGTAGTGCTGACAGTGTGTTGAGCTTTGTACAGGACTTTGATTACAACAGCAGATGATTTCCTGGAAAGTGTTCTGGTAAAGTTTCTAGTGAAGACACTGTCAATCCAATGTATTATTTACATATATCTTGTCTACAGTATTGATTTTCATCTTTCTTCAAAACCTAGAATTGAAAAAATAAAGACTGTGAGGTCTTTCCCCCCTCTCACTTTTTGGGGGAGAAAAAAAAAAACAAAACAAAAAGTGCTTACATTTTCTAGCTGGTGCTTTATACTTTGGTGTTTTATATTAGGTTGCCTCAGCCATGTCAAATGATATAAAGTTACATATGTAATTATGTGACTTTTATTTAGTTACCTCAATATGACATACCACACAGGGAGCCTGCTTTAAAAGACACACTTTCGTGGAAACTGGAGATGATTCTCTGACAGTGGAAAGAAGTTAGTAGTGGCTTCCCTAGGTGACGACATCAGGCCTGACATTCTTCAGTGTATTTATTATTGATTTGGTAGGTGGGTTGGTGAACATTGCTTATAACAGAAAATTATTTAGACTAAAGAAAACCTCACAGAATAGCAAGACGTTCTGAAGGATCAAGTAAAACTGGGTGACTGAATGTGATGGTGATGATATGTTGATAAAATGAAATGTATAACCTCAACACTTTAAAGTAGAAGGTAAAAATCTCCTCCAACATGGTTTAACTGTTTAATACAATAGTGGGTTCAGACTTGAACAATACTGCTGAGATCTTATTGAAGGTCCATCTAAATTTCCCTACGGATCATGCTTTTGTTCCCACTGAAATTGCTAAATCATCAATGATGGCTCAAAATTAACAAGTGTAAATCAAATATTGGGTATGCTGTGTATTCTCTAAGAAGCTTGTTGAATTTGTTTTTTTTTTTCATTTCTGGTTGATATGATTTTGCCATTCTGTTCCATGTCACTTGCTTACATGTCATCAGTGTTAACCTCAGAAAGGCTTTATTCTCTGCTACCATACCATCGCTATTCCAGAAAACAAAAGTAATGGACTCAGAAAAAAAATAACAAAAATGAACAAAGGCTTGTAACCCACAGTCTTGTTGTTACCTTCAACTTCCATTGGGATGCAAAATTATTTATTTTATAAATGCTGTCCTCCAAAAATGTTCTTCTATATCATCCTGTTTAAAAAAAGAATCCTCTCCCAATTTTGTTTGTTTGGCATGTCCAGTGTGGATGGGTTTTGCTTGTTTTGTCAAAAGGTGCTGACCACAAGATATTTTTCTGTGTTTACTCTCAGTAGGAGAATAGAACAGACAAACAAGTGATAGGTTGCCACACAGCTGCAGTACCCTCCTTAGAAAATCCTGAACAATAGCAAATTTTTATACCCTCTGTTATGTGTTATCTTTTAATAGATCATTTTCAGTCTTCCTCCTGGCCCTGTTTTGCTGTTGAACATCTATTTAAGCTGATTGATTCTTTTTTAAAAATTCTTATTCCAGCTACCTGCACTTACACAGCTCCAGCTGCTTCAGTTTCTCTTAATTTCCAAGAGGCAGCAGAGGAAAAGCATTGCTCTCATATCATTAACTGAGAAAGCTTAGACCCTCTGCTTCCTGCTAAGACCCCAAACAGTGGTGGAAAAGAGTACAAAATGAGAGCAGAAGTAATATTCTCACAATATAGATTAGGTTTTCCTTTTTGAAGCATGAAACAACATTGGCCTTACTGTAGGGTGTACGTATGGAGACGATTTTCAACACAGATAGCAAAATTACTTAAGAAGTTAAACTAGGATTACCCTGGTCTGATAGAACTTTTAGAAATATGTTCTCCCTCTGGTCAGTATAAGTGGTTGATCCAGAGGGATTTATTTTAAAGAAAGTTCAAACTGGTCTTCCAACAGTTTTGTACAAGCTTCCAAAAACTTATGTATAAAACCTTCTTTCAGATATTTTATGTATTCATTTATGTACCTGTTAGTGATTGTCAAGCCTTTTCAAATCAAGCACACAAATACACCTTATTCTGCGTTTAGTTCTCTCAATGTTTTTGTGTTGATCATTAACACAAGTCATTTGGTACACGAGAATGAATATTTATTATATTTTGTTGTCTCTCTGATTTGGAACTGTTTACAATGAAAAGCACATCACTGATGCTAATGTATTAAGTAAATTCTGAGTACTACTTGATAATTATCAATACTTCATGTTATGTTTGCCATTTGGACTGAAATGAGATAAAATGGAATAAAAGGATGGTTGAATTTAATCTGATCTTGTTTTTGATAAGAAAAGTCAGTGTGAGGAACCCACAGAAAGGAAATGGAAAGTGCTGAAAGATAAATGAAGGCGATCAATTTTTTTGGAGGAGTGTATTCACTACATCAAGTGAATACACTATGCAAAAAAAAAAAATGTAGATGAAAAATAAAGGGTCAGATAGAGACATCTCTAAGGTGTAAAATATCCAGACCAAAAGAGAAGTAGAAAGATTAAAGATAGTGCACCTGATGAAAAATATGATAGTGGACAATAAAAAGTGCTGGAGGTTAGGATAAATAAAATATGTTTGAAGTGCATAAAGGAACAAGATGATGCTGAAGGAGACTGTAAGACACGGAAAAAATAGTTTGGAAGTACCTTTTATAAGAAAAAATGTACAGTTAAAATAATACACAAACCCAATATATACTAATAGTTTAAAAATAAAGCCTGGGTTTATAACTGAACATGTGCAAATCAGAAAATTTTTGTTTTCCTTTATAAGTGTCAAAGTTTTTCAAGTTGATGAGTAGGTGGTATGAGATCTTTTAAAATAAACACAATTTTTTAATTGACCCATTCAGCAGAATGACACTCCCAAACAGAAAGAATTGGAATGCATCAGGAATGATTGAGGCAGTGCATTCAGGAAGTAATTTTGCTTGGCTTATCACTTGCAATGAGTGATTTGAATCGCATATAAGAAGAAATAATTGCTGAATCAGCTAAAAGTGTAATCAGGTTCTTATTTGTGGAACAATTTATGTTCAATAGAGGAGTTGTCACCTTTCATCTGACTGCTTTTCAAGTCTAACTGCTTTGTTTTGTTCTGAAATGGGTTACAGTTGCTCATACATGCAGCTAACTGTGTCAGAACTGAGAGACTATGTATCTTAACTGCTCCAGCTTTTTTATAAGCATATGTCTGTCCTATGATGCAGCAGGCATAATTAAGACATTAAAATACATGGGGATAGATAGATAGATGATAGATAGATAGATAGATAGATAGATAGATAGATAGATAGATAGATAAATTGAAAACAGGGTAGGACAAAGAAGTCAGCTTCATACAGAAAGTATTCTAAGTGTTTTCTTTTTTATCTTCACCATTTTGTAAATTCTGCCCTTTAGAAACATGTTGAAAAGTATCCGGAAAATTAATCAGCAAAGTGTAATTGTTCACATTTCTTTTTATTGGTTTCAATAATCTAGGACCAAATATAGTAGCAGATTATACTTTATAAAAGGCCAGGATAGGTTTGGTTTTTTTCCCCCAAAGGGAAATGGTTAAAGCACAAAGATGTAACCCACTCTGTAAGACTGGATATCTTATAAAAGAGAGGGAGAAGAGAGATTTCAGTAGAATATACGTATGGGGAATGATTTTTGACCCTCTAGTTCCACAAGTTCAAGCAATTCGCTCAAAATTTCTATATACAAGTTTCTTAGAGGTTAGCAAGCCAAAATATAAAAATGTAGGCTGATTTGCTGGTGATGCTCAATTTTACTGCATTTCATTATCTTCATTCAAGAAGTTCACAGAAACTGTGAGTCTGGCAATAACAGACTCCTATGTAAGGAACACTGGACGCTTCACTTTATAGAAGTTCTTAATAGGCTCACATGATACAGTAGATTATAGCATGTAATATAATTTATACTGCATTTGTTACTCAAATGCATAATCTAGTGTTTGTTTGTTGTTTTTTTTTGTGCACAAGACATTAGTTAGTAGGATACTTCAATCTTTTTATGTAATTACCAGTGTAAATTGTTTAGAATAAGACAGAAGGCAGGCTACAAGGAAGGTTAATATTTGATAATATTCTGCAATAATGAGAAAATTCACTTGTGGTTTTTACAGGTTGCACACAGCACATTTTAAAAATAACACCTGTGGGGAAAAATAAGTTAATTAATTAGTTAATCTTTACCCAGAGTTTGGCTCACTCCTTTACAGTCTGTGGACTGTCTAAGTATTCTGTCTCTGGATTCACCAAACCTAAGGATTTAGCTTGGCCCCTGTTATCTGTCTCTTCTTTTTCTCTACAACATCTAAGATAAGACAGATAATCTTTAGACAGCCAGATCACTGAAAGCATATGTTAATATTAAAATCTTTTGAATTAAAAATATTGATTAATGCCAAACACATGCATGATACTCATAAACTGTAAAGCAGTGTGAGGTTATGAACTTATTTAATTTTCTCTACTTCTCCCTAATTATGTGTGAAGATTAATTTGACAAGGGCCTTCAGGTCTAGGTAAACTTGAAAATTAAAGAAGTAGATATAGCAACAACTGGGAACACTGGTGCTGTAACCATAAACAAAGGAACTTGTCCTATTTTTCTCCCAAATAAAGCTGCTGTAATAATATTTCTCCTTAAGATATGCGAATAATTTTAATGGGTGATTTCTTTGTTTCTCATTTTTTTTCCTTGTGACCCCATAAAAGCTGTGGTGATTTTTCCTCACACTATTCATTAGGGTTAGAGGAGGAAACAGAAAAAAAAACACCCCCTCTTATTGACTTGTTTCTTGAGAAAAGTCCAATTCCTAGCTCAGTGTTTGTACATCTTTAACATTGCTGCTGCAACCTGGATATGTTTTCATACTATGAGGATAGACATTGCTTATTCATGTAACACAATTTTGGTTTTTTTTTTTTCTGTACTTCTTGGTCAAGAAGAATTGATATTTGACTTCAGTGAATTTGGGAGCTAGGACTTTCCCAAACTCCAATTGCAAAATTCAAGGAATTAAAGGACAGAGCAAAACCAACCTGTATTTGCTAAGAATCTATCCTAACTGAAATAGTCTTCTTGGCAGTTTTAGTTAAACTGCACCTGCCTGCACCATGTCTGTTCACAGAAAGAGAGTTTAGTCATCTCACTTGGGCATGCTTCATTAACAGAAAAGTCAAAGTCTTGTTTACATAAAATCAGTGTGAATTATGATATTGAATTCAGTGAGTGTAAGAATTTTAGTATAGCTTGCAAAGGGACTGAATCAGGTATTGAATTTAAGCTCAGGCCAAAAAAAAAGTATGAATTTATGTTATAATTAAGATCATTATAAAACCTAGAAACATTGTTCTGGTATGCACAGTTGCTAAATGCACTAGTAACTTGTTTTGCTTTGAAATCAAATTAATTGTCCTGTGCTATCCCTATTATGTGATCATTAAATATGTAAGTTTGTTTTGATTACCACTCAGAAGGTAATTAAGAGATAATCACTTGTAACAAACACAAGTACAGAATCCAGCTAAGTAATAAGCATAAGAACACACTGAATGACATCTTCATATTTTGGTATTAATGTCCAGAGTCTTTCCTTTATTCCAAAATATATTGTAAAAACCACAAGTTCTTTGGGGATCCTTAATGCAACAGAATTGGGTGTGTGGTGTATTCTTCCCAATTCCTTTATTAGGCCATTGTTTAATCCACTCTGCAGTATTTTACTGTAACTCAGGCTATAAAATTTTTTTTTGAATGTACAGTTGTTTGAACGTATGTTGTCCATTGAAACTCCTTAATGGGACACTGAAATACAAGAGCATTATATCTAGATTGTTCTCACATGCCAAGCTTAATTTGGTGATCTGAAGGACACAGTGGAATTACCATATAAAATACAAGCACATAAATCACTACTAACCATATACTGTAGTGAATTGTCCTAAATGGACTGGGAAACCACAGATGAATATTTCTCTTTTTTTTTTTTCTTTCTTTCTTTTATATGAAGAAGGGCACTGTCTCTTGGAGAGTTAAAGAACATGAGAATAAATAATCTTGGAGCATCAGTTAGAGAGGGTAATAGGAATGTTCCTGATATAAGAAATTACTGCTTCTACCTCAGCCTGTAATGACCATTCATTCTGCATTTTTCAACACTATAATTCTTAGAAATAAATAGTAAATCTTTCAAAAAAGAGCTATCTAAATATATCTGAATATTAGGAGGCAACAATCACCAGGTCCCTGAATTTTCTGGTGAAATGAGTTTATTAAATTAGTGGTGAACTGAATTCATTGGATTTATTCGTGTTGTAATATTTATAGTGCAGTATCCTAGTTATCTTTGTATGCTTGCAAACATGCAGGAGATTGCAAAGCTTATTACGCTTGCAAGAGTAACTTGAGAAATATAACATGCTTTAACCTAATTCTCAATACTGAAGATTTAATGAAAGAACTGTATTCCTTTTTTCCTACTGGACCACTGTCTGTGCTACTGATATAATCTGCTATGTGTATTCTTTCTGTTCCTATATCTCATTAAACAGAGATAGAGAAAATCCAATGTGATTTTAATACATATTTGAAATCCTTTAAAAACATCTGGGTTTACATGTAGAATGCTTTCTACCTAACTTTTTTATGCTAGTCTTCATGGGCAATGCAAATTTTAGGAAATATTTTCCTATCTGCTTCCAATGACTTCCTATTGCCTACTGAAATCAATTAAGATATCTTGTCACTTACCACCTCAATAAAATAATAGAATATTTTAACCCTTTGAAACTAAATTCACGTTGGCCAATAGCAAATTAACTTACTAAAATGTTCTAGAGGAACTAGAAACACTATTTTCCAATGCGCTACATGCATTTCGACGCCATCACATTCACAAAATTACTAGGACTTAATGTTAGTAATATTTCTGTTCCACGTGAGAGAAATGCTGTTACAGGTATAATGTACTCCATGAAAATTTTTAATTGAGAATAAGATTTTTTCCTGTCTGATTTATTTCCAAATAAGTCTTTCAGCACACCGAATCATACCTGTGGAACTTTTCTAAAATGGATTAAAATACGTAGCTGAAATGCACCTGCCAAATTCAAAGTTATCGCTGTTATTGCTCCACTGATCAATCTCATTAAGCAAAAGATAAAAGCTTTTATATTGGATCTGACATTCACTGTTTCTGATTACAGAAATGCTAGTCCCTAAGAGGGAGTGCTGTGTTTTTCTAGCACTGAACTGTAATATGGAGCATTAACCACCTTGTGACCCACACAACAGATGTGATCACGAACTATGCTGATGGAAGCTGTGTGATCTTAAAAAAAGTCAGAAGAAACTCTTTGACTTCATTTGAAATATCACAACCTTGCAGAGCTACTTTGTTAATTAGCCCAAAACTTTGTTGTTCTGGTAGGTTCACATGCAGGAAAAGGGGAAGTTTTGACCTTTTGTATTAGGAGATTCATTTTGAGGCTCTGGAATGTTTGTAAATTTTGAAATGTGCTGTAAAAGCAGTGACTATTCTTGAGGATATTTGTAGACTAGTAGTTTTTATATAATTACATTGATAGTTGGGTACCTGGCTTAAAGACTTGGTGCAGGCTCCTGAGCCTTTAGACCCATGTACCTGAGGTTATTATTTCCTCTCCTTTATTCTCCACCCAAGGCTGCCAAATCTGTGGGGTTTTTTTACTGCAAAAATGTTTCTAAAATTTTGCTGATGTGTCTCTTCAGAGCAGGTGGCCTACAGACAGGATACCATTTTTGCTTCATGTGTGTTCAGTAACCAGATGAAGTTTCCATGTAATCTGTTTATTTTCAGTTCTGGTTTATGTGCAGCTTGTTGTAAGGAAAAAAAAAATAAATTAAAAATCCAAGGCAATGTAAAGTGAAGGAAGATTACAACCACATATTATGGTTTTCTTACTTCTACCTACTTTACATACCAATCCACTACTCAATAATATAACTTTCAATGCATTGGAAGATGAGAAAATTGTGACTTGAGCAGCCAAAAATATTGCAGCTGCATTATTTACAGCAGTGCAAAATTTGATCTTTGTCAATACAGCAATAATGAAATAACCATTTTGATGTGGACAGAAAATTTGGTACTTCAAAATTCCAGAGGTCCTATCCTAAACTCTGAATTTGACATTAAAACTTCATATGGTCACAGGGACATGCTCTCCTTGTAGCTTCAAACTTATAAAAGGACTAACGTTGCAGTAAACAACCTTGATTCTCCCTCCTTTTCTCTCTCCCTTTGTACAACCTTTTAATGACTGTCATTGCTTTAGCTTCAAGAGGTTGTGTGATCTAATTAGAGTAAATTGAATAAGACTGCTTTTATGCTAAAGCGTGAGAAAGTTAATTGAAATCAATCTATGTTCAGTCAAAATGCTGGAGACATCACTGATAATTTAAAGCAATTAAAAGATGTTGTCCTGAAGCAAGGCAGAAACATTAAGTCTAAGAGCCTGTTAAAGAAAACTACCTAAAATATTAAAATTATATTGTTCAGCTAAGATGGACTAGGGGTAGCTAAAGCAATTAGAAATAATAAAGCATAAAATCAGTCATATGTAACCTTCTCTAAGGTATCTCAAGCCGTTTGGTTTTTACAAAGTAATAGATTTTTTTAAAAATCCCATTTGTGATATTTTCTGAACAAAAGTCTATTAATGATACGGGGCAATAGACTTGCAAATCTTCACTTATCTCCACAAATCTCATTTATGATTCAAGAAAATTCAAATTCAAATGCATTTTCCAGGTACATTTTAAGAAATGTTTTAAGAAAATTTAAATTCAAATGCATTTTCCAGGTTCATTTTTGATCACTATTTACAATTTAAATTACCATTTCATCAGATAAAGAATATTCAGTTTGGTTGATGTGAGTATTAAAACAAAGTCTTCAGCTTCATCAAATTCCTAAACATAGCAATGTGAAGAAGATGGTTTTCCTTTCTGAAGTCCCCATATCCACCATGGTGAATCTCTGCAACTTGCTGAGGAGAAGAGAATTCAAAGCTCCACAGTTCTGTTAATTCTCATCTACAAGTTTCTGCTAGTACAAGAAATAAAATAAGGTAAACGAATTGAATGAAAAAAAAACTTGAACTATTATCTGCAAAAGGTCATCTTGTGTTCTTTATATCTAGCCTCTGGAATAGAAATACTAGACTTGTTTACATTACCTTCCAGCTATGGCAGGACTTGCCAGAAGTTCACTGAGAAAGTTTAACTGCAATGACACATGCTGGTAATACCATACAGACACGAAACTACACAAAAGATCAATTCTATAAAATATACCATAGGCGCACACTGAAGGCAGCTAAAATTAATCTGCCAAAAACTCGTAATTATTGTTTATAGTTTGTCACAGCTGTGTTTGTTTGCATTTGAGAGATGGAGTGTTCGGGTGAGGCTTTGAGCAACCTGGTCTAGTGGAAGGTGTCCCTGCATATGGGAGGGGGGTTGGAATGGAATGTTTTATAAGGTCCCTTCCAAATTAAACCATTTAATGGTTCTTTGTTCTTTTTATTTATGTGAGGATTGAAAGGAACAGTGGCACCCATCTGTCGGCCTGACCCAGTTTCAAGGGAGGTGTGTTGCCTACCTGGGACACGGGTCAGGGATGTTGCAGAGAGGCTGCCTGCTCTAGTAAGCTCCACTGACTATTACCCGCTCTAGTTGCCCGTGTGGGTGCTAGTGATATAGATAGCAGTTGCCCATAGAACATGAAGAAGGACTACAGAACCCTGGGAGAGGTGCTGAGGGGCTCTGGAGCTCAGATAGTCTTAAGATCAGTTCTCCAGGATAAAGGAGAGGACCTTAAAAAGCCTGAGAGGTTTGGCAAGGTTAATAGATGGTTAGAAGCCTTAGTCAGGGGTTTGGGTGTCTTGAACATGGGCCCCGAGTTTGTAGGCCATGTCTACGGGGGGCTGGTGAAGCTGTCTGATAAAGAAGGGGAAGAGAAGTTTTGGCAGGAGGCTTGCCAGACTGGTCAAGGATGCTTTAAACTAGATGTGATCAGGGAGGGGGGCATCATTCCATCCCAACACATCCAATCAGTTGCCAGCACCTATAGCAAATGCTCAGAGCAATGTAGAGATATTCCAGCCACTCCTGCCAATGAGTCGGCTTCATTCGGAGCTTGTCTCAGATGCCTCTATACAAATGCCTGTAGCATGGGGAGCAAGCAAGAGGAATTAAAGATGTGTGCACGTCTGTGGGGGTATGACGTAACAGGCATCACAGGAACATGGTGGGATGGCTCCTATGACTGGGGTGTTGGAAAGGGAGGTTACAGGCGCCTTAGAAAGGACAGGCCAGGCAGGTGGGGAGTGGGATAAATGTTATGTTAGGGATAGGCTGAAGAGTATGGAGCTCTGCCTGGGGACAGGTGAGGCGTCAACAGAGAGTTTGTGGGTCAGGGTTAAAGGGAGAACAGCGATGGGGGACATTACTGTGGGGATCTGTTACAGACTGCCTGATCAAGAGGAACCTGTGGATGAAGCACCCTGTAGACAGATAGGAACAGCCTCGTGCTTGCATGCCCTTCTTCTCATGGGGTACATCAACTACCCTGCTATCTGTTGGAGGGATGCTACGTCCTGGCACAAGCAATATAGGAGGTTCCTCGATTGTCAGGAAGACAACTTCCTTCTCCAAGTAATAGAGAAACTGGCAAGAAGAAGTGCCATGCTTGACCTCATGCTCACCAACAGGGAAGTGTTGATTGGAAATGTGATGCTCCAGGGAAGTCTTCAATGCAGTGATCACGAGATGGTTGAATTCGATATCCTCAGGACAGTGAGAAGAGTGTGCAGCAAGCTCACTGCCCTGGACTTCAAGAGAGCAGACTTTGGCCTCTTCAGGAACCTGCTCAATAATGTTCCATGGGACAAAGGCATAGAGGGCAGGGGGGCCCAAGACTGTTGGTTGATATTCAAGGTTCATCTGCCACAAACTCAGGAGTGTTGCATCCCAACTAGGATGAGGTGTAGCAGGGGCTGAGATTTCCTTGGATGTGAAGAAGCTGCTGAGGAAAATTCAGAGGAAAAAAGAGGCTTATAAAAGGTGGAAGCAAGACAGGTGGCCATGGAAGAATACAGGAATGTTGTCCGGGAAGCCGGAAGTCCGTTGGTGGCCTTCTGTGACGGGGAAGAGAACTGATGGACAGGGGCAGAGCAGTTGATGTCATCTACCTGGACTTGTGCAAAGTGTTTGATACTGTCCCATGTGACATCTTTGTCTCTAAATTGATCAGACATCAATTTGATAGATAGACCTCTCGGTGGATAAAAAACTGGCTGGATGGCCACACACAAAGACTTGTTGCTAACGGCTCAATATCTGTCTGGAGACCAGTGATGACTGGTGTCCCTCAGGGATTGGTGTTGGGACTGGTCTTGTTCTACATCTTTGTTGATGACGTAGACAGTGGGATTGAGTGTGCCCTCAGTAAGTTTGCCGATGACACCAAGCTGTGTGGTTCAGTTGATATGCTGAAGGGAAGCAATGCCATCCAGAGGGACCTTGACACTTGTGAGGTGGGCTGATGCCAACCTCATGAAGTTTAACCATGCCAAGTGCAAGGTCCTACACCTGGGTGGGAGCAATCCCAGACACAGCCACAGGTTGGGCAGAGAAGAGATTCAGAGCAGCCCTGTGGAGAAGGACTTGGGGGTGTTGGTTGATTAAAAAATTAATATGAGCCAGCTTCAGTGTGCACTTGCAGCCCAGAAAGCCAGCCATATTCTGGGCTGCATCAAAAGGATTGTGACCAGCAGGTCGAAGGAGGTGATCCTGCCCTTCTACTCTGCTCTCGTGAGAGCTCATTTGGTGTATAAAGTTCTGGTGTCCTCAACATAAAAAGGACATTGAACTGTTGGAACAAGTCCAGAGGAAGGCCACGAGGATGATCAGGGAACCGGAGCACTTCCCACGTGAAGACGGGCTGAGAGAGTTGGTGCTGTTCAGCCTGGAGAAGAGAAGGCTGCGTGGAGACCTTGTAACATTCTTCCAGTATCTGAAGGGCTGGCTATAGGAATGCTGGGGCTGGACACTTCGTTAGGGACTGTAGAGATAGGACAAGGTGTAATGGGTTAAAATTGAAACAGGGGAAGTTTAGATTGGATATAAGGAAGAAATTCTTTACTGTGAGGGTGGTGAGGCACTGGCATGGGTTGCTGAGGGAAGTTGTGAATGTGTCATCTTTGGCAGTGTTCAAGGCCAGGGTGAACAGAGGCTTGGGTGATATGGTTTAGTGTGAGGAGTCCCTGCCCATTGGCAGTGGTGTTGGAACTGGATGATGTTAAAGTCCTGTCAAGGTTTGAGCATGTTTTGAGGGTGTTTTTGTTCAAGGTTTTTTCCAGCCAGGTGGAGGAGGGAAGGCCGGGAGGAAGGAGAGACAGGACACCTGACCCAGGCTAGGCAATGAGGTATTCCATACCATAGCATGTGATGCCGAGGATGCATACTGGGAAAGAGAAAGCTGGAGGGGTAGAGCTCTAGAGGAAAATGGAGGAGGGAGCACGCGGTGCTCGGCCAGGCAGGGTGGAGTGAGTTATGGGTCGGTGGCTGGTGGGGTGTTGTATTCTTTTCACTTGCTGTTTGCTGTATCATTATTATTTGTAGTAGTAAATGGCAGTAGGGGTTTTGTGTTATGCCTTAGCAATTAAACCGTTCTTATCTCAATCTGTGGGGGCTACATTCTTTGGATTCTCCTTCCTAACTCTCTGGGAGTTGGGGGACTTGGTTTAAACCACGACAGGTCCTTTCTAACTCTAACTATTCTATGATTCTGCGATTCTATGATTCTACACTTCTATGTATACCAGCGCCCTACTGCAGCAAAGAACATTTTCGCACTCCCTTATTAGCGTGATTTTTGTTGCAATGTTGACGGGACTGTTTGCTTTTTTTTCTTCGTAGTCCTTCATCTTGAAGTCTTGTGAAAGGCAAGAATCTTGGGTTGCAGTATTTATTTTGTAGTATTTTTGCCTTTTTTTCTCTTCCTTTGACCTTTTAGAGAGTATTCTCCTATTCTTATGATGGCAGAAAAAAAAAGCAAAAAATAACCAGCAACAACAACAGAAAAAAAAGCTCCCCAAAATGGCATTACACACCTTAAGACTCTAAAAACAGAGCTCAATTTTTTTTTTTAACCATTTCCATGATATTTTGTTTTCTGCTGCTTGGATTGTGCTTAGACTTTGTGGTACTGAAAGATATGTTTCATTACTTTATCTGCTTTGTTTATGTGTTAATCTTTATTCAAGTGGCAGGAATAATACTCTTGGTAAAAAAAAAATGGAAGGAAGTTATTTTCTTTAATATCTTCTGTTGATCTTGCATGATATGTGAGATGCATTGCCACAGAAAATTGTTCCAGCGCCTTGGTCACTCTCTATTGTTCTTAAATACTGAAATACACTTGTTTGTTTTTCAGACCAAAGCCCAATATCCTCCTCCATAATATGAATATTGTGTTATCTCAGGGGATATGTCTGCTATTGGTCTGTACTACTGTGATACCTACAGGTTCTGTTATTACAATTTTATGTGAAAAAGAGGTGATCAGATATAAAAAATGTTTGCTGAACAGGGTAGAGAGAAGGTAAAAGAATTTGTTTTTGTTTTTGTTTTTTTTTCTCAAGAAATGCATTGATTTGTTTGGGTCCTTCGCAAATTGTAAAAAATTATAGGAAGTGAGATTAGAAAGCATCTGGTATTTGGTTTTTTAATCATAAACCCTTTTGTCCTCTTAAAATTCTTGTGGGGTAAAAAAAAATCCAGAAATCTGAAGAACCAGCTCTACCAATTAAAAGATTCTCAGACTGCTGTACATATATAGAGTCTTTTAGAATTCCTGTATCATAAAATGTTCACCTTTTAGAAGCTTCAGAAACAAATAAATTAAACAAAACAAAAAACCCTCCAAAACCCCAAACAAACAAAAAAATCTGTTTCTAGACCAAATCTGAACATGGAAACTTAAACTAAACTAAGCATTCTACAATAGGCTTAGTGCACTTTTCTGGATGGAGTAGCCTTCATCAATTTTTAACAGCATTCAGTTAAATCTCAGTTTAGCTGAACTGGTTTTCCCCTGTCACTTCCTGTTAGTTATACATATATCACCTCTAACAAGTTTAGTTTTTATGCACTCTCATATTACACTGCAAACTCACTATGAAAATGCCATGCCTTATTTCTTCTGTGAGATGTTTAATCAAAAATGACCCACAATTTCAAGCATGAATGCCTAACATCTCGTTATTAGCCACTACCTGGGACATTTTATAGTGTTCTAACCTCAGGTGGGACGTGGTGACAGAATTCAAGAAGCCACCAGTATAATACAGTTTCAGTAGTCTTTTAACTGTTATTATTTTGTTTGAAACAGCATGAGGAAAGATATTCTGGTCTAAATAGTTACTATAGAGCTACACCCTTATCATACTGTAAGACTCAATTAAAGCATCTTAGTTATTTTTATTTGTTTCTTAAATTTCCCTGAATAATGCCTCTTGTTTGACTGAAGTTTATATTTTATGTACTGTGACAGATTTTTGTATCACCAGTGCAATTCCTGATCTATATGACCTTGGTCTAATTTGAAACCTTGAGAAATCATATAAGAGCCAGTCTAAAGAAAGGACTTGTGAGTTTAATTCACTTTTTCTGCTTCTTGACTTCTCAAGGGTCTCACTACAAGGACACTTTCCAGTTAGTTCATGAATTTTTCAGACATCTTTCATCACTGACCTTTCACTTCAATTTGAGGGAAATGGCAAGGTCTAGGCACAATGGCATTGTTACTATTGCCTTTTAATTTGTCTCATTTCAACCAAACACAAATATCCAGCACCTAATCGTGTATATCTATCAATCCGTAGTAAAGTGAGAACAAATTTCCTTATTTTGATCTTCAAAAATGTGGTATTTCTTTACGATACAAAGCTTGAAAAACGGCTCAGGAAAATGATGACTACAGCTGAAAGTTATTTTTCCCCCCACAGGCCAATTTCCTCAAAGTCATTCAGGGATTATTTTCCTTTTTGAAAGACGACACTTTTGAGATCCATTTATTTTTTTTTCAGAAGAATGAAAATTATAACTGGGTGCTATCCAGCTAGCAATGATGCACAGGCTATGACACTAGCATTTTCTTACTGTGCCTATGACTTGGACTCAAAACCAGAAGACCTACAGGACAATCTGTTAATGTGAATGTCTGTTAGAGTAAGGGCTTGGGTGTATTAAAGTACTTCTTTAGCTTGCTGAACCCAGGACACTCACCAATAGTTGTGGCATTTCTGAGGGCACAGTTAGGCATGAAGTGCACCTGGTTTATACACTTTGTTCATACTAAGGACAGAGATGATGCTTCCACTTCACAGCAGGACCTGAACTGACAAAATGGTGGAAAAGTGTAGTGAGATTGTTTGTACTTTTGTGCTGGATGAGGGAATGAGGAATATTGAACAGATAAAACATAGAGCAAAATATGCACTGCCACTCCTGTAAACCACATTTTTTTTTACCCTCTTCTTTAGTACTGGAGCTTTACAATAGGGCTGTGAGTTAACTGCCATCATACCACTATGGCAATAATCATGTTCATTTAAAGGTCATATTAAATTTCTTGGCTTTTAGCTCCATAACGGCTAGTTCTAACAGCATTAATTCAAGATAGTGGCATGATATAAAAATTGTAACACACATATTCTGGCAAGAAAATATTAGTGTCTATATAGTGAACATGCAATTATGTTGGTTGTAGCTTGTTTTTTTTTTTTTGGTTGGTTGGTTTTTTTGTTTGTTTGTTTGTTTTCTACAGATCTTTTCTGCATTTGCAGAAAAAGTTCAGTTAGCTTTCTGAAACTCTGTGTCATCATTTCTAGGTTGCAAAGTAGGATAATTTGGTAATATACAGCCAGAAGCATGCAACGAATAAAAAAAATTAATAAATAATAAAAAAAAACCTGATCTGGCTTTTTGTTACAATGCATTTAAAACTTTTTTATTTTTTTTTTCTGCATAGAACATAACCACATAGCTCTGTCACGCAAAGAAAAGCTGCTGGCTGAAATACTGCTGAATTAGGGACTGTAGAGATAGGACAAGGTGTAATGGGTTAAAATTGAAACAGGGGAAGTTTAGATTGGATATAAGGAAGAAATTCTTTACTGTGAGGGTGGTGAGGCACTGGAATGGGTTGCCGAGGGAAGTTGTGAATGTGTCATCCTTGTCAGTGTTGAAGGCCAGGCTGGATAGAGCCTTGGGTGGCATGGTTTAGAATCATAGAATAGTTAGGATTGGAAAGGACCTTAAGATCATCTAGTTCCAACCCCCCTGCCTTGGGTTCCAACCCCCCTGCCTCACACTAATCCATATCACCCAAGGGTTCATCCAACCTGGCCTTGAACACTGCCAGGGATGGAGCATTCACAACCTCCCTGGGGAACCCATTCCAGTACCTTACCACCCTAACTGTACAGAATTTCTTCCTTATATCCAATCTAAACCTCCGCTGTTTAAGTTTCAGACCGTTGCCCCTTGTCCTATAACTACAGTCCCTAATGAATAGTCCCTCACCAGCATCCCTGTAGGCCCCCTTCAGATACTGGAAGGCTGCTAAGAGGTCTTCACGCAGCCTTTTTTTCTCCAGGCTGAACAGCCCCAACCTTCTCAGCCTGTCTTCATATGGGAGGTGCTCCAGTCCCGTGATCATCTTTGTGGCCCTCCTCTGGACTTGTCCTAACAGTTCCATGTCCTTTTTATGCTGAGGGCACCAGAACTGCACACAATACTCCAAGTGGGATCCCACAAGAGCAGAGTAGAGGGGCAGAAACACCTCCTTCGACCTGCTGGTCACGCTCCTTTTGATGCAGCCCAGGACACAGGTGGCTTTCTGGGCTATGAGCACACACTGAAGCCGGCTCATGTTCATTTTCTCATCACCAACAACCCCAAGTCCTTCTCCACAGGCCTGCTCTGAATTTCCTTTTTGCCCAACCTGTAGCTGTGCCTGGGATTGCTCCAACCCAAGTGTAGAACCTTGCACTTGGCATGGGTATACTTCATAAGGTTGGCATCAGCCCACCTCGCAAGCATGTCAAGGTCCCTTTGGGTGGCACTCCTTCCCTCCAGATTATCAACGGAACCACACAGCTTGGTGACATCGGCAAACTTGCTGAGGGCGCACTCAATCCCACTGTCCATGTCACCAACAAAGATGTTGAACAAGACTGATTCCGATACTGACGCCTGAGGGACACCACTCGTTACTGGTCTCCAGCTGGATATTGAACCGTTGACCACAACTCTTTGCATGTGGCCGTCCAGCCAGTTCTTTATCCACTGAATGGTTTCATTGACCATGGTAGGGAGATTGTAACTGGATTATCTTAAGGTTCTTTCCAACCCTAGCTATTCTATGATTCTTTGAATCATAGTTCGTTTTTTTTTTTTTTTTTTTTTTTCTGTTCTGGTTATTCCTATCTGCCCCATTATGCTAAATGAACTACAGAAAAATCCCACTTCTGGTATAAGAATATAGCTTTTTTTTATCTTCTTTTTTTTTTTTTTAATATTTTATGTGCATTTTGAGCTTTTTGCAATGCTTACTGCATTTTGAATGTCAGAGTGGTTTTTTTTTCCTCACTGTCAATCAATTTTCATATCAGGGGGTTGGTTGGAGCAATATGATCTTAACATCCTTTCCAGTCCTAACTATCTATGATTCTATGATTCTGTGACATACCATCTCATTATTTTATCCCTACTCAATATGTTTTTTGCATCTTCTGGGTTAACTGTTAAAATAATGCTGATATAAGTGTTGCTGCACAGTGCCTTTGGGATTATAACCAACTCTACAGTCATCAACACAAATCCTGAGAGAGCAGCACTCCTACTTGGTAGGAATCTACAGTCTGGCCTGTAGGCATGCCTCAGGGAATTCTGAGGTCAGCTTTCTCTTAGGACTGTATGTACAAAATCACATGTCTAGATACAGGTTGAGGAAACTATCAAACAGAATGTCCTTACCTATTGTAATCTTGTGTCCTTAAGTTTCAGAAGCCAAATGTCTAGTTTTGTTACACCATATACTGAATATTTTTTTTCCGGTTGAAAAACAAATACTTTTTTCTGTTCATAAATACAATATATTTTTTTTTCTAATGAGTTTCAGTCACTGTTTAAATAGAGAAAAAAACACATTTTAAGTACTTTCAGATTTGACATGAGTTTGAGGTTTGAGTCTGGATTTGATGCTGAATTTGCACTTTTCTGAAAGATGGAAGTCAGGCAGAGCATCAGAGAACTGTTAAAATTAATTTTTCATGCTTGATTTTTGGAGTTTAGAACAGTATAACAGTATATTTTATCCAAAGTATATGATGTGAGGAGAGAAAAAAGAAAACAATACAAACCAACAACAAACAAATCAATGTATATAATGTGTGTGGGTATTTTTACTTTTAAGTGGAATAATGAAATTTTGAAAGTTTCTAAACCACTTACCTTGAATGTTATTTTTGAAATTAGGAATAGGAAGAAAAAGCATGTTTGCTGGCTATCTTATTTTTTTAGTTGTAGTTTGTTTATAGATATATATATCCCGTTTTTCACTATACTGTTTGCTTGCCTAGTGAATTTTTATGGAATGTCTTATCTTTCTCCACCTAATTTTTGCCTATTAGGCTTAAACAAAATAAAGTTATTCTCTGTGACTTTGGGTGGAAAACTACATCAAACTGGTAATGACAATTATGGTAAATGCTGAACCCAGCATTTCTAAGAGGTACAGCAAGAATGGTATGTTTACCTTTTTGCTCATCAAAGCTCTTTCCATTAAAATAAAGCCATGCAAAACTGAAAAAAAATAATAAAAAAAAAATCAGAATGACCACAGTTAAAAACCTGTTTGACTTCCATTATATCAGACTACAAAGCCACTTATCTCTTTAAGTAAAGTTACAAGATAGTGTTTGTTTGTAAATCACATATGGGAAAAAGTATAATTTGATACATTGCTTTAGAATGATTGTAAAATTTAGTCTTTTTTTCACTTGACATAGACACTATTTGACTTGGATGCGCTGATTTCTGCACTAGTCTGTGCATGAGCATTCTGAAGCATAACTGATTGATGAGGCATATGTAGCTTTGGCACAGCTTTATGCACAGTCATTCAGTCCCTCTTGGACTGACTCAAAAATGCTAATTTTATGTACACAACTAGCTTGATCTTTTCTCCTGGGATAAAAGTTTTCTAGTGACACTGAGCATTTTGATTTGTTTATATGTAAGGAAGTGGGCTTTTTGGTTTGGTTTTTTTTTTTTTTGGTTGATGTGCACCTGTTGCCAGTAGTTTAGTAGTGAAGTGTAATCTAGACTTTACAGTTGTCTTTCCCCAGTATCTCAGTAATCACACAGAAATGAAGCCTAAACATATTCTGGCTTCTGACATTTATTAATGAACAAAATGATTGTTTGTGTGTTCTTGTGGATTTTTTATGTGACTTACACATTCAAATCTGTTACACACTTGTCAAACTACCAAAGCCTGAAAGGCAAGCAACCCCTTTAATATGAAAATTTCAAGCAGCTTATTCTTGCTCTCTAAAGGAGAAAAGTCTCAAGTCACTCTTCTCAAGATTAGCAAAAGGCTGCTTGCTATCAGTTTGTATTGCTTTAGAGTTCATTCCTAATGAGCTTTTGTCCTTGCAGCATATAGCTACCAGCTGTCAGAAACCATTTCTGTAGCTTGTGAATTTAATCAATTTATGTGTCAGCTGAAAGTAATAAAACTTCGTTGAAATTCTGTTTTAAGGCATTTAATTCACTAACTTAGAAAATATTGCATTGATATCCTTGGTAGCACTTTAACTTATAGAGTAATAAACCTTTAAATTTGAAACCCACTCATCTCCTTGCATTAAATGAAAAAAAGGCTATTTTGGACAGTTCTTAAAAAAAGGGTCAAAATAATCTTAAAGATAGATAAATTCAGGGTGGGAGAGAAGAAGATTTCAAAATTTACATTCTTTGAGGGAGCAACGTCCCCATCTCTAAGATTTCCTGTTTTATCATCCTATTCATCTCTTGGGCAACAAAGTTTCTGTATAGATATTCTGTAGTAGTTCTGGACTATGTAATCTCCCCTTTTTTAAGTTTGTGTGTGCACTAAACCTGAACCTTGTAATAAGAAACCTGGAGGAGTGTCTCAGCTGATAGACCACTGACCTTGAAAAAAACTTACAGAAAAATCTGCAGTTTCCTTACCATATATTTTCTTTTTTTTCTTTTTTTTTTCTTTTTTTTTTGATGTTGTTGCTCTATTAAGTTCCATTGTATGGCTCACACCATGACAGGTATTAACAAATACATCTGAGAACTAATGAGGTGTCAGCTCACTTGTTACGGAGCTGGTAACTATGTGTAGTTTTAGTCAACAGCCTTAATCATGCAGGCTGGAAGGCCCAATCGTTTGGCTAAATGCCAAATGGGGAATTCTGGAAAACTATTTTGTCAAAAGGAAATTTTTATTTACTTTACACTCATGTTAAAGTCAGAAGAATACCTGCAGAAGTCAGTGACTGCTAAAAAGCATTTGATTCTGAAAACCAGCAACAAAAGAAATGGGTAAATTCTGAGAGGAAGTATTCACCAAACAACAATAGCACAAGCAAAAACTTGCAGAAATTATTTATGGTGATTTTCTGGTAATTGGTTGGAAAAGCTCTGGACTACAGGGATTTAGTTAAGGAGGTATGAAAATAAATCATTCATTGTCCAGCAAAGTGTGTTGACTTTCACACCAGTACACACATTGCAAATAACAATGCTATCAGTAGGAAGTAGAGGCTAAAATACAAAAGAATGCAAATGTAGGCAATGGAAGACCATCGCTATGAAGTGCAAGTGTCAATCAATAACTTTTAAAAAAAAATAACTCCACATGGTGTGTATTCAGAGGCTGGAGGACCTAAGGCACTTTCTGAAAGTGAGAACATTTGCAGTGTGGTAAAGATTTGTGAATAATGAAGCAGGGTATTTAAAACCTTTGTGAGATGAATTTCTGAAAAAGCACAGGAGATGGAATGCTGAGATCAGACACTATCTGAATCTGACTACCTAAAGTGCAGCGTCAGAATAGGGGGCAGAACCCCTTAGTCTAGTTTCAAACCTCTTAGACAAACCCCTTAAGAGTAGTATCCAGAATAGAAAAAGAAACCATGCAGAGTAAACCAAAAAGGAGTGCTGAGAAACTGTGCTTACCACAGCCAGGTTTCTCATTGTTGATGGTTTTTAGCTTCTCTTTTTTCCTCTCATTTTATTTTTTTTTTTTCAAAATAGAAAGAGAAAGAGGTCAGATAACATGGCTTCATGTCATGAATATACATCAGGCACATAGCTCTGCTTACACTGGGTAATGTCTCTTGCCTTTGATTTTAACAATGCCCGCTTGTATGTAAAGAAGAGCTTTGCTGAAGCTGAATCTGAGGTACACGTAAATTAATTAATCTGTAAAAAGCAGGTGAACAGAAAAGTGTTTGAAAAAGTTCAGAATTAACCAGCACAAACTTTCCTTTGATTGAAAGCATCTATCCACACTTGGCTCGCTGAGTCCGTAGCTCAGGAATATTTCTGTATTCATCACCAATTCTTGGATCCAGACATCTGTGTTTTAATACTTTCTAGCATACATCATGTCTTTGTGGGCCTTATGCTGCCTCTGCACCTGAGGTACAAACACTGGCATATGTTTAGATATACTGAAACTTCAGTGCTTAGAAAGTTAAAGGAATAATAATAATTGAAATAAAATCTTTGTGGCTTCCTGCTAATACTACTACAGATACGTAGTAACAAAATGTATAAAACAAAATCAAGATCCATCTTACACAATAAAAACATAGCACTATCAAATGTCCTCCTCCTAATCAGAGAATGAGAGAATAAACAGTTTTGGCAAGCTGTCTAATGCAGAGAGCAGTCAGAGATGAAAGTGAGGCAATCAGTATGAAAATGGCTTCAAATAGAACCTTACTGTTGTCCTGGCTGTGTTCCAGATTTTCATCACAGAAAACAGAGCTGAAGAGGCATCAAGGATCACTGGACTTTCACAAAACAGGATCAACCTATTGATATATAAAGCTGGGAAGAAGCTTGCAGATTGGATGAGCCTTGGGTATGTTGAAATGTGTAGTTAAAAAAAGTGTTGCTCATGGTCTTAGAAGCTCTTGAGGCTGCAGTTCTCTGGAGTTGTCAGCATGAAATCTTTCCCTTAAAGCATTTCAAAAATAATGGAAAACAGGTAAACAGAAGAAATTGATTTTTTTTTCTGCACACAATTACTGGGTTTAAAGTAAATCTAGTTATAACAACTTCTGAGTGTATTTCCTGTAACTTAGCCAGTTGTCTAAATCTTGTGTCCTCATCTGTGTTGTGCATTATATAAAGTAATTTCAAATAGGAGTTTTATATTTGCAGCTTTTTTAGCTTCAACATTATACTATGTATTGCTTTTTATCCAGCTTTATCTTTGGCTTACCTACACATTCATATAAACCTGAAAATGTAAAATATTTTTAAGATACGTTATTTACTTTTATGCTGTGATCATTCATTCTGAAACACCTATGTTACTAATACCTAGGACAGTTCCAACTCAATTCTTTATGAATTCTTCTTGTATAGTGTGTCAGCTTTTCCCTGTGGCTGGCACTATGTATGGCTGGGTTAGTATCCACGACATATTATGATGTAATCTTTGCTGTCTTGTAGAATATAATATAATCTTTCATATTGCTTTTTGACTTGGACAGTTTGTGTGCATGTGCGAGCTACTGTACCTTGTGTACGGAAATGCTGCAGTTTTAGTCTATGCTTTTGTTTCTATCAAAAGTATCTCACTTGATGGTGCTAGATTAAGCAGCCACTGAGGAATAAGTTAGGAATCCCCCTCAAATAATAATATAGTCTAATTAAACAAGGCTAAACATCACTTACTTAAACTCCTATCTGCATTGAAGGAAAGGGGCATAGTGATAGAAGTGGATTCACTTAGTTCAGACTGTGATATAGTTGCTATAAGTTTGAGAATTCTGAAAGGCTGTGGTTTTAAGTCCCTGGAAACAGTCCTGTTTAAAGAGCCCTTGATGTGGGAAGCCTAAAAAACAAGTGTACTGAGAAAGCGAATAATCTTAGTGGCAGTTATTCTCCCATCCTAATCTTTAGATTCTACAAAATCTTTCTCTTTGCTGTTTGATACATTGTTTGCAGGAGTCACTACTGCCAAACACTTTCTAATGTAGCTAAATGAACAGCTCCAAATGATTTATGTGTAGGTTTCATGGCAAGCACTGGGAAAGAGCCGAGCTTCACAAAAGAGCTGAGGACCCTACAATTTTTGTTTGGACTTCCAAATATGACCAGATTTTGAAGAGGGCATGGTGCCAACTTTCTTCTGTGCTAGTTTCTCTTAATTGTTTTCAGGTAGAACTACTGGTTCCAGGTAGCTTTCATGAATTTTGGATAGGTACATTAATGACAATGTACATTATAAAAAATCTTATTCTAAGAAAAAGATAAAACCACAGTGGAGGTTATGACATAAAGAAAAAGAAAACAGGAAACAAAGTAATCTAGAAGAAATATCTAACAGATAAGGATTTAAAGGACTTAAGGATTTAAATTTGTAGATTTATATTCTTTCTTAATTCTATCCAAGTGCCAGATCAGTGATAACAATAATAAAAAATATTCCTTAGAAATTGTTTGGTAAATTTTTACCTCTAATCTACTTTCAATTCAACTGAGTAAAAAGCTGAATGTAGAACATTTCAGTCTCTATAAGGTCATAAAAAATCAAGAATTCTGAAAGCAGTCATGAAATGCCCAACATATCAAGTGCTCTTGAGAAATTCTTATAGTTAGTTATTTTATCAGGTTTGAAAAGCTAAGCATGTCATTATCTTCTGCAATTGCACATGTAGAAATTGCATTTGCAAGTGGTTTGTGAGAAGTGATGTGGTATTGTGAAGAGTAATACACAATATTGTTGTTTACTTTTAATTTAGATCTGATATTAGGCCTTGAAGGACAGCAAAGTCTTTTTAACTTTCAGTTAAAAGTTGTACTTGTTTAGTTTAACTCCAAACAGACTTTTCCCTGTGAAAACAGTTACTGTAGCTCGGGGTTTATGTAGATTCCATTCTACTGCAAAGTATAGTTGCAGAGAAAACTACCTGTATTTGGAAAAACACATGTTCCTTTGTCATCATTAGAGAAGAGTTTGGAGAAACAAGTTAGTAGCCACAAAACTGAGGAGGAAAATTACAATTTTGGCCATACTCTATTACGGTTCTGTTTGTTTCCTTCCCTTCTTTTGTGCATTAAGTCTAACCTTTGTATCTAGTTAGGAGCTACAGCTTGGTAATGAAGCTATCAGATAGGGAAGCTTAACTTGCTTTTAATTTCCTTTTTAGAATCTGGTAGTCCCACCTGAGTGCAAAGTTGATTTGGAAAGTTCTGGAGGTTATCTTCCTTCAGCACATCACTAGTGCAAATAACAGCAGCCAAATGTGGTAATCGCTCTCACTGCAATTGTATTTTGCAAACTTGTGGTGGAACAGGATATTGTAGAATATACCTTAAGGGAAAATCACTGATCTAAGGAGATACAAGAACGTCCTGGAAATTGTGTAAATCAAGCTGGTTTTAGACTGGAAACATTCTCACTCTTCTCACCATGTGCTAAGGCTAGTGACCTTTGATCTTCTGTTTGGCTGTTACTGCTTTTCCTACATTTTATGAGAGATTGCACTTTTATATTTAACATTCACTCTGTGGCTGCCTAACAATATAAGACTGATCAAGTAATCCAAAAAGACCAGGCAAGATAAATTAGATGCTTAATTTGCACATCAGGAATTGCAGACAGACTAATTTTAGAAGGACATTTTGATAAGGTAAAATAGAACTGTGCACATATTAGTAATTGCCAGTTGCACAAAATTATTAATGACGAGATCTAGGCTCTGAATCTTTGCTTAAATTAATGTTTAAAGGGTACTCCGTGAAATACAGACAACAAAAGTAATTAGAAAACCTACCATATAATTTTTAATATGAAAACATTTGTAATTTATATGATTTTTCTTTATCACTATCCATAATCCTAACCCTCCTATATAAAAACATATATAAAACAACACCATATAGTATATATATACATATATATTATATATACATATATACTATAGATAGTCGCATTGTGAATATTCCTCCACAGAATTAAAGTTGATTTTAGCAAATCTGAAAACAGAAGTAATGTATTCCTATATCCACTACAACATGTTGTTATAAAGGGATTTAATCTACAAGTTGTGAACAACTCGATCCTTTCACTGATCCCTATTAGGACTCTGAATTCCATTCTTAATCTAATCTCCTTCAGAGACAGTTTCCCTCTGTAGCCACACAGATGTACTGTGCAGGGCTTGGAGAGGGTTAATTTGAGTGAGAGTACTATGATACATAACATAGGTAGTATGATGTTGACAACCCAACCATATGTGTTAGTTTCATACACCCAAACTGAAATGAAAAGCTACGTCTATCCTTCATATACATTAAATTATTTTGTATCTTGACACCATGCATTTTACTGTTGGTTTTCATCTTCTGTCATGCACTTTTTCACTTGTCTAACCATTTATAAGATAAACATGCATGAAAATGGCAGTCATTAATTCTACCAGGCATTAAGACTGAGCTAAATATACTTCAGTGTTAGGTTTTCACTTTGCCTCTGTTAAGACACTGAACTGCCTGTTAGATACAGGTGTTCTGTTTGTACTTCGACAGAATGCAGATACTCTGTGGTTGTTTAGCTACTTAACACTCCTATTCTTATGTTCCTCATTGTTTCAGCACACAATACAAAACCTAGACTTCATATTTATCCCTTCTGCCTAACATTGTTCAGCATTTTTTAACAACTGCACCCTTATGCCAGTATAGCCTGAGTACCCTTGTGTTTAGGAAAGGATCTTTGGTGTGGCTTCTTGTTCTTGCATCTGCTCTCCTTGGAGCATCAAAGCCCTTCTATCACTTACTAGACAGATTTTGTCTTTCCACACCTCCTACCCTTATTTATCTTGGGAGCAAGCAGAAAGCTAAGCACAACGTTAAAAAATTATGTATTACACAGGTGTTTTAATTATCTCTTTTATTTCAGTTTGATCTCTTCCTCTCCCACATACAAATACATAAGGATCAAGGATGATTTCATCAAACATGCCTTCAGACTCTGGCCCCCACCTCCTCTCCAGATTTTTCAGACTCTTGCCAAATGGAGAATTTGACGTGTGTGAGTCTGTGTGTGCATGTCTGTGTGTATGTGAATATACTTCAGAGTTTGTTCAGGTCTTCAAATAACCTTTAGAAAAAGTGTTCTTGTGCATATATTTTAAGAGACATATTATCAGAATTAGAACATTTATATCAATGAAGATGATAGGCTTCAAAATCTTTGCTTACTTTGTGTTTCTTTTTTATAAACTTTTCCCATATATTTATTAGATTATGAGTACAGAATTATTTGTGTGTATACATATATGTTCTTAGTGATGGGCTACTGATTTTAAAATCTTTTTAACTACCTCAAGAACTCTTTAAATTAGGTTCTCAAGTGGTATCTCTTGAAATTATAAGGAAATAGAATATTGGCCATCTATAGAATGTGTTGTTAACATTCTTTTCTCTGTTTCACAGTTTTTACTCTTTGCATCTCATTT
Source organism: Melopsittacus undulatus (assembly GCF_012275295.1). NCBI lineage: Eukaryota > Metazoa > Chordata > Aves > Psittaciformes > Psittaculidae > Melopsittacus > Melopsittacus undulatus. The sequence goes on along the minus strand of NC_047557.1, from coordinate 93,906,699 downwards.
ACACATTACTGAGAACTGTAACTTGCAAAGGCCAAAGAGTTAGTTGGGAGCATTCTTCAGAGTGTTTGCATGTTACATGTGTTAGCTTGAAGGAATATAAATACATGTGTGAATTTTTACATGAAATAAAAAAGTAATAAAAAATAATATAAATGAAAGTCATTGTGAATGTTTTAATTCCTTGGGTAATTTTAATTTCATAACAAATAATCCTCTGAAATATGCCCTGGGATGGCAAATAGACTTGAGGAAACCATGGAGGTGCTGATGTGAAAGAGAAGGCTTGCACAAACCTCATGTATTCACCATTAAAACTATTGCCCTTTGCTTGTACTTCTGGTTATCAGATTTGGGCTAGTAAGGAATACTTTTTTTGCCCTGATTCCAATTTGGTTTCACTCAGACTATGATAAGAAAGCTTAGGCAGTCATTTTTAGGGTTTTTTTTCCCCTCTCTGCTTCTGCATGTTACCCTGTCCTATTTTAACTGTCTGCCAGTGGCCCTCAGTTGGGGTATATTAATACCCAAAGGCAACATTTGTTTCCTTCTTAAACAGAAACAAAATTCCTTTTTACAAGGGACAGTATCTGTTTTCATCTTCTGTAGATGTAAGGATGTGCTGTAGATATTTCAGTACCCTAAGGACATTTTCATTTAATGATTGCTCCTGGGCAGGAGGTATTTAAAAATCCCACTGCATACACTTGATACTTAGTATAAAAAAAATGAGGGCAAATGCAAAAGAATTGCAATAAATACATTAAAAGTGGAGAATGCTGGATCTAGTATACATCTAATAGAAGTGCAGTGATGTTAGAAGATAGTCACATTTATAAAGTATAGACATGCTTTGTTCTTTTTACAAATCTTCAGGGCAAGGTTGTCTTGAAACCTGCTGTTTTAAATTTTTAAATTTCCTGTTCTTATTTGGATTTCTGCCATCCTAGTTAAATAAATACTTTTAACTAAATCATATGTTCAACTTTATAGCTACTAAAAACAGAGCAACAATAAGAGTTTGTCTGAACATCTTTTTCCAAGACGTTGTGGATGATCTGTCAACATAGGTTTGGAGTCTGCAAGAATTAAACCTCTCCTTTATCTTTAGCTGTTGTTTGCATAATGAATTCCATAATTCCTCAGCTTGGTTTTTTTCTCCCCTTTGCATTCTGCACTTAATGTTCAGCTCTGCATACTGCTTTTCACAGGTCTACTCTTTCTATCTCTCCCTCAGTAATCTTGGCTTAAGATGGTGAATAGTTTTATGATCACATTTTGGGATTTTATTTCCTACACACACATGTTTTTTGAAGCTTAATTTGCAATAACTTTGGGCAGTTAAGGATGTCTGTGGGGATTCATTGAAGCCCTTGTGTAAGTTAGATATATAACCTCCATTATCTCATAGTGTTCTTTAGGTATCTAATTCACTGAAAAGCTTCAGTGAATCTGACAGATGCCTATCTGCCCCGCACTTAAGTAACACAAACCCTTGATCCCTCATCTTCTATTTCATCACAACAGGGCAAATTCAGCTCATATGTGTTGAATATATCTTACTCCTAGGAGATTATATTAAATGTACAGTTACAAAGTCAGGATGAGAAATCTCCTTTATGAGCATAGTTGGATAACCTTTAGTATTTCCATGAATATAAAACCTTAAAAGGAAGACCTGCAGCTGATTTCAGCACACCTATCCTGTGCTCTGTCAGGAGAAATCATACATTCTTTTATTAAGACAGTGTGTTGAACATCATTCTACTATTGACTGAGTTTTAATAGCAGGTTTTTTTGCACATTCTTTACAAAGACAACAGATAACTTTAAGCAAGAAATTTTTACTTAAATAGTGGAAGGAGGAAAGCATGCTAATAAGGAAACAATGCATTGTAAATGAATGTAAACCTTATGGCTTCTTAACAGTATTAGAATTTTAGTACTGTGAATATGTTTGTATCTAGAGTTACACTGAGACTCCTCAGAACATTTGATGCAGTTTATTATTGCATCATTTATATATTTTTAGACATAATATTTCTGAGTGGACTAGATTTTTCCTTGCAACTACACCACTTCAGGTGAAAATAACATTTAAAGGGAGGATGATGTAAGCCATCACTTCTTACAAGAATTTAGATATACATACGAAGAAATATTGAAGTTGTAAACTGGAATAAGGTGATTATTAATTTAAGGATGGTTCAATTTTTAAAATTGAATCTGTTCTTCAGAATAAAAAGCGCTTTGCTGCATGTCACAGACAAGATATTCTTTTCAATAACCTTCTTTGATAACGGCTTTTAAAATGAAAGAGGGTAGATTTAAATTTGATATAAGGAAGAAATATACTATAGTGAGGATGGTGAGAAACTGGTTGCCCAGGGAAGTAATGGATCCTCCATCTCTGGAGGTGTTTAAAGTCAGGTTGGATGGAGCTTTAAGCAACTAGAGCTAATGAAAGATGCCCCTGCCTAAGGCAAGTGGGGGTGAACTGGGTGATCATGAAAGGTCCCTTCAAACCTAAACCATTCTATTAATGTTTAGAAAATAACATCTCAAAGAGATGAATGAACCTCCTTCAAAAGCATTTTCTGTAGATGATGGTTGTTGTTTTCAATGGTGTAATGCTATCACAACTAATTTAAAATATTTGCCTTTTGATCACTAAGATTTGGATGAAACTGATTTATGAATCTTGCGTATCCCTTATAACTTAGTGAGAAAAAAAGTGAATAAAGAAAACAAAGTAGAATCCTGTTTCCTGTTTATTTGCAATTATTTCTGAAAGTTATGTAATTAAGTGTGGTCTACTGGACAGGAAAGTTTCCAGCATATTTATTAGATATTCCAGTATTAATCACTAAACTTGAAGAAGCTATTGATCCTTTGTTTCATTTCTTCATTGCAAAACCAGAGAACACAATTTTGCTGCTGTTGATATGCACTAGAAAGCCAAACATTAACTAATTAGGGTTAGACTTTTTAAATTAGCTCATTGCTCAGTAGTGCTTGTATTTCACCCATTTTAGCAGGAGCAGTTTAGTGGTTCTCAGGTATTCTCAACACCCATTTGTTTTCAGTGTATTCATGGGAATGTGTTTATCATTTTTTTGGAGTGGGTAGGAAGAGATTGACCACTTTGGACATATTCTTGTAATGTTTGTGAGATCTGGAGCACCCTTCCAGATCTTTGGTATTGTTGAAATGTCACTATATGTCTCTCTTCAGAATAACATAGTATCATTACTGATGTCAGTTTCAGGTCCTAGTGAATGATTCCCCAACTGGTTACAACCAAGCAAGTAGTTAACTGCATAGCTGAAAAGACATTGCCCGTTTGTTAATCAGCTTTCATTGCAAGTGTTGCTTCTTACAAGGATTTATATAATTTTTAATCAACGGTTAAAATATTTTTAACCAATAGCTAAAATGATTAGTTACTAAGAAAATATACTTGATAAGCAGGAAACGTTTGTTTCACAAATTTTAGAGACCTTTTCATTAACAGCCCCATCTAAAGCTCATTGAGGTTAACAGGGAATCCCTTAGTTATTCATCAGAACTTAAAGTAAAACAGACTCAGCTTTCAATAGAGGCAAATTAATTAGAGGAGGATTCAGAGACCAATGAATCAGGCAGCTGATGGTGTTACTCTGTTAAGGTTGTTGGCATTACACATGTGCTGAATTTAGTCCCCAGGTTATAAGTGCAGGAATATTGCAATGAGATGCAATGAGGTGTTTTGAGCTTTCTGCTATGAAAGAGAACATGTCTATTTAGCATGTTTGTCCTGCAATTTGCTGAGGCCAGTCTGTGTGACATTAATAGTAAGGTGGCTTTTAGAAATGAAGCAATATATTGCGTCATTATCTGTTGCTGACACTGAAGACAATAACTGAGCAAAGAAACTCAGGGAGACTGAACTAACTCACCTATTCATTCATTGATTTGTGGCTCCCATGTAGTTCCTGTTTTGAGCCCAAATTTTGGCACAAATAAAAACTGTGCTGTCAGAATGCTCTGGGTTGTACTGGGAAAGAGCAAGTTCCTGTTTGTATGACCTCAAAAAACCACTAAAAATGAGTTACCTGTACGATTTGGGTGTGTTGGTTGATGACAAACTTAACATGAACTAGCAGTGTGCACACACAGCCCAGAAAGTGAACTGTACCCTGGGCTGCATCAAAAGTAGCATGACCAGCAGGTCGAAGGAGGTGATCCTGCCCCTCTGCATTGCTCTCTTGAGAGCTCATTTAGCGTATCATGTACAGTTCTGGTGTCCTCAACATAAAAAGGACATGGAACTGTTGGAACAATTCCAGAGGAGGGCCACGAGGATGATTAGGGGACTGGAGCACCTCCCATATGAAGACAGGCTGAGAAAGTTGGTGCTGTTTAGCCTGGAGAAGAGAAGGCTGCGTGGCGACCTCACAGCAGCCTTCCAGTATCTGAAGGGGGCTTACAGGGATGCTGGGGATGGACTCTTCATTAGGGACTGTAGTGATAGGGGAATGGGTTGCCCAGGGAGGTTGTGAATGCTCCATCCCTGGCAGTGTTCAAGATCAGGTTGGATGAAGCCTTGGGTGATATGGTTTAGCGTGAGGTGTTGCTGCCCATGGCAGGGGGGGTGGAACTAGATGATCTTAAGGTCCTTTCCAAACCTAACTATTCTATGATGCTATGATTTTATGATTCTGTGACAAGGGGTAATTGGTTAAAGTTGAAACAGGGGAAGTTTAGATTGGATCTAAGGAAGAAATTCTTTCCTGTGAGGGTGGTGAGGCACTGGAATGGGTTGCCAGAGGAAGTTATGAATGCTCCATCCCTGGCTGCATTCAAGGCCAGGGTGAACAGAGCCTTGGGTGACATGGTTTAGTGGGATGTATCCGTGCCCATGGCTGGGGTGTTGGAATTTGATGGTCCTTTCCAACCCTAACTATTCTATGATTCTATGAAAATAACCTAAAACCTAGACTCAAAAACCCATAATTTCAAATGTGGAATTCACCCAAAATTCTTTTTGACCTGGATTTATGGAAAAGAGATTTGAAACTTTTTATTCCAGGATAAATATTCAAGATATAGTTCAGGAGTCTTCATCAATGCCTGTAGTGGTAGGAGAAGGGGTACTAGGTTCAAACTTAAACAGGAGAAGTTCCGGTTAGATATAAGGAAGAAGTTCTTTACAGTGGAGGTGGCGAGGCACTGGCACTGGTTACCCAAAGAAGCGATAAACGCTCTGTCCCTGGTAGTGTTCAAGGCTAAGTTGGACATGGCCTTGGGCAACATGGTCTAGTGTGAGGCATCCATGTCCAAGGCAAGGGGGTTGGAACTAGATGATCTTAAGGTCCTTTCCAACCCTAACCATTCCGTGATTCTATGATTCCATGGAGTTAAAATAATCTATTCATTAAATCTGGAGATTACTTGGCACACACTAAAAATTTTTCTATCCAACTGGCCTGCTATGAGTGGTTTTTTTTTTCAAAAAGTCAGAGTTTATAATTTTATCAGAACCAGATAAAGATTCAGTGATTAAAAAAGGAGGTGATTTCATCATGTCTCAACAAGACAGTATTTTTTTGTAATACTGATGTTTGAACAGCATTCTATCTGAATGAATTGCAGATCAATATGCTATATTTAGTGTGTTTGCTCCCTTCCTACCTCTAAAGAGAAATGAAATTGGAACACTGTATCACATTACTTTTATGATAAAAGTATATGGTTTTTATGAAAGGCACAGTTTTAAATAAATTCTCTCAGTATCTCTATTCAAGATATTAATTTAATGGAACCACTTGAATCATGAATGTGGTCTTTCCATGGGTAAGATAATTAAGGAGTTTGAAAACTAGAATTAATAAATCATTATAGCCAGTTTAGTTTCAATTAACATTATAAATATTACTATTTCTGCAAGTAATTGACATCTGATTAGCATGTTGCAGGGTATAGCTCTTTAGATATTAATCAAAGTTCTAAACCTTGCTTACAAAATTACTTAAAGACATGGGCATAATTTTATTTTATTTACATGGTAAATAAGCTTAGCTTTTACATGTATTTGCTCAGGGCCACAACTTGCAGCATATGCTGAGATTATTAGTTATTAATTATTGTCAACATTGCCAATATGATTGGAAAGTCTATGGGGCAACAACACATCTGCCTTCGTGATACACACTGTGTAATCTTAACCACTAAGGAGGGTCTTTTAGCTCTGTGTACATTAGCTCCTAGAGCTACTTAGTTTTGTGTCTAAATCTGAGCACAACAGCAGCTTTATTTAAAAAAGTTAATGGAACTAACTTGTTAGCAGCTTTGCTTTGAAAAATGCATGAAACTAATTTGTAAGAAATACAGCAATGAGTCATTCTGATGAAAAAAGTAATAATAATGCAGTGCATGCAAGTATATTTTGTACTCAGATCCAGTTATTTTTTGCTTGAGCAGCCTGATTTAAATACTAAAAATTCTATCCAAGAAATGTAAATACTATGAGTTAAAACTATCTGCATAAAAAATCAAGCTAAGAAGAAAAAGCTGACTTTAAATTTAACCTTTTATATTTAAAATAATTTGTTGTCATTGAAATTATATTTTAACATTTAAGTATACTTGATATTGAAATATGAAACACCATGCTTGAAAGCCTCTTACAAAAATTTGTCAGTAGTAGAAAAATGCTATTACTTACATTGGATATGAATCAAAAGTAAAAATCTTGATCTAAAAGAAAATGATAAATTATTTGATGTGGGAATGAGTGATAATATCAAATCTCTATCTTTTTTTAGAGACTTGCACTTCTGAGACATCCAGTCCAGTAAACTGGGTGTATTACCAATGGCAAAACATGAGTTGTGAAGGGCACAGAATCCTTAGTTCTCACTGAAGTGTAAAGGTAAGGATCCTGCCGTGTGCAGTCCTCAAACGTGGATAGTAGGAATCCTAATTATTCTGAAAGATCTGTAGGCATCCATGAGGAGGAGTTCACATAGGCATTTAAAATCTGACTTTTTATTTTATATTTTTCAGTTTTTCTATTCCTGGACCTGAATGACATCACACCAGAAAGCTACGCTTTGGTCTCCTTTGAGGAAGTTGTGCAAGAATTCCACTCAGGAGACTGATTCTAAGTACCTTGGCAGCCTTTTGAAGCCACTACAGAGACAGATCTATACCCACTGAAGACAGTATGTAGAAGCACATTTCAGATCTTGAGAGTCTCCTCAGGAGCGTAATGGGGCTTAATTCATTGTAAAATTAGTACTCTTCGGGTTATGATCTTTGCCAGTGACTTTTCTCAGATGTGGAAGAGTATGGTTCCCCTCAAATCCACTCTGACAATGGTTTCCCTGCCCACCTCAGACCCTCTAAGAAATGAAAATAACCCAACAGTGCAATATAAACAGTCAGCCCCCTTAAAGAAACTAGAGCATATCATAGGCTTATTCCCCAAATTGCAGACTCAGAGTTGGCTGGATGAGTATCATTACCTCCTCCCCCAACAAAGAAAACCAATTTGTCACTTTTGAATGATTTCCCGTGGAGTACTTCCCACATGTCAGCTTTTATAAGCAGCATTTATAGCAAAACAGAAGAGCCAACTAGAACTTCAGTTGCTGAACAAATCCTTTCATCTTTATTCCTTTACAAAGAAAAAACAGAAAAAAAAAATTTAAAAATTTGAATGAAATGGGAAATGGGATTAACTAAGCCGTAAGTGAAAGCATGCTACAGCCTCGAGCAAATTTGTAATTAGTTAAGTTACAAACACTTCAATAATGAGAAGTATAATAGAAATTCTGCCACGTTCTGTACTGTAGAGAGCTTGTGGGCACCATTGTAATAAATGAACAGAAATCTATTTGATTTTTTGTTAAAAGTGAGAAGCCCCAAGAGTTTTGTGTTACTTCATTTAGTGCTTGGTGAGGCTGTTTATATGAGACTTTCCCCTACATTTTAAATCACTTATTGCTGCTTTGGCAGTGTCTGTTAGATTCCATTAGATTCATTAGCTCTTCTAAAGAGCATTGCTCTGTGGAAATAGCTGAAACAGCTGCCCTGTGTAATTTTGTTATTGCTTTAATTTACTCAGAATTCTGTTTTAACACTCCAGCTGTCAAATATAAAGAGGAAAAAACAATCAATATAAAAACACTTTCTACCTTAGTATCCTTACGTGTATAGTTTGTCGGAAGACGTGTAAGAAAATAAGCAAAAGTAGGGGGTTTTATTTTCCAAGAGATTTCTTGGAACTGCTGGAAATAATGCTTCCCAAATGCCATTTATGGAGCACTTCTCTGTGGGGTGAGTCCTCTTCTTCTGCCAAACTACTTCACTCACACAGCAAAACATCTGTCAGTCTCTAAGCTGAGCTACATTCTGTCCAGTACTATTTGTTCACTCTTATGTTTCAGCCAGATAAGGGTTACAAGATCTAGACATGAGCTGTGCTGGTTTTTGTTTCTTTGTTACTTACAGGAACATGGGATAAAGTTTTGGTGAGTGTCTTGGTACAGCTGAAGATATGTTGCTGAAAATGCAGCTGTAAAGCTCCTTTGTTAATGAAACTCCTCATGTGTCAAAAATGTGTATTCTTCTTGTTTACAAGAATACAGAATTGCTTAATTTTCCTAGTCCCAACCAGACCATACAGTGAGAAAATTCAGGAGATCTCCTGTTGTTGTTGAATACTGATTAGGACTATAAAGCTACAGTACAGGGTATAACAGGTCTGGCAGCAGTTTAGGCTCAGTATCTCTCACAGAAGCTGTGTGAAGGTAACTGACTGACGTCAGCCTAAAACATGGTTCCTTGTTACCAGTTACTTACAAATACAGCTACAGAAGGACTAAATATATAAAGGAATAGCCCTTTTTCTTTTTTTGGGGGGAGGGGCAGGAGAATTAGGGAAGTTTTTATTTTGTATCTTTGTTTCTTTTCTGATATCTTTTTAGTGAAATGAGGCAATCATCTTAGGGGTCCTTAAGATGAATCTGAGTCTATTACAGGCTTCTGCCTGAAATCTAGGCAAGTCATCTGTATTAGTTCAGGGTGAAATAAACATATAAAAGTTTTCCCCAAAACTGTTTTGAATAGGTTGATAGTAGGTGTCACTGGCAAAGTGAATCCACAGAATATCTTCAGCTGATTAGAGCAGTCTGGAGAGGAGAAAGCACGCCCGCTCTTTACATAAGCATTGCAAGTTTATCTAATGCAAACTGGAATTGGAAAATAGTCAGACAGATGTTTCTCTTTCAAAGGTATCTGGCAGAGGGAGTGAGACCTTTAAAACTGACAGAGAGTATCCTCTTTTATAAATGCTTCCTGTTCTCAAATGGAGTACGGAATAAAAATCATATGCATGATCTGAATAAATGGAAGAATCTGATGGAATATTTCAATTTTTTAATTTTTTTTTTCTGAAGAATATATGTGGGCTACTAAATTTTGAGTTGAATATTCTTTAGGAACTGGTGTAATAAATTGAGCTAATGTTTATGTTGTTTAATCACATTCTATGCATTTTTTGCCTGATATTTTTTAAATAAACAGTCATCTCTCTTGTCCCCTCCTCTCCCAAAGACACTTTCACAAAAATAATTTGCTTAAGATCTGTGGTGAGCTTAGAATTAAATAACATCTCTCTGTGGTGCTAAGTTTTGTTTGGTATCCAAATGATTTTCGGAAATAAAAGCTGTCAGCTTCAAAGAGGGACAATTTGCAGATAGTTATTGAAAATCTATATGCAGCTTGTAAGAACCTGAGATTTATAGACATAAATTACTATCTCTTTTAGTGAAACACCTCTAGATGATCTTGTTAAATTGCTGCTGTATGTCCAGCTACTGAAGATGGTACTTGACAGTTGATTGACTTGAGCTTGGCACATGGTATTGTTGTATTTTGGAGAAAAGGGAACCAGTGTTGCTTTTATGTATTTTTTTTACTTTTTTCCTTACTCATCTCCCTGAAGATCTTCCCTTTTTCTTTTCCTTCTTTTTCATCTTTTCAGTGCACATACTCTGTTGAATGTTGGTAAGGCAATACTGGATCCAAAACAAAGTGGCGACTTGGTATTTCTTGGTATTACTTCAAATTTCCAACCTGTTCACTTTGGAATGCCAGAAATATAGCACTTCTTTCTTTCTGAACATATACATGTAATGAATCATATTTTACTCAACTCTTTTCTGCCAGCTCTTAGCATTTGTTTGTAGAGATATGAGATTATTGATCATTGCTTCTGATGAGCCATAGTATGTGGGAATAATTTTTAGGTAGGTATGAAGAATAGGAAAACACCTCTATAAAGTCAGCTATTGATAGACAAATGCTAAGATAAGTTAATGTAAAACTCTAAAGCAAATTCCAGAACCATTATATGATTCTATGAAGCTGAAGCTGTAGCTCAGCATGAAAACTAATACCAAAGGCTGGGATTTACACTGTGATTAGAGGATGGTAAGTCCAAGTGCAGGCCATTCTACAGCAAGGAAGAAGAAAATTTCTCAAATTCCCTTGCATGGTCTTGTGAAGAAAGACTTGATAAAAATCTTGATGGTTTAGATATTGTCTGGCAAACTTTCCCAGACTTTTGCAAACATGGAAGTTTCATTGCCTTCTTTCCATTGGGCAGACTATCAGTCTTTCTTAAAAAAAAAAAAATACCAATTTGTATACAACCAGTCAGTTGTTCTTAAAGTTGTTTTGTAGTTGGTGAGAAGACAGTAAAATTTCTGGAATGCTAATCTCAAAACTACCCTGGGTTCAGCAGTAGCAGTCATTTTTTTTCCTTAGTACCTCATGCAGTGCTGTGTTTTTGACTTTCAGCCTGGGAACAACACTGATAACACTGATGTTTATAGTTGCTGCTCAGTAATGTTTACTCTGACCAAGAATTTTTTGAGTCTCATGTTCTGCCAGAGAGGAGGGGAAACTGTGAGGAAACAATGACAGAACACCTTACCCAAACTAGCCAAAGAAGTATTCCATACCACAGTACATTATGCACACTGTATAAACTGGGGGGAGTCACTCAGAAGGGCTAGATCACTGCTCGCGTTGGGCTCGGTATCCGTTGGCAGCTGATGAGCAGTTGTATTCTCTTCCCTTTTTATTTCCCTTATCATTATTATTATTGGTGGCAGCAGTAGTGGTTTGTGTTATACCTTAGTTACTGGACTGTTCTTATCTCAATCCATGGGAGTTACATTCTTTCAATTCTCTTCCTCATCCTTCTGGAAGCATGGGGGGGGGGGGGGGGGGGTAGGGGGCGGGGCGGTTGTGTGCAAATGGCTGTATGGCTCTGAGTTACCAGCTGGTCTTAAACCACAACAGAAGGATATTGACAGTCTTTTTTAATAGCAGATATTGCCCTTCCCCAGAATGCTTTACTGTCTGAGAAAACCATTATGTCCATTACCTGAGTTTCAATCTATCAGTTTTGGGTTTTTTTTTTGTTCAAAACTAATTAACGGCCTTTTTGGAAACAGTTGTGTGATTTCACATCCCAAGGCCAATGATTTAGGAATGCTACTGTTGTGACTTCTTATGGGTAAATTCATATTTTCCAAATTATTAAGTGAACTTTGAAATGTTTTTCTAATATTACAGTGATGCAGTCTAAAGAATACAGAGGCAGACCTTTTACTTCTCATTGTTAATAAGTCTTCAAATGTTAAATTTATATCTCTACTGTCAAATGCAAATGTTTATTTACATTTTCTTCAATAGCCGTCATGTTAGTGTCACTTTTTCCTTATTTTTTTCTTTAATTACCTTTCAACATATAGTCTTGAAGATTAAAAGGCCAAATACCTTCTTTCAAAGGTCACACTTGACTGACAGTGAAGTTCATTACTGTTTTCTAAAAGTCAATTCACTTGTCTTAATCAATATGTTGTCATAGCATAAGCAAGCAACACATCAGTAACTAGTATGTTTTGTAATTTTCTGCTGTGCAAGTTTCCAATATGTTATCTTTTAACATTATTTCATAGTCAGAACACATACTTACTACCCAATATATTCAGAATTAAGGTTGAGGTATTTCTAAACAATACCAAAGTAAATACCAACTTTAATCAAGTACTTCAGTGGAATGAAACTTCCTCCCCCACTCTTCGTTTGTTTCTAAGCAGATGAATGATGCTCAGCCTATTGCTCAAGGTAAAGCCTAATTTAGGATTCTATATTTTGTTAGGGATATTTTTTATCCCACGTTTTTTGTTTCTCTGCTCCCTCCTAACAGCTAAATAAACAGGCAGTGGTGCAAAAGATGAGCAAGCCACTAAGAATTAACTGCATATGTTATAACATCATCCAATCTTTGCTATTAGAATAAGTGATTAGGAAATCAAGTGGTAAACTAAATACTGATTTAACTGGTTTTCTCAGAATTGCTGTTGCTGACAATCTCAATACTCTTTGTAGCATTAGATAATCACATCTTTTGTTTGCAACGACCTCCTCCAAGATTGTCAAAGGACAAATTGTATATAGAAGGTTGAGATTTTTAACACTGTGAAGGTTCACTTGTCTGCATTAGTTGGGGAATTTGGACAACATTAATTATCAATTTATCTTTGCTACAAACTCATCTGTTCCCAGTCCTTTGGGATTCATGGTAGTGTTGATCAAACTATTTTGTCACAACTAGACCAACTGAAATAAAAATAAAACCAGAGACATCTACACATGATAAACTGTTACTGGCTTTTAGCATCTACATCCTGTTTAAAAAGGAACTATTGTACAAAAAGCAGATGCATAAGAATCATTAACTCTTAGAATAGTTAGGGTTGGAAGGGACCTTAAGATCATCTAGCTTCAACCCTTCTGCCATGGGCAGGACACTTCACACTAGACCATGTCACTCAGCACTCTGTCCGACCTGATCTTAAACACTGCCAGGGATGGAACATTTAATAAGTCTTCTTTGGGCAACCTCTGCCAGTGCTTCACCCTCACAATAAAGAACTTCTTCCTTATATCTAACTTAAACTTCCTCTGTGTTAGTGTAAGCCCGTCATCCCTTGTCCTATTGCTGCAGTCCTTGATAAAGAGTCCCTCTCCAGCACTCTTGTAGGCCTCCTTTAGATACTAGAACGCTGCTATGAGGTCTCCATGCAGCTTCTTTTCTCGAGGCCCAACTTTCTCAACCTGTATTCATACGGGAGGTGCTCCAGCCCCTTACCATTCTTGTGGCCCTCCTCTGGACTTGTTCCAATAGCTCCATGTCCTTCTAATGCTGAGGACAGCAGATAAGAATGCTGTTATGCCATTAAAATCAGGTATTATTTAGTAAAGATTTTGGGGTAGGAGTATTTTCATACTTACTAATGCTCAGCAGTCTGGGAAGCACACTGATGGTCATTTTGTTAAGTTTGCTAGGGTTTAAATTATCTCTCAAATAATTTGATACTCTAAACCTGTACATTTCAGGAGCTTTTTCTGGATACAGCCAGAAATGACTCAATAGATATTTAATTTAAAAATTCTTTAGTTTAAAATACAGTAATTAAAATTCTTTAGATGGATTTTTCTCTTTATAGAAGGCATCACCAAGGAGTCCTCTTAAAGACAAAAAGCTGTGTTCAGTAAGTTAAGTTCTTGAACTTCCATTTCTGGGAACTTCAGAAAGCCATAAGGGTGTTGCTTAGAGCACACTTTCAAATAGTATTTCAGATGTACTATTAAATACTTTAATCACACCATTAGTTTTTCTGAAATGACTTCAGCATTATGCCATGTATGGATAAATGCTAATTTTGATGCTAAATAGGTCAGGTAGTTTTATAGTCCATTTGCTTGTTATGCTTACATTGTCAGGTTATTTCTGTAAGAATTTATTTCATTCCACTTCTTTGTGAAAGAAATGTAGATTTAAAATAATAGGCTATTCTGAATCCATTTTCCAGCTGAATGGGATAGGGCAGAAAAAAGTGTCCACTTGAGATGTGTCTTATCATCAGTTCATAATTCAATAAACCTCATCAGCTTAGAGTTTTAGTCTGTTCATTTGTTGATAAGTAGAAGTGTTGCTCAGAGAAAGGAGGGAGAACCCCTTAAAGACATCCATGAATGTGATGATTTCAGAAGTGTCCGAGGTCCAATTCTTTTCCACACTGGCAGAGTGATGTGTTTTGGAAGGAATGTGGCTCTATAACCCTGTACCATGTACAGCTACACTTGCTATCAAAAGAGTATTAATGGCCATCCAACCTGACATACAATAATAACGGTGCTATTTGACTTGGAGGAGGAAGCAACCTACCCCTTAGAACCACCTCCTTCAGTAACTGGCGGTAATGCACTGCAGCCGCTCCTCAGACATGTTGAAAGACCCATAGATAATATTCTGACAGCTTTTTATGTTTTTTATTTCTCATTATCCTCCTCTGATTCGATTTGTAATAAGTAAAATTAATTTTCCTCAAGTCAAGTCTATTTTGCAAGTGGCGGCAATTGGTGAGTGATCTCTCCTTGTCCTGTTCTCAACACATGAGCCTAGTTTTGTTATATTTTCTCTCCCCTGCCCAGCTGAGGAAAGGGAATGATAGAGTGGCCCTGTGAGGCACCTGGCTTTCAGCCAGGGCCAGCTTACCACAACTACTCTATGAGAAGCACAAAGTAATAATTTGAACATTTGGTCCTTGTGCTGAATTCGCCTGTTATTACACAGGCTGTATGATCTTTCCATGTTGTGGTCATCTGTGGTAAATTTCATAATTTCTTTCCACAGGTGGATGCTTTGGTATATTTATCTTATAGCTGTTATTTTTTTGTAACAAGTAGATCTCTTCAAAATTATGACAGTATGATCATCGATAGTGCATTTGTGCTCTGAATTCATAGCTCTTTAAATGTGAAATGACAACATTATTTGGTTGTATTATCCATGACATTTTAGATTGTAATGACTAAGAACAGTGAATATGTGATATATTTCACTGCTGCCTCACTGTAAGTTATCATTATTTTTTTCCTGCTCTTCTTTCTGATTTTCACTACTGCTCTTCTTAATGGCTACTGTGGCTTGTAGAGCCAATCAATATTTTTGTCAATCCAACTTGTGTCTTTTCAGTCATCAATTAGATCAGTGTTTTAAGCTCTTTTTTTTTCTGATAAACTTTCTGAAGAAATTCGTATATTGTATATAAAAGAAGGAGGAGGAGGAACCTATTGTTCATGTTAAACATTCTCAAAATGGAAATGTTCTTTTATTGGAAAAAATTGGGACAAGTTTGGGAGAAAAGAACTAATCTGAGAATTTATGAATTATTTTTCCTAATATAACTAAAAGTTGTGTGGAGGAGAATTACTGTAATTACTTTAAATAGTGATATTTTGGAGAAAAATACTGAGTCTGGTAAAGATTTTAAACTAAACACCAAACCGAGCTGCTTAGCTATTTACATAAGTAAATGGTGCATAGGAGATAATGCATATAAAAACACTGGAATAACTACTCTGTTAGTTTTTGCTTCATATTTTTAATGACAAGTTACATAAAAATAACATTTGAAATATTTTAATGTCCATATGATGCTATATGTTTTGTTGTCCTGGGTTCAGCAGTAGCAGTCATTTTTTTTCCTTCTTAGTAGCTGGTGCAGTGCTGTGTTTTGACTTTCAGCCTGGGAATGGTGCTGATTATCATCTATGTTTTTAGCTACTGCTCAAATGTTTACTCTGGCCAAGGACTTTCTGAGCCTCATGCTCTGACAGGTTGGAGGGGAGGCTGAGAGGAAGCAGAGACAGAACACCTGACCCAAACTAGCCAAAGAGGTATTCCATATGATAACATGTCATGCCCAGGATGTAACTGAGAGTTACCTGGAAGGGCTAGTGCTCTGGGGGGGTTGGAGGAGCTATTGGTTGGTGCTCAATCAGGCAGGGTGGGATGAGTTATTGGTTGGTGGGTGGTGAGTTGTCGTATTCTCTTTATTTTTTATTTCCTTTATTATCATTGTTATTATTATTATTGGTAGTAGCAGTAGTGATTTGTGTTATACCTTGGTTATTAAACTGTTCTTATCTCAATCCATGGGAGCTACATTCTTTGGATTCTCCTCCCCAACCCTCTGGGAGTTGGGCGAGAAAGGAGGGGAGTGAGTGAACGAGCTGTGTGGCTCAGTTTAAACCACGACAACTGTGAACACACAAGATACTAAAGTTCTGCTTTCACACTTTCAGAATGAGTCTGCAGTTGCTCAAGTGGTGGTAGTTTGGCATAGAAAAGATGATGCTCATAACATTTGTGATAGATACAGGTGAAGAAAAAAAAAGACAAATGGCATTGGCAGCTAAAGTCTTATTCTATGTGACTGAACAAGAGCTAAAAGGTACATATCAGCTTTTTTTTTCTTTTTGCTCTACAAGAAAGATTATAACCGTACATGATTCATTATTCATCAAAGAATGCATTCGACAAAAATCCTCAGTTAAGTGTATTGAGTCTGCAAAATGTCAAGACTAAACCAGCCATTTTTATTGGATAGTCTTTCTACTACACACCTATGTTTATTTATTTATATTCTTGATCTTATTTTTCATTTCAATATACTATTCTTTAGAGAATTGCAACATCTCTGCAGGATGGTAAAGGATTGTTACATGAAGTCTGTAAGACACTCCTCTAAGTTTTTAAATACCTCAATAAATAAATACAGAGCTACTGGGCCCAATGGAGAGTAGTTTAATATTCCATTTACTGCACAACTTCTATTATTTTGAGAGGAATATGTCTGGATAGACATATTTCTAGATTATGGTTCTTTCTGTCTTGATACCACTCACAACTGCAAGGAAGGACTGTTCACTCTTTTCAGAAAAGGTCAAGACACAGATAGGAAGCACAATGAGGGGGTCCCACCTCATAAAACTTTCATTTACAAGGACCTGACAGTTGATACTTTATCACATTTTAGATCAGACAATTTAGTGTTACTGTGTGACTGAGTCTTTTATAAACTATGTCATGCTGCTCTTTCATCAGAGCTAATCTATATTTTCCTGTTTTTTTTATCTGACTTACTTTTTCTATGTTGTATTTCAATAATCTTTCTGTAATTACATCAGATGGAGAAAATAAAGAGAGATTTTGTACTACCTAAAGCACAAATATCTTTGACAGTCTAGAGTCAGGAGATCTAGCATGATTATGGACAGATGAAAAGTGTGTGACCAAGAGTACGGCTTATGTGTAATTTATCATTGTTCTTAGAATCAGTGGTCTGCACTGATTCAAACACTGCTCCCAAATCTGAAAATTTAGCATCAACAAAGAATTAAAGCCACTTTGCTTGCATCTGACTTCTCAAAATCTCATAGCTTGAACTGAGGATATTTAGTTTAACCCACAAGAGCAAGCAAAGGTGCCCACAAGGATGAAGATTTGAAAACCTAGGAGTTCATGGTAGGCTGGGATCTTCTCTAGTTTTAGGACACTTTCAGCCATGCTTTACTGTTCAAACTGTTCTAGCTTTCAGACACCTTCATTATTTATTTTAGAATATTTTTTTGTTCTTAGCTAGAAATCTCTGTTAAAAAAAGAATTAATTTTTATGTATTTTAAAATCATATACAAATCAACTAGACGAATAATAATTTCTAACTTGATCACTTAATTAGCTAAAACACTTTAAATGAAAAGGTAATAAACTGTAAATCATGAAGAAAAATTACATGGATTCTTTGGGCAATATTTTTTCACTGGCAGAAAATGCAACAGCCAGAATCAGCCGAAAAGGAAATGGTATACATTACAAAAGGTTGAGATGGCACAAATCCAAAAAGGTGAATGTTAAAAATAAAATTAAAAAAAAAAATCCGAATTTGCCTTTTGGATGGTTAAACTGGTATACACAGTGCACTATGTGTTAACCACACAGTCTCTTCTGTTTGTATCATACAGAGCCATGAAAGCCAATTTAGTTTTTAAACTAGATCAATTTTCTTTCTTAAATGAGCTGAGGTTGGGTCATTCACTAGTAAACCTCTGTCAAACAATCTTTTTTTAGACTGTCCAGCTCTGCTCTTTAATGGCACTATTTTGAATTAGACCTTAATGTTATGTCACTTTAAATTCTTTTCTTTAGATTGAACATGGCCATAAAGAATATTATCAAGCCAGAGTAAACAGTTTTCTATCAAAACAAATCAGTATAGGTTAGAAATGGCAATGTCACTGACACTTTTGTCTGCTTGCTTTTCATTGTATTATTGCCTGTATCCTTTAAAACTAAACAAAGGCAAATGTACGTTTTTAATGTTACATAACTGTTGTAATTGAACATAATATATGCAGAAGTGCAAAAATATATTAACACCTAATGCTTTGCATTGTTCTCTTTTTTCGATTTATCCCATTGTTTTGGAGTTCCAGATCCCCTGCAATCAGTAGCTTTTATATTGCTGTGCTCAGTAAATATAAACCTGAGGTACTTCTCTTTCCCCCAGTTTCCTTCAACCCATCAAGTTGTCCTGTGTTCTGACAAGCAGCTCAGTTGTGATATGCCAGATCTCATGTGAATCACTGGGGCTTTCTTAATGTCAGTGTTTAGTTATAGGAAACCTGGTGACATCTTTCACTTGCCCAAATAGCATCTCTATTTTCAGAGACATCCTAAAATGAATGTGTGTGTACACATAATCAGATATTGATTTCTGTGCAAAATGTTTGTAATTTACTTATGGGAGAAATAATTCAAAGCAATTTTTCCCAGGGATAGTTAATTTTAAGACATGAGTTATTGGTTTTGGAATTCTTTATGTAGTAAAATCACAACAGTCGTGGGTGAATTATTTGCCTGATGGCAAAATTTCTCAGCCCTCTCAAAGCCTATTGTTTGTGTGTATTTCCCACTGCATACTACAGGGAAAAAAAATGCTCGTAGTTGGCAACTAGCAGTCAAGGAAAGAAGTCAACTAATTGCCATTTGTCCCTTTAGATAGTCCCTAGGAGAATGAACAGAGACTTTCTGAGCTGCCTGCTAGACAAATAAGTGTTGAAATAAATGGAATTTAAATTAATGTCGTTTAAACTGAACATCTATTCCTTAATAAGGGAGAACTATTTGGACGTGTGACAGAATTAAAAATGTATGTATGATCTGATCCATCCTAAGAAAACAAAAGTCATAGTTCAATATTTAGTTTTTAACTGTATAATTACTAATTATGGTACTGCCTTACAGAAGAAGAAGGAGCCAGCTGCTACAGCACTAGTCTAGAGTTTCAATAGCTCAAACCACTCTGTGCTTTATCAGTGACTTCCAAATTAAAAATAAAAAAAAACAACCAAAAATACCACAAAAAACCCAAACAAAAAATCCAAAAACAAACCAGTGACACAAATTGCAGAGGAAGAGGTGAACTTGTCAACTTTAAATTGGAAATTTTAAAAACTTTTTTTTTTCTATCTACTTTTGAACACTGTGAGGATGTAATAGAAGTTCAAGACACAACAAACTTTACATGGGGAAAAAATAAGGAACACAATAATAGGCAGAAATTGTGTCTATATCTTGCTGCTGATTCCAGATCTAAAAGCATGGAGGAGCTGGTGTATTGCAGTGGGAATGATCCAGGCTTATCTGTGCAGAGACTAATTCACATGTGAAGCAAGTTATTATAGTTGTAAAATACTGTGTTCTGCTGAGAAGCATAACAAGAGGTAATGTGTATTAACTGAGACATAACTACACTTCATTCTAGACCTAGGCACTCAAGGAAAAACGCATGGCTCTGTGCAATGCCAAATAAACTTTCATGTTGTTTGCCACCATCTTGAGGACATCCCCAGTGTGCTCCCTTCAGACCTAGACCTCCTATCCTGCTGTACTCTCCTAGGATTTGCTGATTCAATAGATTAACCCCTGCAAGATCAGAACATTTTTTTTTTTATTTCTGAAATTATAATTCAGCAATTCTAATATAAGTAGGTCTGATATCATTAAATGTCTTCAATTTGTCAATACTTTCAGAGTCTGATCTAAATAAACCTTCAAGTGTCAGCATGGTAGAACTGGGGCAAAAAAATTCCTTGTGGTTACACTGGTGAAATCCATAGCAACCTATTGATCAAACTACACTTACACCATGTAATTTAACAGAATTTGAACCAAGTTAATTGAGATGGGACCCTCAGTAAGCCAGAGCTTTGGGGTATTTTTAATTGGCCTTTTGCCACAGCGAGCTTTCAAAAAGACTAGAAGAGTTTTTAAAAGAAGAAAGGAAGAAAAAAGGGGGGAGGGGGTGATAGAATGAAGATGACTTAATGAGGATAGGTCATGAAAACTTAGTAGCTTTATATACTACGGCAAGATTATATTACCTGTTGCTAAAAATCTCCAAGATCCATTGTTGGAGAAAACAGCCATGTTTTTTTTGCTATCTGATTTTAATATCATATGATTCCTCTAAGGTCTACAATGGCAGTTAGGTGAAAAATAATAAAGATAACATATAATGCCTCCTGGACAGTTTGGAAACAAAAAAACAAACGTGCATCACAAAAGTGTGGAAAATGTTCCACTGATATAAGAATAATACCACCTTATTGTTATCATTTCTAATTAACAACAACCTGTCACTGTCTCTAATTAACAGAGCAAAATATAGCACAAACAAGTACAAATAACAGCTGGTTATAAAAAGGTATAAAGAAAACGTGAACAGCACGAGACCTGATTTTTCAATAATACCAATTGTGCTAGATAGTGGACAGTACTGCTTTTTTTCTATTGGTATAACTGAAGTGACAAATGATAAAGTGCAACAGAGGACAAAAAAAAAAAGAATTAGTGAATTAGTTTCACCAATGAATTTTGTGTGGAATATGTTAACATTTTGGAGATGTGATAAATGATTTTTATTAAAGATTTGAGAATGCTTATAAGCATATTTAAGAGCATAATATTAATATAACTTTCTATTTGAGTATTCAATTTATATTCATAGAATGCTATGTTATAACAGCTATGCTTAGCTGTCCAGTGCTTAAAAATAAAATTTCAAATGTGATAAATTTCTCAGTCTTTCTACTTCTT
Organism: Melopsittacus undulatus; assembly: GCF_012275295.1. NCBI lineage: Eukaryota > Metazoa > Chordata > Aves > Psittaciformes > Psittaculidae > Melopsittacus > Melopsittacus undulatus. Next base: position 93,885,631 of record NC_047557.1, on the reverse strand, counting down.
CTTTTATTTAATATATCCTATATCTCTTATTCATACACTAGGAAATGAAATGGTAAATTCTCACAAAAAAAACTACTTGAAAATTCCTCTGGCTTTTATAATTTTCACATATGTAAGATCCAAGATTCAATTTTTTTTTTTTTTCCAGACTACATGATGAAATGGAATTCCAGACTTTAGGAACACAGTGGAAACAAGATACTTTCTGACATCTTTTCCCAAGTCTGTGATTTACATGGCAAATGCCAGGATGAAATAATATGAAGAAAAATATGAAATGGTAAGTGATGGAATTGTGTGTTTGAAAGGTATCTTTTCCATAGCAAGGTTGATAATCCAACCTTGAATTCTTGCTGATCAGCTGGTTTTAATAGGTCAATCCAACAGCTATTATTTGATGGCTATAGGAAAGCTGTTGGTGGTCTGGTTCTGTTGTCCTAGTATTTAAGATGTTGGGAAAAAAAATATCAAAGCATTAGATGGACAGAAGATTGCCTTCACTTTTTTCAAAGGCTTTCACATGATGTTGTTAGCTTCAGAACAATCTGTTGTCAAACCAGTTGTGCCCATGATCATGTTTACTGCATCACTGCTGTGTGGGTTTTTTCTCCTGCACTTAGAAAAGACACTGGTGTTATATTTTTTTTCGTATCTCAAAGATGGTCTGTGGTAAATTGTTGCAAAAAAGTAAAAAGCATCCCAGAAGTAAAAAGCATCCTCTTGTGCCTAAGCATTCAGGGTCCTCGTAGAGAGTTGTTTAACAACTGAGTGTACATAAAATAAGTACTTTAGATAGAAGTTTAAAGTTCAGTTTTCAAAGGCTAAGATCTCATTAATTTTAGTGTTATTTGCAACTGATTAAAGTGTATTGTGCTTAGGAATTATAAAGTCATTGAAAAGTGGAAAGCCTTTTAATAAATAAAATCAAGTAAAATTAAGAATATCTATATAATATCATTTTTTTCAATTGTTTGGATGAAAAATAAAATTCCCAAGCAATTTGAAAGACAAATTCTGGAAGAAAAATCAGAAGTGCTTCATCTTTATATTTGTCACTGAGAGTAGTGGTTCAGGTGCACCTAAGAAAACTCATATTACGTGATGGTAGATGCTGTTCCGCAAGGTCAGCTGCTCATACAAGGTAAAGAGTATTGGAGGCATACTAGAGGTCCAAGGCTTTGCATTTAGTAATACTGTGAAAAAAAAAAAAAGGAATTAAGACTTCCCCAGTATTACACAAGTTATTTAATATTACTATGGATGATCAATGTGCTACTGCAGTCCAGAGATTTTAGATGTCATAGTTTCAGCTTTATTTTAACAAGTTTTACCAGAAGAAGGTCAGAGCTGACTAAATTTCCTAACCAAAAAAAACAAGCAAACAAACAAAAAATAACAAAAAAAACCCAACAAACAGAAGTTTTAACTTGAAAACAATTACTAAAGCATGTTTTGATTTCAGTTATACATGGAGATAAAGTGCCATGTAATGTGGGGGCTATGATAAAATTTATGGTTTAGTTTATAGTGTTTATTCTAACAATCTTAAAGTATTTAAATAATATCTACATGTTTTGCTACATTTCTTAGAAATGTGCTTGTATTGCTGGATGTCTTTTGATTTCTCTCTATGTACAAATACATACATAGGGTTCTTTCTTAGCTGAAACTCCTTAACATGATAATAATTAATATAAATTAAATATAGTAATATACATATCAAATGATGGCAAACTAGTAGTTTTTCTTCTTCTACCCATTAAAATTGTTTTGGCAGAAGAAGTCTGGTCAATATTAGACATATAGTAAAATAAGAAAATTTCCCAAGATTTGTCATATTCATTGTGGAAATACAGAGTATATCTGCTGAGTCCCTGCTTCCAAAGTTCCAAAATACCTTTAAATAACTCATTTCAGTTATCCCAACATCACTGTCCGTGATAACAGAACAGATTTTATTCTTGTAGTGCATCTTTGTAATGCTCACCTTAGCCTTTAAAAATGTCTAAATATTCTGACAGGTTCCAGGGGTTTCATAAGTTCATAGGAGAAAATTACTGAGTTCTTGTCAAAAAAGGTCCATTTCTATACTTAAAGCTGAATATTCTTTGCTACAGTGGACAGAGAAATATTTTCATTTTTTCATTAATTTAAAAGGAAGCTGTATTCTGTTTCGTATTTTCTGGATCTTTTCTAAGTCAAAGAAAAATGCCACTTGCTTTTCTATTTTTATACCACTTTATAAGCATTAATCTAAGCAAACTTCTGTGAATTTGCTTTCTTTCTGCAGTTAGCAGCTGTATTCAGGACAGTTCAATTGCAATTAAAAACAAGAATGGTTGTTTTGAAGCGCCTGTTGTCAGGCACAATAGAACCTATCAGCAGGAAAACATGGTTGAGGCTGAAATCAATCCACCTGGCTGTGTTTCGCTTCCCATATGGGATTATTACTTTGCACGTGATTGTCATCCTAGTCAATCTGTGATGTGAAAATGTCAGTGGAAAGCTGCAATGGTTCCTGGTGTTATTAAGACCAAAAGGTAATTAATTGTGTACCAGGACTGAAGAAAAGCAATGTGAATACTGCAGTACATGTAATGACATTAATAAGAATGACTTTAAGACAAGTCACACAATATAAGATCTTCATATGCACACACTCATTTATTTTCTTTATTTGCATCATCTTTTCTAAACAGGAAAAAAATAATTAGGATCATCTGAAGGAGAAAGAGAAATACCACAGCCAATTATGAGCCAGTCTGTCTCATAACTGACCCTTGCAAAACATAAAACAAATCAGCTTTTTTAAATGATGAAAGCAGCTCGTGCACATGAGATTTGTAACTCTCAAGAGTGCACTGGGAGTAAATATAAGGTAAGCAGTAGGACAAATTTATGAACACTTTCAAGGTAGAATGTACCATCACTAATATGCTTTAAAAATGCACGAGGATCACATAACAGTTGAAGAATGTGAATCTCTGTACATGCAGGTAATGTTTCCTATAAAAATCAGAGTATCTTAGTATTCTTGCTATTTGAGGACCTTGAAGGGTAGTGCAAAATTCATATAATCATAATCGTAAGGAGATAAGTTAAAATCTTTTTGCAGACTATTTGGAGAGAGCTGATTTTGAAAAGAGGAACATGTGTCATATTGTAGCATAAAAAATATTTTCTAAACAAACTCATGAGTTTTTTCTACTATTCTTCACGTCATAAATTGATGACTGGTGACATTTTCTGTGCAATGTAGAAAATTGCCCAAACTAACAAAATTAATGCTACACATCAGATACACCCCCTCCCTTGATCCATTTTCTACTCCTAAACATAAAGGTTTGATGGTTTGCAGCCCTGCGCAGTTATCTATCTTCCTCTCCAAATGCTAAAGCACTGGCCCCAAAAAGAGTGGCAACTCTGTAAATGTGTAAATGTTGAGTAGGTGTTTTATTCAAGTATCAACACATTAAACAGCAAGCACGGTCCCTTTTAAAATAATTAGGAATAATCTTAAGTGTTCATGAAACAAAAAGAAAACTATTTGCAAGTACATTTACTGTGCTAGTTTAAGTATGATAAAGTCATTACTGTTAATTTAAACAAGTATTAGCCAAGCTTTGCCAAATTGATAAGTGACTTTCAGTTTACTATTTTTATAAGTAAAAGTCAAAACACATCTTTCTTCTCAGAAAGAACTAAACACTCTTCAAAATGGATGATGCATGTGGAGAGGGCATTTAGGTGAAAAACTTGGATCTAAGAAAATTACAAATGGCTTTTCAAAGCCACACAAGCCAAATCCTATTAAAAAAAAAAAAAAAAGTTTTAAAAATGAATGCTGATATTTTCAAATATACCCAGGCTATTTCCATGTAAGTAAATAAATTGCTGAGTTCAAACTTTAATGAGGTTCAATTGAAATAAGTAGGAATATTGAATTAAGGCTTAAAGTATTTGATTCTTTATTAATGGAGATCTATTATAGCTCATGTATTGTTTTACTAATAATATACCCTTGGAATATAAAAGCTGTAGAGAATTTTGAATAAGAAATAAAAATAGCAATTAGGAAGGGGGTTGGAGTCTTGAATGTATACATCAGTCTTTTTAAGCTTTAAACTTTGGAGGCCCCTTCTTTGCAGGTCTTTTAAAATAGGAATAAACCCTTTATGAAAGGCTAAGAAACAGTATGCAGTGAATAAATATCCATGCACTTTCTCAAACAGTGAGAAAAAAAATTCCATTATCTTTTCTGAAGAACTGATAAAAAGCTTCCTGAGCTGTTGTTCCAAAGTTCGAAAGCTACCCAAATTTGAATTTCAAACGGCCAGCAGCAGTAGCTGCTGCCCATGAGACCAAATTTGCTGTACATTTCTATGCAGCATACAGTAGAAACCATGAATGAGAAATGATGGTATACATAGTCTAGTAACTAAAGTACAAACTAGACTAATTAATAAACTGTCAGCTTAGAGATGTCAATTACAAAGACGGGAAAACAAATGTTCTCTTTTCCCCATTGCTTGTACTAGAGCAGTATCCAATCTATAACAATAAAACACCATTCTTAAATGGAATTTCTGATCTTTCCATAACATGTACACAGCACTGCTATATGTTGTCAAATTTATTGGATGTCATGATGCCGATTATTTTTTGTGATTTCCCATCCTTTTTATTATAAAAATATAAACCAGTCTCCCTCAAGCCTGATTTTATTATATTTCTTAGCCTTTCTCAGCCTATGGCTGCATTCCTAGAGAGAAGTCAGTGTCAACAGTGTTCAGTTTTGTTGCAGACTGCATCTGCCCTTCGCCTCTCACCATCCTGTTATTCGGCACTACAGCAACGGAAACCCTCCTGTCTGCCACCAATGTTTACTTTGTCTCCTAATGGTGGCTCTTTGTTGCTGTCCTTCTCTTCTTTCCTGCTGCTTACTTTATCAGTTCTCTCTCATTTCTGTTCCTCCCTAACTTAATACTGTTATGTCAGGAGACATGAGATGGCCCTGTTACTCATAGTTCTACAAGTATTTTCCGTATTCAGGTGAAATTTGATCTTTCCCAGAAGGGCAGAATTTTATCATCTGTCTGCTATCTCAGTAGTCACTGGAGAGAGGCAGTGGTGACTATCTAGAGAATTTTTGTCCACCTAAATCTTATTACAATCAGTTCTTTCAGGAATTATCAATTCTTACTGAAAATGATGCTTTTGTTAATGCAGAAAGAGATTTTGGAGTGGAAGGAGTGAGGCAAGTGAATCTACTGTGAGTGATTTATTTGTATTCAAGGACTGAAACATATGTGTAAATAAAGGAAGCGATTTTTGCCTTAGCTGTCTGCATTTGCCATGTAAACTTGTGAAGCACATACTGCATGTGTGCATCTGAAATGGTCATTTTGAAATGATCATCAGAAATGACCATTTCTGGTGGTGACTGTCAGCAGGTGAGTCAAATGCACAGAATCGGACTAATGATACAGCTCCTACAGTAACAGAAATTTCCAGGATAAAGTTGTTAGTTGCTGACCTGTGTGTTGCTTAAACAAGAACTGCTTGTTCTGTGGTCCTTCTAAGGAAAGGGAAAGCATCAGTGATGCTACAGTAAACACCTCTGTAAAGCACACTTGGCAATTGTAGCTTACGTTAAAAAATATATAACCACCACAAGAATTTCTAGCATAAGTACACTTGTTCTCATTGTCTTTTTTTCTTGACATACATACATATCTATCTTACATGCTCATTGCTATTGCAAAGATCCACACCCTAAAAGGTCAGTTTTTAATGGCTGAGTGGCCTATTATTGACATAGGTAAATCTTGATAGGAAGGCAGTAAGGCAGGTATACATATATCACATGTCTGGTGCCATCTGTCCAGTGCAGTTCTCTCACAACCCACTGGTGCAAGTTATTCTTTAAGATTCAAAATTTCATTAAAAAAAAAGGAAAAAAAATCAGTCTTAGGGTTAAATTGACGCTTTATCTTTCCTGGAAAAGTTCAGTGTTCAGTCACTTTTTTGTCTGTCACATGTTATGTAACACTGACTAATGCCCAAGGTGCAGCAACAACTTTGACTTCAGGATTTTTGCATGAACATGTGTCAATCTTCATTTATGCCTTTCTGCTAAAGGTATTTAGAAGAGGGCCTTGTCAGATTTCTTGTATGAGCTGAGAAAGGCAAACGTGTAATCCACTCCTTAGAAGACTTACATTCTGGCAGCTATAAAAGTGCTAAGGATCTCAGCAGGCAGATGCAATACATGCCTCTGCATGCTGTGGGGCTAGTCTTTGCGCTGGTGTGTGCCTAATACTGGCATCTCTACTCAGTGTTATGTGACTAACTCAAGCAAGACCCCACTAGGATGACCCTTATCGAAGATTTTGGGAAACTCATTATACAGTTTTGCATTCTTTCTTCCTCTCTCTTTCATAGTCATTCATGCTCATCTGTGCTGTTTCTCTGTGAGCATGGGTCTCAGCTTACACTTTAGCCAGAAGTAACAAGTGAAAACAAATTTAATTTTGAAGCAAATTTCAGAGCATGTTAATGAGAAAAAAGTGATTTGAACAGGTTGGGCATTTGCCATCTAAAGGCCCCAGGTCTTTGTGCCCTTTCAACACCTCCAGGATTTTTCAGTGCTTCAGAGGCAGAAGATTAAAAGAAGCTTTTTAAACACAAGGTAATAGATGTTCTGCATCTAGAAAAAAAAACAGCTTTACTCAGTCATTCCTTCTCATCTGCCTGGGCTTTCCGTAACAGAAAACTATTTGCGGTCCCATCTTAAAGTGACATTTTTTCTATGCTCCACGACAACTGGGGAAAATCAAATAAATGCCCAGGTCTGTTGTGCAGAATTTTTCTTTCCTTTTGGAGAATGCTATAAATATTCATATCAGTAACTATGGATCTGCTCTTTTATCTGACTTGGTAAAAAGAAGAAAGCTTCTCCAGATCCAATTGACTATTGATCTTGACGTGCTGTTTGTGGAACTACTGTCACTGTAATCTCAACCCTAATATTAAAAAAAAAAAAAATACAAGGTAGTCTTACTTAAACTCAAGAACAGTAAAAATATAGATAAAACATGATGAATGAACTTACTGTTCTATCTTATGGAACAAGGGTTAACTAGGAGTCAGAGACATTACAGGGTAAATTCCATGTTGAAGTAGTGTCAGCCCTTGAATTTGTTGAACTAAAAAAAAATCTATTTATTGTGAGAGGAATTGCAGTTCTTTAGGAGTAGAAGCCTAAAATGAACAGACCTGAAATAGGAAAATAATTTGAAAATGAGCAAAGGCTTGAGAAAGATCTAACTTTGGTTATTTTCTCTCTACATCCATCAATATAGTGATTGTAATTTCTTGAATAACAAGGACAAATAGTGTTTTAGCACTTTCTTTTTTTCTCACTTTCATTTCTTCTGCAAATAAAATCATTAAATATTTTCTTGCTACTGGGTTTTTTCCATAGTAAGAAGAAATTATTGCAACCTATACATTCCCTTTTCTTTTAATTCCTAAGCATCATGAACTCTCCTGGATGCTGAATGGACAAAAGATGGAATAAATGTTTTGAATGTAACTCTGATTGACCCTTATGTTCACCACCCTGTCTAGCTTTAATTCTTCTTAGAACTGCATGATTTGTTGAATAAATATACAATTATGTTTGCTGAAAATTTTGTATACAAAGAATGCTTTGCTGCAGACCCTTGTCTTTAATAGAAATATTTTTATGCCAGCCGCGAGGCCTGCAGATTTCTGATTATGGGATTACAGTTGTTGCAATCAGGTTTGTTTTTTTTTTTTGCAACAGAATCTTTTTAGTTTTCCTGCATGTTTTGTCTCCCTGGTCTTCATCTGTGGATATGTTCCTTCTCTAAATTTCCTTCTTTACTGGGTTTACTGCACGAAGAACTTACGAATGAGTGAGACATCTATTCATAACTTTTAACAGCATGTACTCAGGCTGTGTCTCTTCCAATTCTTTGTAAGGAGAGATTAATTTTCTGCTATTGTGAAACTGGAATTAATTCTTATATTTATGACTTTTAAGCATTTTTTATTTGAGAGCATAAGCTCATAAAGCATTTGTTGTGCTGAGCACATCTGGCTGAATCTTTTTCTGTGATTCCCCTTAAAAAGGCTTTTCATTCTTAAAGTTCGCCCTGTATTTTTAAAAGACATAACAAAAAACTGGGCAGGAATTAATTTTCCAATAACACAAATTGTTGTAATTTTAATAGTCTTATATTCTTATTCTAAGATTAAATAGGGGGAAAAAATGACAGGAAATACTATGTTGTGGGACTGACAGTATGGAAGTGAAGACAGAATGCTAAGATGTCTGGATTCATCTTGTGTTATGGCATTAATTCACCTACTGAATAAATACATCAATTTGGGAACTCCTGTGATGGCTGTGATCCATAGTTAAATGTGTGGTTCCCTGACACTGTCTCCTGAAAGGAATGGAAAATGTGAAAGAGCACCTCTGATGTTAGCTGTAGGATTTCTGTTGCTTTTGGTTTTTTTGGGAAGTTGGTTGCTGTTCCTGATAAAAAAATTAAGATGAAGCTCATGTTGAAAGAAAGGGCAGAAATCTGACTTGGAGTACTGTGTGCAGTTCTGGTGTCCTCAACATAAAAAGGACATGGTACTGTTAGAACAAGTCCAGAGGAGGGCCACGAGGATGATCAGGGGACTGGATCACCTCCCATATGAAGACAAGCTGAGAAAGTTGGGGCTGTTCAGCCTGGAGAAGAGAAGGCTGCGTGGAGACCTCATAGCAGCCTTCCAGTATCTGAAGGGGGCCTACAGGGATGCTGGGGAGGGACTATTCATTAGAGACTGTAGTGATAGGACAAGGGGTAACAGGTTGAAACTTAAACAGCAGAGGTTTAGACTGGATATAAGGAAGAAATTCTTTACTGTTAGGTGGTGAGGTACCGGAATGGGTTGCCCAGGGAGGTAGTGAATGCTCCATCCCTGTCAGTGTTGAAGACCAGGTTGGATGAAGCCTTGGGTGATATGGTTTAGTGTGAGGTGTCTCTGCCCATGGCAGGGGGATTGGAACTAGATGATCTTGAGGTCCTTTCCAATCCTGACTATTCTATGATTCTATGATTCTATGAACAGATAAACGATTGGTCATTATAAAAGCAGAAAATACAAGAACATACAAAAAATAAATATTCATAACTTCTGGTTTGTAGAGGTCCTTAATACTACATGAATGACGTAAATTTATCCTGGGATGCAGTCCAGCCAGAAAAGGCTTGAAGGTAAGAGAGAGCTTTTTCTTCTCTAGATAGTCTCATGGAATTATAAACTTTTGGAGAGCACCTGCAGCTTTCTCTACAACGCTCAAAATCTGCTCCTATGACGTCATTGGCTTCAAATGGTACAGCTGATGGTCACTGCGGGACTTGCAGCTCAGACCTTGTTTATATTTTAACCAGTGATGGTCTGCCCTTTCCAGAATGAAAATTTGCTCAATGGTCATACTTGCTTCCAAAATTTTGCTTCTATTTGTAAACTTTGAATCCTAACTCCAGCCCCAAGCCCATATTGAACTCTCAACATTCTTTGACTCCAGTCTTGACTCATGTATGACTGTATATTGTATATAGATGCTCTTTTATCCCAACACTTCCACCTTTGAATTGGGATGGGACAGGAATGTATAGGATAGAGTAAAATAGACTAGCATATAATAGAATAGCATAGAATAGCACAGAATAACATAGAGCAGAACAGAGTAGCAGCAAACACCACACCCCTAAACATCATCCCGCCAACTCCCCCCAGTTACTTTAATGTGGGTCAAAGACACAACAGATATTAGACAAGGTTCAGGCAACATCTGAAAAGCCTTTTATTTTTCACCTTTATTTCCCTCCACCCCAATGTCTATGATCATATCTCTTTGTGTGTGTATGAAGGACTCCTGATGAGTCAGTACCCAGGGTTTGTATTTTTTTTTTGTTGGTTGGTTCTGTGGGTTTTGTTAGTTTGTTTGTTTCTTTATTTTTTTGTTGTTGTTGTTTTATTTTTTGGGTTTATTTTATTTTATTTTTCTGGTGGTTAATGTCTTGAATGAGGGTGCTGTAATGTCAGGTTAATTAGGGTGGCTTCTCTCAGTACGCTTATTGTTGAAGTTACTAAAATACAGCTGTCACTGTCAGAACCACAACAAAATATTTTAAAATGATCTTCTAAAAACTTCTGAAGAAGACACATACATATTTCAAGTGCCATTATTCAAACACAAATACCTTTCATAGAGGAAAGCTTTAAAATTTAGAGTACATTGAGGAAAATTGATAAGAGGTAGTAGACTTGAAATATTCAAAACTGTAATAGTGACCTCTAGTGACTACAGAACTAAGTAGGCCTTCCAGAACAAGCTTGATTTTGAGGAAAACTAGTATTTTATAAAAGTTTAGAATGACATTATATTATTTATGAGAACGAATTTTTGCTTTTCTCTCTCTTATGCTGAAAGTCATGATTTGTAGTTAAACTAGTATCTGTTTAAGTATTACTTTCTTAATAATCCATTAACATATTTTAATACATTTATTCTAGTCTGAAAGTCATTAAATCTTATTTGAAGTGCATCTGAACTTCATTACTGTATGTTCTCTTGCACATAGAACAGAAAATGAGAATACTCCGAATGACTTCACACGTCATCTCAAACTCTTCATAAGGATTCAATTTTATGGAATGCTATCTCCTGTAAACTTAGACTTCAGGTAGCTTTACTGAAAATTTATCACATAAATTTTTTATTAATCTTGAGATACTGTTCATTAAAACACAAAATATTGTCTTTTTAATGTCAACTTTCTCTGTGTTAAAATCACACTGCTGGAAACACATTGATTTTGAGTGACACTGCCTTGGACACAGTAGACACTTAGAGCATCTAATGTTTAGTTGTAGCATAATCATCGACATCATTTTTGCTTAGCACTGGATGTCAGATTAAAACTTCATTTGATTCCCACTATACATGTACATAATGTATGGGGTTATTTATTATCAAATTGCCTTCTAATATTCCCAGTATTCTCTATTGCATGTAGTGCAACAACAGAACTTAATAGGTAGCTGTATATTTCTTTTTACTGGGATGCACTGAAAGCATTTTTCCTCTGTTAAATATGCAACTTTACATAAACAGTGTTAGGGGGTGTGCAGCAATAAAAGCATAGAATCATAGAATCACAGAATAGTTAGGGTTGGAGAGGACTTTAAGATCATCTAGTTCCAACACCCCTGCCATGGGCAGGGACACCTTCCACTAAACCATGCCACTCAATGTTCTGTTCAACCTGGCCTTGAACACTACCAGGAATGGAGCATTCACAACCTCCATGGGCAGCCCATTCAAGTGCCTCACCACTCTCACAGTAAAGAAATATTTTCTTACATCTAATCTAAACTTCCTCTGTTTAAGTTTGAAGATGTTACCCCTTGTCCTATCACTACAGTCACTAATGAAGAGTCCATCCCCAGCATCCTTATAGGCCTCCTTCACATATTGGAAAGCTGCTCTGAGGTCTCCACACAGCCTTCTCTTCTCCAGGCTAAACAGCACCAACTTTCTTGGCCTGTCTTCACGTGGGAAGTGCTCCAGTCCCGTGACCATCCTCATGGCCCTCCTCTGGACTTGTTCTAACAGTTCCATGTCTTTTTTATGTTGAGGACACCAGAACTCAATACTCCAAGTGAGGTCTCAACGAGAGCAGAGCAGAGGGGCAGGATCACCTCCTTCAACCTGCTGGTCATGCTCCTTTTGATGCAGTGATACTGTTGCTTTCTGGGCTGCAAGCACACACTGAAGTTGGCTCATGTTCATTTTCTCATTGACTAACACCCCCAACTCATTCTCTGCAGGGCTGCTCTGAATTTCTTTTTTGCCCAGTCTGTAGCTGTGCCTGGGATTGCTCCCACCCAGGTGAATGACCTTGCACTTGTCATGGTTAAACTTCATGAGGGTGGCATCAGCCCACCTCACAAGCGTGTCAAGGTCCTTCTGAATGGCATTTCTTCCCTCCAGTGTATCAACTGAAACAGAGGTTGGTGTCATCGGCAAATTTGCTGAGGGCGCACTCAATCCCACTGTCTGTGTCACTGACAACGATGTTAGACAAGACTGGTCCCAGCACCAATCCCTGAGGGACACCACTTGTTACAGATCTCCAGTTGGACATTGAACCGTTGACCACAACTCTTCGTGTGTGGCCATTCAGCCAGTTCTTTATCCACCGAGTGGTCCACCTATCAAACTGATGTCTCTCCAATTATAGACAAGGACGTTGTCTGGGACAGTGTCAAACACTTTGCACAAGTCCAGGGCAGCTGCTCTACCCCTGTCCATCAGCTCCGTAGCCCCATCATAGAAGGCCACCAAATTGGTCAGGCAGGATTTCCCCTTAGTGAAGCCATGCTGGCTGTCACCAAGCACCTTGTTGTTTTTCATGTGCCTTAGCATGCCTTCCAGGAGAATCTTCTCCAAGATTTTGTCAGGCACAGACGTGAGGCTGACCGGTCTGTAGCTCCCTGTCTCATCCATTTTCACCTTCTTCCAATGGGGTTATATTTCCCTTTTTCCAGTCATCAGAGAAAGCTCGGAAAGAGAGGAAACAAAATACAGATTCTACCTAAAGCTCTTCTCCACCAAGAAAAAGTGAAGGTAAATATAACCCAAATGAAGGGAATAACCTTTACATTTGTTATTCCCAAGATAAATTTGGAAGATTACAGTGAGTCATCTGTGTACATAGTTTTTGTCCTTTGGATCCAGTAACACAAGGTCTAACATTCAATGTTTATGACTTAAACAGAAAACTAGAAAATAAAAATATAGTTTGACTTTTCATTTCTTCTTCTTACACAATTAGTAGGAAAAGCAAATGAGTGTATTACTATTGAAAAAAAAATAAAGCCTCAGTATTTCATACTGATATTACAGAAACAAAAAAAATTAGATTTTTTAGTCTGTTTTGAAGAAAATATTCTACTGAATAATAGGAGACAGAAATATGAGAATCTATAAGGAAATAGTGCCAGAATAACTTATGATCAAAAAAACCCAAAACCCTGGTGAAGTCTCTTTGTAATTTCCTTTTGATTTCAAGGAGAAGTTACAGGCTAAAAAAATCTGTACAAAAGTTATGATAACTTTATTACATAATTAAAAACATTTGGTTTTCTCATAGATGTGTAAGAAGCACATATACTCTATTCTGTTATAACCTCACAATGACACCTTTTGTAAGACATAAAAATTTATGTACTGAAGGTAACTACAGATCCTATTATACAGTGATTTTAATGTTACATATCTTATGAGTAAGCTTATTCATTGTTTATTCAGAGGAGATAGAATCATGGAATGGTTTGGGTTGGAAGGGATCTTAAAGATTAGATGGTTCCAACCACCCTCCCATGGGCAGGGACACTAGACCAGATAGAGTTTGAAAAATATTTTGAGTTATTTAAAGTCAAAATCATAGAGAATCTGAGTTTCTTTAACCTTCCCCATATGCACAACATGGCTCATAACACAAATCCATGATGAGTTGTTTCTTTCACGTTTGGTTTGACAAATCCAATATCTTCCTTGTTTGCTGAGTAAGAGAATTGTCCTTAATGAGTTTTTCAGATCCTTCCTGTACCTTGGTGTTGAAAACTTCAGAGAGATGTTGATTATTGATTGCTTTGGTGCCTGATAGGACAGAAATTTTGATTTATTTATTATTGTATTCTGTGCACTTATGTCACTGCTGAACAGATGCCAGCTTATTTGGTCAGTCATGTACAAGAAGAGATAGTTGCTTGATTTAATATTTTGGCTGGGGATAATTTTGTAGGGGAAGTTATTTTAATTCCCTGGCAAAGTGATTTGCATCGTGGTTTTTGAGTCTATATAGAAGAATTTACTATCAGCATCACAGTTTTTTTTGTTGGTGTTTTGTTTTATTTTTTTATTTGAGAAAAACAAAACCATATTTTTCAAAGAATAAACCTTTAACAGCAATTACACTGCTGCTATGGAGAAAAGCTATATGAAAGCATATAATTTTGAACTTGCTTACATCTATTGAAAATCTAAGGTAAGAATTTCAAAAGCTTACTTCTCATTTAGTGAAAAGACTTTTCCAAAATGATCGTTTGCCTAAACTTTATTGCTGTGAAGCACCTTGAATATTACAATCCCTTGTAAGTTCAGTCTTGCAGACTTGGAGCTTTGCTGAGATTTTACCTCCAGCTACACTTCTTAGGTGGCTGAAAATAAGTATTTTAGAAGAATAAGCCTCAATCATTATTTTCCATTTATTTGATTTTGGTCATGTCTCTTAGATCTTATTTTGGTCTATAATATTTGCAAATACTGATTTATGTCCATTATCTTACCTCTGCTACCAAAAATCATTTATACTCCTCAAAATTGTATCAAAGAAAAATAAATCTGGATAATTCTGATAAAATGAAAAAAGTGAAGCAATTAGAAGTGCATATCCTAGAATAAAATGACTGTATCAAAGAGAAAACTTCAAATAAAATGTTTTTGTTTGCTTTTTTTTCATTTACAAAATATACATTAGATGAAATTTAGCTCCCAGGTTTTATTTTGTTTGACTCTTAAGAACAATTACAGATACAATATAAATCACTAAAGTACTTAAAAAAATTGTGTTTAGTCATTAGGTTACAGAAACCTAGTATGAAGCATCTGCTTCTGTGTGGTGTGCTTTTATTTGTTTTTTTCAATAACTCTCTTACTAAGCACTACTCAGAGTCAATGCTGATAATAGCCTTCCCTTCTCCCCCTCCTTTTGTTTGTTTCCTTTACTTTTTACCTCTGCTGAATTGCTTGAGATAGCAGAGCTTAGGAGGAAAAGAAGGTTGATGCTTCAGGCTTGGAAAATTGCAATGGATGTTGCTACCCTTCAGTATTATTTACCCTTTCAATTATGAACTTAATAATATAATTTTGAGGGTACTTTATTGATGGTGACTTTCTTACAGACTCACAGACACGTGATTGTGCACTGTAAGGGAGAGTTATCTATTCTTTAGAGTTTCTCCTTCATATAGATGAGCAAAGAGTGAATCAGATCCTCCATGTTCTTCTGCATGTTCTATATTAATGTGTAATACATGTAGGCAGACCACTTGCTGGTAGAACCTATTTAGAGATCACAGCTTTAATAGGCTGGAGTTGAAAAGTACACCATGTTGCTTTTTCTTTTATTTTTTTTTTTTGTAATTCTTTCTGTAAGGTGACATACAGCTCCTGGTACAAGTACTTAGATGGGACCCTGTAGGTAGAATCTGGACTAATAAGATGTTGTGCTATGATTATTTCAAACTCTGCTTTGCCAGTCTCCATCACTTTTTTATTTTCTGCTGCATGTAAAAGAAAGCCAGATCTGAAGGTTATATTCACTTACCCAAATGTCAAGCTCTGTGTAAACATCTCCGCTGACATTTTTCTCTCTGCTTGGTAAAGAATGATCCAAACATCTGACAGTAGTGCTGTACCAACTGTATTCTACCAGTCATGTTCAGACATGAAAGCTTGATTTGGTCATTGTCTCAGAAAGTTGATGAAGACCTGAAATTGGAAAATGTTAACATAATAACTTGACATTTTATCTTTTTTTTTTCTTCTTTTTTTTTTTTTGGCTCAGTTTGGATCAAAAGTGATTTTCTGTGTTCAAATTAAGGGAAATACGCTGTATGCGAAATATTTAATAGACTGATTACTGCCACTTCAGCCTTCTCTTGCACACACATCTTCTAGCATTATGTAAACTCCTCAATTACCAGTAGTTAATAAAATGTGAGAGGCGATTACATTTCTTCAAATCTCAGAAGTCTGTGGTGTGTTTTTGATATTATATTTCCAAAATTATGTAAGAGTCAGTAGTATCTAATTTGACATCTAATCAATAAGACTTTTTATGTCTAGACATGGAAGCTCAAGGCTGACTAGCTATCACAATCTGTCTGTTTTGTCTAAGTTACGTTGTGTGAAGTATGTGAGGCATTGTGGAAAGGAAACTTTTTGGCTAGATGCACCATGTTTCAAAAATTATCTTAGACAGACACCAATAAATACCTCCAAATAATGGTATCAGTGGTCTGAAGTATGTCATCTGTCTAGTGTGGCAGCTTCTGCTTCCAAGAGATTAAAAGGATTTGTGCTGAATAGGAATCCTGTTCTGGATCTGAGCCAGATCTACAGGCATGTGCTCCTGAAATAGAGGTGTCAGCCTTTCACACTTCAAGTGGACTAAATGGTGGGGAACGCTGGGTGTCTTAGAGATTCACTGGCCCAGGACAGTGCTACTTCTGTTATCACAATAGTAATGCTACATTATAGCATTACTACTATAATGCTTTTATACTGGCATTATAAACAAAAAGAGGGGCAGACATCAGCCATAAAACTTGTTTCACATGTGGTGTTTTCAAATACCATCAAGGTATTTCTCTCTCTCTCCCCTGCAAAGTGTGAGACCAGCACAGCCAAAATGTTGTTTAATAGTACATAGAATGAAAAGCTAGTGTAGTTTAGGAACCCCAGAGATTATGCTTCATATTCCTTCCATATGAGCATGTATGGCAAGATTGTATGGCAATTCTTGATCTAACGAAGTTGTGAAGTATTTTAAATTCTTCAAGTCAGGTGGTTTTTTTCTTTCCAGTAATTTTTCAGGTCCGCTAGGTTTAATTCAGTTTGTGTTAAAAAACTGAGTTTTACACAAAGTATTGAAAACTAAGGAGTAGTTCTTAAAAGAATAAGAGACTGGTAAACAGAAATAAAGACCAAGTGGTTCTTAGTCAAATACTGCTAATAAACAATAAGAACTGCCTTTGGGATGTACCACAGCACACTTCTCCCACATCCCTTCTCTCTGAGCTTTGTTACTCCTTGACAGACCTTGAATGTTCTCATAGCTCTCTGTGGGGATGCTTTCATGTTAAAGGTTAAAGCAGAAGACAGTGACTTTCGCTGCCTGTCACTTGCAGACCATGGTGCAGTATCACATCATTCCTGGCGTACTGCGTTCCTATGATATTTTCCATTCACTTCCTGAGGGAAGAGCAAGGAGGTGGCATTTGCATTTCCATTGCTGATCATTATATCCAGGTGAATGAAGCAAGTGACACCAGCTCAAGCTTTCTGGGACCCTGTTTTAAATGTTAGAAATATTATCAACTGCATGCAGTGCAAAGTCTTATTGAAGAAGAAAAAGGATGTCTATATCTTGAAAGGAACTTGTCCATGATGCTATTATGCAGGAGATGACTGAATGAATTTGAACTTGAAGCAATTTATTTCAGAGCTCTGTCTGGGAGAAGATTCAGTGAATGAAGGTTTGCTGTTAAAAAAGATATATATAAGAAAAAAACAACAATAAAAAAACCCCACAGTAAAATTCTCATTTTTTTCCTATTAACCATGATAAAACTTGTAAATAAAAACACTTGGAATAAATTTTGTCACTGAACTGGAAGTAGGAATGTGAGGGAATAAATCTTGCATGTTGATTTTTTTAAAGTATTTTTTTGTCCGTTTATGATACTCACAAGGAAAATTATGTCATCCAAACTGTAAGAAAACATGTATTGGTGGGGTATAAGTCAGAGGAATTCAAATCATGACTTTCACAAAACTGGTAGTTAAGCAACCTTTTTTTTTGACATAATCCTATTTTGCTGTTTAAAACCTGCTTGTACATAATTATATACTCTGTTCATATGATTGGCAATGGTTATTTGCTTACTTTAAAAACAAGCAAATAGTTTGACAAGGAAAGAAAGGAATGAAAATAATTCATACATTCTGCAGCTGTCCATGAAATACAGACTATAAATGTATAAAGAGTTCAGACAGCCAATATCTACCTGACATTTCAAATGAGACTTTTGCACTATTTTCATGACTGTATTGCTGGAATTAACTGTACATCTATTCAGAAATGACCCATATATAATTTCATGTAGCAATACCTACAGATTTATGAAAGACTCATTCTAGAAGTTCCTTTGTTCTCCGTTTCTTATTCATTTTCTTTCTATCATTTTTATCCCAATTGAACTGAACCAAAATCCCTGATTGAACTTTTATGTTGCACATATTCACTTTAACAAGTGATAATTAAGTGATAATTTTCATAGCAGAAATCCATGAGACATTGAGGGATCAATACAGCATCCTGATACTTGTCTAGGGTCATGGTGGTTGCCCTATGGCATTGAAAATGTCAAAGATCTGGCATGTTTGATGCAAGACTTAAAGACCCGTGCCATTTTGGATCACCAGCATAATGCCGGGCAGGATACCTCAGGACATCTGAAATAGCAGCAAGCACCTACATTTAAGGAACTAAATCCAGCCTTGAAATTTTTCTGAAAGGAAAAGGGGAGTGCAAAGGCATGCTTCGTAAATTGCCATAACATACAGCAACTTTTTGTCTCTTAACCCAGATAGCATAATTCATGGTTTTCTCAAGTAGTTAAACTACTGACAAAGCAAACCCAGAGTGAGTCCCATTCTTATTGTCAGTGCTTGCTTTTCTGCAGGTAATTTCAACATGCTTATATTAAGGGTAGTTCATGCCACCATTTCTCTTCAGTGTTTTTTGTCACTTTGTTGTGTTTTGTGTGCAGCCTTCCATTTATAAAACCCTTGCTTTGGGCTTGAACTACAAGCTTGAGTCATTTATGCTTTACTCAAGGTGCAAAGACTTCAAGAGAGCACAATTAGATTGTACTTTTATGAGAAAAGTTCAAGGGACAATGCATAGCTAAGAGTTTTGTAGACATAAGCAATGGAGCAGCACATTTCCTACAGTGTTTTGGGTACTTCTGCTGCTTCAGCACTTTTTGATTAGCTGGCTTAATTCTGCCAACTAAATCTTAACTATCCAGACAGTTTTCTGTGGGCATAGGCATGATGTGATCTGAAATGGTGGGGTTTTTTTGTCTTTCGCTCCAAAGTCAGACAGCCAGAACACTATTAGAACCTGATGCTATTTTCAGATTACAGAAATTGCTGTCTAATCCACCTAATGTTTTAATATACTGAACAAAATAGGAACTAAATGCATTTTCAGCAATTTAGTAGTAATATGCTGTGATACATATCTGGAGAGTGAGTGACTCAAAGTTGAAGAGCTCTGGAGTTTGCTTCCTGCTGAGCTGAGATTCTGCTGAGGTGTGGTGCTTTTCTGAAGGCTCCCCTTATTTCACAGGCATTAGACTGTGTATGTCATGGTAGTCAGCATTCCCTGAGTGTGTTATAGTGTTGCAATGGTGATTAATTCTCTTATTTTGTTTTTAAAAGAATGAAGATAAGTTCATGTAAATACTTTCTCTTCACTTCAAGTTATTATTTATATACAGAAAGCATATTTTCTATAAAAGAAAGATAACAATCTAAAATGTTACATTATTTTCATCCTGCTGCATATTACGAGTGCTTTGCTCTGGATTTTTTTTTGCACACAATTTCTTTCTCAAAATAACAGAAAAAAAAATCTGTAGATCTCTTCAGACAAGTTATCATACTAAACAAAATTTGGCTGTTTAAAATTGAGATATTTTACTCACTGACATGTAACTCTGCCAATATGTTTGGTTTCAGAACTGGGACTGTACTGTTACATGATAGCCAGGCCTGATATTGTAATGTCCAAAAAGATCTGTGTGATCAAACTAAGTTTCCACTGATTTTGAGTTGTCTCTGTGACAAAACAGCGATGTTACAAAATCTTTCCCTTCATGGAAGGATATACGTGCTATCATTTTTCACTGTAATTGTTATTGAAAAATTCCTGTTGTGCTTGTTTTATCTAAGATGTTTATAATTAATATTCCGTAATGTGTCAGAAACCAGAAAACCTTTGCTAACAGCTGGATAGTGTGTACCTAAATTTCTGCCATCTGGTCCTACAATATTCACAAATACAGTAGGATGAATTTACTTTAAAGTTAATATTCAATTAAAATATAAAGTAGCAGAGAGGATGAGTCAAAGAGGGAAGCAAAAAACAAATGCATATAGCAAAGAGATGTAATTTTGTAGTTAGCTATCCACCTGAAATACTTTTTTTTTCTGTCTGCTTTTATACATTGGTTGGATTCTGTTCGGTATCTCTAACAACTAAACTATTTTAATATGCCAGCAGATTCAAATGTTAATCAATACTCTAACTTTAGCCCTTTGCCCACTCCACCCTAGTCTCTGATAATGTGCCAGAACCCCTATAACCCCTACCCTTACATCTCCACCTCTGCTTTTATCTGACTATCATGTTTCTGTTGCTTGGATACAACTGGAACATGTGAAAGAATGCTACTGAACTGCTGTCAAGATGGCCATTTTATTACAGTGATTTATAAATGGATTATCTGTGGAAATGGCTCAGGCTTTTATGCAAGCACCCTACAGAGCAGACATAACTCTAATTGGTTTGCCTCAACAACAGGTTTTGCTTTCTTGTTATTTTAGAGCAGTAGACTGATGCTCTACTGCAAATGACAGCAATCCAACCAAAAAGAATTGGTCAGCGCCTAACAGTGCTAAACTCCAAATATATTCATGCATTTTTCCTGTCCTTTGTCTTAGATCCCTTTGAGATATCTGACCACCCATAACCCAGAACCATATTTTCTTTCAAATTCTCTATAACAATAGGAAGCAATGAATACTAACAGATTTCCAAGATGGAAATTGCCAAGAAAGAAAGTTGCAACTGAAAATCACAGCCCAGAACTTTTCCTTTTGACTTGAAAAACAAATATGGTATTGAAGTCAGTGTTGGCGTGTCAACATTTATATCACAGGATATTGCTTGCTTCATAGCACATATTAGCATAACCTTTCAGTTATTAATCCCTTTTGGAATGCTCAGCTTTGATTGCAAAGCAAGGAGATTAGCCCAGAACTCTGTGTGATCAAAATTATTTAAGTGAGAGTATTTATTTTCTGAAATTAACCTATAACCACTTTATGAGGATTGCAATCAATTATTGTCAGTTTGTTAGCAAAGTGGCCAGACTATTTGTAAAAAAGTATGTTTCTGAAGTTTTTGTAGATGAAAGGGAATGGCAGTTCTTATCGACAGCAAGGCGCATGTCCATTCTCTTCCTTTCTAACTAGTGTATGGCATTTTCCACCATAGGTGAAAATTGTTATTTAGCGAAAGTAAGAAGGATTAGTGATCACAAGTGGCAAAAAGCATATCTTTTCCAGTTTTATTTTCACTTGCATTGAGGATCTTGGGTTATAATAGAGTTATGGAGCTTATAGAAGCTTATAGGCTTATAGAAGCTGGATATTTTAAGCATAACAGTGTTAAGAAGCACATCTCTATGTAGCAAAATGAAATTTTACCTAGCTCTTATGTTTATCCTTTGAGAAAGGTTTACGAAAACTGAACTTTTACAGAGTTTGATTTTCAAATAAAGAACAGTTAGACTAATGTGTTGGTCCTATTTGTTTCTCTGTAACAACACAGCTAAATAACACAGATGCAAACAGTAAAAAGTACATGTTCTACATTATGATTCTTTAAAAGCTATCTCTGACTAATATAAGAAAACTAGAAGTTTCATTCTTATTCTAGGGAAAGTAGTGTTGCTTAAAATACTTCAGACAATGGGAGCTTTTCTCACAAAAACTCATTATTCTACAGTCTATTAAAAAAAATCATTCTGCCTTTTAGGGTTTTCTTCCAATTCTCAAAGTAAACCACACAATTCTAGGCTTGCTTTGTGTGAATATGCAGAAAGAGTATATAAGAATTAGGAACTTTAATTATGCAGAAGCTTTACTGAGGGATTTTAAATAAAAGATTTGTGAACACTATATTAGAATGAGCAAAGTAAATATTTCTTTCTGTTACATGAAATATTACTATGCTGAGGACAAGGCAATTTAATCAATAGCACAGTGACCTGTCAGTGGTGGGTTTTCTTTTTAAAACTCTGCTAGCTCCTTGTGGATCTTCAGAATTTCTCAGAAAGAGTGTTTTGCCTTTGTAGTACTGCCTAAGGAGCCCTGATTGCAATGGGAATGATATGGTAGATAAGCGGCCACATCTGTTTTCGTCTGCTTCTCCGTCACTTGCACCCCAAAGTGATGTGCCATATGTTTCTGTTCAGGCAGGTGAGACATGTCTGTTAGCAGTTCAAAAAGCATTTTGAAAAGCAGAAAGACAAAAATCTTCTTGAATCTCACCTTTTCTGGAAAAGTCTTTTAAAGTCAGAGCCTCAGATACATCCCTTGGGAGTATTTTCTTTTACCTTTTCTAGACATTAAAAACCCCATGTCTCTGAATTCTAGCTAAGGCAATGGTTATTGGTTATTGTGGATCACAGCTGTTATGAGTAGGGTCACAAATCTGACAAAATGTATGGCTTATTTTAGTTTTGGGGATCCCAATAAAAAGATAATTGTAACTGGAAGTAATTTAGTAAGCAATGCTCCAAGGCACTGGATGTGTCAACTTTAAACAGCTGTCAACTTTAAAGAGCTCACAGTTCATATAGCATTCCTGCTAAGCCCCTCTCCTTTGAAACTTAAGTATAGAAAGTATCATGCATGAGCTGTAATCCTAATTCAGCAAGGTACTTATTTAAATGTTTCTGCATGCCTCTTTGTAAAATGCATTAGGCATTGGCATTGGCATACTGATGTGTGAAATCCTGTCTCCATGAGTTAGGACAAAAAAGTCATTTATTTGTAACGAGACTGGGTGTTTAACTATACCTATTAAACAGTGTGAATCTCAGTATACAATCTTAACATTTGCATATGTTCATTTGAAACTTAGATCTATGTATAAATCAAGAATGATTGATCCATAGATGTCTAGTACTATGAACTTCAATGAGTTAGGAAGCAACACTGATTTAATCATTTTAACTGGTATATTCTAAAAATAGAATTTTAGTATGTGACATGTTAGGAGTTCTTATAAGGTAATATAATAAAACATTTGATTAGACTGCAATTTACTGAGCACTGACACAGTTTGCCATAATGACTTCCAGATAATCATGTTGTGCTATAAATCCATTGATTTTGCAGAAGACCAAGGAGACACACTTGATTTCTTAATATGCCATGATTATAGCCTAAGAAACTATTTTTGACTAAAGTATTCATTAAGTTATTTGAATTTTGTTATTCACAAAGAACAACTCCAGAAATATAGTGTGTTTTTACAAAATAAAAAAGTGCAACATTCTCACTTAAGCTATGGGTGATGGATGCATGAAATAAAGACACACTTCCAGCCTCCTGATCCATGTTTTTTTGTCTTATAAAACTGTATTTTACAGACCTTAAAATTTACAAAAAAAAATATGTGTAAGGACAAAATCTACCAAGTTAAATAGAAAAGTACTTCAGTTATAGCTCTGACCTAAACTGGAATGAAGCACCCTAGATAGAAAGGAACAGTCTTTTCACTAAGTATAGGTTAGTACTGAGTCTTATTAGCAAACATAGCTCTTTACGTGAAAATATAAAATGTTGAAATAGTAATTTCAGAAGCAGAAATCTGCTTCTAGCCGGGATCTTGTGTTAAAAATTCAGTGTGTAAATCACAGGCATGCTTAACAAAAGAAAACGTGTCCCATAGTGCCATGTTTCTAAAGCATTTTAAAGTAAACTTCAAAATGTAGTCATTACAAAGTAACTTTCCCCCTTAAGGGAAAAAGTTTCTCTCCATAAAGTAATTAAATAGATCATAATTTACCATTACAAAAAGTATCCAAATTTTATTTCTGGGGTTTTGCTTTTTTTATAAAAGCAATGTACTATTCTTTCTGTCCAGATAATAAAATATTCATATAAAAGTTCATTTACCCAACCTACACTAGATGATGTTAAAGTAGTAGTGTCCTTTTTTTCAGGGTCTGCTACTTGATGAGTCACTATGCATTAGAACAGCCATGTGCTGAACAAATCAAAATGGGACACTGCATTTAATAGCATTTGCTATAGAAAATAAATCCAAACCTCAGTTTCTTCTCTAGGTCTGCAAACTGAATATGAACAACTGTGATCTGACCTTGAAAGCAGGACTAGATACCTGCATCAACTTAACTACTATCTTATATGTTCTCCTTGAGCTACTAGCCCATCATTTTTCATTATTGCACTGATGCATAGTACTCCTTTAGTTATATTTAAGTGTGAAAGTTTATAAACTGTCTTAATTAGTACAGTTTTATTACATAACTAGCTTTATTTTAAGAAAGCAGCCTATTTAATATGATGGATAAATACATTCTAAGTACCTAGAGAGTACGTATTCAAATGTTTCCCTGAGTCAAGACTACAATCCTCATGAGAATAAAGCAGGTCTGACAGCGTTCTTCCTTTAGGCAAAAAGCAATCTGGACTTGATCACAGTATCATATATAAAATCCATCTTGACATGTTGTCTCTCATACAGATAAGGAAGTTCTATTCCAGTAAAGATGATATAATTAGAAATATACGTGTATATATATAAAACAACATAAGAGGAATTTTAAACGAAAATGTGTACTTCTTTAAAAATCCAACGTGCTATTTGTGTATTATTTCTTCTTAACTGATTACATGCCATATTTTATGAGTACTAACCCTAAGATGCTAGACTCTATTAACATAGACTGCCAGACTGCTAGTGTGTTGCAGAAATATCTTGCATATGCAAGATTTGTTATTTTTGCAACACCTGATTCAATAGTATTTCCAGAAATTCCATATAGTGTTCTAGGAATTCATGGAACTGAAAACAATTTAGAAGTAGCACAGCACTTTCTAGCCAGTTGTTGATCTAAAATATATTTTTGGGTTCGGGTTGTGCTTGTAGTGATCCCCAGATATAGAACTTTTCTAAGGAATCCCACTTGCTTTACAAGGATTTTCCCTGTGATTTCTGAGAATTC